>NC_045966.1:46617691-47318980 GCF_010909765.2 Amblyraja radiata
TTTGGGTGTTGTGGGCTGAAGGGACTGGTTTCCAGAAGGCTAGTATGGACATTGTGGACCGAATGGATTCTTGGGCTGGTGGCCCAGTCACTCAAGCCTGTTGTGCTGGCAGCTCACTCACTCATGGCTGGTGGGCTGGCAGTTGACTCACGGCTATTCCTTGAAATTCCATTTCAAGCAGGGTGCAAGGCCACCAAATTCAAGTGCAGTTTCTTACCACTTCAAGCAGGGTGCAAGGCCACAAAATTCAAGTGCAGTTTCATACCACTTCAAGCAGGGTACAAGGCCACCAAATTCAAGTGCAGTTTCATACCATTTCAAGCAGGGTGAAAGGCCACTAAAGACAGCGAGTCATGACCTCTCCCTCCTTCATCTTGCAGAGACTGAGCCAAGCCCACACTTCTGGGTTTTATAAACCCTCCCCGCCCCAACAGAAGGGGCGTGGCCTTCATGGCTTAATTGGCAGGACGGAGAATCTCAACATTTTTTAAACACTATTAACTTTTATTTTTCGTCGATGGGAAAAATTCTCGGTACCTGATGAGCGGAGGGGGAGTCTGAATAAGATGGCCAAAAATCCCAGCCGTCTATGGTAGCGTTTTTTCTAATCAATATAAAGCGCAAACAGGAAGTGGTCAAGATTAGACTTTTACTTATATTGAAGGCAAGGCAACTTTAATTAGGCAAGGCAACTTTAATTAGGCAAGGCAACTTTAATTGGACAAGGGAATTAAGGGAACACAGCTTTAGCATTTCCAAACTATATTTTCAAACCACATTAAGGGCACTGACAGGTCAGTAAATCCACTCACAGTTTAGTAGACATGTGTTCAGTGTTATTCACAGCTCAGACTGAGAGACATGACCCTCTCGCTCCCCCATCTTGCAGATACTGACTGAGGCACTCAACACTTCCGGGTTTTATAGTCCCTCTGGAAGGGGCGTGGCCTTCAGGAGAGAGAATCTCAACATTTTTAAATACTAATAACTGTTTTATTTTTTATCTATGGGATAAATCCTCTTGTCCTGCGCAGCGGAGGGGGACTCTGAGTAAGATGGCCAAAAATCACAGTTGTAAGTGGCAGCGTGTTTTCTAAAATCAATATACAGAACAACAGGAAGTGGTCAAGATCAGACTTTTAGTAATATAGATATATGTATATATATATATATATATATATATATAATTCTATTTTATTTGGTAGAGATAAATAGATGTTTTATTATTGTTGGTGTTTAATTTATATTCTATTCAAGGCTTGTGCTTGGATGGAAACCAAGCTGCTCTTGCTGAATATCATAATTTTGGAATAACGCCTGATTTGATTTGTTATTTTAAAAGAACAGATGGCGTCTTTTGAACCTGGATCAACCTGGTCACTAATTTAAATTGCTAATGTCCAGATCAATGTAAATAACAGGTGTTTTCCTCTTTTAGAAGGAGTTAGGGGTGTTCCTATTGTTAATTACTGATCACAATATTTATTTGACCTTGACTAAATACTTGTTCATGATGTATTCACCTCAGTAACAGCATTGTAACTTAGCAGAAGATTGAGTCTTTGGAATCCAGTCAGATTCCACAGATGCCTATTGGACTCACTCCACCCTGGCCACACTCTCATTTTGCTCCTGCTGTCGGGAAGCAGGTATGGGAGTCTGATAACCGTGATCTCCCGTTTCAGGGGAAGCTTCTTTCCAACAATCATCAGTCTCTTGAACACTACAAACACCAACTGAACTATGAACGCTGAACTGTCTTTGTTGCACTAGGGACTTCAGTCTTTTTTTTTTTTTGCACTAATATTGTTTTATTTTGATTTATTGAACTTTTTTTTTGCTCTTTATTTTGTTATCTATAGTTACATGCCTGAAATGCTGCTGCAAGTAGAAATTCTATTGTTCCGTTTTCAGTACAAATGGCAGGGACAGCAGAATGGCGCAGCGGTAGAGTTGCTGCCTTTCAGCGCCAGAGACCCAGGTGCGATCCTGACTATGGGTGCTGTCTGTATGGAGTCTGTATGCTCTCCCTGTGACCACATTGATTTTCTCTGGGTGCTCCGGATTCCTATTACACTCCAAGGATATATAGGTTTGTATGTCAATTGGCTTCTGTAAAGTGTCCCCAGTGTGTAGGATTTCCACGCCGTATCTCAAAACTAAGCGAAAAGACAATTAAATACAGACTTGATACTTGATTCTTTATTTGTAAGTTGGAGATGATCATTGAATGTAAGAACTTTGAGTGTGCTGTGGCTAATCAAATTCCAATCTGTCTTTGCCTGTTGTCATTCCTAAAGAGCGCTTATCAAAGTCATTCTGGACAGCATCATGGTTCGGATAGTAAATCTGCTGCCTCACAGTGCCAACAGTTTAGTTTAGTTTGGAGATATAGCGCGGAAACAGGCCCTTCGACCCTCCGAGTCTGCTCCAACCAGCGATCCCCGCACGTTTACACTATCCTACAGACCCTAGGGATAATTTAGCCTACAAACCTGTACGTCTTTGGAGTGTTGGAGGAAACTCGAGTTCTCAGAGAAAACCCATGCAGTTCACGGGAAGAATGTACCAACGCCGTACAAACAATTAGGGTTCAATCCTGATTTCTGGAACTCTCCGTCTGGAGTTTGCACATTGTCCCTGCGAGTTTACCCCGATTCACTAGTTTCCTCCCACATCCCAAAAACCTCTGTGTTGGTACGTTAGTTGGTCATTCTACATTGCACTTGGCATGCAGGTAAGTGGGAGAATCTGGGAAACTGGATGGGAATGCAGGGAGACAGGCTACAGGGATAATAAGTGGAGGAATGAAATTGCTCTACTGAGCCAGCATAAATGCAATGAGCTGAACAGAGGCCCTCATTGTTCTAAGTAATCATAGAAATAAGGATATCCTAGTCAATCATGGTGAAGTTAATCATTTCAGCACCATCCTTCTCGAACTATCTTGAAACTGGAACATAGATGACCACGATGATCAACAAGACAGAATTACAGACATCTGGCTCCATTCTGATCTGTCCACTCATAGCTAAATTTAGTTTTGTTTAGTTTAGTTCAGAGATACAGCACGGGAGCAGGCCCTTCAGCCCACCGAGTCCTTGCTTACCATGGATCGCCCATACACTAGTTCTTTGTTATCCCACTTTCCCATCCTACACACTAGAGGCAATTTTACAGAAACCAATTAACCTACAAACCTGCCCATGTCTGGAATGTGGAAGGAAATCGGAGCACCCGAAGAAAACCCAAACGGTTATGGGGCTTTTTCACGGGGCGAGTTGACGCAAGATGTCACCAGAGTGAAGTGGTCGTGGTCCAGCACGAGTCTCGCACGATATAACGGGGGGTAGATAAAGAGTTCACACGGTACTCGGCATTTCTGTTATTTGTGCGAGTGACTTGTCCGTCTCCCGAGCTTTCGCGTTAAATCTTGAATGAACATCGTGAACTACACGTGGCACAAATGATGTAACTTTTTTTTCACACACTATAAATATCCTCCCTTGGTTGAATTGGCTCATTTGGAGACATGTTTTACTGTGTATGTGGGAGACACAGATGGACTGAGCACAATACCTCGGTCTTACTGTGTGTGGGAGAGGGGGAGAAAGAGACGTACACTCACAGAGGCAGAGTCTCTCAGCCTGTGTAAGAGGGAGGGAGAGAGAGAGAGAGGCACACACAAGGTGGATGTGAAATCTCACCTGCCTGTTTCAGTGACAGACACCTGCCGCCAGTAAATGAAGACACCCCCATCTGTCTCCCCCTCCTCTCCCTCGACTCCCCCACCTTTCCCTCCCAACTCCAGTCCCGTCCCGACCCCCTGGGAAACTGAATAGAGCATAAATATAGATATAGAAACTGAAACAATATAGAAACTGAATAGAGCAACATGGCAAAAACATCTCTGACACGCTTTACCCCCTTTCTTTGAGATTTTCTGGGAGCCATCTCTGCAAGTGTTCCTGTTATAAAGATTATCCAACAATGACAATTAGGTGGGACGTCCTCGAAGGACACATGTTCCCTTGTCGATATTGAGACCACCTTTTTTACTCACCTTCTGTCCCCTCTGTCCAGCTACCGGGTTTACCGTTCGCAGGAGTTCCCACGCGCTATATCTCTAAAATCTGAAGTTAGGTAATGTCTAAAGGAACTGCAGACGCTGGTTAATGCTGGTTAATACGCACAGAAGGACACAAAATGTTGGTGTAACTCAGCAGGTAAGTCAGATCTGGGAAGAAAAACATAAAAAGCTGGAGTAAGTCAGCGGGTCAGGCAGCATCTCTGGAGAAAAAGAATAGGTAGCGATTCGAATCGGAACCCTTCTTCAGACAGCCTAATTGGAATTGAGTCTGAAGATGTGTCTCGTCCCGAAACATCAGCTATTTTTCTCCAGAGATGCTGCTTGACTCGCTGAGTTACTCCAGCTTTTTGTGTCTGTCTTCGGTTTAAACCAGCATGTGCAGTTCACTCCTTACACGGGTCTCTGTACAACATTGATTGGTAGCGTTCCGGACCCTGCTTCGGAAAGGCATCGATCGCTAGTCGGCGAGGACTCCGACCTGTATCTCTCAAAGAAGTACATGTGAAAAATTTCTCACGGACCATAAAAATGCGTAACCTTTCAGTAAAGTCCCTTTTAAAGTCCCTTTTAAAGATTATAGTTATTTTCTTGAATCTCATTAACATAACTCATGAATAAGTTGATGTCCATATGCGGATGCAAATCTTTATTTTTATTTATTTTTTAAATTCAATCCCACAGAAGACAATTTTTACTCACCTTCTGTCCCCTCTGTCCAGCTACCGGGTTCACCGTTCGCAGGAGTTCCCACGGTACCCGCAAGAGTTATTACGGATATCGCACTGGCCACTACGTCCATATAATGTTGCAATGCTCAACCACAAGTGTACAAGTCACTCTTGGAGAAATTCAAACTTTCTTGAATTTTCTCCCGAGTGACCAAGATACACGATTACCTGCCGTTAGCGCTACGGTGGTCCACGGTGGTCCACGAATGCCGTACTGTTATCGCACGAGGTTCCCACGATGTTAAACTCTGGTTAACTCTTGCGTCAAGTCGCCCCGTGAAAAGGCCGCTTTACAGTGAGAACGCATAAACACAGCAGAAACAGCACCCAGAGTCAGGATTGAAGCCGGGTCTCTGACACTGTGAGGCAGCAGCTCTACCACTGAAGAAGGGTTTCGGCCCGAAACTTTGCCTATTTCCTTCGCTCCATAGATGCTGCTGCACCCGCAGAGTTTCTCCAGCATTTTTGTGTACCTTCGATTTTCCAGCATCTGCAGTTCCTTCTTAAACAGCTCTAACACTGTGCTGCCTATTTACTTCCCTGCATGTTATCACGTCCCCCAAAGGATTTATCTTTTTTTCCCCTTCCATCCAGTATTTGGATTAAAATTAGTCAAGAATCAAGAGTCCAGAATGTTTAATTTTCATATGTACTAACTATGGATCAATTAAATTCTTACTTATTGCAGTTTTACAGGCCTGTTCAAGCAAAATAGGCAAATAAATATATAATAATCAGCAATACAATAAATTAATAATCAGTAATATTAGGTGACCAGATTTTAATAGTACAAAAATAAAAACAATTTGAATGAGTCAGGTGTTGGCTTGGAATGAGTTGTGGTTGTGTTGGAAGTGGGGGAAGCACACAGGTCCATTCAATGGAGACACAAGCAACTGCAGATGCAGGTTTACAAAAGAAGACACAAAATGCTGGAGTAACTCAGTGGGTCAGGGAGCATCTCCAGGGAACATGATGTTGTGGGTCAGGACTGATGAATTATAGGCACGGATTCAAATGACTTTCTTCGTTCCAGTGAAACCTTCTGCATATTTTGAAACCAATTTATAGTTCATGTGTGTTGCTTCAACAGGTTGTCTCGATGGGCTGGAGGGAACACTGGGGATATCACCTGCTCTTCATTCTTAGTAACCTTGCCATGTGGGCTTACTATTTGAATGCTTCACTCTCAGATCCAGGCAACCTGGTACGATACACAGAGCAGTACGACCGTGCCGTGAGACAGGTGAGAAAACTTTTGCAGCCAACATCAGCAAAGGCAGAACGTATATGACATGATTCGCAAGTTTGCAGATGACACCAAAGTGGGTGGGACTGTAGATAGTGAAGATGGTTGTCTAAAATTGCAGCAGGATCTTGATCGGTTGAGCAGGTGAGCTGAGGAATGGTTGAGGAATGGAATTTAATTCAGAGAAATGTGAGGTGTTGCATTTTGAGAGGTCTAACATGGGTAAGACCTAGACAGTGAATGGCAGGGCTCTAGGGAGGGTTGTAGAGCAGAGGGATCTAGGAGTGCAGGTACATAGTTCCGTGAAAGTGGCATCACAGGTAGATAGGGTAGTCAAAAAGGCTTTTTGCACATTGGCCTACATGTCAGAGTATTGAGAATAGAAGTTAGGAGGTCATGCTGCAGTTGTATAAGACATTTGGCAAGGCCACATTTTGAGTATTGTGTTCAGTTTCGGTCTATCTCCTGTACTTTTCTATGTTCCATGATCCATGTGGGAGTGGTATGTGGGTCGGTCATCGTGGGGTGAAGTGCAATATGAACCAGTGCCTTTAGGGGAGCAGGCTTCAGTGAATGAGGTTCTAATCCTGCCAGTGCATTGTTCAGTGAGGCCACTTTATACTGCTCCTCTTTCAGATCATTAAGAGAAAGCGAGAGTCAGACCGACTGTTGGCAAAAACTCTTTGCCACACTTGTCAGCTCACCCGACCCCTGCGAGCTCAACACTGCTGTGTTACAAAGCGTTGTGTGGCACACTTTGATCACTACTGCTCCTTTATTTATAACGCCGTTGGCTACAAAAACAGGTTAGTACCAGTTTTAGAAATCTATTGCTACTCCTTTTACACACATTACTGGAGTTTATGTGGCACTAATTGTTATTCCTTTTATCGTATATCTCTACACTGCGCATGGCTTGATTGTAATCTTGTATAGTCTTTTCTCTGACAGGATAGCAGGCAACAAAAAAGCTTTTCACTGTAGATTAGTTTAGTTCAGGGATACAGTGTGGAAACAGGCCTTTGGCGCCAGCTATCTCCCCACATTCACACTATCTCACACATACAAGGGACAACTTGCACACTTATACCAGCCAATTAACCCCCAAACCTGTACGTCTTTGGAGTGTGGGAGGAAACCGAAGATCTCGCAGAAAACCCACGTGGTCATGGGGAGAATGTACAAACTCAGTACAAAATGCACTCGTAGTCGGGATCGAACCCGGTTCTCAGGCGCTGCATGTGCTGTAATGAACATGTGATAATAAACTAAACTATACTAAAATAAAATAAATTAAAATAAAATAAACTAAACAACTAAATCATTGTACAGGCGGCTAAGGTGGCCAAGTCAATGGATATTTTGAAGGCGGAGATTGACAGATTAATAAGGTTGTCAGGGGTTACGGGGAGAAGGCAGGAGAATGGGTCAGGAGGGGAAAAGATAGATCAGCCATGATTAAATGGCCGAGTAGACTTGATGGGCCAAATGGCCTAATTCTGCTCCTCGAACTTATGAAGTTATGAATTTATAAACTAAACTAAACTAAACATACAGACATACAAATTAGTAGCAGGAGAAAATGTTGCAGATTCTGAAACCCTCTTCACCATTTGATAAGACCATAACTCATGTAATTGCACCTTCAACGTGTTTTCACCTGCACTTGGTAACCTCTCATCCCCTTGTTAAGCAAGTATCATCCACCTCCTTTTTAAGAATATCCAAGTACATTTTTACCACCACCCATTGAGCCAATGTGTTTGAAAGATTCACTAAATTCTGGGATGAAAAAAAAAACTTTCATCTTTGTTTTAAATGGGCAAATGGTTCATCAACAACTTATTACTAGCACAACCTTCCCCTTGTCCCATCAGAGGTGTTTCTTCTTCACCCAAAACTGCTTTCTCTATGTTCACAGTTCTAAAAAAGACGAATAGACCTGAAAAATTAATTCAGCACCTCCATCTTCAATGGCTGCCTGACCTGCTGTGTGTTTCTGTTGTTACACCTACTCCCAGCTTCCTGTTAGCCAGCCAATCTTCTATGCTCATCAGTAATGGAGGCATACAGCACTGGAACAGGTCCTTCAGCCTAACTTGTCCATGCCTACCTTCAAAGCTAGTCCCACTTGCTCATGTTAAACGCATGTCCTTCAAAATCTTTCCTACCTACAGTGGCAAAGTGGTGGAGTTACCTTTACAGCGCCAGAGACCCGGGTTCAATCCTGACTAAGGGGACTATCTGTAAGAAGTTTATACATTCTCCCTGTGGCCACGTGGGTTTTATCCGGGTGCTCTAGTTTCTCCCCACTTTCCAAAGACGTGCAAGTTTGTAGGTTAATTGGCTTCTGTAAATTATCCCTAGTAAGTATGATTGAACTAGTGTATGGCTGTTCTCTGTGGGGCCGAAGAGCCTGTTCCCACACTGTATCTTTAAACTAAACTAAACTAAACTAAACTAAACTAAACTAAACTAAACTAAACCCATGTACTAATCCTTGAACACCTTTCCTACACATATCCTAGAGAGTGCTACAGTTAATAATGTACTTCTGAAAGTTAACTACAGTTTTAATGAAGGAACATACAGAAAGATCCCACATGTGAAGATGTCCAAATGTATTTTAAAAGCTTTCAATGTACCTGATTCAGCCATTTCCACTCGCTGTTTGTTCATAAACGTACCATTCTCTGTGTTAACATTTTGCCCCTCAACTTCCTATTAAATCCTTCCCTTTTATCACCTTAAACCTGTCTTCTAGTTCTTGATTACTCAATCCAGGGAAAAAGACTGTGTGCCTTCATCCTATTTTTGCCCCTCATAATTTTATACACCGCCATAAGATCATCTTTGGTGATCATCTCCTATGCTCCAAGGAATAAAGTCCTAGTTTGTCCAACATCTCCTTATAACTCATTTCTTCAAGTCATGCGTTTTCATTTTCCATTATGACCTTGATGCAGCAGCTTTTAAAATTAAGGAAACCTTGGCCAAGATAGACTTTACTTTTAGACATTATAGATACAGCACGTAAACAGTCTCTTTGGTCCACTGAGTCAATGCCAACCAGCGATCACCCCGTACACTAATACTATCTTATACACTAAGGACAATTTATAATTTTACCGAACACAATTAACCTAGAAAACTGTACATCTTTGGAGTGTGGGAGGAAACTTGAAAAAACCCACGCAAGTCACAGGGAGAACATACAAGATTCCCAAGAGTAGCAATGATTCCATTTGTTGAGGGCATGATTGGTCCGATTGATAAAATATAATCACTTTGCTTTCGACCCTTCACTTTAGAACTGTGTTCTTCATCTTTCTGGTCCTCCTTGCACTTAATTGCTGGATGGCAACATTTATTGGAGCAGCATGGCTTCACAAGTTTGGATTCCGCCTGCCAATGATGCTTGCTTTTCTCATTCTGCTGGCCAGCGCGGTTGTTGTGTCTCTGCGAGTATGCTTCACGGTGAGTTAAATGTAGAGACAAACTTAATTTAGAACATAGAACATGAGGCCAGCACAGTAGTGTTGCTGCCTTTCTATACGGAGTTTGTACTTTCTCTGCATGGGCTTTTTCCAGGTGCTCCGGTTTCCTCCCACATTCAGACATACAGGTTTGTAGGTTAATTGGCTTTGGTAAGTTGTAAAATTGTCCTTACTGTGTGAAGGTTAGTGTGCGGGGTGATCACTTCTTGTCGTGCACTTGATGGGCTAAAGGGCACGTTTCCGCACTGTATCACCAAAGTCTAAAGTCTAACCACACAACCACACACAAAAGGAGCCAGCCCTTCTACCCATAATGTCTGTGCTGAGCATGATATCAAGACCGGCTCTTATGTGCCTGCAGAAAATCCATATCCCTCCATTCCCTGCATATCCAAGTGCTTATCCAGAAGTCTCTTGATTTGTGTCTGTCTCATACCCTTTATACTCTAAGAACATGTACCAAGATCAAAAACCCACCCTGGCCATTCAAAATCATTCTTCAAGATCATGTCCTTCAACAAGGCCTAAGGGAAGCTAGAGGGACAGCAGATCATCTTTGCCCTGGGCACCATTCAGCCTTGCAGACACAAGTTGGATTTAAGGTAGACAAAAATGCTGGAGACTCTCAGCGGGTGAGGCAGCATCTATGGAGAGAAGGAATAGGTGATGTTTCGGGTCGAGAACCTTCTTCAGACTGAAGAAGTCTGAAGTCAGAGTCTGAAGAAGTGGCTCGACCCGAAACGTCACCTATTCTTTTGCTCCATAGATGCTGCCTCACCCGCTGAGTTTCTCCAGCATTTTTGTCTACCTTTGATTATTCCAGCATCTGCAGTTCCTTCTTAAACAGTAGGAATTTAATTTCTCTGTATTGGAAACAGTCATTTTGTAAGACATCCATCTGTGATATTGGCTCAGTTCTTTCACCTTTAGCACAAACTGACCTGTTGGTTGTGGTTCCACGGCCCCTCTATTTACAAGACATTACACTTTTGTTTAGTTTACATTAATTTAGAGATACAGCATGTTAACAGGCCCTTTGGCCCACCGAGTCTGCACCAAACAGCAATCACCCGTACACTAGTACTATCCTACACACTAGGGACAATTTACAGAAGATAATTAAACTACAAACCTGCATGCCATTAGAATGTGAGAAAAAACAGGAGCCCCCAGAGAAAACCCATGCGGTCACATGGAGAATGTACAAACTCCATAAAGATAGCACACATGGTCATAATCGAACCCTGGTCACTAGAGCCTTAATGCAACAACTCTACTGCTGCGCCACTGTGCTGACCCTTTGGTATTATCACGCAAAAGCCACATAAAAGTATGAAAACTCCAATTCACTCTATTTAGATTAAGAATAGCACAAGGTCATACAATTCTTTATGTCCAATGGACGTACATCACTCGTAAGCTGGGTTTCGTGTTATTTATAATAAATGTGCAGATTGAACATATACCTTAGAACGTGGAACAGTCCAGCACAGAAACAGGCCCTTCGGCCCACAATGTCTGTGCCGATGATGCCAAGCTAAAGTAAGTTCATAACATGAGACATAGGAGTAGGATTTGCCAATTCAGCCCATCAGGTTTACTCCACCATGGCTGATATATTTTTCCTTCACTAACCCATTTTCCTGCCATCGCCCCGTATCCTTGGAGGCTCTTACTAATCAAGAACCTATTAATCTCCACTTTACAAATATCCAACGAGTTGGCATCCATTTGCTGTCTGCGCAATAAATTTCACAGATTCACCAAAATAAATTTCTCCTCATCTCCATTCTAAAGTTATGTTCTTTTATTCTGAGGCTGTGCCCTCTGGTCCAAGACTCTCCCACTACTGGAAACATCCTCTCCATATCAACTCTAGATAGCTAAACTAATCTCATCTGGCTGCACATGGTCCATATCCTTCCATTCCCTGCATATCATGAGCCTTTCTAAAAACCTCTAACATTCACTATCGTATTTGCCCCCACCGCCACCCCTGGCACCACATTTCAGGCACCTCCATCCTCTGTGTAAAATAACTTGCCTGTACATCTCCTTCAAACATTGCCCTCACACCTGAAAGCTATGCCCTCTTGTTGACTATCCCAACGTTTAAGAAACAGTTAGACAGGTACATGGATAAGACAGGTTTGGAGGGAAATGGACCAAGTGCAGGCAGGTGGGACTAGTGTAGCTGGGACATGTTGGCGGGTGTGGGCAAGTTGGGCCAAAGGGCCTGTTTCCACATTGTATCATTCTATGACTCTATCTCTAGTCTTTGACAATTCCACCATAGAAAAAAGATTATGTCTGTCCTATCTATATCGGTCATAATTTAAATACTTCTGTCAGGACTCCCCTCAACCTACTGTATTCCAGTAAAGACATTCCAATTTTGTCCAACCTCTCCTTGCAGCCAATATTTCCTAATCCAGACCACATTCTAGCAAAACTGGCATTTTGGTATTGTTATACTGATATCACAAGAGCATTGTTCTCCTGTTGAAGTCTCAGATTTGAATGATTAAGGTGACAAATAGTGAAAGGCTTGAATAGAGTCGATGTGGAGAGAATGTTTCCACTAGCGGGAGAGTCTAGGACCAGAGGGCACAGCCTCAGAATAAAAGGACATATCATTAGAAAATAGATGAGGGTGGCACAGTGGCGCAGTGGTAGAGTTGCTAGAGACCCGGTTTCGACCCTGACTATGGGAGCTGTCTGTACAGTTTTCTCTGGGTGCTCCTGCTTCCTCCCACATTTCAAAAACCTGCAGGCCTGTAAGCTAATTGGCTTCTGTAAATTGTCCCTAGTGTGTAGGATAGTGCTAGTGTGCGGGGTGATCACTGGTCAGTGTAGACTTACTGGGCCAAAGGGCATGTTTCCATACAGTATCTCCAAAAAAGGGGGAATTTATTTAATCAGTGGGTGGTGAATCCATGGAATTCATTGCCACAGGGAGCAGTGGAAGCCAGGTCTTTGGGTATTTTTAAAGCAGAGATTGATAGATTCTTGATCAGTAAGGGTGTCAAAGGTTAAGGGGAGAAGGCAGGAGAATGGGGTTGTGAAGGAAAGATACATCAGCCATGATTGAATGGAGGAGTGGTCTCGATGGGCCGAATGGTCTAATTCCGCTCTCATGATTTATGGTCTTATGAATGAGTGGGTGACTGTTGATTCTTTGTTCTAGTTGACCCTGGCAATGATGAACCTGACAGCTTACGAGGTACGGCACTGTCGTGAGCTAGACTACCTGCAGAGAAGGTGCGGCAAGATCTACAATCCTTTCCACCAAGACGTGAAGCTCAGTCTATTGGAGTTCTTCCACATCATTGACCCACTGAGTGACGGAGAGGTCCAGAAACACTTACAACAGCAACTGGTGTGACTGCTGAGATGTCAGTCCTTTTGTTCTCTAAAATGTACTGTTCGGTACATTAAAACTTTCACATACCTGGTCTTTGACACATTCATTTCTGCACACAAAAGGGTGGTGCGTGCATGGAACGAGCTGCCAGAGGAGGTAGTTGAGGCAGGTACTATCGCAAAGTTTAAAGAAACAATTAGACAGGTACATGGATAGGACTGGTTTGGAGGCATATGATTCAGATCCAAGCAGGTGAGACGAGTGTAGATGGGACATGTGGGCAAGTTGGACCAAAGAGCTGTTTTCATGCTGCATGACCCTGCATATAATACCAAATGGGTATATAACGTGCATAGAAGCAACAGAAGTAATTTAGCAGGTACACAAAATTGCTGGGGAAACTCAGCGGGTGCAGCAGCATCTATGGAGCGAAGGAAATAGGCGACGTTTCGGGCCGAAACCCTTCTTCAGACTGATGGGGGGGGGGGGGGGGGGGGGGAGGGAAGGAAAAGGGGGGGGGGAGGAGCCCGAGGGCGGGCGGATGGGAGGGTGGGAGGAGACAGCTAGAGGGTTCAGGAAGGGGAGGAGACAGCAAGGGCTAGCAAAATTGGGAGAATTCAATGTTAATGCCATCCGGACGCAAGGTCCCCAGACCCCACTCCAGAAGTAATTTAGCTCTGTTTTGCAATATGCATGCTTATTAACAGTTTAGTTAAAAGGTTGAGAGACCCAATGAGAGACCCATTTGCTTTATTATTCATTTTTAAGATCTGATTATTGCAAGCATTTATAATCTATCCCCAACTACCCTTGTACTCAGAGATTGCCTCCATTACTTTGAAAGAGGTGAGGAATAGTAGGATTTAAATCAAATAATTACAACATACAGTAAACCCTGGCAATAATGGACCTCCATATAATGGATTTTAGTTATAGCGGACCGAGGCTCCCATTGCACGGCCCCCTTCACTTCCGCCAGTTACCCAGTGAGCTGGTACCATGTGGCGGGAGCTTCCAGTTGCAGCATGAAGGCGGCATGAACACCAGCCCCTCCCTGGCGCACCATGTATGGTGCCAGCTGCTCTGTGGATCAATGGCCCGTGAATTTGTTCAACCCCCCGCCATTGCAAGTTTCTTCCCTCCTGGCTTTGGGTTAATCTTTCCCCCCCGTCACTCAGTTATAGCAGACAATCTGCAATAACAGACACCATCTTCCCCCCTGTTTTACACATATATGGAATAAGCTGCCTGAGGAAATGGTTGAGATGGGTACAGTTATGACATTTTAAAAATGATTGGACAGGTATAAATAGTCTGAAGGGAATTGAGCCAGACACGGGCAAGTGGGACTAGTTCCATTGGGCAAGATGGTTGCGGAGGATTGGTGCTGGTGAGCGGGCTCTGGGATCACCTGCCATGCCCTGGGCAACACTCTGGGGGTTCAAAGGTTGGCTGTGAGAAGTGCCCACTGCGGTGCACAGAGTGTAGTGGTGTTGTGTTCGATAAATCACAGGATTCAGACAACAGAGTTTGATTCACTATGTAATTTATTACACTACCAAATAAGGCACATGCACTCACGTATTCCCGAATATCCCCATACGTACTCGCAAACCCTGAGTATACATCGGAGCACGCCGCAGGATGTTCCTGTTCTTGATCACCTGGCACTGTTTGCGACACGGCCCAAGGCTGGGACTCTCTCGTCCGAAAGGGCGCGCAACTCCATCCTTTATAGGCTGTGGGCCGAGGAGCTTTATTCTACAGTTTCGTGACCCAAGTCACCAAACTACATGAAATTTTCACATATTGTGTAAAAAATTTATATAAATCACCCCTGAAACTCGTCATGAACAAGACTCTCACAAAATTTTAATAAATTAGAGAAAAACCGGAAAAATTTTGGGTAATTTTTAGTCCAATCAAAGCACGTTTAACATTGAGTTGTCTGCCAGTTGGCCAATCACGCGCTTTGCTTCAGGCTAGCACACAACATAGCTGAGGGTGCCTCTACAAATGCCTGTTTTACTGGAGATTCCGATTTGTTGTTCTGTGGAATACATGTCGTGGAAACTTGCAGCAGAGTAATTGAATTTAGTGAGAAAAGCACTAAAAAGGCTGAAGAATGTGCTGCTAAGTGGAACAAAGCCTTGAACGCAAAGTCGCTGCTGATGTGCTGGAACACAAAGAAGACAGCCAGGAATCAACTCTAACTGAAAGGTAAGATCTAAAGTCTGAATTTATGAAAATCTATCTGTATGGTTTTCTGCAGCTTCTGCAACATAACAACAATAAATCGAGCGATAGCAAAGTCTAGAAGGAAGAAAGGTGATGATAGGACTCAAACAACAAATCTTTTTACTTATGGTCATATGATGTTACTTTGAAAAATGAAAAGATATATTTGAGGATGTTGATTTATTTTACTTTTCATTCCTTTTCTGTTTTCTTTTTCCTCTTTCAATTGAGTTCAAGATGCTGAAAAGCCTGAAGCAGGTGAATCACCTCAAGAGGCAGTTCCTGATTGTGAAGCAGATGAGCCGGCCCCAAAGAGACTGCTTCGATCCATGACAAGTCATAGTCAACAAACAGCAACTGTCGAGCACACTGACCGCAGGCATGTCCTACCAGCGCATTGCATCATTTGTAAATGTTCAAAGTACACAAAATAAATAAATTGTGGGAAAAAATTATTATATAAAGTTTTATTTTAATGTGGATCGTTTCACTGTTTATTTGGTCAAATTATTTAAACAATGAGTGAATTACTTATGATAATAGCGTGCCGGTGAATGACTGCAACAATCCACCCACCGAACCATACATACATACATACATACATACATACATACATACATACGCACATCCACACACACACATCCATCCATACGCACACTTCCATGCATGTAAACACACACATACATGCACACATAAATCCGCACACACACACACATCCACACATCCATTCACACGCAGACATGCATGTACACATCCAAACATACACACACACATACATC
This sequence comes from Amblyraja radiata, assembly GCF_010909765.2. Classification (NCBI taxonomy): domain Eukaryota; kingdom Metazoa; phylum Chordata; class Chondrichthyes; order Rajiformes; family Rajidae; genus Amblyraja; species Amblyraja radiata. The sequence goes on from NC_045966.1 coordinate 46,633,637, forward strand.
CATCCACACGTACATACACACTTACATCCACAGATACACGTTTGAAAGGCATACACAGACACACACACAAACTAGAGATAAACAATGCAACATTTTTAGGGTTCTTTTAGGTCAAAGGTAATAGCCCTCATTTGCAAAGGCACCATCGGGGGGGGGGGGGGGGGGGGGGGTCTATAACATAAATATAAGCTCATTGTAGCTTAAAATGAATATTCACCGAGTAAACATCAGAGCATTCGATTCTTGGCCAGGATGTGACATTTACATCAGAAATAAGGCAGGTCTCTTACAGGTCTGACACTGCCCCAGTCCCACTATGGCTGTTACCCCCACTCTCCCCACTTTGGCAGTCAGCGGGGTTCAGTAAATGGGGAAACCTAGAGGATCTGTCCTGACCCTATAATTAGGCAGGTTCATGAGCCCTTAAAACCTGGGACATTTGCTGCAGTCTCATTCAATTTCCTATTAAAGCGACTGGAACATGCCTGCCTGGCACTGCCCAAGTCCCACTATGGCCGTCACCCCCACTCTGCACACTGGCAGTCAGTGGGGTTCAGTAAAGGGAGGAACCCACAAGAACTGCCCTAACCCATTAATTAGGCTGGTTCAGGAGCAGGACCTCTGCGACAGTGTCATTAAAAAAAACACTCACAATTATATTCATCATATTATTTTTATATAATATAATTATACTTAATTATATATGATAACATTCATATTAACAGGTTATATATATATATGTATGTATGTATATATATATATATATATATATATATATATATATATATATTGGTATAATAATATATAGTTTAAATGGACTGCAACACGGAATTGGCTGCTCGTGGTGTAATACTGGCATTGGCCACTAGATGGCGTTTATTTTCCCGATCTCATTTTCTAATTAGTTTAATTAATTAATGTGCAACTTTTGGCAATGACGAGTTATGACTTCCTTCTCAATTATATTTCATCTAAATCTGTGGAAAATGTCATGTAGTTTGGTGACTTGGGTCACGAAAACCTATTTCTAGACACATTTTTGATGCTTGGCCCACAGCCTATTATGGCATTTCTTATCAGAGCAGACCGTGCCACTGCCCCCTCCCCGAGCCAATCATAAGCCCCCCCTTTTGCGCTACTAGTGGCAGGGGGCGCGGGTGGTCTACCCAACTGTTGCTGCTGTGTTTTGTTCAACAATGCTACGCTTTCCCAGAGAATGGCTTGAGAAATGCTGCGCACCCACACAATGATCACAGCTGCAAGGTCAATGCTGGGAGATAACGCGTTTGAATCTTGTTTTCGAGGGTTGTGGAATGCAGTGCTGCAAATTTAGCTGATAACTCCATTTTACATTTTAATTGAAATTGTCTGTTTAGCCCTTACACTACAAGCGGTGACTGTGGGAGGAGACAGGATGGCTTGTTCACGGGTCAATTGGGGGGAAGGGAGAGATGGGAAGAGTCAGTGGATAGTGGGGGAGAGGGGGAGGGAGACGGAGAGTCAGTAGAGAGGGGGAGGGAGATAGGAGGCTGATGGAGGCCCTGCAGCAGCCGGGGTAACGTGTGGACCAGTCACCGCTGGAGGCCCCACAGAGGCCAAGCGCACGGATCGGACATGGCCTGCAGCGGCACGGAGCGGCGGAGCAGCAGTGGAGGACACCGACACATCTCTAAGCCAAAATTAACCCTGAACCACTCGCTCGGTTACACTGCCAGGACAACAATCCTTTAAGACCCAAATAAGACTTTGCGCGTTTAAGAACTTTTAAACTTGAAGGATGCAAGGTGACGCTCTAAACGTGGCGACTATTTGTGCACTGCCTCAGTGATTTTTTATCTACTATTCATACACTACAATCATTGCACCCTTGTACCGAGGTATGCTATGCCTATGAAAAGTAAGATTGTATTCAAAGTAAAGACTTTCACTGCATCTAGGTAAGAGTGATATTAAAGTATCATTGAACCATTAACCATGCACGTGGGACTGATGGACTGACAAGCTGAGCGGCACAGTGGCACAGTGGTATAGTTGCTGCCTTACAGCGGCAGAAACCCGGGTTCGATCCTGACCACATGTATTATCTGAATGGAGTTTGTACATTCTCCCCGTGACCGCGTGGGTTTTGTCCAGATGCTCTGGTTTTCACCCACACTCTAAAGATGTGCTGGTTAGAAGGTTACCTTGCCTCTGTAAACTGTCCCTAGTGTGTAGGATAGAACTAGTGTATGGAGATCACTGGTCGGCATGGACCCAGTCGGCCGAAGGGACAGTTTTAACAGTTTCTCTAAACTAAACTAAACGGATAGGCCTGTTTCTGTACTGTATAGCTCTCTGATTCTAGATTTTGTTTTGTAGGACTGTGCTCCCACTTTAGTCCACAGGAGGGCAGTGAATGTCACTGTATTTCCGAGATGTGATTTGACCTGCTGCATCTTTCCACATTTTTAGTTTAGTTTAGTTTAGATTTAGTTTCAATTGACAGAAACACTTGCACGTCTTTGGAATGTGTGAGGAAACTAGAGCACCTGGAGGAAATCCACACGGTCACAGGAACAAACAAACTCCGTACAGACAGCAACCATTGTCAGGAACGAACCCAGGTCTCAAGCGCTGAAAAGGCAGCAACTTTACCGCTGCGCCACCGTGCTTTTATTACACTGCATTTATTTCAGTTACTGCCCATTCATTTTGAATTTAGTTCTCTTTTTCACCAATCATTTTTCAATTGTTCGTATTTTGTTTTTCTTGTCAATTTTTAAGATGCTTGATTTGCAGAAAGTTTCTACATTTGTCAAGTTAGCAAGGGAAATCCACACTGCCTCAGCAAGGCCACCAGCATAGTTAAGGATGAGTCTCACCCCAGTCACTCCTCCTTCTCCCCTCTCCCATCAGGCAAGAGGTAGAGAAGTGTGTAAAGGCACACCTTCAGACTCAAGTACAATTTATTCCCAGCTGTTATCAGGCAATTGAACCATCCTATCTAATAGTAAAGCCGTTCTATCGAATAGTGAAAGGCTTCGATAGAATGAATGTGGAGAGGATGGTTCCACTAGTGGGAGAGTCTAGGACCAGAGATAATTGCCTCAGAATGAAAGGACATTCCTTTAAGAAGGAGATGGGGAGGAATTTATTTAGTCAGAGGGTGGTGGATCTGTGGAATTCTTTGCCACAGAAGGCTGTGGAGGCCAAGTTAATTGATATTTTTAAGGCAGAGATAGATAGATTCTTGATTAGTATGGATGTTTTATGTTTTATGTTAAAATCTAAACTGTTGTGTTTATCTTATTTGTGTGCTGCATGGTAACTCAAATGGTAACTCAAATTTCACTGCGCCAATTGGTGTATGTGACAATAAATGTCCTTTGTCCTTTGTCCTTTGTCCTTTGTGTCAGGGGTTATGGGGAGCAGGCAGGAGAATGGAGGGAGAGATAGATCAGGCATGATTGAATGGCAGAGTAGACTTGATGGGCCGAATGGCCTAATTTTCCTCCTATCACTTATGACATGATCAGCAATTAGAATGTGGCCCTGAGCTACTATCTACCTCATTGGAGACCCTCAGAATATCTTTGATATGACTTTACTGGATTCCTGGCTTGCTGGTAGAAGTATCATCTTTAAATATCGGCGTGGACACGGTGGGCCTAAGGGCCTGTTTCTGCGCTGTATCTCTAAAGTCTAAAGTGAAGTCTAATAATTTTCATCTGAAAGGTAGAGTCAGATGGATTCTTAATAAGCAAAAGATGAACGGTTACTGAAGAGAGTTCAGAATGAGGATTTAAGGTTACAATCATATTAGTCATGAGCTTATTAAATGTCAGGGAAAGCTTGAGGGGCCGAGTGACCTACTCCTGCTCCTAATTCACATTGGCCACAATTAAAATTCTCCTCATAACCTTTGACACCCTTACTAATCAAGAATCTGTCAATTGCCACCTTAAAAATATCAAGTGATGGCCTCCACAGCTGTCATGGCAATGAATTCCACAGATTAACCCTTCTCTGACTAAAGGGATTCCTCCTCATCTCCTTTTATTCTGAGGCTATGCCCTCTGGTCCGAGACTCTCCCACTTGTGGAAACATCCTCTCCGCATCAATTCTATCCAGGCCTATTCGGTAACTTTCAATGAGATTCTCCCTTCATCCTTCTGAACTCCAGCGAGTACAGGACCAGTGTTAAACTTGAAGAGGCAACTGGCTCAGCAATGGAAACAACTCAGGCTGGACTTAGAACATAGAACATAGAAAAGTACGGCACATGAACCGACCCTTCAGCTCATAATAGCCGTACGTACATGATGCCAAGATAAACTAAACTCCTTTAACTGTGCAAGATCCATATCCCTCTATTTTCCACAATTCCATCTGCTTATCTAAAAGCCTCCTTCAGCCACTATTGTATCTTATTCGACCTTCTTCCTTGACAGCGTGTTCCAGGCACCCACCAATCTCTGTGTAAAAACGTGCCCTGTACATCTCCTTTAAACTTTGCCCCTATCACCTTACAGATGTGCCCACTAGTCTGACATTTCCACTCAAGGGAAAGGATTCTGAATGTCTAGCTTATCAATCCCTCTCATAATTGTACAAACTTCTATCAGGTCTCCCTTCAATCTCCAACACTCTAGAGAAAATAATCCAAGTTTGTCCAACCTCTCCTCCATATATCAAATACTCTCTCAAACCCACTACCAGGCAACAGTCTGGTAAACATAAAAACAAGAAACTGCCGATGCTGGTTTATGAAAAAAAGACACAAAGTGCTGAAGTAACTCAGTGGGTCAGGCAGCATCCCTGGAGAATTTGGATAGGTGGCAATTTGTGTCACGACCCTTCTTCAAGACCGATGATGGGTCCCAACCTGAAATGTCACCTATTCATGTTCTCCAAAGATGCGACCTGACCCACTAAGTTACTCCAGCATTGTGTCTTTTTGTCTGGTAAACCTCTTCTGTAACCATCACCAAAGCTTCCACATCCTTCCCATAATGGGACTTCACTTGGCATGACAGTCATGTATTTAACTATCAATTATTTAAGAGGTGGCTGGTCCTGACCAGATCTGCCTTCATCTCAGAGGATCTCCCCCAATTTATTAGCCCAATAACCTTCTATCAGCGAATTGTCCTGGTAATTACACAATTAGCCACCAGATGGAGCTAATAGCTCCAACATGCTCCACTTTGCAATGACTCTCACCAATGATTCTCCCTCACTGGAATCTGAATAGTACCTGATGGCTTCTTTTACTGCCACACAAAATATTATGGGATCTAAAATTGGAAGAAGGGATAGCAAGAATGTTGAGTGATGTCTGGCTGCTGTCCCCATGCAGTTTGTATGGTTCTCCCTGTGATTGAGTGAGTTTTCTCCAAGGTGGTCTAAATCTTCTCCCACGGCCCAAAGATGCTCAGGTCAGTAGGCTATTTGGTCACTGTAAATTGATCCATGTGTGTAGGAGAGTGCAAGGTTATGGGAGAGTTATGGAGTAATAGAGCTGAACAATATGAAAACCCCAAAGACGTTCACATTTGTAGGATAATTGGCTTTGGTGGCATTGTAAAATTATCCATAGTGTGTATAGGATAGTGTTAGTGTATGGGGATTGCTGATCGGTGTGGACTCGGTGGGGCAAAGGGCCTGTTTCCGTGCTGTATATCTAAAGTCTAAGGACTAAAGTAAAGACTTTTCGCCCCTACTTGTCTATGATGACCAAGATGCCCCATTCATTTGTCCCTGTTTGAGTGAAATCCTTATAAAATGTTTAGTTTAGTTTAAAGAAACAACATGGCCAACCATGTACATGCCTACTACCATCGATCACCTATGCACTAGTTTTATGTTATCCCAGTTTCACATCCTACACACCAGGGGCAATTTACAAAATTTACAGGCAACTAACCTGCAAACCAGCATCTCTTTGGAGTGTGGGAGAAAGCTAGAAAGCTCAGAGCACCCAGAGAAAACCTAGGTACAAACTCCGTACAGGCAGCACCCATAGTCAGGATCGAACCTAGGTCTCTGGCACCATAAGACAACAACTCTATGCTGTCTTACGGTGACTCTACCAATGAGCCACTGTGCGCACATGTTTCCTTTCTAAACCTCTCTGATCGTACTTTCCAAATGGCTTTCAAATGTTGCTATTGTACCTACGTCAACTACTACCACTGACAGTCCATTCTATGTGCCTACCACACCCTCTGTGTGAAATATATGTCAAACTTATTAACTAAAGGCTCCTTCTTCTTCTTCTTGTGTATGGCGTGAACAGCCTAAAGTAGTAAACTTGTTCTATTTGATCTTATTTGATTGTGCGCGCCAGGTTGATTGCATTCATCGAAACAGGACGGACCACGTGAAGGTTGCAATCTCCCACCCCACTAAAGACTCCATGAGTTTGTGACACCTGTTGCTGAAGGTCGGGTTAGTGGGAAAAAAGATATTTAAGAAATCAGGTAGAATAATGGAAATTTGCGCAGGAGGCATAGAGAGGGAAAAATATATATTAACTGTGGGTGTCACGGGTTATGGGGAGAAGGTAGGAGAATGGGGTAAGGAGGGAGATAGATCAGCCATGATTGAATGGCGGGCTAGACTTGATAGGCCGAATGACCCAACACTGCTCCTATCACTTATGACCTTACATCTCACAAATTAATTGGTAATTATGAATTCCAATTGATGGGAATGTGGAGAGAATAAAACAGAATTAGTGAAGGATCAGTGCAGGATTAGTATAAATGATGGCCAGCATGGACCTAATGGGCTGAAGGCCCTACTTCCATGTTGTATCATTCCATGACGTTAGCCTTGGGCCCTCTGAATGAGGTTAAAGTAGAAAACAATGATGGGGATGATGTGCCAATACTTGATATTTATTGATAGGATGGAAATGTCACCGACAATGGCAGCATTTAGCTTGCATCCCTAATTGCCTCTCAGGAATAAACAGTCAAGAGTCACCGCATTATAGAGTTTGAAGACTCATAATGGCTAAACTGGATAAGGACAGTTGATTTCTCTTCCTATAGCACAGTGACACAGCGGTGGAGCTGCTGCTTCACAGCAGCAGAGGCCCAGGTTCGATCCTAACTTTGGGTGCTCTCTGTGTGGAGTTTGCTCATTCTCACTGTGACCGTGTAGGTTTCCTCCGGGTGTTCCCGTTTCCTCCACATCCCAAAGACAGCGGTTTAGTAGGTTAATTGGCCTCCGTAAATCTCCCCTTCTGCATTGGGAGTGGGTGCTAAAATGGGACAACATAGAACTAGTATGAAAGGGTGATTGATTGTCAGTGTGGGTTCGATGGGCTGAAGGGCCTTTTTCTGTGCTGTCCCTCCAAAACCAAAATAGGTTCTGCAGCAATCCTGTGGTTTTACATTATTGTTACCGAGATTAGCTTTGATTAAAAAATCAAGATCTATACTTCACCATTTATTTGGATTTAAATTTCCCTATTGACATGAACCAAGTGAATGATCCAGAGCTTTGGCTACAAGGCCGATAACTCAACCATTTTGTCACTAATTCACTTAGGGAATGGTAGGTACATGGAACGAGCTGTTTGCGGAAGTGGTTTAGGCAGAATCAACAACAACATTTAACCTGGATTTGCACATATTTCCCCCCCCTTCCCCCCCCCCCCCCCCCCCCCCCCCCCCCCACATTCCACCTTTATTCCTTCCTCTGGCTTCACAATTCTCAACTCTTCTATCCTAACTGACATCTTTTTTCTTTCATCTCTGGCATTTGTCCAACAATCTACCGATCAAAAGCACCCTCACCTGTATCTACCTATCACTTTCCAAGCTTCATCCTGTCCCTCCTCTCTTCCAGCTTTCTTCACCCGTCACAATCAGTCTGAAGAACTGTCCCGTCCCGAAACATCACCAATCCTTGTTCTCCAGAGATGATGCCTGACCTGCAGAGGTATTTCAGCACTTTGTAACATTTTTTTGTAAACCAGCATCTGCAGTTCCTTGTTTCCACATTTAAAAGACATTTGCACACACACCTAGACTGTGGAACAGCATCCCTCTTCTCATCAGAACTGCCTCCTCCATTGACTCCTTTAAGTCTAGACTTAAAACCTATTTCTACTCACAAGCATTTCTTGAGGTCCTCTGAGGAAGTGCTGGATGTATGTATTTATGTATGTATTGTTAGATCTATGTACCATTGTATGTAGCACGTCAGTACCTGCACTGATGTAAAACACTTTGGTCAACGAGAGTTGTTTTTAAATGTGCTATAGAAATAAAATTGACTTGACTTGACAAGGATAGGAAAGATTTCAAACAATTTGGGCTAAATGCGGGCAGATTGGCGTAGCTTAGCTGGGACATCTTGGTCAGCATGCATGAGGGCAGCCGAACAGTCTGCTTTCATGCTCTATGATGCCTTAACTCAATTAGCACTCCCATTTTGTAACAGAATAGCCCACAGTGGGAGACCATAAACAAACTGAAGCCGGTTCAGAAAGAAAACTAGCCACATGGATAGAAAACTGGTGGCAGGGAAAATGCAAAGAGCTGTGTTTCCCTGGGGTTCAACAGGTGATTTTAGCAGACAACAACAACAGACATGAAGGAACATGAAACGTGGAAGTGATGCAGATAGGGTCGAACCCAAAGAGAAATAGAGAAATCATGGCAGATTAAATTTAACAGAAGTAAACTGTGTGACAGAACATCATATGAGACCATTAGGGAGAGAGGACGGATGCATGATGTATCTATTGTCAAGGATCCACATAATCTGGCCATTCCCTCTTCTCAATGCTACCATTTGGTAAGAGGCACAGGAGCCTGTAGTCACACACCACCTGGTTCTGGAGCAGCTATTAAACCCGCACAGAAAGTATGTGCCAGCTCACAGAGCAGTCCTATATGCCGCTAATGTTCTTGTTAACCTATTTAGACTTTTAGGCTTTAGATATACTACACAGAAACAGGCCTTTCGGCCCACCGAATCCATGCCAACCAGCGATCACTAACACTATCCTACACACTAAGGACAATTCACAATTTTACCGAAGCCAATTAACCTACAAACCTGTACATCTTTGGAGCGTAAGAAGAAACCAGAGCAGAGAAATGTAGGGAGAACATACAAACTCCGTAGTGAGAGCACCTGTGATCAGGATCGAACTCTGGTCACTGGCGCTGTGATGCCCCCTAAAAGGTAAAAGGTTCCTCTTACATTTCCATCAACTCCCTTCAGATCCTACCATTCACCAACACATTGGGGACAATGGCCAATTAACAATTTACAATGGCCAATTAATCTACCAACCCACAGGTTTCTGGGATGTGGAGGAAACCCACGTGGTCACAGGAAGAACATGCAAACACCACACAGACAGCACTTGAGGTCAGGATTGTACCAGGGACACTGTGGCAGCAGCTCTTCTGACTGCACATTTCATCTCTGTTTCACAGACAGTAAGATGATCCAGGCCAGAATGTTCATTCAATATTAATTTGTTGGTGTTATCAAATTCCTCATTTAGCACGGCGAATCAAATTCAGCGAGACTTAGTCGATTGAACTGCATTTGATCTTTTGATCTCTTTCCAGGATACCTGATCTAAGAGGCCCCAGAGACCAGCAGTCTCGATCACATTACCATTGTCTGTTCCAGGCATCAGGCAGACACAGGTATCTGCCATAAGATGCCCCAGAGACCCGCCAGGTCTCGCTGCGAGTTCGTTTGACTCGAATCACCAGAGCTACTACACATAAGATGGAGCCTGCGTATGGTGGCCCCCAAGTTGGGGCGACTCTCTGTGTGCTGGTCATTCCTTACAATCGCTCCACTCTTTTAAACCTCTACTCCAGCAGCAGCATTTATTACTCTATCTATTCTTTTCTTATCCTATCACCAGCTAGTGAGAGATGCAGACCTACCTTCTACCTTATTGGAGACCCTCAGACTTTGGGGACTTTATCTTGCACAAAATGTTATACCCGTTATCCTGTACACTTTCGACATCCTTATTGTAATCATGTCTAGTCTTTCCACTGACTGGATAGCACGTAACATAAAAGCTTTTCACTGTACCTTGGCACACATGACAATAAACTAAACTAAACTAAACTAAACTATCACAGGTGAGGTAGGAGGGCATTTATTGCACAGCTCCTTACTGATACCATGATAAACAAATCCTCTAACTAATCACGTGTGTTTTCACACATCTCTGTTGACTCTTGGGTGTCCTTCCAAGTCGTGGGGAATATTTCTTTGGGGCGGGCTTTATCCCTCCACCTCTTCTCTTCCAACTTTCTCCCCCTTACTACAATCATGTTTCATGCTCACCTGTTTCTCCCCATCCCCTTCCGCCTGCACAGATTATAGGACAAGAACAGGCCCTTTGGCCTTGCTGAACATAATGCCAAGATTATCATTTATCTATCTGCACATTACCATCTTAGTCATTGGTCATAATTTTCTCTGAATTGGACATAAGATATTGGACCCAACTCCCAATGCTACAGCAACAGGTAATCTGTGGTCCCGACTCGAAACGTCACCTATCCATGTTCTCCAGGGATATTGCCTGAACTGTTGAGTTACTCCAGCACTTTGTGACTTTTTTTGTAAACCAGCATCTGCAGTTCCTCGATTCTAAGTAATCTGTTCAGCAGTCATCTTACACTACCTCACCCATAATAGATACAAAGTGCTGGAGTACCTCAGCGGGTCCGGTAGTATCACTGGAGATAAAGGATAGGCTATTTTTTATCTCCAGATATTCTGTCTGACCCACTGAGTTACTCCAGCACTCTGTGTCTATGGTATGAACCAGCAGCTGCAGTTCTTTCTTTATACTACCTCATCTCATGATTGCCATGGATCTTTGCATTCATTTTGAACCAACAATAGAGATTGCACGAAAAGGTTAAACGTACCCTTTTTGTACACTATTTACAGCCAACACGCCATTCACTAGCTGACTTTCCAGGTATTACTAATTCATCAGCTATCAAATTCACCATCTGATCCTGAACTAAAATACCAACCTGAAGCCTGAACAAAAACAAGTTCTTGAATCGGAGTTGCAAACAATATGTGTACTTCCAACATTAGTCAAAAGAGACCAACATCATTTTGAATTTGCAACGCTATTCAATCAACCAGTTATATTTATGTCAAATTTTAAGACATGGAGTCATAAAACATGGAAACAGGCCATTTGGCCCACGCCAACTAGTGCACAAGGTTGTATAGCTCCCATCTGTATTAATCCCATGTTCCAGTAGTTTAGTTTAGAGAGACAGCATGGAAACAGGCCCTTCGACCCACTGAGTCCACACGGACTAACGATCACCTAGCACTATCCTACAATTTACAATTTTTACCAAAGCCAAATTAACCTACAAACCTGTATGTCACTGTGCTGCCTTTCTGTACAAACTGCTGCAGAGATGAGCAGGGTGGGACAAGTCTTTGATTATGTGTAGGAAAGAACTGCAGATGCTGGTTTAAATCGAAGGTAGACACAAAATGCTGGAGTAACTCAGAAGGACAGGCAGCATCTCTGGAGAGAAGGAATGGGTGATATTTTGGGTCAATAACCTTCTTCAGTCTGAAGGTTGGTCACCTTCTTGCCTGCTCCTTCTTACATGGCCTTGGTGTCCACTTGTTCCATTGGAGCGACCCAATGGGCTGAATGGCCTAATTCTGCTGCAATAACGTTTGAACTCGTAAGAATTTTCCTATCCATTTGAACACCCTTGGTCCAGGGATACCCAAGTGGAGAAGATATTTTTCTCAAGGAGATTAGTACAATGAAGTCAAGTAGAAGTAAAGAAATAGGCTGACTAATATTTTGTCAATTAAATTAAAACAAATAGGTGACATAGTGGTGCAGCTGGTAGAGCTGCTGCCTCACAGCACCACAGACCCAGGTTCAATCCTGAGTGTGTGGAGTTTGCATGTTCTCCCTGTGACTGCATTAGTTTCCTCCGGGTGCTCTGGTTTCCTCCCACATCCCAAAGACGTACGGGTTTGTAGTTAATGGCCTCTGTAAATTGCCCTGAGTGTGCCGGGTGTATGAGAAAGCGGGATAATGTAAATCTAGTGTGAACAGGTAATCGATGGTTGTCATGGACTGTGTGGACCAAAGGGCCTTGATTCCATGCTGCATCTTTGTTTAGAGATACAGCGCGGAAACAGACCCCTTTGGCCCACCGAGTCAATGCCGACCAGTACACTAACACGATCCTACACACTAGGGACAACTTACAATTTTACCGAAGCAGATTAACCTCCAAACCTGTATGTCTTCGGAGTGTGGGAGGAAACCGGAGCAACCAGAGAAAACCCATGCAGTCATAGTGAGAATGTACAAACTTGTACAGACAGCACCCATAGTCAGGATCGAACCCGGGCCTCTGGTGTTCTAAGGCAGCAACTCTACCGCTGCACCACTGTGCCACACTATCTCTAAAGTAATCATCTGAGTTTGATCTTGCTCAGATTAAATGCTTCAGTGGCTGCACGTGTTTCTATCTCATGAGGTCAAAGGTGATATTCTAGTTTGGAGAAGGTAAACAAGATGAAGTCAGCTTGTTTTCACCCAACAGAAGCATCCGCATCTGTCTTGGCAAGCTGCCTAGTCATTAGCTAAACCTGGGTGTTGAATTCATTGTTGAGCTAGAGCTTATTATGCAAAATAAAAAATGGGACCAGACATCCCTGTGGCAGAACCAGTTTTTTAAACCATTCCCCGCAAACCATACCAGGGGAATCCAGAACCAATTGACATAGTTTTAAAGTGAGGTGGGGAAAGATTTAATAGTTGGTCGGCAAGGACAAGTTGGGCTGAAGGGCCTATTTCCATGATCTATATAACTATATTCCTCCCCTTTCAGCTGAAATACATACTGATATGTATAGATGCACATACACATACATAAAAACAAACTAACAATCAATGATAGTGCAAGAAGATAAAACCAATGCTCTAGTCTATGTACAGTAGTTCAGAGTTTATTTGAGGTTGTAGTGTTAAATAGCCTGATGGTTGTAGGGAAGAACCAGTTCCTGAGCCCGGAAGTTATAGTTTTCAGGCTCCTATATCTTCTTCCCGATGGCAGGAGTGATGCTAGCTGCCTTCTTGTGGTTCGAACTGTGAAATCGCTGAAATTGTAGGTGAATCTTGGATGTCCAGACCTCTCCTGGAACTACCAAGCAAAGCTCGAATTGGAAACATTTTCAAACTGAGTGAAAGCCTGAAGAGAAATCAAACCAAGACTCCAAGTTCAAGGAATTACAGTTAGAACAATGAAATTCTTATTCCTGTTAAACTGCACCAAAAAAAGATTTTTATTTTACTTGTCCATATGACAAATGAACAATCTTGATTTTTGACTCATAAGTGTCCGATTTTTGAAATGTACCACTTTAGTAAGGTTAGCATTTAAAGTTGATGTGGAATCACCCTTGAGGAAATGGCGGGCGACACTGTGAAACAGCAGTAGAGTTGCTGCCTTACAGTGTCAGAGACCCAGGTTCGATCCTGACTACGAGTGCTGTCTGTACAGAGTTTGTACATTCTCTCTGTGATCAGCATGGTTTTTTTTCCAGGTGCTCTGATATCCTCCCACACAAAGACGTACAGGTCTGTAGTTTAATTGGCTTGGTAAAATTGTAAATTGTCCCTGGTGTGTGTAGGATAGTGTCAGCGTGCAGGGATCACTGGTCAGTGCAGACTCAGTGGGCAAAATGAGCTGTTTCCGTTCTGTATCACTAAACTAAACTAAACTAAACTAAAATGCTGGTGTTTGTACAGATAAGAAAGATTTCGAGGGATATGAGCCAAATGCGGGCAGGTGGCACAAGCATCTTGGTCTGTATGGGAAAGTTGAGCTGATGGGCTTGTTTCCGAGCTCTATGACTCTATGACTCTAATGGGCCTGTCCCACTTAGGTGATTTTTCAGGCGACTGGCGGTGACTGTCAAGTTGCCGGGAGTCCCCTGAAAAACCGGCAACTGGAACAGTGACTGTCAGAGTGGAACACACACACATCACTTCCTTCACCAGCCCGTTATACAGGTGGTAACAGGGCAAGCTGTCTGAGTGAAGTTCACACGATGCAAAGCCAAGGTGAAACAGACACACACCGTGTTGTAAGGTTGGCGCTGTAATTAAGACAGTGAAAGCACAGTGTATGGCAAGACCTTTAAAAGAGGGGGGTAGAGGGGGATGAGATGGGGGATGAGATGGGGGGTGGGGTGGGGGGAAGGGCGGGAGAAGGAGTGGAGACAACTTTTAAGAAACCAGAGATACACGGCTGTGAAGCTCAGCGGACATTTAACATTACCAGTCAGTTATCCTTGGTTCTGAAAACTACTGCTTACGTTTTTTTAATTCCCCAATGAGCCAATGAATTCACTGGTCAGCAATGGCTACAACCCACGATAACCTTCGACCTCCTGGAAACCCACTAGGACCTCCTGGCGACCCACCTACGGCACGAGAATTCTCGCTACTCTCCATGACGGCTTCATTCTAGTCGCCGCTAATTTTTCAATATGTTGAAAAATTTGCGACGGCCATAATGAGGCCATGACTAGTTCCCAGAATGCGGGAACTCCTCACGACCATGAAGGCGACACCTGGCAACCACCCGCGAACATGTGGCGACCATGTGGCGATTGCATAGTGTCCTGTAGTCGCCTAAAAAGTCGCATAAGTGGGACAGGCACATTAGATTGAGAGATTGATGAAACAATGTCAGAAGTCAGGGGCTAATCACATTGTGGTGAGTCTGGAGTCACAAGTAGAACTGAAGCATTGAGGATATTAGTGACTCAGCTGGGTCTTTACAGCAATCTGATGGTTTCATCGCCACCATAATCGATGCTATCGTTTGAAATTCCAGGTTTAGTTAATTTAATGATTCACAAGCTGCATTCCAGTGCCCTGAATATCTGGCAATTTAGCCACAACAGTGCCACCCCTGATGCTAAAGCCAAGCTTCATTCCAGAGAGTGCTCAGCTATTCCAAGTGTTTTATTTTTTGACTGGTGTTACACAGACATCCCAAAAAGATGAAGAAAAATACAGCAACTGGCCATTCCTCCCTTGTGTCTGTTCTACCCATCAACGAAATGACTGAGGATAAGGTTAATAGGAGACGAGATTAGAGGCAAAAGATATAGAGTGACATAAACCGCTACAAAACACATTTTGTTAGAAAGCAACAGACTGTTGGAAAAAGTGTATAATGCAGATGTTGAAGGCAAATGCAAGTTCTTACTGTACAAAATGGACACAGCAGCAAGAGGAAACATATGAAGTGATGATTAGGTTTAGGTTTATTATTATCATATGTGCCAAGGTACAGTGAAAATTGTTTTGCATACTATCCAATCAAATCAGTTAATACTGTACATAATACAATTCAGCCAAACTCGAGTACAATAGTAAGGCAGAGGATAAACACAACATGCTGGAATAACTCAGTGGGTCAGGCAGCATCTCGAGTGAAAAGCACCTCGCCAGCCACTTACAGCCTATGGCTGTCCACGTTGCCTGCATGGATTCCTTTTATAGTGGGCAGGTCAGTATCTGTGATGGAGCAGGCAGTGTTCTTCTGCCTCTTACTGAGGGCACATGGAAGTTCAAATCATGCAGGGGTCCAAAAGACTCATGGTTAATGATTTGGATAGATGACCGAGATGATAAGGAAAAGTTCAATCAGATATTTTTCAGAATTATGGATATAGGCATACCTTAAAAAACTCAGAGAGAGAATGGAATTGTTAAGAACATATGAAAATTCATTTATAAAGGAAGTATAGTCAAAGGCGAGGGAAGATGATGAGTTTGATTCTGATATTTTAAAAGGGAAATTGAAAAAATTCCTAGAAGTATAGTTTTGTTTAGAGATACAGCATGGAAACAGGCCGTTCGGTCCCCCGAGTCCATGCCGGCCAGCGATCATCAGTACGCTAGTTTTAAGCTACACAGTAGGAACAATTTACAGAAGTCTGCAAACTTAACCTGTAAACTTGCACGTCTTTGGGATGTGGGAGGAAATCGGAGCACCCTGGGAAAGCCCACGCAGTCAATGTACAAACTCCACCCAGCCAGCCCCCGAGGTCAGGATCGAACCTGGGTCTTTGGCGTTGTGAGGCAACAAGTCTGGCACAGCACCACAGTGTCGCCCGCATGTACAGAATAATGACCAGAGCAGTGCCAGGAAAATTAATGGAATCCTGACTCAAATATTAAAACAATTGAAGGTTAAACATGGCCAATTTCATTGGTTTCTTTGAAGAAAGTATAGCAAGACCATCGCAATTAAATAATACACATGGATTTTTTAAATTTTTGAAAAGGTCTTCAAAAGTATAATGGAAGCAGACTCATGCTTAAGGTCAGGATATTGCTTCCGGGGGTGAATAACAGGATGGATATTAATTTGACTAAAACAGAAAGATCAAATAAGGTTTAGATATAGCTACATTTCAGCAAATACTGCAAAGTTGTGAATCAATCTGTGCTTATATTATTGGTGCTCACCTGATTTGGAGGAGATGTGTTGGAAGGAACTGCAGATGCTGGTTTACATCGAAGATGGACACAAAATGCTGGAGTAACTCAGCTGGTCAGGCAGCATCTCTGAAGAAAAGGAATAGTTGACACTTCGAGTCTGAAGAAGGATCTCAACCTGAAATGTCACACATTCCTTTTCTCTAGAGATGCTGCCTGACATGCTGAGTTACTCCAGTATTTTGTGTCTATCACCTGATTTGGGAACTGGAAATATAATTTAAACTTTTATTGAGAGTGTGGAATTGGGAAAAAGGGATGGATGTGTGTTGGTGCAATTAATAGATAGAGCAACAATGGCAAAACACAAAAAGCTTGCAGAATGGGTGTATTGTTGGCGAATTAGCCAAAATTGTTAAATGTGAGCTGTTGTATTTTTGTGGGAGGAACAAAGAACGTACGCAATTTGGGAATTGTGACAGTGAGAGTGCGGAGGAAGGAGCAAAGAGATACAGTGGTACAAATAAACAATCACTGAAAAACAACATTGCAGGTTTACAAGAGGGAGAAAATCCAAAAATATAATTACTGGTGTTCATTTGTAGAGGAATACATTTTAAATCGGAGTTGTTGGACCAATTGTATTGGGCAGTTAGCCAGTGTAAAATGGAGAAATGCCCATATGCAGAATAAATATAACATTAAATATCGAATAGAGAGCAGTCCTGAGCTACTATGGACCTCATTGGAGACCCTCGGACTATCTTTAATCAGACTTTATTGCTTTATCTTGCACTAAACTTTATTCACGTTATTCCCTTTATCATGTATCTGTACACAGTGGATGGCTCCATTGTGATCATGTATTGATGATAGTCTTTCTGTTTATTGGTAAGCACTCAACAAAAGCTTTTCACTGTACCTCGGAACATGTGACAATAAACGAAACTAAGCTAAACTAAACTAAACTAATAACAATCACCTTTTGTCTGTGAAGGACAATAGGTCAAAAATGAATCTTGAAGACATGGCCCCAATGTCTTCTCTCTTTGTAGCTGCTCTTCTGTTTTTTCTCTGCAGACAGATCCAAGTTGGATCATCAGTAGTCAAATGAGACCAGAATAGATGGGGCACTTTGGTCAGCAGAGATAAGTTGGGCCATTGGCCATGTTTCTATGCTGTACAACTCTATGACTCTATTACTCTTTGAGGGAGAACTGGAAAAGGTTCTGTTCTCCATTTCCATTAATGATGTGGAGACACAGAAGGGAGTCCAGAGTTGACTTACAAGTGGTACATTGAGATGACTGGAATTATTTTCTCCAATAAATAGAGGAAATTATCTCTTTCTCAAAAGAGGCGTGAGAATATGGAACTCACCACCACAGGGTGAAAGGTACAGATTCCCTTCAGAGTAGGCTGGGCATGTACATTTGGGGAGAAGGAACATAAGCCTTCAATGCACAAAGTAGTTTTGAGCCAAAATCAAAATGAATGGCTTGTGTAGTCATTTCAGAGGGCATTTTTCGGAGTAAAGCATGGAGTAAAGATGGTCTGGAATCAAATATCATCAATATCAGGTAAGCGGGGCAGTTTCCTTCAACTAAAAGGTTGTAGTGAACCAGGTTTTCTATGAAGCAATCTGAGAGCTTTTAAGGTCGTCATGGCTAATTATTAGAGGGAAAATAGAATGGTGGAGCAGACTCGATGGGCCAATTCGCTTAATTCTGCTCCCATGTCTTATGGTCTTATGGGCTAATCAATCTGAATATAAATTCCAAAGCTGTCAATGTCAGATTTGAACTCAGACCTTTGAACTATTAGATTAGAATAAATGTGAGGTTATCCATTTTGGTGGCAAAAACAGGAAAGCAGACTATTATCTAAATGGTGGCCGACTAGGAAAAGGGGAGATGCAGCGAGACCTGGGTGTCATGGTACACCAGTCATTGAAAGTGGGCATGCAGGTGCAGCAGGCAGTGAAGAAAGCGAATGGTATGTTAGCTTTCATAGCAAAAGGATTTGAGTATAGGAGCAGGGAGGTTCTACTGCAGTTGTACAGGGTCTTGGTGAGACCAAACCTGGAGTATTGCGTACAGTTTTGGTCTCCAAATCTGAGGAAGGACATTATTGCCATAGAGGGAGTGCAGAGAAGGTTCACCAGACTGATTCCTGGGATGTCAGGACTGTCTTATGAAGAAAGACTGGATAGACTTGGTTTATACTCTCTAGAATTTAGGAGATTGAGAGGGGATCTTATAGAAACTTACAAAATTCTTAAGGGGTTGGACAGGCTAGATGCAGGAAGATTGCTCCCGATGTTGGGGAAGTCCAGGACAAGGGGTCACAGCTTAAGGATAAGGGGGAAATCCTTTAAAACCGAGATGAGAAGAACTTTTTTCACACAGAGAGTGGTGAATCTCTGGAACTCCCTGCCACAGAGGGTAGTCGAGGCCAGTTCATTGGCTATATTTAAAAGGGAGTTAGATGTGGCCCTTGTGGCTAAGGGGATCAAAGGGTATTGAGAGAAGGCAGGTACGGGATACTGAGTTGGATGATCAGCCATGATCATATTGAATGGCGGTGCAGGCTCGAAGGGCCGAATGGCCTACTCCTGCACCTAATTTCTATGTTTCTATGTTTCTATGTTTGAACTCAGGCGTTTGAAGTATCAGGTTAGGCTTCTGGTTTATTTTACTGCTAAATTTCCTAGGTATATTTCCTATCCTCTTGCTCCCCTTCACCTTGCCATTCGCACCTGTAAAATAATGCGATGGCAACAACATGCGCTATAAGAATAGAATATAAAGTGTTGAGTCAGGCAGCACTTCTGAAGGAAATTGATTGGTGATGTTTTGAGTCCTGACCCGAAACGTCACATAACCATGTCCTCCAGAGATATTACTTAACCCACTGAGTTACTCCGGCACTTTGTGTTCTATGCAAGTTCGTTACATCTCCATCTCTGTGTGCTTCAAGAATTAGCAATTAATTTTGGTAACCCACACATTTGCAAATGATTTAATCCCAGTTACATAAAGACAATGCAAATGTCTTTCCTAATAGAACTTTAAACATACCTTGCCACGGTGGGATCGAAGAACATTTAATTGAGAACTGCCATACCCATTGTTACTCCAGCACTTTGTGTCTTTTTGTAAACGAACATCTGCAGTTCCTTGTTCCTGCTCTTTGCATTTATTTAGCTCTTTTTGTGGACTCACGATTTCCAAAAGTGTTTTACAGCCAGTGAAGTAGCTTGAAATATTGTTATTATTGTGCTGTTGGAGGAACAGCAGGCATGTTGTACATAACAAGTTCTCATATACAGCAATGAGATCATCTGTTTTATTGGCAATGCCTGTGGGACTGTGAGAAGAGCTTATTCTACTCTCTGAGTAATGCTCAGGGAATTTCCAAATCCACCTGAGAGGACAGAAACTTCAGCTGAAAGATGATGTGCCTTCTACTGTACAGTGTCCAGACCAGGTAACCAGTCCACTGAAGTACCAGCCTGGATTACAGATCCTGAATCTCTTAAATCTGACAGTGGTAAGGATGCTTCATTTGTTATAAAGCAGTAAAGGGTATTTTGAAGATATGAAACCTACCATAGCATGGTTAAGTTATTGGAATATGGTGTAGTTAACCCAGTGACATTAGTTTAAATCCCACCATTATAATTGGGGACATTAAAATCAAGTTTAGCTTAGTTTAGTTTAGATGTTGGTGAGTCCACACTTAGAGCATTGTGTTCAGTTTTCGTCACCCAGCTATAGGACCAATACCAGTAAGCTGGACAGAGTGCAGAAAAGATTTATGAGTATGTTGCCAGGACACGAGGAACTTGAGTTTAATTTAGTAGGTATGTTGCAAAGCCTACCTGAAGCGTCGCTGAAAATCTGTCGCTGCGGGTGTGCGCGATTTTGGCGCCGTTTAGAGGGGGGCGGGTTTAAAACGCGATTTTCTCTAGGCTGTTCAAATCGAAGATGTTCAGCCTAGTTAATTATTAACGAAAAATCGCTGGAAGACCCCGTCGCAAAAGCTATTATTAGTTTTAAAGACCTCGTATAATAGTTATAGTAGTTTAAAAATCAATCTCTAAACCCGCGACCACCAGCAACCGCAGGGTCTCATAAAGCAAATATCTGAAGTTAGGCTGTATATTTTTACATTAAAAAGGGCTTCTTAAGATCCCTTTATACAAAGTTTAATATTTCGAGTAGCTCATTTTGGGCCCATTATATCCCGCAGTATTTTTCTGGGCATTTGGGGGCACAAATCTAGCGCAATGTGAACGTTCTAAACCAGCGCGTTCACAGGGACCCACTGGACAGCTGATTTAAAATGGGCATTTATTTACAGCAATTGAACACTGAATTCCTTCCATTTGGCCTATAAATTAATGTAAATGAGATTTAAAAATCATGTTTTATTGTGAATTATTTGTGAATATTATTTGGACATTTAGGCTATTTAAAAATGTTAATCATTTATTAAGAAATGGATAGATGTTTAGATCTAGTAATTGAAGTCTGAAATGAGCTACAATTAGGTAACTAACTAATTATATGCTTTAATTTCAGGTCATCCAAGTAAGATTATTTTATATTTGTTTCAGAATGCTTCAATCTATGATAACTGAAAATTTCATTCAGTTCTCTTAATTTTTAAGAAAGTTATGGGCTTTTGACTGTTCACGATCACAGCTTTTTTGTTATGTCCATAGAAAATCAATAGGGAACAAGATGCTCATTTCCGAGTATGAAAATGGCCATAACTTTTTAAATACTTGAGATATGAAAGTGAATTAGGTGGCAAATTAAACTTATTTTTATGCTTTATCTGATGGGATAAAATCTCAAAATTTTGTAACATTGCTAAATTTAGTTTAGAGAAACAGTGTGGAAACAGGCCCTTTGGCTCAATGAGTCTGCGCCAACCAGTGATCACCCATACACTAGTTAGTTCTATCCTCCGCACTAGGGACAATTTACAGAAATCAATTAACCTACAAACCTGCACATCTTTGGAATGTGAAAGGAAACCCGGAGGAAACCAACACAGTCACAGGGAGAATGTGCAAACTCCGTACAGACTGCACCATACACAGGATCAAACCCCCGTCTTTGGCACTGTAAGGCAGCAACTCTACCGTTGCACTATTGTGCATTAAGTGATAAGTTATATCTAGATTTAAAGCTAATGATAGTCACAATGGAACCACGAGGTTGTTTTAATAATCAACTTGATCCACCAAGATATTTGGAGGAATATCTGTGATCCTTACCCAATTTGTGATTCACGGCCCTCAAGAGTCTTTGACTGTTAACTATGTCATCAGTTCATGGGTCAGTAAGAATGGATATATAAATGGTGGGATTATCAATCTTGTGAATTAGTTTGTTTCTTTTCCAGACTTGAAAAGCCTTTTGTAGCTTGGAGGTATTTTCAGCTGTAGAGCATTACAGGATTTGTCTACCAGGAGAATAGCATAGAGTGTCAAAGACAACATTAGATGAGGTATTATTTCCTTCTATAAAAAACACAATGCATTCAACAAAAAAAGAATCACCCTAGACTTTGCTTTTTCTTTAATAATTCATTTCAGTACCAGCTGTCGTGTTCCTGTGTTCGCTTGAAGTGACTGAAGATGCTATCAATAAATTATGTGCCAAATTTAAACTTCAAACCAGGCTAATGTGAACATTTCTGTGCAGTGACAGTGGAGTCTTTTTACATGGGGACATGTCTTTTTGCAGAGGATATGCAGCTTGGGAGTGAAGTTGGTGGCCATGTGGTTTGTTCGGCATGAGCATTTGTTTTAAGTTTTAAGAATTAAAGAAGTGTAAATAAAAGATCTACAAAAAAACTACTGCGGCTGTAACAGTGTGCAACGGTTTGTGGGATGAGTTCTTCGAAAAACACATAATGCGTCAAACATAATGTAGAGAAGATTTACAAGGATGTTGCCAGGACTCAGGGCTGAGCTGTAGGGAGAGGTTGAGCAGGCTAGGACTCCATTCCTTGGAGCGCAAGAGGATGATGGGTGCTTATAGATGTATACAAAAGCATGAGAGGAATAGACGCACAGTCTCTTGACAAGTGTAGGGGAATTGAGAACCAGAGGACATAGATTTAAGGTGAGGGGGGGGGAAGATTTAATAGAAAACTTGAATCACCAATGCATTGACGGTCGCAGTCTGATTTAAAGCAGTCTGATTTTTAACAAGAGTAAACTTTGTGCAATAGAGCACAGTGGAATACAATCTGTCACATTCCATCCTTGAATTTCTCTGTAGACTGGGTTCTATCTGTTAGGAGCAGCATTATTTGAGAGCAAACATGAGAGAAAACCCCATGCTGTTGATGTGGGTAGAAAAGTGGAGAGGGTTTTTGTGAGGTCTATCAAAAGGAAACCCTGTGGAAATGTTCCTTTGCTTTATACTGCTGTATATATATAGGTTCAGTTTTTGAATGATTTGTGATAACCTTTTTCCTCTCCTTAACGTCATCTCTGTCTGTTCGTCTGACACACGCCTCCTCTTTGCCAGCCGGCACATGCTGTTGAAGTGAAGTGTGCAACATTACAAAACAAGAACATATCCTGAGGATGATCCAAGGCTAGTTTGTGATCAATGTGATACTTCTGTTGAATACCAGTGAGTGTTATTGTGTGGGACAAGTGCAACTTCCAATTGGCTTGCAAACACCAAATGAATAAAAGTTCAGCCTAAGGTACACAAAATTGCTGGAGAAACTCAGCGGGTGCAGCAGCATCTATAGAGCGAAGGAAATAGGCGACGTTTCGGGCCAAAACCCTTCTTCAGTTCAGCCTATGTGTTTTTTGTTTTCTTTTTGGTTTATTTTAAGATATTTTGCTGGCGCTACTTAGGAACATATGATATGAGAACAAAGAGCAAAAGTGCAGGTTGTTCAGTCCCTGAGGCCTGCTCTGCCATTCAATAAATGACTGTTTTTCTCTACTTTTGTGTCCAACCACAACAACAGATTTCTTTTTAATAGAGTCATTGAACCATAGAGCACAGAAACAGGCCCTTCAGCCCAACTCACCCATGTTGACCAAATGCAGGCAGATGGCATTACTGAAGATGGGACATGTTGGCCGGTGTAGGCAAGTTGAGCCATTGGGCCATTTTTCACACTGCATGACTAAAATGCCCACCTACTCGTATTTGCATGCATTTGATCTATATTCCTCGAAACCTTTCCAACAATAAGTATCCTCATTGTACCTGACTCAACCACTTCCTTTAGCAGCTTAATTCATATACCTCCCACACTCTGGGTGAAAAGATATTCCCTCAGGTTGTTCTTTCCCCTCTAAATTTAAACCTATCCTCTAATTTTTGATTCCCCAACCCTGAGAAAAAGACTGTATTCACTTATCAATGCCACTCACGATTTAATACACCTCTCTATGATCACCTCTCTGTCTCTTGTGCGCCAAGCAATAAATTCCTAGCCAGCTCAACCACTCCCTTTAATGGACGGCATAGTGGCCCAGCAGCAGAGGCTTCTTTATAGCGTCAGAGACCTAGGTTTAATCTTGACCATGAGTGCTGTCTGTCTGGAGTTTGTACATTACCCCTGTGAACATGTGGGTTTACTTCGGGTGCTCCAGTTTACTCTCACATTCCAAAGACGTACAGGTTTGTAGGTTAATTGGCCTCTGTAAATTGACCCTTGTGTCTATGATAGAACTAGTGTACGGGTGATCGATGGTCAGTGTGGACTCGATGGGTCGAGGGCCTGTTTCTTTGCTGTATCTCTAAACTAAACTAAACTAAATGCAGATCATTGAGTCCTGGCAACGTGCCCACTAATCTTTTCTGCGCTCTTTCCAGCTTAATGGTATCTTTCCAATAGCTGGGTGACCACAACTGAACAAAATGTGCTCTAAGTGCAGCCTCACCGACATCTTGAAAAACTACAATATAACATCCCAATTTCCATACTCAATGCCTTTACTGATAAGGCCAGCATGCAAAAAGCCTTCTGCGCCACCCAGTGACAAGTACATTTCAATACTCATTGACTGAGATGTTAATCAATTCCATCTGGATGACTTGGTTCTGTAAACCTCAACACTTTTGGCAATTGAAATCTATCCATCCCGGTTTTGGAAGGAATTGTGACTAAAGGGAAATTGTTGGGCAGGAGTCTGAGCACACCCTGCTCTTCACATTTCCATCAGTCAGTGGTTGATTAATAGAAAGGTTTACTGAGAGATTTGCTGATATCCTGTACATACCGTGGTGCAGTCAAATGCTAAGTATATTTCTCGAATGGAATCATTTTCTGGTAAGTGGTGAGTGAGTAATTTGAGAAGTAAGATGCGCTGCGCGCGATGTGATTTGGAAGATCGCCCGGTGTGCCTCTGTCCTACCCAATATCAGGCTTGGATCTCCCGCCGTTGAACCGAGAACCCACCCAGAAAGTGAAGCCGCCAAGCCCAGTGGGCCCTGCTGCCCCACGGATTGGAGAGGAGGAAGTAGGAGTGGGACAGGAACTGGTAAGCAGACTAGCTGTTGGAGGCAGTGCAGTACCTCAACGGTGGAGTGGGCCACTGGAGGCCTTGCAGCAGCCTGGAGCTCGACTGGACCAGGCGTAAACTGGCACAGAGCGGTGGAGCAGTGGTTGTGGACACCAACGGCCATGCCTGGCCAGGCCAACTCTGCAACACTGCCAGGATAATGGGTCTCATGCTAATAATCAGAACTCCCATAACAACTAGAACTTGAAAATGGTGCAGTATCTGGTGATTCAGCATACTATCGCAGTGTACTACAACTATTCACTGTAAATTGTATCTGAGATGCTTATCTAAGAAGTATATAAGTGCTTATGTATAGTGAGACTTAAACTAAACTGGATACAAAAATAATTTCACTGTACCTCGGTACATGTGACAAATAAAATACCATTCAACCATTGAAATAGAAGTGCCCTTCTTCTCAAAGTTTAATTGTAGTTTAGTTTGGTTGAGTTTAGTTTTGAGATGCAGCGTGGAAGCAGGCCCTTTGGCCCACCCAAGTCCACTATGACCAGCGATCCCCACACACTAACATAATCCTACACTCTAGGGACAATTTACAATTTTACCACAGCCATTAACCTACAAACCTGTACGTCTTTGGAGTGTGGGAAGAAACCAGGAGAAACCTCACGCGGTCACGGGGAGAACGCACAAACTCCAGACACTATCCCTCTGCAAGAGCTGTCTGTTTGCTGAATGTTGTCAACAGTTCCCGGTCTCAGTCCAGCTCTTCTACCTAATACTGCTTAGTTGCACCATTTTCATCTCTAAGTTCAAGATGCACTCCAGGAGCTTGCATACTTGAGCACTTGGTTCTAAGAAACAGTGCAGTGCAGTATCGAGGGAGTTTCACTTCACAGTCTCTTGATGTAATGCCACTCTGGTGTCTTTCAAATGAGAAGTTGCCTATAAGTGCTGTCAGCACTCTTGTAAGGTGATCTTGTGGCACGGTTTCCCTCACAACCTTCTAGTATTTATCCTTGAATCAAATTATCTAGTTATTATGGGGTGGGAGATTGCAACCTTCACGTGGTCCACCCTGTTTCAACAAATGCAATCAACCTGGCGTGCACAATCAAATAAGATCAAAGAACAAGTTGTCCTTAAGATTGTCCCATACGCAAGAAGAAGAGATATAGTTATTATTACCTTGCTCTCAATAGCAGCTTTATGTATCATACATGTATGCAAGTTGCATGTTGCTTTTCCAAAGTAGACTTTACTTTAGAGATTCAGAGTGGAAACAGGCCTTTTGGCCCACCAAGTCCACACTGACCAGCGATCACCCATGCATTAGTTGTATCCGACATACATGGGATCATTTGCAGAATCCAATTAACCTTCAAACCCGCATGTCTTTGGAATGTGGGAGGAAACCGGAGCACCCGGGGAAATTCCATGAGAAACTTTTGTCTTTTTTGTAAACCACTATCACAGTGAGAATGTACAAACTCCATACAGACAGCACATTTAGTCAGGATAGAATCCAGGTCTCTGGCGCTGTAGGACAGCAACTCTACTGCTGCGCCACTGTGCCATTACATTGTGGAATCGCAAGAGGGATGTGATAGTTACTCTATCAATGCTTGGGTAGCATACAACCTAATGGTATGAACATTAAATTCTACAATTTTAGGTAACTAACTGATTAACACCCTCCTTTTAGACAATAGACAATAGGTGCAGGAGTAGGCCATTTGGCCCTTCGAGGCAACACCGCCATTCAATGTGATCATGGCTGATCATCCACAATCAGTAACCCCGTTCCTGCCTTCTCCCCATATCCCCTGACTCCGCTATCTTCAAGAGCCTTATCTAGTTCTCTCTTGAAAGTATCCAGTATCTCTTCCCCCTTCCCCTTTTTATCAATCTCTTCCCTGTGCTCCACCTGGATGTTCAAACATTTCTCCCATCCCCCCAGTCTCCTTCCACTGGCTTCACAATTTCACACACTATTTGTTGTTTCATGCCTAGCCTTTGTGTCGTCTTTTTGTTGTTGTTATTTTTACTGTGTTTTAAAAGTTTGTGTAAATGTTCTCTGGTTTGTTTTATGTGGGATTCGGGGGAGGTGTCGGGGAAAACTTTTTTTTTCCAGTCTCTTACCTTGCCGGAGATGCGATTGGTTTTAGGGTTGTCTCTCCGGTCGCTCTGCAGCCTAACATCATGGAGCTGGAGGCCTCCTGGGGACTGACTTTGAGCCCCACTGCGGGGCGTGGACTTACCATCGGGGCCGATACCTCGCCTGGGATCGCTCCAACCGCGTCCTGCGGATTTTACCATCAAGTGCTCGCATTCTCGGGAGAGACCGAGTCAGGAAGCTCCAACAACACAGAGACTCGACCAGCCCCGACCTGGGGTCGATCGCTGGTGCGGGGGAGCTGAGATTCCCCCCCCCCCGATGCAGGAGCTGATCACCCCGATGTGGAGAGTTCAACCGCCGGCTACGGGAGTAAGATCGTCCCATCAACGGAAGGCTCAAGGGCCCCGATCGCGGGAGAACAAAGAAGTGAAGAGATTTAACTTTTTTTTCGCCTTCCATCACAGTGAGGAATGTGGAGGAGTCACTGTGGTGGATGTTTATGTTAAAATGTATTTTGTGTGTTCTGTTGCTTTTTATTAGTATGACTGACTTGACAAATGAAATTCCTCGTATGTTGCAAAACATACTTGGCTAATAAAGTATTATTGTATTGTAACCATTTGCCAATCAATAACCCCCCCACCCCCCACCCCTCACCTGTATCAACCTATCACTTGCCAGGTTTAGTTCTGCCCTCTCCTTTCTTCCAGCTAACTCCCCCAACCCCAACCACAATCAGTCCAAACATTGCCTATCCATGTCATCCAGAGATTCTGCCTCACCCGCTCAGTTATTCCAGCACTTTTGTCTTTTTTGTAAACCACTGTCGGCAGTTGCATGTGTCTCTAAATGTAACTTATTCATGTTCTTTCCTTCCCAATCAACTATAGTGTTGCTTTACGGAATT
Organism: Amblyraja radiata; assembly: GCF_010909765.2. Lineage (NCBI taxonomy): Eukaryota > Metazoa > Chordata > Chondrichthyes > Rajiformes > Rajidae > Amblyraja > Amblyraja radiata. The sequence goes on from NC_045966.1 coordinate 46,661,695, forward strand.
TGCAGCTGCAATTCTATAAACAAAAGATAACATCCAGTACAAATCCCAGATTGGTATTGGTATTGGAGATAGACACAAAATGCTGGAGTAACTCAGCGGGACAGACTGCACCTCTGGATAGTAGGAATGGGTGATGTTTCGGGTCGAGACCCTTCTTCAGACTGAGGTAATGGGAATTTTTGGTCATGCCTACCGCGATAGTGAAATCTCTGTGTGGTATCCAGTCAAATTATACAATACATAACATGTACAAACAAGGCATACACAAGTACAACAGGAAATGATAAAATACCAAAGTGCATGAAGTGTAGATGGAATTGATGGGGGGTGGGAGCAGTTGGCTGGATTGTGTGTCGAAAGAAACTGCAGATGCTGGTTTATACTGAACAGAGACACAAAGTGCTGGAGTAACTCACTGGGTCAGGCAGCATCCCTGGAGAATAGGAGTAGAGGACATCTTGATTTGGAACGATTCTTCAGATATATGGAGCTTATATGCAGCAATGTAGCCTGTCTCCACCAGACAGTTCCATAGATAATGGGCTGAGTCTTGCTTACCTGCTACCGAATGGTTCTGTAGGTAACTGCTAGCTCTCTGATCTTCAGAGAAACAAGGAACAAGAATAGCTTATTTGAACCTTTGAATGCTCTTCGTCATTCAATATTATCATGGCTGACCCCTGATCTTATATTCCCACTCTCTTTCATAATTGTTGATGCCTTTCGTGCTTAGAATTCCATCTGATTCCATCTTCAATACGTACTTTAATTCTTTTCCACCACCTTTGATAATATAGAATCCAACACTCTGATGATTTTTCTCCTCACCTCAGTCTTAACTAACCTACTCCTTTCCGTAAAATGCTTAACCAAGATAAATATTCCCCCATATCCAATCCCTGTAGCTTTGTAACTCAACAGACTTATTTAATTCCAATCTCTCCTCATACAACAGTCTTTAGATTTTAGACCTTGGGGTGTCTCTTAAAGATAGCGGAGTCAGGGGATATGGGGAGAAGGCAGGAACAGGGTACTGATTGGGGATGATCAGCCATGATCACATTGAATGGCATTGCTGGCTCGAAGGGCTGAATGGCCTACTCCTGCACCTATTGTCTAATGTGTCACAGTGACGTAGGGGCAGAGTTGCTGCCATGCAGCGCCAGAGACATGGGTTCAATCCTTGCAATGCTGCCCATAGACTAAGCCTTTAGTAAAGACAAAAATGGCACACAGTGCCCCATGTGTGTGACGCAGTGATGGTCCTGAGCTCAGTGAAGGTCAGCAAACCAAATGCCTTAACTCTATGGCGGCCTTACAGCGCTTGTAGCACTGGAGACCCGGATTCGATCCCGACTACGGGTGCTGTCTGTATGGAGTTTGTATAGTATGTTCTCCCCGTGACCTCGTGGGTTTTCTCTGAGATCTTCGGTTTCCTCCCACACTCCAAAGACGTACAGGTTTGTAGGTTAATTGGCTTGGTATGTGTAAATTGTCCCTAGTGTGTGTAGGATAGTGTTAGTGTGCTCGGGATCACTGGTCAGTTCTGACTCGATGGATCGAAGGGCCTGTTTCCGTGATGTATCTCAAGGTCAAGGAATCAAGGTCAGTTTATCGTCACATGTACCAATTAAGATACAGTGAAATTCAAATTATTTGTGTAAAATAACTGCTTTTTAATGTGTAGGTGACATGGGCCGCGGAACCGGGGGGGAGGGGGGGGGAGGGGGGGGGGGGGCTGCAGCTCCTCCACTTTTTTGGCGAGACACACTTCATAACCCGAAATTATGGCCTGTATTATCCCCCAGTTTTTGGAGGTCGAGTAACAACAAAAGATAATAATTGTGCCACCCTCCCCCCGCTCGGTCACTCCGCTCCCTCACCAGGTACCCCCGAGGCCGGTTGTAATGTTCTCCGTCAGGCCCTGTTGTGACTAGCACCAAGAATTCACGTCCGCCACCGTGTAAGATAAGTTTAATCTGCAAAGACTGAAACTTCCAGAAGGTCACTTGACCTCAATCACGAGGCACAGGTACATTTGCCAGCTTCTGCTTTTGGCCTCAAGGGGCACTGTCATTTACACATTACATATATTACATTACATATATTACATATAGTACATTACCAAGACATCACACCAGTAATCAGTGATCGCTCAGCCCCTCACTTTCAAAAACGTTCCACGGCCGCAGGGTGACAACGTCTGAGATGTTCCAGATAATTGGGAAAAAGAGTTTTTATGAAAAACAATTAAAGTGCATACAATTGGTTGACACTTTGGACAAATGGGATACATCTCTAGGCAGTGATTAGTGGCACACTGTTGGGATCAGTGCTTGGGTCAAGCTCTTCACAATATATATATCGATGATATGGATGAGAGAACCAAATATAATATTTCTAAGTTTGCTGATGACATGAAAAAGGATGTCATTGGGAGTTGTGGGAAGGACACCAAGACGATTTCCACAGCTCAATCAACAAATGCAATATAAGATGATTAAAAATGAAGTCATCAACCTCATTACAGAGAAACAGAAAGGCAGAGTATTAGTTAAATGATGAGGGATCAGCAAATGTTGATGCAGAAAGGGATCCAGGTGTCCTTGCACATGGGTCACTGATTAGCATGGAGTTTAGTTTAGTTTAGTTTGAACTTATTGTAGGGGTCATTCATGCTTAAGCTAGTTACTGTTAGCATATTATCATTATTTTGTCTAGACATTTCTGGCAGTATTTTTTTGAGCGCTTGGGGGTGGTCTTTTGATAAGTAGATGAACGTTACATACGGCGTAGTCAGGCACGGATATCGCTAACAAAACATGGGGGGGACACACAATTTCTTGGCGGCTGCGCGCGGCATGCGCACACACACGCGAGGCTTCGGATGTGGGCCCTGTGGATGGTAACATCGGAAGCTGACCTGGTTGGTGACCGACTGAACTCCAGCAACAGCAGCTTTGTCCACGCTGAATCATGGGGCTCAAAACCCTAATGCCCCCATGTTATGTAATCTGGACTTTATCAGGTGCTTTCTAAGGGCTGAATCGGCCCATTCGCGGGGCTTTTCATCGGCCGGCGGGGGCTTCAACATCGGGAGCCTCGATCGCCTCGATGCAACAGTTTGAATTTAAGCCGCACCGGGCGCTGAAAGGCCCCCACGAACGGGCCGATTCAGCCCTTAGAAAGCATCTGATAAAGTCCGGATTACAAAACATGGGGGTAATTGTCCCCCACCTCAAAGCATGGGGGGGACGTGCCCTACCCCTGCCCCCCCCCCCCCCCCCCCCGTCCCCTGTACCCCCCCCCCAGGATTTCCGTCCATGAGGGTAGTCACAGGGTGTGGCCAGATCAGACAGGAGCGGACATGGGAGAAAGAATAAAGTTTTTTACCAGGTCAGATAGTAAGAACGGAAAGTTACAATTTGTATAAGAATAAAGAGGATCTGGTATGTTCACTTCTTTGTCTGTACAACTCCTTCAATAAAGAATCAATTAAACTGGAAAGAACGACTGGAGAGAGTGTTTTTATTATCGTCTGCGTAAGTTCTACTTCTCCCCGCCTGTGTAGTGACGGCAATGAAAAGTTGGACATTGGAAAAGCTTTAAATTGCCATTATACTTATTGTAGTTGTTATTTTAATATTTGTCTTTCTCTGTTAATATTTACATGTTTTCGATAAAATCTATTTTAGTTTAAAAATAATGAAACAGTAATACAGTGGTAGAGTTGCTGCCTTACAATGCCAGAGACCAGGATTCAATTTTGACTATGGGTGCTGCCTGTACGGTGTTTACATGTTCTCCATGTGACCACGTTGGCTTCCTGGGGGCTCCAGTTTCCTCTCAAACTCCAAAGACACGCAGGTTTGGAGGTATATTGGCTTCAGTAAATTGTACCTAGAGTGTATGGAGCGATCTTTGGTCGGTGCAGACTCAGTGGGCTGAAAGGCCTGATTCCACGTTGTATCCCTAAACTAAACTAAATGTTTTATTTTTAAATCAATTTGAATAGTCATTTATGTCAGATCTTTAACTACAGTAAATTAAATCCAAAAGCCTTTGACAGTAAGCTGCCAAAAGCCATGAAGGGAATTTTGGGTGGTCACGCCTCAGGTCTATCTGCCATTAGATCACTCCCTCTAGGAGAAGTAAATCAAATCAGTTGCAAGTTGGGTCCAAGACAATCAAATCGATACTGAGAGAACTCACCTTATTTAGTTTCAAGTAGAAGTGAACTCTTCCAAGAGATGAGATGGACTCCAACTTAATATCACATTTGACAAAGACACAAAATCCCCAGTGTCAGTGCAGAGAGTGGTCCTGACCTCATATCTATCACATTGGAGACCCTCGGACTATCTTTAATCAGACTTTATTGGACTTTATAAATTCATAAGTTCATAAGTTATAGGTGCAGAATGAAGCCATTCGGGCCATCTACTCCGACATTCATTCATGGCTGATCTATCTTTTCCTCCCAACCCCATTTTCCTACCTTCTCCCCATAACCCCTGATACCCCGTACTAATCAGGTTCTTATCTTGCACTAATCATTATTTCCTTTATCATGTATCTGTACACTGTAGACGGCTTGATTGTAATCATCTATAATATTTCCCCTGACTGCTTAGCACGCATCAAGAGTTTTGCATTGTACCTTAGTACATGTGACAATGAACTAAACTAAACCAGTTCTACATCTGTGAGTATGAAGAAGGATCTTTACCCAAGACATTGTTTGTCCAGTCCCCCCACAGATCCACGGGTGCTGCCTGGCCCACAGAGATGCTCCAGCACTTTGTGTTTTGCTCAAGATTCCAGTATCTGCAGTTCCTTGTGTCTCAGTGATTTTGTTATTATCCCTCTGGATTAGGGCTTGAATCCACAACTTCTACCCAGGTTAATGAACTTTGCTGACACTCCTGGTGCAGTGTCATGCCTTGCTGATCAACTGGTCATCTGATATTTAAAAAGAGAAGTTGGAATTAAAGTAAAACATTTCAGTGGATATTTTTAAGGCAGATAGTCCAATTCTTGATTAGAATGGGTGTCAAGAGTTCTGGGAGAAGGCAGGAAAATGGGATTAGGAGGCAGAGATCAGCCATGATTTAATGGCAGAATAGACTCGATGGGCCAAATGGCCCAATTCTACTCCTATAACGTGAACTTGTGAATTACTCATCAATTCTCGTGCAGGATCGTTGATTATAAACATTAACAGTGTTCATGCAGTAATTTCGCCTGATCTGATTAACATTTCTTACGCTTTCTATTTTTATTTCAGATTTCTAAACATTTGCAGTTTTTCTTTCCTTTTCAATTTGTCATGTGTCTTTTTTGACGTTGTGGTTTGCTGAGTGCGGTCAGCTATTTTCTTGGGGAACATTTGCACCATAGTTCGACCATCTGCAATATGGCAACGTATTGAGCATATGACCACGACTGTTACTGTATGTATATTACCCAGACCTGTATATTGCCAGAGGACCAAACTTCTGTGGCCAGTAAGACAATTTGGTGAATACTCTAATTTAAAAAAAGATAAATTAATCAGCCTTCCTGATGTAAACGAAAGAAAATAGACTTTAAAGAAATGTTACTTGATAAATCAGCTGCATTTCCGGACTTTATGAACTCGGCAGTAGAGGCGAGAGAGAGAGAGAGAGAATAAACTCTGGAGAGAGCTGTTCACGTCCTTCTGGCAGTGGGGACATGGACTCGGCGTCTCAGGCTGTGGCAGGTCGCGTTAACACTCGGTGGGAGTTTGAAACAGACCTGATAGGTTTGTACGAATGTGAGCGCCTCACGCCCCCTCTCAGTTTCCAGTTGCAGGAGAGGCTGGGCTTGTTTCATGCGGGGCGGGGACAGGAGGCTGTGAGATTCAGTGCTCATTCTCCGGGAGTTTCACTGCCCAGTTAGGTTTCAGCTGATCGGCGGCCGTTCATTTTCCACCTCCCTGCCTCTTCTGGGAGGGTTCGCATCACAGATTACACAAGGTCTTCGCTCTCCCCTCTTTCCACCCCACCCATCCCCTTTTCCAGAAACACAAACTGATGCAGATTCACAGGCACGGCCGGCGCAGGACCAGGCGAGAGGGAAAGCTGAACTAAAGTGGGCAAGGTGATGGATTAGGGTTGGTATTGGGGACGATTTTGAAACTGGAGTGAGACTCCTTCCTGGTTATCTTGTAGGGCTGGTGCTGGGGAGTGTGGATTCGGTGCATGTTGTGAGTGTGCATGTATTCCCCTGTGAGCTCTCCTTAGCTGAAGGTTGCCCCGGTTTTTTTTACATTTTCTTCCAGGATGTCCCGCGGAGAAATCGTCCAAGTCCCCGACGATGCGCATTTCACCTCGTTCAGGGAACAGTGCGAACGCCACGAAGGCTGGACGGTTCAATACAGCAAAGGAGTGACCACCGTGTGGAACCGGAGACCGGAGGAGAACAAAACCGTGCAGAAATTAAAGGTAAAGGGGACCGGGCTCCTTGAGGCAAAAACTGCACCACCAGCCAGGGAAGAAACGTTCAAGTGCCTTTTCCAAATGAATGCAACGTATCAGGCCTCGAGGGCCTGAGCTACAGGGAGAGGTTGAACAGGGTAGACTCTATTCCTTGGAGCGCAAAAGGATGAGGGATGGTCTTATGGAGGTGTATAAAATCATGAGATGAATAGATCGGGTAAACCTACGGTCTCTTGCCCAGAGTAGGGGAATCAAGAACCAGAGGACAAAAGTTTAAGGTGAGGGGGTGGGATGGAAAGATTTAAAAGGAACCTGACGGGTAACTTTTTAACACTGTGGTTGGTGGGTGTATGGAACAAGCTGCCGGAGGAGGGAATTGAAGCAGGTACTATCGCAGTGTTTAAGGAACATTTGGACAGGTTCGAGGATAGGATATGTTTGGAGGGATTATGGGCTAAACGCAGGCAGGGTTGGACTAGTGTATATGGGACATGCTGTTCGGTGTGGGCAAGTTGGGCAGAAGGGCCTGTTTCCACACAGTATGACAATGATTATGTATCACATCGCAATAGATGGAAAGGAGTTGTTGCTGGGTGTTGGCCAGTATCCCACTATGCCTGGTCATTCATGCCTGAGTCAGAAGATTCTGAGTCTAAGAGTCCCCACAGAGAGATGAACTGTGGAGCTTGGCTGGACTTCGCTGAGGAGGTGTTTATTTTGTTGCATTTTAGCCTTGAGGGGAGAATGGGTAGTCAGGGTTGTGTTTTCTTTGGAGTGGAGGTGGTCGATGATGGAACTGGTAGAGGCGTTTACAAAATTATTGGAGAGACATATTGTAAGGAACTTTTCTTCAGTCTGGAGAAAAGTTCTGACCAGAAACGTCACCTAATCCTTTTCTCCAGAGATGCTGTCTGACCCCCTGAGTTTCTCCAGCATTTTGTGTCTATCTTCGGTACAAACCAGCATCTGCAGTTCCTTCTTCCACAGTGAGGAACTATTTTCCTCAGTGCGTGTGAGGGCACTGTAAAGGGTTTAATGGGGATTTGTGAAACTGATCTTTCACTGAGGTATGAATATTGATTTCTCTAATTTCAAGTAACCCTTACATTCCCTTTCTCGCCGTTCCTCCCCCACCTTAGTCATCCTGCTTTCGTATCCCTTAATTATCACTTCTTCCACAGCCAACAATGGACCATTGTGGGCTCCACCTTTCTGAAGCCATTGGTGCTGGTTCTGAGTTCTGTACCTTTTCATACCTCTTGTTTCCCTCTCCCCTGACTCTCATTCTCAAGAAGGGTCTCGACACGAAACGTTGCCTAGTCCTTTTCTCCAGAGATGCTGCCTGACCTGCTGAGTTACTCCAGCAATTTGTGTCTATCTTCACTGAGGACTGTTGAGATCTGGAATGCTATGCACAAGGGGTGGAGGAGGCAGGTACTCCAACAACATAGTGTTTAGAAGACCACTAGAATCGTCATGTAGAAGAAGGCGATGAGCCAAGAGCTGGAAATGGTATTTGTATAGATAGGTACCTGATGGTTGGCACAATAAAGTGGACTGAGGGCCCCAATTCAGTGTTGTAGGGCTCTGTGTAATGAATTGGTAAACTGGTGGCCTTCCCACATCCCCAATGTGAACTTTAAAATGTAGAAACAAGGAACTGCTAGTGTTAATTTCTAACAAAAAAGGCACAAAGTGCTGGAGTAACTCATAGGATCAGGCAGCATCCCTGGAAACGTGGATAGGTGACGTTTCGGATCCGGAGCCTTCTGAAGAGAAGGATCCTGACCCGAAGAGTCACCTATCCATGTTCTCCCCAGATGCTGCCTGAGCTACTGAATTACTTCAGTACTTTGTGAACTTTTAAATTTCCATTCTACTATTTGGGAAAAGTGAACATGTATTATTCTTAGCTCTCTGGACAATATTCTAACACAGAAACTTGCTATTTCATCACATTTAGTATGACTGCTTATGATGAAACCAGCTGTGCTTTGAGATAACGAGGAAGGCTTTATAGAAATGAAAGTTTGTTTTTTAATTACAGAGATATAGTGTTAACAGATACTATCTAGCAGGTACTATTGTAATGTTTAAGAAACATTTGGCCAGGTATAAGGATAGGGTAGGTTTAGAGGTATATGGTCAAACAGCTGGCAGGTGGGACTAGTGTAGCGCATGTTTGTTCAGCATGGACAAGATGGGCTGAAGGGCCTGATTCCATGCTGTATGACTAAACAGAAAAACCTGGCAAGTCAGGCAGCATCTGCTGAAAGAGAAACAAAGTTAAATTCCCCGTTTGACAGCCTTTCATTGGTTTGGTGTTAGTGGGAGATTACTGTACATGAATCAACTACTGCAGTTCCTGTTATTCAACCATCATCGGACTTCAATGCATCTGCAGTACGAGTATTTTTGTTACTTGTTACAAACTGCAGAGTTAGTCAAATTGTCTAACTTTTGTATTTGAATAACTAGGATTCACAAAAATGCAAGCTAATTTAATGTTGCTTGCAACAATAATCAGATGAGTGGCTTTTCCTGCAATTTTGCCAATGTCTTGTCTTCTTCTGTGATGGAGAAAAAAATAACATTCTTTAACATTTTTTATACGTTAGAAAATAAAATGTTTACTCGTGCAAAAAGTGACTTTAGAATGTTAGGAAAGATCACAAGACATTTCTTCTGGTGGTGGTGTCTAGAAATGGAGAGTCACCATCGTGAAATAAAGTTGTCCACCCCAGTGAGATTTGAGAAGACATTGTCCCGACTATGGGTGGACATTGGGGATGGGACTGGACTTTGTGCCTTCTCCCATAATGGGAACCATTGTGGGGGGATGTTTTTATGTTAAAGCTATTTATTATTGTTATGTTTGTATTCTTTCTTATGTGCTGCATTGGCAAAAGGAATTTCACTACTAGGTGTATGTGACAATAAATCAACATTTGAACCTTTATCCAGAGGGCATTTAATCTTAGGACTGCTCTGTTCAGGAGCTTGGTGTATCCAAGAAAGATGTAAATAGATTTTTGGATGTTAAAGGAATCAGAGGATGTTGATCTCGCTGAGGAAAATGGCAGTGTTAAGAGGTAGAGTCATAAAGAAAGTTAATCTTCTTTAGTTTAGTTTAGAGATGCAGCGTGGAAACAGGCCCTTCAGCCCACCGGGTCCGCACCAACAAGCGATCCCTGCATATTAACACCATCTTACACCCACTAGGGACAATTTTTACATTTTCCAAAGCCAATTAACCTACAAACCTGTATGTCTTTGGAGTGTGGGAGGAAACCAAAGATCTCGGAGAAAACCCACACAGGTCATGGGGAGAAGGCAAAACTCTGTATAGACAGCACCCGTAGTTGGGATCGAACCCGGGTCTCCGGCTCTGCATTCACTGTAAGGCAGCAACTCTACCGCTGCTATCTTAATTGATAGTGGAGTCGATGTGAAAGATAAAGTGGCTCAGTCCTGCTTCTAATTCTCATCCCAGCTCTCCTCCCGAAGAAGGGACAGCACGATGGTGCAGCGGTATATTTACTGCCTCACAGCGCCAGAGACCCGAGTTCCATCCTGAGTACAGGTGCTGTCCCTACGGAGTCCGTACGTTCCTTCTGTGACCACGTGGGTTTTCTCCGGGTGCTCCGGTTTCCTCCCATACTCAATAGGCATACAGGTTTCTAGGTCAATTGGATTTGTTAAAAAATTTAAATTGTCCCTAGAGTGCGTAGAATAGTGTTAGCGTGTGTGGGGATCGCTGGTCAGTGCGGACCCGTTGGGCCAAATGGCCCGTTTCCATGCTGTATCTCTAAACTAAAAACTAAAGATGTGAAGGCTTCTAGTTCTTGCATCCAGCTCGTCACCTTTCAGTCTGAAGAAGGATCCCGACCCAAAATGTCAGATGCTGCCTGACCCAGTGAGTTACTCCAGCTTTTTGTGCCTATTTCTAGTACTTGTTATTTTGATGATTGTTTTTAATATTGTCAAATGTAAAGCTGAGGTGTAATGTCTCAGTTGGAAAGGTTATTGAAACCACTGCCACATACCCAGGATAGCAGTATAGTTCATGTAGTTGTGAGGTTATGTTACATCCTTATAGAATCATGTCCAATCACACAGTGGGCCCTTGTACATACAGGATGTAAAAGCATTGTTGAAGATGCAAAAGGTATTTCATTGGACTGATAGGTTATTCCATGAAGAAAAAATATCCAACCTCTAAAAATAAAGTAGGTAAATGGATAAAGATGATTATTGTACAAATTGACTGGGAAACCTTAGGCAAGGTGTCTTGACTTGAAAGGGAGACTGAACAAAGTATTTAAGGTTAAAAACAAGGCGCCGGTGGAACTCAGTGGGTCAGACAGCATCTGTGGAGAGAAGGACAAGTGACGTTACACCAGGTGACATTACCTGTAACGTTACCTGTTCATTCCGTCCACAAATGCTGCCCGACCCGCTGAGTTCCTCCAGCACTTTGTGTTTTGCGCACGATTCTGAGGAAGGGTCCCGACCTGAAACGTCACCCATCCTTTTGCTCCAGAGATGCTGCCTGACCTGCTGAGCTACTCCAGCACTTTGTGTCTATCTGCAGTTTGTTGAGTCCCCCAAAATATTTAAGCCTCATAACCCAGAAAACTGCAAGTCATCGAGATCGCTAATATCGTTTGGAATTTAGGGAACCTTTACACACAGAGTGATTAAAATATTGGCTTCACCACTGCAAGGAGAAGTTGTGGTGTCTGAATGCATTTAAGGCAAGGCTAGAAAAAAAAGTAAGGGAGTAAAGATTCGATGGATTTTTTTGATTAGATTTTCTGACGTTGGGTTGTTCAGTTGAAGTCCGTTGCAGAACAGAGCAACTGTTGGGCTGAGTGAATGATTTCTGGTGTGTACATTCTATTTTGCAACAAAGGTTGTAGATTTACAAAAAAAAAATATCATGCTGTAGGGTTTCCAGGGTGCTCCAGTTTCCTCCCATACTTCGAAGTATGCCTTCAGATTGACATGGTAAAATTGTGAATTGTCGCAGGTGTGTGAACTTTCACTGTCAGTTTTATTACACTGGTTTTTGAAACATACTTAAAATAAAGCTTTAGAGAGAGAGAGAGAGATGGTGTGAGAGCGAGAGAGATGGTGTGTGTGTGTGAGAGAGAAAGAGAGCCACAACCCGAAACGTCACCTATTCCTTTTCTCCACAGATTCTGCCTGACGCGATGAGTTACTCCAGCTATTTATGTCTATCTTCAATGGTTCAATGATAACACAAAGTATTGGAGTAACTCGGCGGGTGAGACAGCATCTATGGAGAAAAAGGATAGGTGAAGTTTCGGCTCGGAACCCTTCTTCATACTCAATGGTTCTTTACCGTCATATGTACCGAGGTATAGTGACATTTTTTTTGCACATAAAATTCAGTAAATGATCACAATACCTTAGCACAAATACAGATTAAGCACGAAGTGTATAGAAATAGTCCATTGAGAACATCTACAAGAGTTACCAGGTTTTGGCGCCATTTTCACAGTCCAAGTTGCGTTAAATGCAACTGGCATAAAGGCCCGTTGCCCTGGCGATGATGCCAGGCCAAGCAAAGTTGCAGTCATCCTCCACCGTTGCTGCACCACTCTGCGCCACTGCAGGGCGCGTCCGTTCCGTGCACCCCATCTCTTGGTGCGGCACCCGGTCAAGTTGAACCCAGGCTGCTGCAGGGACTCCATCTTGATCCGGATCTTCAGCCAGTGAATCATTATCCCTCTCCCAGCCCGGCCACCATACCTACATCCGATGTGCTCCGGGGGCACACGCCGCCGCCAACCTTGATGGTGCAGAAGGTAAGACATCAGGTTCCTCTTACCGTGCCTTTCTTCTTGCGTCCATAGTCGCCGACTTTCTCCATCCTTATCTCCAGATCTCCGGTCCTTGAGGGGTGAGCAGGGGCCAAACCAGGCCAGGATTCCCAGTTCCACGACCTTCTGCGGCAGATGGGCCTATTCCTGTGTTGTACTGTTCTATATTCTATCATACTTCTGTTACTTTCGTGATATCTTCACAAATAGTGTGCTTAGAGAACTGAAGATTAAAAAAACCATAAACAGCATTGAAACTAATCCAACTATTGATCTGGAAAAGTAAAAATAACTACTTGTGGACACTTTTCTCAGGGTCCATAGACATCTGTCCCTATCACATAAAATGACAACAAATGCAGCATTTTGAGCTAATTACTGAAATATATGAGAAAGTAAATAGTTTGGTTTTGTTACTTCATGGTGGCGCAGTGGTAGAGTTGCTGCCTTACATCGCCAGGGGACGGTTTTGATCCTGATCACGCGTGCTGTCTGTACGGAGTTTGTACGTTCCCCTCATGACCTGCGTGAGTTTTCTGCGGGATCCACGGTTTCATCCCACACTCCAAAGACGTACAAGTTTGTGGGTTAATTGGCTTGGTATAATTGTAAATTATCCCTGGAGTGTAGGGTAGTTTTAATGTGCGGGGATCGCTGGTCGGCACGGACTCGGTGGGCCGAAGGGCCTGTTTCCACGTTGTATCTCTAAAGAGAGCTAAAAGAAACATCCTATTCCGCGTTGAAGACGTCCAGCAATCCTATTGATTTTATAACTCTGGCATTCAAAATGTAATGCCAAACATTAATTGGATTGACGTACCCACATAGCTTTCAGCAACACATGGCACATCTTGGTCTCGCTGTGTCTTTGATTCAGCTTTCCCAGTAAGTCCTGAGCCCTTGATCTTTACCGTGACCAATATTTAATATTTAATTCAATATTTATCCAACTCTCTTATGTAAGTTATTACTGACTCCGCTCCCTTCACCATTTAGGTAGGACATTCCACAGCAAAACAACTTGCTACGTAAAAGCTTTCTCCTTTAATACAGTGTGTCTAATATAGTTCTTCTGCCAATTAGGTTAAATCAGTATTCTCTGATTACTGACCTTTCAAGAGCAGCATAAAGAAGTATTGTGTCTATTAAAAGCCTTCATGATTTTTTGAACATTAAGTTATGAATATTAGCATGAAATTTATTTAGCAGCTTGGCATCTGAATTGAAATATTTTCCCACAAGAATTTCAATATTTTTCACGCATAAAGTTTTTCTTCATTTTGGATAGTTTGCTTATTTTGGCTAGCTAATGAGAATTATATAATAATAATAATAATAAATTTTATTTTTATAGCGCTTTTCTAAGACTCAAAGTCGCTTTACAATAGTAACAGACAATAGCAAACGGAGAAGCGGCGAACAAACAGCGCCAGCGTCCTCTCCGTGCAGCACATAAAGAAAGAATAGACATAACAATAATAGACATTTAATCGGAATAACATATAATCGGAATATAACAAATAATAAAGACATCACAGAGACACAAATTAAAAACAGAATTCAATCCAAAAACAGAAAATCAAAAACACAGTGTGAAGAGAGAGCAGCGGCAACCAATTCGTGCCAGCGTCCACTCTCCCTTCACGGCAGCCATCTTGGACACAGACCTACAAGACTACAGTTAGACAAAAAAAATCATCCCCCCACAGTGGATAGCACTATGGGGGAAGGCACAATGTCCAGTCCCCACCCCATGTTCACCCCAAAGTCAGGCCTATTGAGGCCACTGCAATTGCCTCTACGGAGGCCCGATGTCCCTGGCCGTTCTCACCGGGTGGTCTTGCCCCGGCGTCGGGAGAGTCCTTTCGGCGGCTGGGCCACTTGGAACGGCCGCTTTCTGGTTGGAGCCCGCAGCTGCCGAAGCCGACAAGGCCGCGCCGGTTTGGAGCTCCCAGGCTCCAGATGACAAAGTCGGCGCCGCCTCTCCGCAGCCCGCAGCCCGGAGTTGTTGCTCTCGGCGGTCCAGCTCGCCAGAGCTCCAGCGCGTCGCTCCAGCGCGGCGACCCAGGCAAGGCATCGCCCGCTCCGCTCCGCTCCAGCGCTCCAATGCTGTGCCGCCGCCGAGGCCGAGGTGGTGGGCGGTTCCCGCCAGGAAACGGCGCTCCAAGCCCGCAGGTAGGCCACGAGGACGGATCGACGGGCAGCCCGGAGAAGAAGCTGCCACACCGACCAGGTAGGGACCTAGAAATTAGGTTTACACCTACCCCCCACATTAAAAAGACCATATCCCCTACAAACAAAAAACAGGACTCAGTAAAAACTATAAAAAAAACGGAATTAAAACGGACGGCTGCTGGCTAGCAGCCGTTCACCAAGATGGCTCCTCCTCCTCCGGAGGAGGAGCCATCTCCTCCTCCTCCTCCTCCTCCTCCTCCTCCTCCTCCTCCTCCTCCTCCTCCTCCTCCTCCTCCTCCTCCTGGACATAAGATTAAAGAGACAAAACAGCGAAGTGAACTCCGAATCCACTGCAAACAGAAATACCTCCAAGTTCCTATGGAGGGTTAGGTATGGATTTATCCAACGTTGAGAAATGGAGATTCTTGGTGTGCTGCACAGACAGAAACCTGTCAATTTATGTCTAAATTGCATGCAATGAAGTAAGCACATGAATGTGATACAAATCTAAAGAGGCTTCAGACATGCTCTGTAAATTTTGCATTAGCTGTCTGTGAAGTTCGACTAAATCCTACCAACATCAGGTCACACTTGGGTGTGTGCTTGCATATCTTATATATTACTAAAAGTCTGTTCTTGACCGGTTTTGGCCATCTGTGCTGCGATTTCTGAGAGAACGCCGCCACCTATGGCCGTCATTTTTGGCCACCTTGCTCAGAGCCCCCCTCCGCCGTATATGTGCCGAGGATTTTTCCCGTCGATAAAAAATTACAGATATATTAATGATTTTACAAAATTCCCCATTCTCTCTGCTGCCCCTGCTGGCGGCAGGGGGGAGGGACTATAAAACCAGGAAGTGGTGTGCCTCAATCAGTGTCTGCAAGCTGGAGGAAGGCAGAGGGTCACGTTTCTCTGAGCTGTGAATAACACTGAACACATGTCTACTCAAATGTAAGTGTCCTTAGTGGTTCTAAAACACTTGCAGAATGTGTCTATTGATTCTAAAATGTTTGCAAAAAGTGTTTATTGGTTCTAAAATGTTTGCAAAAAGTGTCTCTTTTGGTTCTACAATGCTTGCAGAATGTGTGTTTTTTGGTTCTAAAATGTTTTTTAGGTTCTTCCCCCCCCCCTTTCCTCTCCCCCCCTCCCTTTCCTCTCCACCCCCCCCCCCCCTCCCCCCCCCTTTCCTCTCCACCCCCCCCCCCCTCCCCCCTCCCTTTCCTCTCCACCCCCCCCCCCCTCCCCCCCCTTTCCTCTCCCCCCCCCTTTCCTCTCCCCCCCCCTCTCCTCACCCTCCCCTTTCCTCTCCCCCCCCTCCTCTCCCCCCATTCCTCTCCCCCCCCCCCCCCTCTCCCCCCCCCCCCCCCTCCCCCCCCCTCTCCTCTCCCCCCCTCTCCTCTCCCCCCCCCCTCCTCTCCCCCCCCCCCTCCTCTCCCCCCCCCCCTCTCCTCTCCCCCCCTTCTCTAGATGTGACTGCAAGTTGGGGGCTATGCGTCAGTAGATAGGGTGGTTATGGGGTAAAAGGAGCAAATTAATACTATTAATATAATATCAGGGGGGTAATTAGCATGAGTGTGGGGGGGGGATAGTTAGTGTGTGTGTCGCTGCGTGCCGCCTCCCCCCCCCACAACCGTTAGTTGGGGGAACAGACCCAACGGGTCTGCACTTGGTCTAGTAAAGGTTATAAAACTCACTAAGTAAGGAAAGCAATTAGTATTTATTTTACAGCTGAAACTGTTAGGTTCCATTATGTTGAAAAATATATTTTGGCAGCCCCTTGAGAGATGTTCATGGACACGGTATAGACTATGCGGATGGTCATACTCCTATAATGGTGTCTTCTGCGTACTCCATCCTGCTCGAACCATGGTCTTTGACCTCCCCTGATCACTGAAGCCCAATGCAGGCATCTCTTTGGCAGGAAGCTGTCTCTTATGTACTTATGATTTTTCCCTTTGGAACCCCTGCGTGGTTGGCATAAATTCAGGAACACAGAATAATGCCGGCAGCACAGTGCACAAACTGTGCCTTCATGGATATGAACCTTTGTGACAGGAGATTCAAGAACTGATGATGCTTTGGGATTCTGCTGCTCACAGTTCACCTTCTGCAAAATGCAAGGAACTGTTGCACTGGAAACCTACTATAAAACCAGAAACTGCTGAAGATATTCGCATGGGCTGCACAGTGGCTCATCGGCAGAGTTGATGCCTAACAGCGCCAGAGACCCGAGTTCGATCCTAACTAAGGGGGCTGTCTGTACAGAGTTTGTATGCTCTCCCTGTGACCATGTCCGGGTGCTCTGGTTTACTCCCATACTCCAAACATTTGTAGGTTGTGTAGGAAGGAACTGCAGATGCTGGTTTACATCGAACAAAGACTCTAAATGCTGGAGTAACTCAACGGGTCATGCAGCATCTCTGGAGAAAAGGAATGGGTGATGTTTTGGGTTGAAACCCTTCTTCAGACTGTCCAATCCAAAACGTCACCTATTCCTTTTCTCCAAAGATGCTGCCTGACCTGCAGAGTTACACCAACATTTTGTGTCTATCTTAGGATTTTAGGTTAATTGGCTTCTGTAAAATGCCCCCAGTGTGTAGGATAACAGAGTGCGAGTGATTATTGGTCAGTACGATTTGATGGGCTGAAGGGCCTGTTTACAAGCTGTTTCTCTAAAATATATGTTTTTTACATATTCAGTAGGTAAAACAACATCTTTCCACATATGCTACCAGTCCCATGGATTATCTCCAATACATAGTTTTTCTATATACGTTGTCAAACATATTTTGTCACAATCTTGGGAGGGGACTAATATCTACGCTGCAACCCGGAGCAAGAATCAGGTTTCCTTAGTCCTCATTTTCCACACCATTAATTCCCACCTCCCACCTACCCCGCACAACATCCCTATTCAAAGAACCCATCACAATAATTTCTGTTGCCTTCAATGGAATTCCATCACCAGACACATCTTCCTTTCCTTTCCCCTCACACTTCTTGGTTCCCTCTTCCAACTCTGTCAATAGCTCCCTTTCTTTCAGTTCAGTTTAGAGATACAGCACGGAAACAGGCCCTTCAGACCGAGTCTGCACCGACCAGCATTCCCCGTACATTAACACTATCCTATACGGGACAATTTTTAAATATATATACACCAAGCCAATTAACCCACAAACCTGTACATCTTGAAGTGTGGGAGGAAACCAAAGTTCTCGGAGAAAACCCACATGGTCACAGGGAGAACGCACAAACTCCGTACAGACAAGCACCCGTAGCCAGGATCGAACCCAGGTCTCTGGCGCTGTAAGGCATCAAACCTACTGCTGTGTCACCGTGCTGTCTGCCTTCTCACATCATTTTCTTGTTGAACTGCAGCGAATGCATTTCTGGCCTTTAATTCTTCCCTTACTGCCATCCAGAGACAAAGACTCCTGGGCGAAACAACACTTTGCTTGACCTACTTCCAATGTAGCATATTCCATTCAGTGCTCGTGTGGTCTCCTGTACAATGAAAAGCCAATGCGTACATTGCTGAATACCTCTTTGCAATCACAAGGGTGACCCTGAGACTGTCACTTTAATTCTCTGTCCCACCTCCTCCCTATTATCTGTATTTGGCTTCACACTCTTTAATGAAACACAATATAATCATCTCATTTGCTGACCAAGCACATTGCAGTCCTTGCATGCAACTTTGAATTCAAAAGTTTCAGATGATAAGCATTTTTGATTCTGAGTCTTATTCATTAACCTGTAATATTAACTCTATTTGCCTCCCAGGTCACAGTCTCATCTCATTGAGAAGGTACAAGAGCCTGAGAACTGTGACATCCAAGTTCAAGAACAGTTTCATCCTATCAGACATCAGACTCCTGAACCACTGCACCACCCTAACCACAACCCTGCCACAGCAATGAACCACTATGGACTTGGTATAAGTTTGCACTACATCCTGTCTTGCACTATTATGGTCTGCTTACATAAGTTCATAAGTCATAGGAGCAGAATCGGGCCATTCAGCCCATCATGTCTACTCTACCATTTATTCATGGATGATCTATCTTTCCCTCTCAATCCCATTCTCCTGCCTTCTCCCCATAACCTTTGACACCCCAATGCCCCTGTCCCACTTAGGAAACCTGAACGGAAACCTCTGGAGACTTTGCGCCCCACCCAAGGGTCCCCGGAGGTTTTTGTCAGTCTCCCTACCTGCTTCCACTACCTGCAACCTCCGAGAACCACACGGAAACCTTGGGTGGGGCGCAAAGTCTCCAGAGGTTTCCGTTCAGGTTTCCTAAGTGGGACAGGGGCATTACTAAACAGGTACCTGCCAATCTCCGCTTTAAAAATACCCAAAGACTTGGTCTCCATGGCCATCTGCAATGAATTCCACAAATTTACCACCTTTAGCCAAAATAAAATCCTCCTTACCTCCCCTCAAAAGGTATGCCTTTTTATCCTGAGGCTGTGCCCTCTGGTCCTAGACTCTCCCACGAGAGGAAACATCCTCTCCACATTCACTCTCCAGATCTTTCACAATTCATATTCACAATATAGCTGATTACTTGTATGCTTTCTTGTTGTATTTTTTTAGTTTATGTGCTAAAGCTACAGTAAGTAAGAGCGTATATGACAATTAAATAATCTTGAAGACTCTCGTCTCTACTCATAGGAAAAAAATGACACAAAGTCCTGGAATAACTCAGCGGGTCAGGCAGTATCTCTGGAAAATGTGGGCAGATGACGTTTTGGGACAGGACCCTTCTTCAGTCTGATTGTGGTGGGGTGAAGTGAAAGCTGAAAGCAGGGTAAAGCCTGTTGAGTGATAGGTGGAAACATGTGAGGAGAGGGGGGTTTGTTAGACAGATGGTTGGACTACAGCTAGAGATGAAAATCTAAAAGGTGCGAGATAAGAATCGAAGAGATGCAAACTGTGAAGCTAGAAGAAGGAATATAGGTGGGAGGGGAGGGAAATGGGTGCGAGTCTTGATAGGCAACAGAGAGGTGGGGGAGGGGGCAGTTGGAGGTTAGTTACCTAGATGTAGAGCATTCTCTTTTGGTTCAGTTCTTCAGCAACTACAATGTATTTAGTTGACCATAGTAGCACTATTTCTTTTCTGCTGCCTCGTCCATTCATCATCCTCTGTTCACACCACCTCCAACTGCGATGATCAAGCTTTCACCACTCTCTGTCGATGACCACCAGCACGACTTGTGTCATTCTGTGTCTCTTGGTCAGCTGCTGCTCTGTTTGGCCTCCCCTCGTCCTCACGTAGATTTTCAAACTGAAATGCAAACACTTTTGCTTTCTCCACAGCTGCTGACTGACTTGCTGAGTGTTTTCAACATTTTATGGGTTTTTTCAAATTTTCAATACTCCCTCTGGCCTTAATGTACAAAGCAGAAATAGATTTCTTCAGCATTCTCTATCTTTTAAATTAAATTATTATGGAATGTGGATATTGCTGACAAGGCAAACATTTTATCCTTTGAACTAAGTGACATACTTGTTCTATTCAATCACATTGTTGGGTGTGGTTCACTTAGAAACTAGATTTAGTGCGGTGCTGTTTTAATTTCCTAAAAAGCATACATGAAAAATAAGTTCGTTTTTCCAAAAATAAAATCCACTGTTCGTCCCATCACCATTTGTCATTTTTTTAGTTTTATGGATTTAGAGAAACATCGTGGAAACAGGCCCGTCGGCTCGCCGAGTCCACATCGACCATCGACCACCCATTCATATTAGTTCTGCATTATCGCACTTTCTCATAAATTCCCCACATACTAGGGGCAATTTTTACAGAGGCCAATTTACCTACAAACCCACACGTGTCTTTGGGATGTGGGAGGAAACCGGTGCACCCGGAGAAAACCCATGCGGTCACATTGAGAATGTGCAGATTCCACATGCACAGCACCTGAGGTTAGGATCCAACCCGGGTCTCTGGTGTTGTGTGTCAGCAACTCTACCAGCTGCACCACTCTACCTTCTTTTCATGACTTTATATTACAGTTTTATTTAATCGCTTGAATCCTCAGTTGTGATAATGAAACTCAAACCCACATCTGTGGATCAATAGTCCGCACACTGGTCTTCTTGCTGACTATAAGCACAATTCACAAATACTGAAAGACTCGGGCCTTTATTCCAGTGTTCTGAATTTGACCACATTGATTTTCTGTGAGTGCATTCAATAAAGTTCCTTTTTGCTCATCCACCTTTTCTGATCTTGCCCAGTGCTGAAACAAATTCTTTATTTTGTAAAGTGATGATTTAGTGCATTATTACTTTCTTGAAATATACTTTTGGGGCAGCACAGTGGCACAGCGGTAGAGTTGCTGCCTTACAGTGCCAGAAACCTGGTTAGATCTTGACTATGAGTGCTATCTGTACGGAGTTTGTACGTTCTCTCTGTGAATGCGTTTGTTTTCTCCAGGTGTTACAGTTTCCTCCCACATTCCAAAGACGTGCAGGTTTATAGGTTTATTGGGTTCTGTAAATTGACCCTAGTGTGTAGGATAGCACTAGTGTATGGGGTGATTGCTGATCGGCAGGGACTCAGTGGGCCGAACGGCCTGTTTCCACGGCGTATCTCTAAAGTCTAAAGTATTGCAAACGTCAGCTCAGAATGCAATATATCTGAGGGAGACAGGCGAGATTTTAAACAAATTATTTTAGGACAAGCTTTTAATTTTCTAACATTCTCTTGAATTATAATACAGCAATATAGAATTTTTGATTACAATCTCCCCAAAATCATACCTCCCTTCTGGACGGATGATTTTTCTTGGTAATTATTATCAACATTCAAGAACTCCTGTGCAAAGTTCTGTCAGGGTGGTGTCTATGGTTGCCTGAAACTTGTCAAGTGTGGTGTTGCCTGGAACATGCTGCCAGCAGTTGTGGTGAAGCAGATAGGATTGTGGAATTTATGGGGCTTTTGGAAAGAAACATGAATAAGCAGGGAATGAAGGGATATGGATCATATGGAGGGATATGGATCACTTGCAGACAGAGGAGATTAATTTAAACTGGCATGATATTTGGTGTAGACAATGATTGTGGATGAAGGACCTGTTCATGTGCGTTACTATGTTATAAAAATGTGCTCGGAAATAACATGCTACAAGGTTATGTCCATTGCATAGACATGTATAATGTGTTCCTATATTAATCACTTAGTATTAGGCAATACAGACTATAGATTTGGCATATTGTCCTTCAGCAGTCAGAGTATTGAATATAGAAGTTGGGAGGTCAAAATACGATAGAGTACGATAAAACTTTATTCATTCCCAGAGGGAAATTGGTCTGCCAACAGTCACAACACTAAATAAGGTACACGAAAACTTGAAATTAATAGTGAAAAAAAAAAAAGGTGCACAGCACCTTCACCGGAACGAACAAACAAGCGAACAAACAAACGCAGACTTATCCCCTGGCCAGAGGATTCTAAACTAGATTCCTCCCCCACCCCCCCACACCGGGTCCCCCTTTGTTCTCCCATTGTTCTTCACGGCGGTCCCCTCATTGACATTGCCTCGCCCCCCTCACGTTCATCGACTGCTGGTCGCGAGGTCCCACTGCCACCAAGACTCCCACTGCAGCCGAGGCTCCCATTGCCGCCGAGGCTCCCATTGCCGGTGATGCCCCACCACCACCGAGGTACCTGCTGCCACTGCCGAAGCTCCCATCACCGCCGCTGAGGCTCCTATCGCCACCACCGTTCCTTCGGCCCAGGCCCCACTCGCTGCTCAGCTTCACCACGGTCCCCTGGGAGGCCTGTTGGGCGAGTCGGGCCTACCGGGGCACGTTCCGATCGGCAGCGCGATTGTTTATCGGGTGGATCGAGTCCGCACGGCTTCCCAGGACACTCCTGCCACTCGCACGGCTTACCGGGGATTGCAGTTATATAAGATGTTCGTGAGGCCACATTTGGAGAATTATGTTCAGTTTTGGTCACCATGTTATAGGAAAGACATTGTCAAGCTGGAAAGGGCGCAGAGAAGATTTACGAGGATGTTGCCAGGACTCACGACCTGAGCTATAGGGAGAGGTTGAGCAGGCTAGGACTCTATTCCTTCGAGCGCAGGAGGATGTGGGGTGATCTCATAGAGGTGTACAAATTCATGAGAGGAATAGATCAGGTAGATGCACAGTCTCTTGCCCAGAGTAGGGGAATCGAGAACCAGAGGACATAGGTTTAAGGTGAGGGAGGAAAGTATTACAGGAACATAGAAACATAGAAATTAGGTGCAGGAGTAGGCCATTCGGCCCTTCGAGCCTGCACCGCCATTCAATATGATCATGGCTGATCATCCAACTCAGTATCCCGTACCTGCCTTCTCTCCATACCATCTGATCCCCTTAGCCACAAGGGCCACATCTAACTCCCTCTTAAATATAGCCAATGAACTGGCCTCGACTACCCTCTGTGGCAGGGAGTTCCAGAGATTCACCACTCTCTGTGTGAAAAAAAGTTCTTCTCATCTCGGTTTTAAAGGATTTCCCGCTTATCCTTAAGCTGTGACCCCTTGTCCTGGACTTCCCCAACATCGGGAACAATCTTCCTGCATCTAGCCTGTCCAACCCCTTAAGAATTTTGTAGGTTTCTATAAGATCCCCTCTCAATCTCCTAAATTCTAGAGAGTATACCTGAGGTGAACCTGAGGGGTAACCTTTCTACACAAAGGGCAGTGGGTGTATGGAATAAGCTGCAGGAGGAGGTAGTTGAGGCATGTACTATTGCAATGGTTAAGAAACATTTATGTAGGTTAAGTACATGGATATGCTAGGTTTAGAGGGATATGGGGCAAACGCAGGCAGGTGGGACTAGTGTAGAAGGGGCATCTTGGTCGGTTTGGGCAAGTTGGGCCAAAGGGGTTTTTACCACACTGCATAACTTTATGACTATGACCTCTGACATTAGTCTTTTGGTTCTTTAACAATTAAATCATGTGGGGTGACTATACAATTTGTATTGGTGTAACCAACACAATGGGCCAAATAGTTTTCTTCCATCTGTGGTTCTATTCTAAATGGTTCCTTGTGAAACGATCAAAAAATAATTTTATTTACAGAAGTCTTCTCGCTAATTCTCAGAAATACTGAAATAATGAAAATTTGACACCTGAAATTAAATTTAAATAAAAACTAGCAACTTCAGAGACACTTGCTGAAATGAAGAAACAAGGAAGTGCAGATGCTGGTGTACAAAAAAAAAGTGCTGCAGTAAATCAGTGGGTCAGGCAGCATCTCGGGAGAACATGGATAGGTGATGTTTTGGGTCGAGATCCTTCTTGAGTCTGATTGTGATGAGGGGGGAAGAAAGCTGGAAGAGAGGAGGGGCAGGACGAAGCCTTCAGGACTTTCCTTCAGAATTAAACATATGGAATTTATTTTGTGATATTACTGTTGGTAAAAGTATTCTGCTTTAGCTGAAGGACTCTTTTTATCTTGGTTTGAAATTGGTCCTAAATTTAGCCTGACATCTTGTAATTTACAGCTTGCTCCTATATCTAATAACTGACCCAATACAAGTCGATAGAGTTAGTGGCGTGACTGTGTGTGCCTTCGTCACAAGATGCCTGTGGACAGTGATGTTGTTGGTTTTGAGGAAGCACAATAAGGATGGAATTCAATATCAAATGTTACATCTTCAACATAATAAGATGTTTGTAGGTTATTAAGTTGTGTACTGTGTGCCCGCTCTGAATTTTCAAAACTCTTTTGAACTGTTCATATTGTGCATTGCCAAAGTTTAACAGTGATCTTAACATGAAGGAAATATTTTGCTGTAAAATGCGATTAGCAGTTGGAAGAAGAACAATGTGGCGCACCAGTAGAGTTGCTGCCTAATGCCCCTGTCCTACTTGGGAAACCTGAACGGAAACCTCTGGTGACCTTGCCCGCAACCCAAGGTTTCCTTGAGGTCGCCAGAGGTTTTGGTCACTCTCCCTAATGGTCGAAAGTGGTTTCTGCGTGGCCGAGGCTTCATCTAGGTTGCTTCGATTGTTTCAACAAAATCAAAACCGGCCTCGACTAAAAATAGGTTGCCGTTCGGTCGAAGCCGGTGGAGTGGGGTAGCTATTTACTTGCAGGCAGTCGAAGGCCATCTCCTTCGCTGACCGGCCATTTTGATTGGCTCATTGGAGTTTTCAGGACCCAGAAGACCCGCCTTACGTAAAATGCCCGCTAAATTTATTAAACTTCTTAAAACTGTCTCCACTCCTTCTCTCCCCCCTTCTCTCGCCCCTTCTCTCGCCCCTTCTCTCGCCCCTTCTCGCGGGCAAGGTCACCAGAGGTTTCCATTCAGGTTCCCGAAGTGGGACAGGGGCAGTACAGCGCCAGGGACCCAGATTCGATCCTGATTGTGGGTGCTGTTTGTATGGAGTTTCTACATTCTCCCTGTGACTACATGGGCTTTCCCTGGGTGCTCTAGTTTCCACCCACACTGCAAAGACGTACAGGTTTGTAGGTTTGATGGTCAATACAAACTCAGTAGTCCTAAGGCCTGTTGTCTTGATGTCTGATTCTATCACCTGTGTGGTGTCTGCTACATTTTATTGAGTTGAGCCTCGTGTAAAAGTTCTTGCTTCACAACATTGGTTTTGTGTTCTCTCACTATAATGAAAGTTATTGCAGTTGCCTATTAAAGTCAAGACAGAAAGATATATCCAATAATTATCAGTATAAGTTAAATTTGTTAATCACTGACAATCACACCCATTTGTTCAGCAATCCGACAGGATAATGAGTAGTTCATGCAGAAACTCCAATTCCAAATTACCCATGGGTTAATGCAACAAACTGCTACTGTTTGTAGTTTTGATGGAGTTACACTAAGGTGAGAGGGGAAAAATGTAATAGGAACTTGAGGGGCAATATTTTTGCACGTAGGGTAGTGGGTATATGGATTGAACTGGCACAGGAGGTAGTTGAGGCAGGTACTATAATAGCATTTAAAAGACATAGATAGGTACTTCGATGGGAAAAGTTTAGGGTATGGGCCAAACACAGGCAGGTGGGACAAGTATAGATGGAGCATCTTGGTCGGCGAGAGCAAGTTGGGCCAAAGGGCCTGTTTCCATGTTGTATGACTATTACTCTCATGAGAAGAATTTAGTTACATATACAATCTTAACCTCCTAATTTCTTGGAGGTAGAGGAATTGTGAATACGTACTAAGAAAACCTTTTTGTCTCTGTTGGTTGTGATGCAGTTGGAAAGACCTGCACCTCTGAATCATACTTAGAATTCAAATCTTACTTGAGCTCCATGAATCTAGAATTAACAGTGAAGACCTGCCTCATGAGGCAGGCTCATGACTGAAATGGAGACATAAGGAACTGCAGATGCTGGAATCTTGAGCAAAGCACAAAGTGCTGGAGCGACTGAGTGGGCCAGGCAGCATCTGTCGAGGGAATGGACGGGGAATATTTTGGGTCGTGACCCCTCGCACATCACTAATGTGTTTAATGAATATTGTCCTAACTGGCCTGCAACTATACCAGTGCAGTGGTGACTAATGTCGGGCTGATGTTCGGACAATTTGTTGCACGAGTTTCTCTCTGGAATACAAAAAGTCCCATTGAAACAATACAGGACAATTAATCATGTGTCCCAGGAGCAATCTAATTTTTCCAACCAACATCAAAGAATTAGAGGAATAGATAGGTGAATGCCCAGAGTAGGAGAATTAAGAACCAGAGGAGATGGGTTTAAGGTGAGATGGGGAAGATTTGATAGGATCACGAGGGATGACTTTTTCACTCAAATGGTGGTTGATGTATGGAATGACCTGCCAGGTGAGGTAGCTGAGGCAGGTACTATACCAAAATTTGAAAGTCATTTAGTCGAAATCATGTAGATTTGGAGGGAGAAAATACAAAGAGCTCAAGAGTAACTCAACAGGTCAGGCAGCATCTCTGGAGGACATGGATGGCTGACGTTTCAGCTCAGGATCCTTCTACAGATGATTGAAGTGGGGGGGGGGGGGTGAGAATTGTGGAAAAAATATGGTAGTGGAGCAAACTCTGGCAAATGAAAGGAAGGTGCATGTGAGAAGGGTTTTGATTGGCAGATGGGTGAACAGACATTATGATTACAAAATACACAAAAGGATGTAAGATTAGTGAAACATGAAGCAAGATGAAGGGATATAGGTGACAGGGGGGAGGGGAAAGGAGGCAGGATAGTAGGAGAAATGGGTGTGTACCTCGGTGGACCACAGGGTAGAGAAGGTTTGTTATTGGAAATTGGAGAATTCCATATTTAATATATTAATTCAAAAGCTACCCCAGCAGAATATGAGCTTCTGTTACTCTACTTTGTGTGTGGCCTCACTCTGGCAATGGAGGAAGCCCAGGCTAGAAAGGTTGGTATGGGAAGGGGAGCTAAAATGTGTTAGCAACCAGCTGATCTTGCAGGCCTTTGCAGACCAAGTGCGAGTGTTTAGCGAAAACTAGTCTACACTTGGTCTCACCGATATATAGGAGCTCATATTGGGAGCACCAAATACAGCATAGATGAGTTTAGAGGAGGTACATGTGAACCTCAGCCTCACCTGGCAGTAAAGTTCTGGGATTGTGAAAAGCCTGCAGAAGATTAATATCCCAACCTAAAGATAATTACCCTCATTAACAGAACCCTCCACAACTTAATTCTACCCTTCCCCTCTATCATTACCTGCCATCACCAGCGCTACCCATCTCACAAACCGATCCCCACTTCAAACCTCGTGAGCCTATGTACATCTTTGGTAGAGGCATTTTTAGTTTTAAGATACAACGTGGAAACAGGCCCTCCAGCCCATCAAGTCAATGATCTATGACTCTACAACAGTGGCACAGCTGGTAGAGCTGCTACCTCACAGCACTAGAAGCCCTGGTTCAATCTTGACCATCAATCATCCCTTCACACTAGTTCGATGTTATTCTCACCTTCTCATTCAGTTCCTACACAATAGGAGCAATTTTTACAGAGGGCAGTTAACCTCCAAATACACACGTCTTCGGGATGTGGGTGGAAACTGGAGCATGCGGGAGTCGGTATGTTTTCCTTGTGACTGCGACGGTTTACTCCGGGTGCTCTGTTATCCTCCTACACTCCAAAGACGTACGGGTTTGTCAGTTAATTGACCTCTGTAAATTGTAAGCTGTAACTAGTGTGTAGAATATAATGTGTCTGAGGTAATCGCTGGTTAGCGCGGACTGGGTGGGCTGTAGGGACTGTTTCAATGCTGTATCTCTAAATTCACATGGAGAACATGCCACGTGGACAGCACCTGAGGTTAGGATTCAACCAGGGTTTCTGGTGCTGTGGGGTAGCAGCTCTACCAACTGTTATATAGTTATAGAATCCTACAGTAGACAAGCAGGCCCTTCAAATCAACTTGTCCATGCCAAACAAGATGCCCCTTCTATGCAAGCCTTACCTGCCCTCAGTTGGCCCATATCTCTCTAAACCCTCACTATCCTGTCCAAATGGCTTTTAAACGTTGTAATATTACCTGTCTCAACTACCCCCTCTGGCAGATTGTTCCAGATACCCACCACTCTGTTGATGCAGAATAAGAATCAAGTTAGACCAGTCACACACATTGTGTGGTGCATCAGATTGAAGGCAAACAAAGCAGGTTATTAAGAATAGGTTCACATTATAAAAGTGACAGCAAATAGTTCAGCACCACTGCACTCTTGTTAATAAACACTTGCTTGTCTAAATTGGATATGGCTCAATATGCTTCCTGTGTTGTCACTTAAAACAGTCTTGGTTTTTCATCTCTTCATCGGATCACATCTATGTCTCTCCTGCATGCACTTTCCAGCCCTGCTCCTTCCTGCCACGTGAGTGCATGATTATAGACACATGCACAAGCAGGCACATATGCCCAATGGTGATTCCTTCATCAGACAACAGTGCAGAACAGGAAGTATGTGCTGATAAATCAATGAACTGCAGATGCATGTTTACAAAGAAAAAACAAAGTACCGGTGTAACTGGGTCAGGCAGTATCTCTGGAGAACATGGACAGATGACATTTAGGGTCAGGATCTTTCTTCAAATTGATTGTGTGGAGAGGGGGAGATACGGGGGAGAAAGCTGGAAGAGAGAACCAGCAGGGCAAAGCTTAGTGAGTGATAAGTGAAAACAAGGAATCACAGATGCTGGTTTACCAAAGAACGGCACAAAATGCTGTAGTAACTCAGCAGGTCAGGCAGCGTCCCTGAAATACATGGATAGAGTGATGTTTTTGGTGAAAAATCTAAAGAAGAGTCCTGATCCAAAATGTCATCTATCTATTTTCTCCAGAGATGCTGCCTGACCCGCTGAGTTATTCCAATATGTTGTGTCTTTCCTTTGAGTGATAGGTGGATACTGGTGAGTGAGGGGGAGGGGAGTTAATAAGTAATGGCTGGACAAAGGCCAGAGATGAAAAGGTAAAAGGGGTTAGATCAGGATAAAAGAGGTGTGAATTGTGAAGTTTCCAGCTATGCGGACGTTGAGCTAGTCCAGAACTTTGTGTCTTTTTATGTATGACTAGTGGTTGTTCATTGTGTTCAGCTATTACAAGCCAGTAGTTGTGATACTGTTCTGTATTCAGCTGAATGAACAGCAGTAGGTTTATCACCAGCGCTCTCAGCAAAATTGCAGAGGAAATGGCAGCACCTGCAATCTATCGGTGTTTGCTGCTTTTAATTTTAGTCGTAGGTAATTAATGTCTTGCACATGGTTCCCTTTCCTGAAATACATTGCTGGCGATTCAGCATACTTCACACTGAAAAAACTACACTCACACTTCCAGTGTCATTTCCTCTTTCTTGTTGTACAAAGTCAGGGAAAGGAGCATTGACTTTAAAGGCAAAAGGACACAGTGCTGCAGTAACTTGGCAGCTCAAGCAGCTTATCTGGAGAACATAGATAGGTGACATTTCGGATCAGGACTGAAGAAGGATCTACCCTTATCTCAAACCTTTTGTCTTTTCATCTCTGGCCTTTGTCCAATCTTATACCAATCACACCCCACCCCTCCCTCCCATGTATTTACCTATCATTCAAAGAAAAAAACACCAAATGTTGGAGTAACTCAGTGGGTCAGGCAGCATCACTGGAGAGCATGGATAGGATGAAGTTTTGGGTCGGGACTTTTCTCCAGACTCTTGACCCAAGACAACCCTCTATCCATGTTCTCCAGAGATGCTACTTGACAAGCTCAGTTACTCCAGTATTTATCTTTCTTTGGTAAACCAGCATCTACAGTTCCTTGCATCCACCTATCACTCGCGAGGCTTTGCCTTGCTCCTTCTCTCTTGCTGTCTGACCTGCTGTGTTACTCCAGCACTTTGTGTCCTTTTGCGTATTAACCTGCATCATTGTTTCTACATTCGCCTTAAAGAGTTGTATCCAGTTATCTTGCTGGCACAAAATCTAACAGGTTGGGTAATGCCTCAGTGTTTACATTATTCACAAATGGCACGTAGCTGCCTAAACACATGGCACAGGGCATTGTCACACAGTCACTTCTATTAATTCACTTGTAATAACGTTAGGATCAATTGCCTTTTGGCTGATTTCATGTAATTGCACTGCCTCAGATGTATATGGGAGTGACTTTTAGCAGTGACACCTGAAGGTAATCCTCTTTCTGCAGTTAAACAACTCACTGGTTCATGAATTAAAAGAAAATGGTGGTGAAGCAAAACCTTCTGCATTGTCTTCTTACTCTATCATTTAGTCAATTTTAGACTTACACTTTCAATACAATATAATACAATACAATACAATACCGTTTATTTGTCATTTGAACCTCACATGAGGTTCAAACGAAATTTGATTTCTGCAGTCATACAAGAAAAGAACCAAGACACACACCAACACAATTTCGGATACATTGTAGGCAATTGTATCTAATCGCACACGGAAATTCACAATGAATCAATGATTTGTGCATTTCTCGCACCTTTCATCTCGCAGAAATTTCAAATTTCAGGGGGGCACGGTGGCGCAGTGGTGGGGTTGCTGCCTTACAGCGCCAGAGACCCGGGTTTGGTCCTGACTACAGGTGCTGTCTGTACGGAGTTTGTACGTTTTCCCTGTGACCGTGTGGGTTTTCCCCCACACTCCAGACGTACAGATTTGCAGGTTAATTGGCTTTGGTAAAAATGGTAAATTGTCCCTAGTGTGTAGGGTGTACTAGTGGAGCACTGGGTCGGGGCTGACTCGGTGGGCCAAACCTCCAGTTTCTGCGCTGTATCTCAAAACTAAACTAAACTTTTAAGGCACTAGTAAAAACATATTTGATTTGTAAAGTCCTTATAGCCAAATTTAAAATTTATTTTAAGTTTTAATATAAGAAACATTGAATCAGCTGGCAGAGAACAAAGTTCCACAAAAATTAAAGAGATGCCGACTGAATCATTTAGTCATGCATTTGCACACGCAGAAACAGCTGCATCGTCATGCAGCTCTATAGATCTTTGGTTAGGCTGTATTTGAAGTATTGCGTGCATTTCTGGTCTCCCCATTATGGGAAAGCTGTGAAGGCTTTGGAGAGGGTGCCGGGGAGGTTTACCAGAATGCTGCCTGGATTAGAGGGTTTCAGTTACAGGGAGAGGTTGGATAGAATTGGATTGTTTTATGAGACTGAGGGGAGAGGATAGAAAAATATAAAGGTTTGAGAGCAGCAGATGGGGTAGACAGTCAGAACCTTTTTCCCAGGGTGGAAATGTCTGGTTCCTACACTGGAGGGACACTAAAACACCAGAGGGAATAGCTACACGGTGAGATGAGGGAAGTTTAATGACCCAAAACATTGCCTGTCCATTCTTACCATAGATGCTGCCTGACACGCTGAATTCCTCCGGCACTGTGTTTTACTCAAGATTCCAGCATCTATGGTTTCTTGTGCCTTGATGCATGATAGAGATTGATGGCTGCATTGGTGGGTGCGGGAATGTTATCTGTTCTCCGATACATGACCGAGAGATTCCATGCTAACAATTATCAGGTCAGCCATAGTATCAGTTTCACATGCCCTTTAATTTGTTGGAAGTGACAAGCCACAATGTGTGCTCTAGTAAATAGATCATGACTTAAACAACCTTCTAACCCAGAGGGGAGACTGCTGTCAAACAAACCACACCTTATATATGGGAATTCAATTTCCAAAAGTATTTACTGGTATCATAAGAACCCTTGCAGTAACTTTAGATTTAGAGATCCAGCGCAGAAACAGGCCCTTCAGCCCACCAAGTCCGTGCCGACCAACAATCACTCCCATACACTCGCACTATCCTACACACTAGAAGACATAGGGTGAAGTGGAAAATATTTATTCGGAATCTGACGGGTAACTTTTTCACACCAAGGGTGGTGGGTATATTGAATGAGATGCTGCAGGAGGTGGTTGAGGCAGGGACTATTACAATGTTTAAGAAACAATTAGACAGGTACATGGATAGGATAGGTTTAGAGGGATATGTGCCAAATTCAGGCTAGTTAGACTAGTGTAGATGGGACATGTTGGTCGGTGTGGGGAAGTTGGGTCGGAGGGCCTGTTTCCATGCTCTATGACTCTATGACATGAATCAATTTCCAATTTTACAGAAGACAATTAACCTACAAACCCATACAGATAGCACCCATAGTCAGGATCGAACCTGCATCTCTGGTGCTGTAAGGCAGCAACTCTACCGCTGCAATACAGTGCTGCCCGATTTACTCTGATTTGCTCGCCATTTGATTGCACTGGCTTCTATTAACAATTGACACTAATCCATCCACTGACCTCATTTTCATTTCACTTCATTTCTACATAACCTTTTTAAGAATGAATTAATCCAACGTGAACGTGATCCAACAAGGTTTATAATTACAACGCTCAGTTTCAGCATGTGTATTGAATATGATCAGGTTGCCAACTTAATGCATAAGGTGAAAATTGCTTTCCTGGAGGCTTTCTTTATTGAAAAAGATCTTTGATTTTACAATGCATTTTGTTCCAGGTTTTGCTACCAATTATCTGAATGTGTCTTCTGGTCGATTATTTCTTTAAATTCATTTCTGTGTCGTTGCTAAGGCCATTATTTATTGCACATCCTTCATTGACCTTGAGAAGGTGATGGTGAACCACCTTTGTGACTTGCTGCATTTCATTAGAAGATACTCTAATGTGGTTATTGGGGATGGCACTGGGTTTAGATGCAGCAAGAATGAAGGATCGCTAATATATTTCCAATGGTGCACATCGTTGCTTTTGAAGGGATGCCTTAATGAGATGGAAATGAAGGAATAGAAAATGGAATGCAGATGCTGGAATCCTGAGTGCAAAAAACAAATGCTGGACAAACTCAGTGGATCAGGCAGCATCTGCAGAGAGAAATAGACAGATGGTATTTCAGGTCAGAACCCTTCTTCAGACTGTCGTCTTGAAGACAGAGAAAGGGTACCAACCCAACCCAAAACATTGTCTGTCCATTTACCTCCACAGATGGTGTCTGACCCATTGAGTTTCTCTAGCAATGTGTTTCCTGCTTAGGAAAATGTGGCAAGGTGGGAAGAGAATCCAAAAAAGCTGCAGATTCCGAAATTCTGAGATGAAATTGGGAAATGCTGGAAACACTCAGCATGTCAGGCAGCATCTGTGGAAACTGGGTTATTGTTGCAGGTTGAATATTGTTCCTCAGACATGAGATGGAGAGAAAACAAAATAGTTTTCACGTTGGAGTGAGGAAGGAAGTAAGATGCGTGGGCAAAGGAAATTACACTGATAGGGTGTGACCAGTCTGAAGCAGGGTCCTGACCCAAGACATCATCTATCCATGATCACCAGAGATGCTGCCTGACCTGCTGAGTTACTCCAGCAGTTTGTGCCCTTTTGTGACCAGAGTTATCTTGATGATAGCTTGATGATGAAGATTGATAGATTAATGAGGGGAATTCATGAGAGAAAAATCAAACAGAACAATAGTGGTGAAATGAAAATAGACACAAAATGCTCGA
The DNA here is from genome assembly GCF_010909765.2 of Amblyraja radiata. Lineage (NCBI taxonomy): Eukaryota > Metazoa > Chordata > Chondrichthyes > Rajiformes > Rajidae > Amblyraja > Amblyraja radiata. Next base: position 46,695,189 of record NC_045966.1, read on the forward strand.
GTCATTCAGCGGGTCAGACAGCAGCTCAGGAGAAAAGGAATAGGTTACGTTTCGGGTCAAGGCCCTTCTGAGAGTCAGGGGAAAGGGAAACAAGAGACACAGAAGGTGATATAGAGAGCTATAGAACAAATGAATGAACGATTTGCAAAAAAATAACAATAAATGAAAGGCTATTGATAGCTGAGGGCTACGTAGAAACGAGCTACAGACAATGAGACTCAACACGACGACTTTGAAACTAGTATAATGACTTGGGTGGGGAGGGACAGAAAGAGAGGGGATGCAAGTGTTGCTTGAAGTTAGAGAATTCAATATTCATATCACTGGGTTGTAAGCTGCCCAAGCGAAATGTGAGGCGCTGTTCCTCCAATTTGCATTTGGTCAGAACCATAGAAATAGAGAGAAATGGACTGAGTATGGAGACAGAAGGAATTGCAGATGCCAGAATCCTGAGCAAAACACAAAGTGCTGGAGGAATTCAGCAGATCAGACAGCATCAGTAGAGGGAATGGACAGGCGGTTTTGTTTGATCAGATTGGGATTAATATGGATGGGTGCAACTGTTAATGTGGTTCTGTTCGGTGTGACTCGATGACACAGATTAAACAGGGATGGTGGAGAGAGAGAAACTAAAGAAAAATATGGATGGGGAACTTGCATCAGAACTCCCAGCACGGTGGTGCAGCTGTAGAGTTTCTGATTTACAGCGCCGGAGAACGTGTTAGATCCTGACTACGAGTCCTGTCCGAACGGAGATTGTATGTTCTCCCTGTGAACCCGTGGGTTTTCCCCGGGTGCTCCAGTTTCCTCCCACACTCCAAAGACGTACAGGTTTGTAGGTTACTTGGCTTTGCTAAAAATTGTAAATTGCCACTGGTATGATAGGACAGTGCTAGAGTATGGAATTGGTGGGTCAAAGGGCCTGTTTATCTGCTGTATCTCTGCTGTGTGAACAAGGACTCTCATGTATATTTTAAATACTAACATAGGCAAATAGAATTGAATAGAGACACCAGAGACTGCAGATGCTGGAATCTGGAGAAAAGAAAAACAATGCTGGAGGAAATCAGCGAGTCGAATGAGTGGGAGGAAAGGAGTTGACGAGAGTTAGGTGAGTTCTTGAATCAGGCCTGAGAGTGGAGAGGGAAGCTTCCTAATCTAAAAGGGAGAGGGGGAGAGGTGGAACAACTAGAGAGTGGTCCTGTGCTACTATCTACCTCACTGGAGACACTCGGACTATATTTAATAGGATTTTACCTTGCACTAAACGTTATTCCCTTTATCAGGTATCCTGATATTGTGGATGACTCAATTGTAATCATGTATAGAAATTCCGCTGACTGGTTAGCACATAACAAAACTTTTCACTGTACCTCGGTACATGTGACAATAAACTAAACTAAATTATACTTTTAAAAAAGGGCAGTTGGTGACAGGCAGAAACAGACAAGGAAAATAAAATGCAATCAGATCCCAAAAAGGAGAAAAAAGAAAAATATCAGATTAACCCTTCAAGAGCAAATTTAGTGTCCTGTATGGTAGATTAGGAATAGATGCTTAAAGAAATATAAAATGGAAAGGAAAGGAGATGCAGCAATTAGTGCTCCTTGCTCAGACTTGCAAGGACCTGGGTTCAATGCTGACCTGGGATCCTGTTTGTATGGAGTGTACTTATGGGCCTGTCCCACTTACGCGATTTTCAGGCGACTGCCGGCAACTGTCAAGTCGTGGCAGTTCGCTGAAAAACCGGCCACTGGAATGGCGACCGTCCGAGTGGAACACGCACACGCACACACATACACACATGCCAGCCAATTATGCAGGCGGGGACAGGGCAAGTGGGGGGAGCGCTGTCTGAGTGAAATTCACACGGTGCAAAGCCAATGTAATGCAGACACACACCATGATGAACTGGAAGGTTGCCGCTGTAATTAAGACGGTGGAAGCACAGTGTACGGGAAGGGTTACTTAAATCCTTTAAAAGAGGGGGGGAGAAGGGGGAGACGGGGTGGGGAGAAGGAGTGGAGACAACTTTTAAGAAGCCAGGGATACACAGTTGTGAAGCTCGGCGGACATTAACATTACCGGTCGGATATCCTTGGTTCTGAAAACTACTGTTTACGTTTTTTTTTCCCAATGAGCCAATGAAATTCACTGGTCAGCACCGGCGACAACCTATGACACCCTATGACAACCAATGACACCCTATGGCGACCCGTTACCACTGCACCTACGTCATGAGAATTCTCGCTACTCTCCATGATGTCAAAATTCTGGTCGCCGCTAATTTTTCAACATATTGAAAAATTAGCGGCGATCAGAATGAAGCCGTGACTAGTTACAAAAATGCGGTAACTACTCACCACCATGCAGGCGACACCCCGGCAAACTCCGACGAACATGTGGTGACCTCATAGTCTCCTGTAGTCGCCTAAAAAGTTGCGTGAGTGGAACAGGCCCATTACTTTCCCAGTGGTTGTATTTGTTTCTTCTGGTTGCTCGGAAATAGAAGGCAGGATAGACAGTCAGAATAAAGGTGGGATAGATGGTCAGAATGTTCCCAGGGCAGAGGATTCCTAAGCTAGAGAGCTCAGGTTTAAGGTAAGAGGGGAAACATTGTAAGGAGATTTGAAGAGTACGCTTTTCACGCAGAACAAGGTGAACCTCTGGATTGAGCTGTCAGAGGAGATCATGGAGGCAGATGCTATGACAACATTAAATAGGCATTTGGACAGATACTCACATTGGAAAAGGCTAGGGGTGGGGCAAATGGGATTAGCGTAGTTGGATATCATGGGCAACATGGATGAGGTGGGCATTAAGGTTCTATTTCTGTACTGCATTTTTCAATGGTTTTATGTACTGGGAGCTCAGTTGACTATTGTAAAGTACAAATTCACATAGGTGGGTGGCAAAGTACACAAAGAGGAGTTGATGAGCTTCTAAGAGAATAAGAATAAGGCGAGTAATGCATCTGATGGGATCACTCTGCAGGGAGCCAGAATGGGCTAAGTGGCCTCCTGTGTTATTATAATAAATAAGATTAATGGACATAGTCTTTAGAGTATTGATATCAGTACTTAAATTATAGGAGCAGAATTAGGCCATTTAGTCTCAACCCCTAGCCTTTTCCAATGTGAGTATCTGTCCAAATGCCTATTTAATGCAACCCCAACCTTTCCCTCTCAACCCCATTCTCTCGCCTTCTCCCCATTATCCCTGACACCGTTACTAATTAAGAATCTATAAATCTCCGCCATAAAAATATTAATTGACCTAGGCCCCACACCCATCTGTGGCAATGAATTCTACAGATTCGCCACCCTCTGACTAAAGAAATTCCTCCTTATCTCCTTTCTAATGGTACATCCTTTTATTCTGAGGCTATGGCCTCTGGCCCTAGACTCTCCCTCTAGTGGAAATATCCTCTCCACGTCCATTCTATCCAGGCCTGAGCCATATACTGAGAAATAATTTCTCTGGGACAGTGCTGTATATGGGAAATGTCTTTATGAAACCTACAGTAACTATTGATATTCAAACTATTTAAAAACTACATCCTTTGAAGGACTGCAAACAGTCAACATCTCTTTTTCCTTCAGCAAGTCTAGAGCATGTTAAAGGTGACATTAAACTAAAATGTCAGGACAATTGCCTCTGACCAGCCAACTGAGAAGAAGCTAAACTTGTAATTGATATAATAAAACACATTGGCTTAAGGATTTGCACAGTGGAAAGGTTGACTGCATCAGCAATAAATAGGACTGCTTCTCATGGCCCTCTGATGTGTGGTAAATGAGCTTGTTCTAATAATAGCTTATTACACTAAGAAATTGCTGTGTTGGGAGCCTGATGGATAATGGATGGAATAGCCTCAGTAATTGCTTTTTGATAATTGTTCCCTCATCCAAGGCTGTGGTTACACAACCGAGGCCATTATCTACCATGGGAGGCCTGACCTACACTGGCTTATCAAAAGCAGTCAGTCTTCTGCACCTGTAACTGTGATAAAGATGAAGATACAGTTTTGAGATTAATGGTATGAAGGAGGCTAGGAGGAAATTGCCAGGCGCAGGGTAATTTAAATGAATCTATACAAAATACTTTGAAGAATCACAATTTATATCAACACAAAATACAAAATGTGATGTGATTCGAGTATGTCACAGAATCGTAGCGTCATGCAGTGTGGATATTGGTCCTTCGGTCCAACTGACCAACATGTCCCACCTGCCTCGGTTTGGCCCATATCCCTCTCAACCTATCCTATCCACGTACCTCTCTAAATGTTTCTTAAATATTGCAATAGTAACTGCTTCAACTACCTCCTCCAGCAGCTCGTTCCATACGCCCACCACCCTCTGTGTAAAAAAAAAGTTACCTCTTGGGTTCCTATTAAACCTCTCCCATTCGCTCCATTTTTTCATCATATGTCAGTCCTGCCATCCCGGGAATTAACTTGGTGAACCTACGCTGTACTCCTTCAATAGCAAGAATGTCCTTCCTCAAATTAGTAGACCAAAACAGCACACGATACTCCAGGTGCGGTCTCACCAGGGCCCGGTACAACTGCAGTAGGCCCTCCTTGCTCCAATACTCAAACCCTCCCGCTATGAAGGCCAACATGCCATTAGCTTTCTTCACTGCCTGCTGTATCTGCATGCTTACATTCAGTGACTGATGTACAAGGACACCCAGGTCTCGTTGCACCTCCCATTTTCCTAATCTGACCCCATTCAAGGTATCACGGTCAAGGGCAGGTTATTGTCACATGTAACAATTAAGGTACAGTGAAATTTGAATTGTCATACTGCCATACTAAGTGAGAAGCAACTAGACACACAATCACATAAAAGTTAACATAAACATTCACCACAATGGATTCCACATTCCTCACTGTGATGGAAGCCAATAAACTTCAATCTTCTTCCTCTTTGTTCTCCTGCGGTCGGGGCAGTCAAACCATCTGCAGTCGGGGCAATCAAAGCCCCTGCAGCTGACGATCGAAGCCACCGTCGTGGTGATCGAAACTCCCGCGTCGGGGCGGTTGAAACTTGTGTTTGTGTCCCTCAGCAATTTGTGTCCCTTTGTTCATTTAATAGTAATGGCATTGACACCAGGACATTGCATAAAAAGACACAAAATGCCAGAGTAACTCAGTGGGTCAGGCAGCATCACTGATAACAGCTGTGTTAACAGATGTATTCATATATTATCTTTATAGATATTAGTTCAGTTTAGAGATAGTGTTGAAAAAACAACCGAGTCCATGCCAACCAGCAAACTCTGCACAGTGGCACTATCCAACACACTAGGGTATAATTTACTAATTACAGAAGCCAATTAATCTACAAACCTGTCCATCTTTGAAGTTTGGGAGGAAACCGGAGCATCCGGAGAAAAACCACGTAGTCACAGGGTGAACATACAAACTCCATATAGATAGCACCCATAGGATTGAACCCGGGTCTCTGGTGCTGTAAGGCAGCAACTCTGCCGCTGTACCACCATGCCGTGGGTTTTTGGTTTAATTGGCTTCTATAAAATTGTCCCCAAGGTGGAGGCAGTGGAAGAACTTAGATAGTGATTAAAGGTATTAGTTGTGCTACCGTTAAATATTATTGGCTACAGGGATGTTTTAGACCATTTACATTTGCATCATGGATTTACTAATGACACCCTAGTGGTATCAGTGAAAAATATGCTTGTCATCTGCAAAATTAAGTCACGACTCTGTATCAGGGCTGCTTACTTGCCTCCACATAAGCTATGTACCTAGTGAGTACTCCAACAGTCTGATTTTTTTTTTTGTGCTCCAGATTCCAGAATTTGCCGCTTCTTGTGTTTACAAAGCTAATGTGTTATGACCTTGACACTATTAAAACTGATTACAGGTGTTTTAACATGTTTCCGAATTACTGGAATCTACTGAGAGGGTACGATTTTGTCAATTTGCCTGTCACATAATCTTAATAGGATAGGATGGTAAATTATTTTCATCATTAACATTACAGATTAGCAAAAAGGTCTGAGGTGAGATGATATATATTTGGTTTAATGCAATGAGCTGTTATGATCAGTAATTCTCTGCCAGAAAGGAACCTTGAAAGGGATTGAAAAGTAACCTCTTAAAATGAAATTGGAAGCGTTATTGAAGGTTGAAAATTAAATGACACGAATGTGTTTGCTGTAGCTAACTCTCCCCTTTGGATAAGAATCTCTAAATCAAGCCCTACTTCAGAATAAAATGTAAATCAGTATAAAACAACGCAGAAATCTCTTTAAGTTACTTTATGCATTTCAAACATTACTGTTTGTTTAAACTTTGTATTACAATGTGAAGAGGGTTTCTTCTGACTATTAGGGGCATCGCAGTGGTGCAGTTGGTAGAGCCACTGGCCCAGAGTGCAAGAGACCTGGGTTCAATCCTGACCTAGGGTGCTGTCTTTTGTACGTTCTCACTGTGACCGTGTGGGATTCCTCCGGATCCTCTGGTTTCCTCCCACATCCCAAAGTCGTGCGGGTTTGCAGGTTAATTTGTCTCTGTACATAGAAACATAGAAACATAGAAAGTAGGTGCGAGAGTAGACCACCAGGTCCGTCGAGCCCGCACCGCCATTCGCTCATGGCTGAACACTAAACAGACACACTTATCCACAAACAGTAGACACAAGACACAGAACACAAGACACTACCCTCCCCTTTATACCGCTATCACCCCTCTCCACCCCAAGAACCGCGTGATCTCCTGGGGGAGGCAAAAAAACGGATAAAAACCCAGGTCCAATTCGGGGAAAAAATCCGGGAAATTCCTCTCCGACCCCAATCCAGGCGATCGACACTTGTCCAGGAGATCACTCAGGTCTTACTATACTACCCATACCTAGGTCCATATCCCTGCCCTCTCCCCGTAGCCCCTTATCCCCTTGGCAGCTAAAAAACCATCTATTTTAGACTTAAATATATTTAACGTTTCTGCTTCCACTGCTCCCTGGGGCAGTGAATTCCACAAACTAACCACCCTCTGGGTGAAGAAGTTCTTCCTCATCTCAGTTTTAAAAGAGCCCCCCCTCACTCTGCAACTATGTCCCCTAGTTCTAGCCTCCCCGATCATCGGGAACATCCTCGGTGCATCCACCCGATCAAGGCCCCTCACGATCTTATATGTTTCAATGAGATCGCCTCTCATTCTTCTAAACTCCAAAGAGTAGAGTCCCAGCTTACTTAACCTTTCCTCATATGTCAATCCCCTCATTGCAGGAATTAATCTTGTAAACCTTCGCTGCACTGCCTCCAGGGCTAGTACATCCTTTCTTAAGTATGGACCCCAGAACTGTACACAGTATTCCAAATGTGGTCTCACTAATACCGTGTACAGCTGCAGCAAGACCTCCGTGTTTTTATACTCAATCCCCCTAGCAATAAAGGCCAAAACTCCATTGGCCTTCCTGATTGCTTGCTGCACCTGCATACTGACTTTTAGTGATTCATGTACTAATACCCCTAGATCCCTTTGCGTTGCATTACAACGCAGCTCCTCCTCATTTTGAAAATAACTTGCCCTATCATTTTTTTCCCCAAAGCGAATGACTTCACATTTATTAGTATTAAATTTCATCTGCCAAGTTGTTGCCCACTCACCTAGCTTATCTATATCCTTTTGCAGACTCTTCCTATCCTCCTCATCCCCTACTTTCCCTCCCATTTTTGTATCGTCCGCAAATTTTGATATATTACACTTGGTTCCCTCCTCCAAATCATTGATATAAATTGTGAACAACTGGGGTCCCAGCACCGACCCTTGCGGAACCCCGCTAGTTACCGGTTGCCATCCCGAGTATGAACCATTTATCCCCACTCTCTGCTTCCTATTTGTTAGCCAATCCTCTACCCATGCTAATATATTACCCCCAATCCCATAATTTTTTATTTGCCCCTCGTGTTGAGTGAATGTATGAGAAACTCTGATAAAATAGAACAAGTGTGAACGAAGATTGGCATAGACTCTGTAGGCCAAAGAGCCTGATTCCATGCTGTACCTCTAAACTAAAATAAATGAAATGGGATTAATTGGCTCCTAATGTTGGGATAACATCGAATTTATGTTGATGGGTGATCAAAGGTCAGTCTGATGGGCCGAAGGGCCTGATTCCATGCTATATCTCTAAACTAAACTAAATATTGGGAGACTTGCATTGTCATCACATGATAGAATGGTAAAGAGGCATACAGAGGTCAGGATAATGAGTATAAGAGTCCACATGTCATGATGGAGCTTTATAACCCTCTGGTTAGGCTACATTTGGAATATTGCATGCAATTTTGGTCACCCCATTACAGGATGGATGTGGAGGCTTTGGAAAGGGTGCAGAGAGGTTTACCAGAATGACGCCTGTAATAGCTGTAAAGAGAGATTGGACAGACTTGGATTGTTTTTTTCTCAAACAGCAGAGATTACAAGACGTGTATAAAATTATGAGAGGCGTAGATAGGGTAGATAGGCAGAACCATTTTTCCCCAGGATGGAAAAATCAAATACTAGAGGGCATTGCTTTAAGGTGAGAGAGCAAAGTGTAAAGGAGATGTGCGGGTCAACGTTTTTACACAAAGGGTTTGTAGTGGAAGCAGATACAATAGTAGCATTTAAGAGGCTTTTGGATAGGCATTTGGATATGGAGGGATATGGATTATGCACAGGTAGATATGATATGGTCTTGGCATTAGGCTCAGCACAGATATTGCGGGCCTGTGGGCCTGTTATTGTGCTGTATTATTCTGTGTCTATATCTCACCATTCACCTCTTGCATATCTTGTCCTCTTTTGATGAAAAAATTTATCGTTGTGACCTTATTTAATTCAAAACAAACATCTTTAATGCTTCTATTAACAAAAAAATATTGGTGATTTGTTTTGTTTGTAAATGTTTTACTTTGCAAAAAGCAAGTTTTATCTTTTTTAGTCAATGTGTATTAATCTGAGGTTCACTGGTTAACTGCTGAAATGTCAAATTTCAATATCATTACATATTCACAGTAAAACAGCCTGGGCTTATCTGAATTGGGGGCACTACAGTACTTCCAGCATGTGGACCGGACTTGGGACTATTTCGTTGTAAATGGTGCCAACATATGGTAACTGTGCATTTTTGGGTTGTGCAAAAGAATTTCACTGTGCTGTGTATACAAAACAATAAAGACCAATTAAACCAGAGAGCATTATGTACACTTAGCTTTTCTTGGAGGATCGAAAGCACTGGCAAGTAATACATGGAATGCTTTTTTCCCCATAATCATCACTTTATGGTGCCTAAATAAATTCATCACCATATTCCAATGTGGGATTTGCATTGTCATATACTGAGGTTTTCACAATTAACAATTATTTTTGAGGGGTTTAATCCATGAAATTCAAAAGTAACCATTTTGCATTCTTGGGACCTAATAGACTTAATACTTTAGAGATACAGCACGGAAACAGTCTCTTCGTGTATGTGCCGACCAGCGATCTGCCCGTAGACAAGCATTACCCTACATCCTGGAGAAAAGTTACAATTTGCAGAAGCCAATTAATCTACAAACTTTTGGAGTATGGGAGGAAATCAGACCACCTGGAGAAAACCCATGCGATCACAGGAGAACACATAAATTATGTACAAACAGCAGCAGTAATCAGGATCTAACCCAGGTGCTGTAAGGCAGCAACTCTACCATTGCGCCACTGTGCCGCCTCTTTGAATGTTGCTTTAGAATTAAATATGCTTATGGGGGCTCAATTGACTTTGAGGAAAAAGAGTGGATCTTTAAGGTATTGTGATCCGGTTCTGGAGACATTTACATTAAGGGTAATCTATCTGTTGCAATTTGTTTGGGGAAGATATATTCTGCAAAAGTTCTGCCAAACACTGATCCCCAGAAAGATACCTTTTGCAAAAGGTTGTACAATCGATAGCAAAAGATGTGGCTGCTGGAACTCTGAAAATGAAAAGAGAAAAATATTCCAGAAACACTTGGCAGTTCAGATAGCATCAGTGGAATGAGAAACAGTTCATTATTTAGGTTCAGGGAACTCTTGTACATTCTCTGCCCTAGGGAAGAAGTTGCAGAAAATTGTGCATTCGACGGATCCATTTTTTTCCGACTCCAACATGATTCCACCAGAAAACACACTTTCCTTCCCTTTTATCCTTTCGAATGGGCTACTCCAGAAATTTACTGGTCTTCTCTTCCATAATCATCTGCCATTCTCCATCTTATGGCACTTACCCGTGCAGCCAGTAGTATTAATAAGGGTGTCAGGGGTTATGGAGAGAAGGCAAGCAAATGGAGTTGTGAGGGAAAAATAGATCAGCCATGATTCATTAGCGGAATGGACTTGATGGGCCAAATGGCCTAATTCTGCACCTAGAACATATGAACCGCAGTAGATGCATCACCATTTGCCTCTTCCCACCGCACCATCTAAAGAATCAAACAGCCCTTCTCTGTGTAGTAGCAATTTACTTCAGTCTAGTGTACTGCATTCAGAGCTCACAATGTGGTCTCCTCTAAGCTGGAGAAACTGGCGATTTGTGTTGCTGAGCATCTGGTTCCAGTTGCCCACCTCTTTAATTTATAGTCCACTCCCACTCCGCTCTCTGCGGACTCCTGCACTTTCATCAAAGCCCAATGCATTGCTTAAGGAACACCTCACTTTCCATCTGGGCATTCTGCATCCTTCAGGACTTGACATCGAATTTTCCAAATTCGGGTAGCTCACATTTTTTCCTGTAGAAACAAGGAACTGCAGATGTTGATTAACAAAAAAAACACATAGTGCTGGAGTAACTGCAGATCAGGCAGCATCTTTATCTGGTATTAAATCAGCATGCATTCCAATTCAAGGAAGAGTTCTTTCCAGAATGTGTATGTTAATAACCAAGAAGGCCATGAAAGGACATACATTTAGAAAGGAGACAAGGAGCGATTTATTTAGTCTGAGAGTGGTGAATCTGTGAAAATCGTTGCCATAGATCGCTGTGGGGCCAAGTCAATGGATATTTTTACGGTGAAGATTAACAGATTCTTGATTAGTAAGCGTGTTCGGAGTGAAGGCGGGAGAGTGTGGTTGAGAAGGAAAGATGGATCAGCCATAATTGAAAGGCAGAGCGGACTTGATGGGGCGTATGGGCTGATTCTGCTCCTATCACTTATGAAGCAGCCATTATTCTTCTTAATATACTTTCACCTGGTTGTCAAAGAGATCCATGTGTTAGTTCTGGTTGCTGCATTACACAAAGGATATGGAGGCCTTGAAATACTCCCGACCTGAAACGTCGCCTATTCCGTCCCTTCATAGATGGATGCTGCCTCATCCGCTGAGTTCCTCCAGCATTTTTGTTACCGCAGAGTTTCTCCAGCACTTTGTGTCACACTTTTTTTTAATCACTTCTGCCTATAATTCTTGATCAAATGTTACGGGCAAAAACAACAGGAGGATGGGGTAGAGAAGGAAAAATAGATCAGCCATAAATGAATGGCGGATTAACTCGATGGGCTGAATGCCTAATTCTGCTCCTATGTCTTTTGGCCTTACAATCATTTTGGCTCATTTTTTCCTTATTTTATTTGTATATATTTAGATTGCTGAGGGTATCCCACAGTACATTTATACAGATAACAACACACAAACTGATCCGAATTGCCACAAAACTGCTATATTTACTCATTTGGTCACAGGCTACCAGAGATATTCATTTTATTTTAACCATCCTTCTCCACCTTCTCCAACTAACATAGAAACATAGAAAATAGGTGCAGGAGTAGGCCATTCGGCCCTTCGAACCTGCACCGCCATTCAATATGATCATGGCTGATCATCCAACTCAGTATCCTGTACCTGCCTTCTCTCCATACCCCCTGATCCCTTTAGCCACAAGGGCCACATCTAACTCCCTCTTAAATATAGCCAATGAACTGGCCTCAACTACCTTCTGCGGGAGAGAATTCCACAGATTCACCACTCTCTGTGTGAAAAAAGTTTTCCTCATCTCGGTCCTAAAAGATTTCCCCTTTATCCTTAAACTGTGACCCCTTGTTCTGGACTTCCCCAACATCGGGAACAATCTTCCTGCATCTAGCATGTCCAACCCCTTAAGAATTTTGTACGTTTCTATAAGATCCCCCCTCCATCTTCTAAATTCTAGCGAGTACAAACCGAGTCTATCCAGTCTTTCTTCATATGAAAGTCCTGACATCCCAGAAATCAGTCTGGTGAACCTTCTCTGTACTCCCTCTATGGCAAGAATGTCTTTCCTCAGATTAGGAGACCAAAACTGTACGCAATACTCCAGATGTGGTCTCACCAAGACCCTGTACAACTGCAGTAGAACCTCCCTGCTCCTATACTCAAATCCTTCTGCTATGAATGCTAACATACCATTCGCCTTCTTCACTGCCTGCTGCACATGCATGCCTACTTTTAATGACTGGTGTACCATGACACCCAGGTCTCGTTGCATCTCCCCCTTTCCTAATCGGCCACCATTCAGATAATAATCTACTTTCCTGTTTTTGCCACCAAAGTGGATAACCTCACATTTATCCACATTATACTGCATCTGCCATGCATCTGCCCACTCACCCAGCCTATCCAAGTCACCTTGCAGCCTCCTAGCATCCTCCTCACAGCTAACACTGCCCCCCAGCTTCGTGTCATCCGCAAACTTGGAGATGTTGCATTCAATTCCCTCGTCCAAATCATTAATATATATCGTAAATAGCTGGGGTCCCAGAACTGAGCCTTGTGGTACCCCACTAGTCACTGCTAGCGTACCCAGTTCGGATGAAAGGTCCCAAATCTGAAAACATCATCATTCCTCCTTCCACACGTGTTTCCATCATACTCTGCTTTGGCATTGGAAGAAGGACTTGCATTTATTCCCTCATAAATACTAGATCTCTCAGTAACACCCCCAAATACTGAAATATTTTAATTTCTGGTGTAGATTTGTGCATTTTTCTGAACAGTTCCCAGTGGTGTGTTGCAATCATAGATTCATTACATTTTAAATTGATTTTGCATTCATTAAGGTAAGGTTTTTGAATTCTGAGTCGGAGTCAGAGGGTCAGTTTGACAGAAAAATCTTCTACTGATCAATTTTTATTTAATTTTCATAGTCTGAGGTCCTGAAGGGTTCACCAACTTCTTGATTTCAATTGCCAATTCTAACATCATGTTACATCATGAACCTTGGTTCATAGAGGAGATCAGAAGGGCATACATTTACAAAATACCTGACTTGTTTTATAGATATCCCAAGTGTTGACAAAAGTTTGGCCCTCACTTTACCCCTTACTCTAGCATTAAATCAGCACACATACAATTTAAGGAACTGTACTGTGGGATACCCTCAGCAATCTATATATATACTTGACCTGAAACATCACCCTTCTTCAGACTCGAAGTGTCAACTATTCCTTTTCTCCAGCGATGCTGCCTGACCAACTGAATTACTCCAGCATTTAGTGTCTTACCTTGTGTAAATCAGCATCTGCAGTTCCTTGTTTCTACAAGAGTTCTTTCCCTACTGTCTTTGCAAGCAACCGAGGGCTCATGAACCATAGACATAGTCATCCAGCGTGGAAGCAGCCTCTTTGGCCCAACTTGCCCACTCTGACCAACATGTCCCATCTACACTTGTTCCACCTGCTTGCGTTTGGTCCATATCCCTCTAAGCCTGTCCTATCCATGTACCTGCCTTAATGTTTCTGAAATGTTGCGATAGTACCTGCCTCCATGACCTCCTCAGTCCATACACCCACCATCCTTTGTGTGAAAAAGTTACCCTTCAGGTTCCTATTAAATCTTTCTCCCCTCACATTAAATCTAAATCCTCTAGTTCTCGATTTCCCCAACTCTGACAAGAAACTCTGTGCGTCTACCTGATCCGTTCTTCTCAAGATTTTGTACACCTCACCCTCACTCTCCTGCGCGCTAAGGAATAGAGTCGCAGCCTACTCAACATCTCCCTATAACCATTATAATCAGCTATTCTAACTTCTTGATATCCTTTTACTTGATCTGCTTAGCGATCCATAGGTGTAGGTCTGGTTGGTGCATTACAGGAAGTGGATGCAGACTTTGGAGAGGATACAGAGCAGTTTATCTGATGTTGCCTTTTATATCATTGATGCATTGATGGGTCTTCTTATGTACATATGTTGCTATAACTTAACTCCTCTCTTGCTCATGGTAGATTGCTATTTATGAAATGCTGTCATAGATGTTATACAGGCAATATATAAATCTTGTCTAAAGTGTAGAATGGAAATATATTGCAAAAATCTACAAGTTTTTAAAATAAGAATAAGAAATCCCACAAACACTCAGAAGTTAGATAGCATCTGTGCAATGAGAAACAGTGTAAAAGCCAGAATAAGAGTCTTCAACCTGCAATATTAACGCTATTAGTCCTTTCTGATCTGCTGAATGTTTCAGCAATTTCTATTTTTGAATTGCAAATTCTATTGTAAAGATGCATTAATCTCCTCTAACCTTTAATCTAAAAACACGAAGATCGACTGTTATAAACAATTTGTGAAAATAAACATTTTTGATGCTCTACAAACAGTGAACCAGGGTCACTGCTCTAACACAGGAAGCAGCTACATGATGACTTGATAAAACAAAACTGCTGGAGGAACTCAGCGGGTCAGGCAGCATCTCTCGAGGGAAGTGGACAAGTGGTGTTTTCAGGTTAAGATGCTTCTTCGGACTGCAGAATGTTTTTTTTATGTTCAGACCGAAGAAGGGTTTTCTCCTGAAATTCTATCTCTTCTTTTTCCTCCACAGACGCTGCCTGGTCTGCTGAGATCCCCCAGCAGTTTGTGTTTTTGCTCAAGGTTCCAGTATCTACAGCCTCTCATGTCTCCACAATGACTTGATAATTTGTTTTTGTGTTTTAGTGTTGTAGGTTAGGGGATACCATTGGCAAAGGCACCCCAGGGTAATCTATCCAATCTTTTACAAATTAGTATCATGGGATATTTACATTCAAGTGAAAGGACACAAGTTCTCTTCAATCTTTTATCTGAAAATCAACTCTTATCATTGAAGTTGTGTGATGTGTGAACCAAACCATCTTCAAACCAAAGATCTTAGAGCGGAGCAAATGGTTCACTCCGCGAAAAAGCCGTAGTAGCTGATGGGTAATCTTCAGCGACATTCCCGTAACCGGCATCTGTCATGGCGGCATCATCTACAAGCAGAGAGTACTGCTCCACTATAATTGCAGGGTTCTTCGTAAATACAGCAGTTCCACACTTTAATTCTTTTTTTTAAATGTATAAGCGCTCTAACAATAGTAAAAAAGACTGCGGTAATTAAAACTATCTGAATTACTTTGGAGGCGCCTCTGCACCTCTTCTTTATTTTAAATGTATAAGTGCTCTAACAATAGTAAGAAAGACTGCGGTATTTAAAACAATCGGAATTACTTTGGAGGCACCACTGCGATTCATCTCCTGTACATTACACACCCCGCCCCCCCCCCCCCCTGAATATTTTATCTGGGGTTTTAGACTGAGCTAATCTTGCAGAGGTTTGACGGATTTTCCTTGCTAAAGGATTACCTGCGACCCTAACAAAACCTCAAATCCTGTGTACACTGGATCAGACATAACTCAGGGCAGTTCTTCGATCTTCACGATGATGCACCTTAATGTCAAGGATAGACATGAAAAGCTGGAGTAACTCAGCGGGTCAGAAGAAGGGTCTTGACCCGAAACGTCGCCTGTTCCTTTTCTCCAGAGATGCTGTCTGACCTGCTGAGTTGCTCCAGCTTTTTGTGTCTATCTTCGGTTTAAACCAGCATCTGCAGTTCCTTCCTACAGCTTAATGTCAATATGTTTCCAAATTTAGAGTGCAATTTTAACTATTCCCATTTTTTGTATCAAAGATTCTCAGCGTGTGATTACCAAACTGCAGACAATTTTGCCAAATTTCAGGCTAACATCGTATTGTGAACTTATGACTGTATTCTATACCTGTCCGATCCATGTACCTGTCTAAATGTTTCTTAAAAGTTACGATAGTTACGATATGCAAAAAATGTTGCCGACCCCTGGACTAAACCAAACCCTTGATCCTGTCCCGCCAACCTTTGTGTTCATTGATATTTTATTCACAATATTAGGATTTCGTAGAGGGAGAGAGAGAGAGATAGGTTGAATGAATGAATGAATGAATGAATGAATGAATGAATGAATGAATGAATGAATGAATGAATGAAAGAAAGAAAGAAAGAAAGAAAGAAAAAGGTTGCTCAACAAATAATTAGAGATCACAAGAAACAAGAGAATATATATGTTATATATTTATGTACGTTTATGTCAAACATATATATGCATCATAAATATATAAAATGAATATATATATATATAATTGCCTTTATGGGTGCATACAAGCAGTTGTGAACAATGGGATTAGATGAATTACAGAGTGCTAGTTTAATACAAAAATCGATTCAAACGCAGGACATGAGCCATTTAAAAAGAAAAATTTAAAAACATATAAAAACACACATACTGTTCCCCCGCAACGCTGATTACTGCAAGTTTAATACAAAAATCAATTCAAACACAGGACACGAGCCATTTAAAAAGAAAAATTTAAAAAACTTTTAAAACATTTAAAAACACGCGAACTGTTCCCCCGCAACGCTGATTACACTGCGAGAGGCATAACTGAAGTCGGGTCGGGATTATTGAAATGGCGGAAGTTACGCTCCGTTGTGTAATACACATCAGTCCATTGGATTTTGCAAGAGTGGACCATCTTGCTCCGCTCTAAGATCTTTGCTTCAAACTGCAGAGAGATAATTACTCCCACTGTCACCAAGAGCTTCAAGAGCATTTATTTGTCAAATGCAGCTGATATTAACCAGAGCAATGAAATTCTTACTAGCTGCATGTTTCCGAGCACATGAGATACAATGTCAAATTGTATCCCAGGATGCTGATAACTTATCAGTAATTACAAGTAAATTAGATCATAACAGTGCAAAAACCTAAGTACATAGAACTGCTGCCTCACAGCACAGAGTGACCCAGATTTGCTCCTGACTCCTGCTGACTTTGTATGTTCTCCCTGTGACCACATGGGTTTTCTTTGAGTGCTCCGATTTCCTCCCACATTCCAACGACATGCAGGTGTGTAGGATAATTGAATTCTGTAAGTCCCCCCTTGTGTGTTGGACGCGAATGTGGGATAACATTGAATTAATGTACGGGTGTTCAATGGTCAGCATGGAATCGGTGGGTCGAAGGGCCTGTGTCCACGCTGTATCTCTAAACTAAATCTAAAAAAACATAGTCATGCAAAGTCTGTGGTGGTTTGGTGCTGAATCATACAGCATGGAAACCAGCCCATCGGCCCAATTTCCCCACACCAACCAACATGCCCCATCTACACTAATCTCACCTGCCTGCATTTGGTCCCTATTCCTCTGAACCTATCCTATCCATGTACTTGATTAAATATGTTTTTGAACGTTGTGATAGTCCCTGCTTCAACCAACTCCTCTGTTAGCTTGTTCCATATACCTACCACCCATTGTGTTAAAAAAAAGGTTGCCCCTCAAATTCTTATTAAATTCTTCCACCCTCTCACCTTAAACCTATGTCCTCTGATTCTTGATTCCCCTACTCTGGATAAAAGACTCTATGCTTCTATGCTATCTCAAGGTTCAAGGTCAATGTCAGTTTATTGTCACATGTACCAATTAAGGTACAGTGACATTTGAAGTACCATACAGCCATATTAAGTGAAAAGCAACAAGACACACAACCACATAAAAGTTAACATAAACATCCATCACAGTGGATTCCACATTCCTCACTGTGATGGAAGGCAATAACATTCAATCTTCTTCTTATTCTCCCACGGTCGGGGGAGTTAAACCATTCGCAGTTGGGGTGATCAAAGCCCCCGCAGCCGACGATCAAAGCGCCCGTGGGGGTGATCAAAACTCCCGTGTCGGGGTGGTTGAAACTCTCTCCGCGGCATGGAGCTCCCGACTTGGCCTCTTCTTACCGGAGACCGCGGGCTTCACGATGTTAAAGTCCACAGGCCTGGACTTCGCTCCCCAGCAAAGGGATCGCATGCTCCGTGATGTTAAAGTCCCACAGATTCCTGCGGCTTGGAGCGCCCGTCGGTCTCCAGGAAAGGCCGCCAGCTCCACGATGTTAGGCCGCAGTGGGGACGGAGATATGATACGGAAATAAATTGCATCTCCGTTGAGATACGAGATTGAAATAAAGTTTCCCCAACCCCCTCCCCTCCCCCTCCCCCCACATAAAACAAACCAAGGAACACTAAACATACTTTTCAACACATACTAAAAATAACAAAAAGAAGAAAGGACGGACAGACTGTTGGCGAGGCAGACCCTTCATGATCTTATTCACCTCTTTAAGATCACCCCTCATCTTCCTGTGCTCCAAGGAATTAAGTCTTAGCCCGCTCAACCTCGCTCTATAGCTTAGGCTCCATAGTCCTGGCAACATTCTCGTAAAGGGTTGTGGTTAGGGTTGTGCATGGTGTTTAAGAACTGGTGGTTGATGGGTTCAACTAATTCTGTTAAATTATTTCACTGGATATTTTTGTTTCATAACCTCCATGCTGCTGAGAAGTAAAATTAATTTTCACTGCTTAAATTGCAATTATTGTTCACATAATATGTGGTGCATAAAATGTTCAGTCCTTCTGTTTTGTGAAAAAGAAATGTTAATGGTCTGAAGGTACCCAAAAATGCTGGAGAAACTCAGCGGGTGCAGCAGCATCTATGGAGCGAAGGAAATAGGTGACGTTTCGGGCCGAAACCCTTCTTCAGCTCTCTAACTGTTAATGGTCTGAGACAGTTTGTGAAGAAATGCCACATGTTCCACTTTACTTCCTCTCTCCCTTTTAAAGCCTATTTAAATACTCTCAATCACTTAACTTCCTATCTGCTGATTACCCATTAACAAGATGTTTGCAATATTTTCTGTTGGATCAAATTTTGTTTTTTGCTGCAAATGCTAAGTGTACAGTTTAGTAATGTCTGCATTCCACTTCTGAAATTCAATTCCATTGACTTCAATTGAATAACATTTCTGAAATTGAGTTCAACAAGTGTACATAATGCATAGATAGACACAAAATACTGGAGTAATTCAGCTGGTCAGGCAGCATCTCTGGAGAAAAGGAATACAGGCAGGTGACGTTTCAGATTGGACAAAAACAGAAAATGTGGAAGAAAATGGGCCCCTGTAATATTTCTGTTAATTTTTTTCTTATTTCAATTGCTGCATGGTTTTTGCCTCATCTTTTTGAATTTATTATGGATTTACATTAAGGGTAATCCATCTGAATTCAAATATTAGTAAGTGACACTTGGTTAATAATGGGGGTTTTTTGGATGATGACAACCACCAGTTGTAGCATTGATGACAAAAACATTCTTCCAAACACCCACCCCCGCTTATGTGGAAGATATGGTCTATCCTCTGCCAACTGCCATCTAAGTTATACACAGTGTACAGATAATGGATAAAGGGTACAACATTTAGTGCTAGATTTAAA
This sequence comes from Amblyraja radiata, assembly GCF_010909765.2. Taxonomy (NCBI): domain Eukaryota; kingdom Metazoa; phylum Chordata; class Chondrichthyes; order Rajiformes; family Rajidae; genus Amblyraja; species Amblyraja radiata. The sequence goes on from NC_045966.1 coordinate 46,714,789, forward strand.
ATGTACAGGATTTGTAGGAAGGGGCTGCAGATGCTAGTTTACACTGAAGATGGACACAAAATGCTGGAGTAACTCAGTGGGTCAGGCAGCATCTCTGGTGAAAGGAATAGGTGACGTTGCAGATCGAGACCCTACTTCACACTGAGAGTCGGGGGAGAGGGGAACTAGAGTTATGGAATGGTTCAGCTACAAAAAATGTACTGCAATTATTGGAATAGGATTATTCTAACAGCATCTCCCAAACCCATGACTCCACCACCAAGATGGAAGAGAAAAACAGAGCATAGGAACATCACCAGCAAATTCCTTTCCAAATGACACACCATTTTGATTGCAGACAAAATCACCAATGCTTCATTATTGCTGCATTTAAATCCTGTAACTCCCCCACAGCTATTAAACATGGTCAAGAAAAGATCCCCCTGAGTACCACCAACCATTCTCTTTCAATTCACAAATCAGTTCTTTTTTTTTTTTTTTTTTTTTTTTGAAAATATTTTTTATTGGAGATAGGTACATAACCAAAATACATCATTACATGTCAATTATTATTACATTGTCTCCAATACTTTTTACCTTTTTTTTTTTTTTAAACTAGATAGAACTAAAGAGATAGATGAAGTAAAGAAAGAAAAGAAAGAGAAGAAAAACAAAAAACAAAAACAACAAACAAAAAAAAAAAAAAAAAAAAAAAGGTAGTTAAAGAAGAATGGAAAAATTTGTTAAAATAAAAAGGACTTCATTCGAGATATATTCGTACATTTCAGAGTATAATATTTCATCCATTCTTTAGCCCGCGTGCTAGTCAGGTTCCTGTGCTGAACCATTCTGACCCTTTAAGTAATCAATAAAAGGAGACCACACAAATCAGTTCTTCTTCACGTTGTAGATGGACACAAAATGTTGGAGTAACTCAGTGGGACAGGCAGCATCGCTGGAGATAAGGAATGAGTGATGTTTCGGGTTGAGACCATTCTTCAGTCCCGAAACATCACCCATTCCTTCTCTGCAGAGATGCTGCCTGACCAGCTGAGTTACCCTAGTTATTTGTGTCTATATTTGGTAAAAACCGGCATCTGCAGTTCTTTCCCCCACACTACTTCACATTGAATTGCAGAAGGTAATACAAACAGGTGACATTTCACTGCCACCTTTGGGGATGGGCAATAAATGGCGGTTCATGAGGTTGACACCAAGATGTTTCCTTCAGTTAAGTAGTTAATTTGTAGCACAAATTCTGGAATCCCTTCTGAAAATGCCTTCTGGCAGGAAAAATTAACTCATTAATCCAATCCAATCTTTGTTTCCTTTCAAAATACCCAGGATTTAACACAGTAGGAACAAATTACCCGTCGCAATTCACAACAGATGATCCTAATTTGACCCCTGGAAGAGATGAGAAGCTTCTGACAAGTCGTACAAAAGAAAAACAATGGGCCTCTATTGTTTTTTTCGGAATGAGACGCATTTTCATTAATGAATATTCAGCCCCCTATTGAATGCAGAAGAGAGATGTTGTAAACCTTTCCATTTAATAAATGTTGCTAAGTCACATTGGGTTATTCAGATGCCTCATCAATGATACATTCTCCTGTTGTGTCACAATATCATGCCTTGTTCTAGAGTTTCATGAACATTGTGCCCATTTAATGTTACTGAAAACCAATCTGCCCAGCTCAGTGACAATTGAGGTCAGGCACAACTGACGTACTGCCGGAAACTTGTTTGAATTTTAATGCAAATGAAATAAACCTTCAAAGGGATTTTTAATTCTTGCTGTTAGCAAGAGACAGATGCATCTATTATTAAGCGACATTGCCTGCATCTTTAGTGCATACTGTGTGCAGTTTCATGTGCTTGGAGAATGAGCCTTAAAGAGCAACACCAAACAACAGTTGTTTTTGTAATCCTATTTCAAGTTTGTGTACGATACAATTGTAAGTGACTTACTTTCAAATCAGCACATCTTGTGTTCTATGGTACAGGTCCACCACCAATTCTTCAGCACTCTTGAATCCAGAGTCTTGCCGGGTTATCCATTTTGACAGATTAATGGAGGTCACGGCCTCTTGAGAGTAGTCGAACGGTACCGGAATGGTCCTCCTAGGTCACCGGGGGGCCGAGAAAACGTCCCGCAAAGACGGCCTCGGAAGTCAGCTATGGGAACGGATCTGCCGGCTCTGGCTGGGCCGCAGTTCCAGAGCCTCAGCCACAGTCGACAAATTCGACCCACAGATCAGAAGTCCGGCCTCGGACGTCCTGATGAAATCGAGAGTGGATGCCTCACATGGCCTAGGTGCCAGATTTTCGGGCAGGCTCTACGGGAGATTTCATCTGCCGCTTTCATAAATCTTGTACAGGTTAAAGGAGGTACCGGACCATCAGTTGCTGGAAAATCGTTGGATGACCTGTACTCCAGTGAGTTACCTTTAGGTAAACTTTAGTATGCAAATTACAGATCCCATCACAAATCATCCTTGGCATTGAGTCCCAAACCGAATACTCGTCTGTCCAACAATGTTGCCTAACCATCTGAATTCCTCCAGAACTTTGTTTTTGACTCAAGATTTCAGCATTTGCAGTCTTGTCCGTTATGTTTACACTGTAGTTTGTATAATAATGTAGGACTTCTATTTAAAAAGAGGGGGGAAAGATATTGTATTAAACTGTAATAATCCAGCATCTGAATGTTCACAGATCTTGGCTGTCTGGACAGACACAAAGTGCTAGAGTAACTCAGCAGGTCAGGCAGCAGGTGGGTGTCGTTTCAGTCTGAAGAAAGATCCCGACTCGAAACGTCACTTATCCTTTTTCTCCAGAGATGCTGCCTGACTCGCTGAGTTACGCCAGCACTGTGTGTCTATCTTTGGTATAAACCAGCATCTGCAGTTCTTTGTTTTTGCATCTTAACTGTCTGGCATCTGGCTCACACGCTAATCCGGATCTGGAGTGGAAGCTGGATGTCTTACCGAGCCGAGCCGGGCTGGGCCAGGAGCAAGGCAGAGGGCTGACTCAGCAGCCAGACCTAGATTTTAGAGTCATACAGTGTAGAAGCATGCCCTCCGACCCAACTTGCCCACACCAACCAACATTGCCCCATCTACACTAGTCCCACCTGCCTGCTTTTGGCCCATATCCCTCTAAATCTATCCTATCCAGGTACTTGTCTAAATGTTTCTCAAACATTGCGATAGTATCTGCCTCAACTACCTCCTGCAACTGATTCCATACATCCACCACCCTTTGAGTAAAAAAAGTTACCCTTTAGGTGGCTATTAAATCATTCTACCCTCACCTTAAAGCTATGTACTCTGGTTCTCGAATCCCCAACTCTGGGCATGAGACTGTGCGTTTAGCCGATCTGTACCTCTCATGATTGTGTACACCTCCTATAAGATCACCCTCATCCTCCTGCGTGCCAAGGAGTCCGAGCCTGATTAACTTCTCCCTATAGCTCAGGCCCTCGAATCCTGGCAACATCCTCGTAAATCTTATCTGCACCCTTTTCAGCTTGACAACATCTTTCATATAACATGCTGGCCAAAATTTGAACACAATACTTTAAAGTGGCCTCACCACCATCTTATACAACTGCAACATGATCTCCCATCTGCTATACTCAATACTCTGACTGATGAAGGCAAATGTGTCAAAAGCCTTTTGACCACCCTATCTACCTGTGATGCCTCTTTCAAGGGATGAGATCCAAATAATGAATGTAGGTAGCTTTATGGCCAGAGTTGGGGTTCTAAACTTGTTTTATTCCTCTCTTTAAATTCAGCAGAATCATTAGAAAATATATATTTCCATTGTACACTTCCATAAGATCAGCACCCATAGCTTTAAGGTGAGACGTAAAGTTTAAAGGAGACTAGACCAAGTAGGACCCATTGGGTCCCTGTCACACAGGAGGCCTGGTCCCCCAACGTTACCCATTCCCCAACGCAATATTCCACCACTCACCCATAGCCCCCCGGGAGGTCTGGTCCCCCAACGCAACCCGTTCCCCAACGCAATATTCCACCATTCACCCATAGCTGACAACTGCGCAGGGGCTGCTCATTTCACTTTATGCACCCTCCCTAATTTTTAAACTTTAAAAAATAATGCATTTGCACTTGCTAGCTAGCAGAACTCTGTATTGTGACTTTAAAAAAATGCATTTGCACATGCTAGGCCTAGCAGAACTCAGTGTACTTGGATAGCAACAATGTTGCAAGCAGGGCTACAATCCCATTGTAAGCACAGGGAAAAAGCAGTTATTTTCTTCCAAGTTTCTGCACATTTGTGAACATTTTCATAAATAACTCGAGAAATAATGCATTAAATTTTCAGATAAGGCGATTTTTAACCACGCAATACTCCACACACAAATAAATACACATCCAAGATCAGAGTTTTATAAGTATATAGATGTGCTGGTCAACCTTTTTACACAGAGGGTTGTGAGTGCCTGGAATGGACTGCCATGTTTGGTAGTGGAGGCAGATATGATAGGGGCTTTTAAGAGGCTTTTGGGTATGCATATGAATATGGAGAGGAATGGATAATGCACAGGTAGATGAGAGATGGTCTTGGCATCATGTTCAGCGCAGCCATAGTAGGCCGAAGTCCCTGTTCTTGTGCTGTACTGTTCAGTGTTCTTTGAAAGAACAGAGTGCTGCTCTTGTGCAAGGTTTCTCTCTATTCCATGGCACAGTAGAGAAGAATCTTACTTTTGGCATGTTTTCAGCTCACAGTTGTAAACACTGACATTATTGTAATTACCCACAGCAGATAATGGAAATTGGCAGATAATTCAACAGCCCTCAAACATTGGCACAGAGATTAATACAGAACATGTAAAATAGGAACAAAGACAAGTACAGCACAACTTAAAATGAAAAGAGTTTTGTTAGTGCTGTGTTAAACTACCATTGTTTGTTTTGCTTAGTTGTGAGATACAGCAGGGAAACAGGGCCTTTGGCCAAACTTGCCCACACCAACCAACATGTCCCATCTACACGTCCCACCTGTCTGCATTTGGCACATATACTTCTGAACCTATCCTATCCACGTACCTGTCTAATTGTTGCTTAAACGTTGCAATAGTCCCTGTCCCAACTACCTCCCCTGGAAGCTGGTTCCATACACCCACCACCCTTTGTGTGAAAAAGTTTCCCCTCAGATTTCTCTGAAGATTGCGTTGCTAAAATTCCCACACTTGCATTCTTCTCATTTAGAAAACCTGTGAAAATGACACATTAAGTGGTGCACCTAGTCTGAAAAACTAATTTTACATGTGGCATCCAAATCCCTCCTCCATACTTATTTTAAATCTCTTGAGTTTTGAAGTGATTAAGAATACTTATTTTTTAAATTACCTTAGGAGATTGAATCATCTTCCTGAATCAGATGGAACGAGTTGCCAGAAGGGATAGTTGAGGCAGGTGCTATAACAATATTTAAAAGACATTTGGACAGGTACATGGATAGCAGATGTTTAGAGGGATATGGGCCAAACACCGTCAGGCAGGACTAGTGTAGATGGGGCATCTTGGTTGGCATGGATAAGTTAGGCCGAAGGGCCATTTTCTGTGATGTGTTACTCTGCGACATACGTATGCAGCAGTCTTTATTTGACTGATACTTGTTTAAAAATACAAAATGCTGGAGGAACTCAGCAGGTTGGGCAGAATCTTTGATGGAAATGTACAGGCAAAGTTTTGTGTTTGGATCTTTCTTCAGGCGGATTATAGAAGGGGGGAGAAAGCTGGAAGAGAGCTAGGAGGATGTGACAAAGCCTGGCAAGTGATAGGTGGATACAAATGAAGGAAGGGAGGGAGGGAGGGAGGCCACATGGTATTGAGGGTTCAGTATTGATGTGGATAGAGAACTGGCTGGCAAACAGGAAGCAAAGACTAGGAGTAAACGGGTCCTTTTCAGAATGGCTGGCAGTGACTAGTGGGGTACCGCAAGGCTCAGTACTGGCAGTGTTAGCTGTGAGGAGGATGCTAGGAGGCTGCAAGGTGACTTGGATAGGCTGGGTGAGTGGGCTAATGCATGGCAGATGCAGTATAATGTGGATAAATGTGAGGTTATCCATTTTGTTGGCAAAAACAGGAAAGCAGACTATTTAAATGGTGGCCGATTAGGAAAAGGGGAGATGCAACGAGACCTGTGTGTCATGGTACACCAGTCATTGAAAGTAGGCATGCAGGTGCAGCAGGCGGTGAAGAAAGTGAATGGTATGTTAGCATTCATAGCAAAAGGATTTGAGTATAGGAGCAGGGAGGTTCTACTGCAGTTGTACAGGGCCTTGGTGAGACCACACCTGGAGTATTGTGTACAGTTTTGGTCTCCAAATCTGAGGAAGGACATTATTGCCATAGAGGGAGTGCAGAGAAGGTTCACCAGACTGATTCCTGGGATGTCGGGACTTTCATATGAGGAAAGACTGGATAGACTCGGCTTGTACTCGCTAGAATTTAGGAGATTGAGGGAGGATCTAATAGAAACGTATAAAATTCTTAAGCGGTTGGACAGGCTAGATGCAGGAAGATTGTTCCCGATGTTGGGGAAGTCCAGGACAAGGGGTCACAGCTTAAGGATAGAGGGGAAATCCTTTAGGACCGAGGTGAGAAAAACATTTTTCACACAGAGAGTGGTGAATCTCTGGAACTCTCTGCCACAGAGGGTAGTTGAGGCCAGTTCATTGGCTATATTTAAGAGGGAGTTGGATGTGGCCCTTGTGGCTGAAGGGATCAGAGGGTATGGAGAGAAGGCAGGTACGGGATACTGAGTTGGATGATCAGCCATGATCATATTGAATGGTGGTGCAGGCTCGAAGGGCCGAATGGCCTACTCCTGCACCTATGTTCTATGTTTCTATGATTAGCAGATGGGTGAGTGAGTGACAAAGAAGTAAAGAGGGTATCAAATACGGAGAGAAGACGAGTGAAATATAAAGCCAGAGGGAGGGATAAGGGTGACTCCCCCCCCCCCCCCTTCACTGCATTTAGTCTGAAGAAAAGTCCAACCTGAACAATCACTTGTTCATTCCCTCCACAGATACTGCCTGTCCCGCTGAGTTCCCCCAATACTTAGAATATTTAAACACATATCTAAGTCAAAGGCTGTGGCATACCAATGTCACAGTGGCATACAGCACAGAAACAGTCCCTCTGGCCCAAATTGTCCATGCTGACCAAGATACCCCATCTAAACTAGTCCCACCTTCCATTGTTTGGCCCATATCCCTCTAAACCTTTCCTATCCATGTACGTGTCCACCAGGTTCTTCTACCACTTTGTGTTTTGCTCAAGATTCCAGCATCTGCAGTTCCTTGTATCTCGATTTTGTTTAGAAATTGTTAAGATTTTCTGTTCCTGAGAGTGTCTCATTGTTTTGGGCTTGTTAGATTGCTTGATGAATTTGCTGCTGGAAGGTGCAGAGATTCTCTTGAGCTGAATGAAATTAGCAATGGACATCCGCAGACTAGAAATTGCTGAAACTTTGTGGGTACCTCCCTTCAAGTTCAATGTCCCTTCTTCGAATTGCAGCTCTCAGAATTGCAACTCATTTCCTGAACTGCTTTTGAAGAGCTGAGTAGGTCAGAGAGGATTTTTTCAAAGCTACTGCTTTTTTGCCCCTTTATTTTGGCCCTGGGTTTTAAAGACAATTTGTTTTTGCTTCTTAGAAGATTGCTCTGAATGGAGGGAAAAAGGCTGATTTTCAGGAGTGTGCGGGGGACAAGCTTCAGAGGGCAGCGCAGTCGCAGCCGGTAAACCTGCTGTCTCACAGCACCAGAGACCCGGGTTCAATCCTGACCTCGGGTACTATTTGTGTGCAGTTTGCACATTCTATGCGTAGGTTACGTCCAGTGCTCTGGTTTCCCCTACATCCCAAATACATGCGTGTTTGTAGGTTAATTGGTCTATGTCCATGTGTGTAGGGAGTGGATGTGAATGTGGGGTAACATAGAACTAGTACTAACAGGTGATCAATGGTTGGTGTGGACTCGGTGGGCCAAAGGGCCTGTTTCCATGCTGTATCTTTCAATCAAGACAGTTTCTTAACATTTTGAATCTTAAGAAATGATTAAAAAAACAAAGTAATGTGTGGGATGAGGAAGTATCTTGCATAGCCCCTGCTTTATGGAAAAACCTGTGAGGTTAATAATTACGAACAATATCAATCTAAGGACTATTATTCAGACATGACTGTTTCAATTCAATGTTGTTGTTATTATTTTGCAAAATCAGGTCATTTTGCCTGTGTAACAAATGTTTCTTTTCGCAGATGCTTCGAGCTTCAGTCCCTATGAGTCAGAATCAATAATGATAATTACAATGACAGAATATTTCATAATTCTTCCATTAAATTTTCATCCTTGATCATGAAATCATGAGGACACTTTGCTTTTCATCCCATTTCAGCAGTCGAGCGACCCGGCTTCAATCCCAAATTCAGATGCTGTCTGTGTAGAGTTTGAACGTTCTCCCTGTGAGTTTTCTTCTGGTGCTCCTTCGGGTCCCACATCACATAGATGTGCAGGTTTAATTGTCAAATGGACCAGGTATTTCTTTAATGAGATTCATACTTTAGATCTTAGTTTAGTTTAGTTTAGAGATACAGCATGGAAACAGGCCCTTCAGCCCACCGAGTCTACACTAACCATCAATAAGCATTCACACGTGTTACAGAGGCCAATTAACCTACAAAACCGCAGGTCTTTAGGATGTGGGAGGAAACTGAAGCACCCAGAGCAAACCCATGCAGTCATAGGGAGAAAGTGCAAACTCCACACAGACAGCACATGAAGTTGTGATTGAACCTGGGTCTCTGGTGCTGTAAGACAGCAGCTCTATCAGTTGCACCAGTGTGCTGCCCTGATGCTCCACTGTGCTATCTACTGCAGCTTTACTGGCACATTAACACAATTACAGGCTCATCTGTACTTTTGCTCGTACTGCCCAACGTATGTCAACACATTCTTGACCAGGATGTACTGTAGACAATTGGGATTAGTGGATAATTTATTGGAATGTAATGATAGAAATCTTTTTTTTTGCAAAGTGAACAAAAATGTGAATTCTGCCTGGTTGACATTGATTGCAGGTGCAGTTTTAACAAAAAGAGGCTTGTGAGTTTTCTTTCATTATTTACTTAATATGGCAACTTTTATGCCCTGACAATGGGTCTTTATGAATAAGTTAATAACTCTACATTTATAACAACCTTAGCGCCAAAATAGCGCCAAAAAATGGCAGCTCTATATAATGTCTCAGTGAATATTCCAATACACTAGTACTTAACTATGATTGTGCTTATGTCAGTTTTCTCCGGGTACTCCGGTTTCCTCCCACATTTCAAAGATGTGCAGGTTTGTAGGTTAATTAATTGTTTTCTGTAAATCACCCTAGTGTGTAGGATGCAAAAGTGGGATAACATAGGACTAGCGTACAGGTAATCAATGGTCGATGTAGACTGACTGGGCTGAAGGGCATGTTTCCATGCTGTATCTCTAAACTATTGCTGAATATTCTGTCCAGCTGTTTCAATTGGAAGATTACATTGTTCTGTTTTGGGACATATGACAATAAAATACTCTTGACTTTTGAAGATTTAATCATATGTATTTGCATTGAAGTCTACTGCACAGGTCAAGAAGACATGATTGATACATTTCAGATGGCACAATTCTTATTTTGTACTTTGGAGATAGAGTGAACAAACCATTTGAGTTTTTTGTGAACTGGTTTTCAAAATATATATAAATAAATAGCCAAGCTATTTACATAGAATTGCCAATTGTTGATCCATGCAACAAGGAAGTTATTTACAAGATACAAGGCACTGCAGCAGCAGTGACTTTGAGAAGTATGTCAAAGTCATGCTGTTGCAAAAATAATTCACTGGCTAAAATGCTTGTAAGTTCAATTCTGGTAATGGCTACATGCTCTTATGCATTAATTTGGTCTAATGCACTATTGTCAATGTGGAAGCAGAATGCAAAGCACTGTCCAGATGGGAGAGAGTAAATCAAATGGAAACTAACATTTGAGGTCAAGTTTTGTCGCATGGAACTGATTGAATTTTTGGTTGACTAGTAACCAAAGATATGGATTTTGATAGTTGGTTTCAAGACCTCTGGGGTCAAAATGTTTTACAAACAAGGTGCAGTGGGCATGATCTGCAATGCGTAATAACTCCAAGAAAAATGTAGAGCATCCTGAGATATACAAGGCCCTTTCACTGATTTTCATTGATAGAAACATAGAAACATAGAAAATAGGTGCAGGAGTAGGCCATTCGGCCCTTTGAGCCTGCACCGCCATTCAATATGATCATGGCTGATCATCCAACTCAGTATCCTGTACCTGCCTTCTCTCCATACCCACTGATCCCTTTAGCCACAAGGGCCACATCTAACTCCCTCTTAAATATAGCCAATGAACTGGCCTCAATTACCTTCACTGGCAGAGAATTCCAGAGATTCACCACTCTCTGTGTGAAAATTGTTTTTCTCATCTCGGTCCTAAAAGATTTCCCCCTTATCTTTAAACTGTGACCCCTTGTTCTGGACTAGAATTTTGTAAGTTTCTATAAGATCCCCCCTCAATCATCTAAATTCTAGCGAGTACAAGCCAAGTCTATCCAGTCTATCTTCATATGAAAGTCCTAACATCCCAGGAATCAGTCTGGTGAACCTTCTCTGTAATCCCTCTATGGCAAGAATGTCTTTCCTCAGATTAGGAGACCAAAACTGTACGCAATACTCCAGGTGTGGTCTTACCAAGACCCTGTACAACTGCAGTAGAACCTCCCTGCTGCTATACTCAAATCCTTTTGCTATGAATGCTAACATACCATTCGCTTTCTTCACCGCCTGCTGCACCTGCATGCCTACTTTCAGTGACTGGTGTACCCTGACACCCAGGTCTTGTTGCATCTCCCCTTTTCCTAATCGGCCACCATTCAGATAATAATCTACTTTCCTGTTTTTGCCTCCAAAGTGGATAACCTCACATTTATCCACATTATACGGCATCTGCCATACATTAGCCCACTCACCCAGCCTATCCAATTCACCTTGCAGCGTCCTAGCATCCTCCTCACAGCTAACACTGCCCCCCCAGCTTCATGTCATCCGCAAACTTGGAGATGTTGCATTCAATTCCCTCGTCCAAATCATTAATATATATTGTAAATAGCTGGGGTCCCAGCACTGAGCCTTGCGGTACCCCACTAGTCACTGCCTGCCATTGTGAAAAGGACCCGTTTACTCCTACTCTTTGCTTCCTGTCTGCCAGCCAATTCTCTATCCACATCAATACTGAACCCCCAATACCATGTGCTTTAAGTTTGTATACTAATCTCTTATGTGGGAACTTGTCAAAGCCTTCTGAAAGTCCAGATATAACACATCCACTGGTTCTCCCTTATCCACTTTACTAGTTACATCCTCGAAAAATTCTATAAGATTCGTCAGACATGATTTACCTTTCATAAATCCATGCTGACTTTGTCCAATGATTTCACCACTTTCCAAATGTGCTGCTATCCCATCTTTAATAACTGACTCTAGCAATTTCCCCACTACCGATGTTAGACTAACTGGTCTGTAATACCCTGTTTTCTCTCTCCCTCCCTTTTTAAAAAGTGGGGTTACATTAGCTACCCTCCAATCCTCAGGAACTACTCCAGAATCTAAAGAGTTTTGAAAAATTATCACAAATGCATCCACTATTTCTGGGGCTACTTCCTTAAGTACTCTGGGAGGCAGTCTATCTGGCCCTGGGGATTTATCGGCCTTTAATCCATTCAATTTACCTAACACCACTTCCCGACTAACCTGGATTTCACTTAGTTCCTCCATCTCATTTGACTCACGGTCCCCTGCTATTTCCGACAAATTATTTATGTCTTCCTTAGTGAAGACAGAACCAAAGTAGTTATTCAATTGGTCTGCCATGTATTTGTACCCCATGATCAATTCACCTGTTTCTAACTGCGATAGACCTACATTTGTTTTAACTAATCTAATCTTTTTCTCTTCCACATCATTAAAAAAGACACTTGGACTTGTACATGGGTGGGAAAGGTTTAGATGGATATGGACCAAATGCAGGCAAATGGGGCCGGATTAGATGTGGCACCTTGGATGAGCTGGGTCAAAGGGCTTGTTTCTGTGTTGTTTGACTCTATAAACTGGTGGGTCTGTTGAATACCCTCCGAAAATTTGGCTCCCCACACAAATTCATTTCCATGTTACAGTCAACCTGTAACAAGACTCGTGCCAAGCCAACACAACGAATATTGGTGAACATTGCTGCCAAGCAAGGCCGTGTCAAATCCCAACAATCTTCCCAATCACTCTCACTGCATTTCAGGGTGGTGCAGCACAAGAGTTGCTACCTTCTGAGTAAGTGAAACTAACCAATGCTACCTACCATTCTGACTACGGGTACAGACTGAACAGAGTTTGTACATCCTCCCTGTAAACCCGTGGGTTTTCCCCGAGTGCTCCGGATTCCTCCCACATTCCAAAGACGTACAGGATTAACGGTTAATTGGCTTCTGTAAATTGCCGCTGGTGTGTATGATAGAACTAGTGTGTGGGTGAACGTGGTTGGTGGAGACACGGTGGGCCAAAGGGCCTGTTTACACGCTGTATCTCCTAAACTAAACTAAAACAATGTTGTACCTGACTTCCAATGAACTTGCCGAGTGAAACTAACCAAAACTGCTCACCCCTACGGTAACTAATCTCAAGGTTGCCTGAACAACAGTAGTTGAGCTGCGGTATGCAGACAATGGCAGCGTTTGCACTTACTCAGAGGATGAGCTCCAAGCCGCCGTCCACTCATTCATTGAAGCCTATGGGAGGATGGGTCTTACACTCAAGATCGATAAGACAGACATCTTTCACCAACCCATCCACTCTGTCCCACACTGCCTACTGAAAACAAAGGTTTGCTGCGAGTCCCTAAAAAATTAGAATGTTCTCTACACCTTGGGAACTATCTCTCCATTCACCATCACCATCACCTTCAAATTGCCAGCACAATCTTTGGTTAATTGAGGAACAAGTCATTTTGTTTAGTTTAGTTTAGAGATACAGCACAGAAAAAGACACTTCGGCCCACCAAGTCTGCACAGACCAGTGATCCCTACATATTAACACTACCCTACACACACTAGGGACAATTTACATTTATACCAAGCTAATTAACTGACAAAGCTGTATGTCTTTAGAGTGTGGGAGGAAACCGAAGGTCTCGGAGAAAACCCACGCAGATAACGGGGAGAACGTACAAACTCCGTACAGACAAGCACCCATTGTCAGGATTGAACCCGGGTCTCTGGTGCTGTAAGGCAGTTGCCCTACCGCTACGCCACTGTGCCGCCGATTTGAAATGTGAAAATTACCCCTGTGGTAACTACACAATTTGAAAATTAAATCCTCAAATCTGGCCAAAACCTATTGGCAACCGGGCAATAGATATCTCGGTCTTTCTAAATGCCTCTGTGAACTGGTCTATTTACACCAGACATCTTGAGGCACTGAACAGATACCATAAATGTTGTTAGGTTTATTATTGTCACGTGTGCCAAGTTTCAGTAAAAGGCTTGTGTTTGAGGGCTATCGAATTAATTCAGATAATACACATAAATAAATTCAAGCCAATCAAATACAAAAATTAAATCGAAGAGAAAGATACTAAAATGTAGATTCTAGTTCTCAACATTGCAGCATAACAGTTCCAGAGAAAATATCCAATGTTCGCAATGAGATAAGTTGGAAAATCGGGACTGTACCCTCGCTTTGCTAACCCTAGCTACACCGTTCAGATTTTTCATTGTGGATATTTTGTCTTGCTTGAATGGAGCACAACTTTCAAGATGGATATCAACTCTCCTGTTAGTTCTACATATGAATTTCCAATCATTGAGTTAAAAAGAAAATCCAGCTTGAGACAAAAGATGCCCTTGCTTGGTTAATGGAAAGACCAGGCTCCTTGTGAATTAACATTGTGAGAAGATAATCCTTTCAGAGACTGAACCTAATTGCTGCAAAGGCAGAAATAACTGCTGAATTAGAAGAAATGTCTATAACGTTGTTGGCAGTCAGTAGATCGATGCAGCAGTTTGTGTTGGGCTCAGTGATATCTGAGGCGCAGGTTTTTACACAGTTTTGTGGACAGATTTCAGACTGAGGAGTCTTGTGGTTGCAATCGATAGGCCTAATGTCTCCAGACCAGAGGGATCAAGCAATGTGGCTTCTACTGTATTTCCCGATCACTCGTCTCCAGTGTTTTCGATCAGACGGAATTCAGAACCTTATCCAAGCAAGGTCAAGACAGACAAGGCAGTTCCACGTCACCCTCTCTCACTGCACCCCCTCTGTGATTCTTACTACTCTTCAACCACTTTTTAACCTGGACTCACCCCCACAGCCAGGAAGATGGGTTACAACCCGAAACGTCACCTTTCCTTTTCTCCAGAGATGCTGTCTGACCCACTGAATTACTCCAGCATTTTGTGTCTATCTCAGGTCAAGATAGATACAGTACAATGTTTTCTGTAATTAAATAATTAGTTTAATGGTTAATTCAATAGTTTGGTGAAAATTATTATTTCAAATATACAAAACGGGATTAGAATTACATTGATTCTCTTGGATCATGCAGGGATGTAATGCTGAGGCGTATTAAGACACTGATTAGACTGCACTTGGTGAGCAGTTTTGGGCCCCATATCTGAGGAAGGATGTGCTGGCGTTGGAGAGGGTCCAAAGGAGGTTTACAAGAATGATCCCAGGAACGGTTGGGTTAACTTATGATAAGAGTTTTACGGCACTGGGCCTGGAGTTTAGAAGGATTAGGGAGGACCTCATTGAAACTTACTGAATAGTAAAAGGCCTGGAGAGAGTGAATGTGGAGAGAATGTTTCCACTAGTGGGAGAGTCTCGGACCAGAGTCCACAGCCTCAGAATAAAATAACGTACCTTTAGAAAGAAGATGAGGAGGAATTTCTTTGGTCAGAGGGTGGTGAATCTGCGGAATTCATTGCTGCAGATGGCTGTGGAAGCCAAGTAATTGTGTAATTTTAAGGCACAGTTTCTTGATTAGTAACAGTGTCAAGGGTTATGGGGAGGAAGCAGGAGAATGGGGTTGAGGGGGATAGATAGGTCACCCATGATCAAGTGGCAGGGTAGACCTATGATCCAAGTGGCCTAATTCCACACCTATAATTTATAAACTTACGAACAAGTCCTGTTACTGACCATCAGGTTGTTGTAACTTTCCCAGGGGCTAACAGCTGGATAGACACACAAGAGACTGCAGATGCTGGAACCTTGAGCAAACCGCAAAGTGCTGGAGGAACTCAGTGGCCCAGGCAGCATCTGTTAAGGGAATGGACAGACAAATTTTCAGGTCTGGAGAAGGGTTCTGTTACAAAATGCCGTTTATCCATTCCCTCCACAGATGCTGCCTGGCCTGCTGAGTTCCTCCAGCACTTTGTATTCAGCTGGATAGAGAGTCTGAATTAAACCTTCACCATTTGCAGATCTGAGATATCTCAGACATGTAGCACCCAAGTTGCAATGTGGCCCATGCAGTGTCTTGACAGATTTTAAACTTTTAGACTTAACTTTTTTTACTTTAGACTTAAAGATACAGTGTCGAAACAGGCCTTTCGGCCCACTGAGTCCACGCCGACTGGCGATCACCCATACACCAGTTCTATCCTACACACTAGGGACAATTTACAAAAGCCAATTAACCTACAAACCTGTACGTCTTTGGAGTTTGGGAGGAAACTGGAGCTCCCGGAGAAAACTCACGCAGGGCACAGGGAGAACGTGCAAACTCCGCACAGACAGCACTGTAGGCAGGATCGAACCTGAGACTCTGGTGCTGTAAAGCAGCAACTCTACATTGTGCCACTGTGCCACCCTTAGATGAATTTAAAGATTGATTTTATTTTTACAGATTGAATATAGTAGGAATACTCTCCCAGTCTTTGCACAAAAACCGAGTGTGCTGTCACTGTGGGTAAGCCAATCACCCATTACTTGTCCAACCCCTATGTCACACTGTGTAGGAAGGAACTGCAGATGCTGGTTTGAACCGTCGACACAAAATGCTGGAGTAACTCGGCGGGACAGGCAGCGTCTCTGGAGAGAAGGAATGGGTGACGTTTTGGGTTGGGACCCTCTGCAGACTCAGACTCTCGACCTGAAATGTCAAACATTCCTTCTCTCCAGAGATGCTGACTGTTCCGCTGAGTTACTTCAGCATTTTGTGTCTACCCAATGTCACACTGACTGGCAGGACTACCAGGCTTTTGGACAGTGACATGGATAAGAAAGGTTTTGGAGGGATACGGGCCAAATGCCAGCAGGTGGGACTAGTGTAGATGGGGCATCTTCACTGGCATGGGCAAATCGGGCCAAATGGCTTTGTTCCCCGCTGTATGACTCTATGATTACCCACTGTTCTGGAAGCCTGAGGTAAGCCTGCTGATGTAAGAGATTCTGAAAATTATAAAAAGATAAGTAGTTTGTGGTATGTTTAACCCAAGAGCTTACATACCCTTAGGGAAGTATGATGGAAAAAGAGGCCAACATAGTGAAGTGAACTTAAGGATGTTAGGAGCGGCAATAATTAGATTGATAATGTGTTTAGATTCTAGGACAAAGCTAGCAAAAGTTAAAATCAACTTTGGGGGTTGTAAACCAGACCGAGGGCAATAAAACTGATCAGGGAATAGAGGTGTATTTTGTTGCACCCACTTCTTCGACCAATGGGAGGATTGTTTTCTAAATATCAGGGAATAGAAGATTAAAGATAACTTGGGGAAAACAAAGATGCAAGGATACAGAGACATTGATCAATGATGAATTATTTAAGAATGCAGAATCCACACGTAACAATTGAGTCATGAGAATATAAAATTGCAGTGGGTGCTGTGAATCTTTGAAATACTTTGGGTTCTCTCAGAGTGTTTCCCAGTGTATAATGTTAAGGCCTTGAATAAACCAACTGATTTGAGAAACTCACCATTGCTCTACGAGATATGCTTTGTGTCTATTACAGCATCAGGTGCATCAAAGAATAAAGTTGAACTTTGGAGTGAGTCAAGAATTTTTGATGAATTAGGTCAAATGCATGCAAGTTGCCTGAAAGTGGCAAATGTTAACCACCTCTTTCAAAACTTTAGCATTATCAGTCATCATCTCCTGGGGTAGACACAAATGTTGGAGATACTCAGCGGGTGAGGCAGCATCTATGGAGCGAAGGAATAGGTGACGTTTTGGGTCGAGACCCTTCTTCATCATCTCCGCATTCGGTCCCATTAATTTCACAATTTCTTTTGTAATAAATACCAATTCCTTTAAACTGCTCATTCATTGTAGACCTGTTGCACTTCACTACTTCAAGTAGGACCCTGTGCCTTCCACCACAACATATGTTTAATTTCTCTGCTTTTTCCTTATTTTGCAAAATAATCTTCCCTGTTTCACACATTAATTCTTGCTTTCCATTTTTCCCAACCATGGAAGCTTTTGCTGTCTCTTTATGGGTTTTCTCTGGTTTATTCTCATTAGCTTTCCCCCCCTTCTTTATCCATGTTTTAGTCATCTTCTGAGTTGCAAAGTGCATTCAAAAGTACAACTATTTCTAGTGATTTTATAAGCCCCTTCCTTGGATTTATTACTGTCTTTAATTCCATCATACAGTTACAGTCAGGCCCTTTTCCTAACTTTTTTTGTCTTAAAGGGATATGTTTTGCATGTCACTTATGTACTTTTTAGATACTAGCTATTGCATTTTCCTTTAATGTAGTTTCTCAATCTTTCACTGTCAAATCATACCTCACGCCTCCATATCTATTTTAGTTACAGTAGCAATGTTACAAAATTTTGAGATTTAAAAAATCAAGTCTGTAATTTATCCCATCAGATAAAGCATAAAAATAAGTTTAATTTGACACCTAATTCACTTTCATATCTCAAGTATTTAAAAAGTTATGGCCATTTTCATACTCGGAAATGAGCATCTTGTTCCCTATTGATTTTCTATGGACATAACAAAAAAGTTGTGATCGTGAACAGTCAAAAGCCCATAACTTTCTTAAAAATTAAGAGAACTGAATGAAATTTTCAGTTATCATAGATTGAAGCATTCTGAAACAAATATAAAATAATCTTACTTGGATGACCTGAAATTAAAGCATATAATTAGTTAGTTACCTAATTGTAGCTAATTTCAGACTTCAATTACTAGATCTAAACATCTATCCATTTCTTAATAAATGATTAACATTTTTAAATAGCCTAAATGTCCAAATAATATTCACAAATAATTCACAATAAAACATGATTTTTAAATCTCATTTACATTAATTTATAGGCCAAATGGAAGGAATTCAGTGTTCAATTGCTGTAAATAAATGCCCATTTAAATCAGCTTTCCAGTGGGTCCCTGTGGAACGCGCTGGTTTAGAACGTTCACATTGCGGTAGATTTGTGCCCCAAATGCCGAGAAAAATACTGCGGGATATAATGGGCCCAAAATGAGCTACTCGCAATATTAAACTTTGTATAAAGGGATCTTTAGAAGCCCTTTTTAATGTAAAAATATACAACCTACCTTCTGTGGTCTGCTTTATGAGACCCTGCGGTTGCTGGTGGTCGCGGGTTTAGAGATTGATTTTTAAACTACTATAACTATTATTCAAGGCCTTTAAAACTAATAATAGCTTTTGCGACGGGGTCTTCCAGCGATTTTTCGTTAATAATTAACTAGGCTGAACGTCTTCGATTTGAACAGCCTAGAGAAAATCGCGTTTTAAACCCGCCCCCCTCTAAACGGCGCCAAAATCGCGCACACCCGCAGCGGCAGATTTTCAAAGACGCTTCAGGTAGGCTTTGCAACATACCTAGTTACAGTAGATTTAAAACCTTGGTTTCGGATTGAATTAAATCAACCTTTATATTAAATTCTGCCATCAGATCACTATTACCTAAATACCACAGCTCCAGATTATTAATTAACCCTTTATCATTGTCATTGTACAATATTTGATCAAAAATAACCTGTTCCCTTGATAGTTTTTCAACAAAACCATCTGTTATATGCGCTCCTGAATTCATCCTCCATAGTATTACTGCTAATTTGGTTTGTCCAATTCATGCTTTAAGTCCCCAATGATCATTGTACTAATCTTGTTATATGCGACCTGGATTTCCTTATTTATATTATACCGTACATTGCTTGAGTGTAGAAGTTGGGAGGTCATGTTGCAGTTGTATAATTTGTTGGTGAGACTGCATTTAGAGTACTGTGATCAGTTCTGGGCACCATGTGAAGGAAATATATTGTCAAGCTTGAAAGGGTTCAGAGAAGATTTATGAGGATGTTGCCAGGACTAGAGGGTCTGAACTATAGGGAGAGGTTGAGTCGGCTGGGTTTCTATTCCTGGGAGCACAGGACGATGAATGGTGATCTTTTAGAGACGTATAAAATCATGAGAGGAATAAATCGGGTAGATGCACAGAATCTCTTACCCAGAGTAGGGGAATCGTGGACCAGAGGACATAGTTTTAAGGTGAAGGGGAAAAGATTTAATAGGAATCTGAGGGGTAACTTTTTCACACAAAGGGTGGTGGATGTATGGAACAAGCTGTCAGAGGAGTTAGTTGAGGCTGGGACTATCCCAACATTTAAGAAACCGTTAGACAGGTACATGGATTGGACCAGTTTGGAGGGATATGGACCAAACGCAGGCAGATGGGATTAGTGTAGCTGGGACATGTTGGCCGGTGTGGCCATGATGGGCCAAAGGGCCTGATTCCACACTGTAACACTCTATGACTCTATGACACCACTCTTTGGAGTCCCAGGCAACTAGAATTTTTTATTTTTTGCCCATTACTATTCTCTCAGCTCAACACAAACTGATTATACTTAATAATTTGAGCCATGACCCATTTTCTCTACTCAATAAGCGAATTTGGTATTTCAACTGTGCATGCCCAGGTCATAGGTCACTCGAGATAAACATTCTTGGCAGCTGACCTGCTGCGTGTATACAGACCTGCGTTTCATCCGTAGTAAATTGTCCTTAGTGTGTAAGATGCGAACGTGGGATAACATAGAATTAGTGTACGGGTGCTTAATGGTCGGCAAAGACTCAGTGGGTCGAAGGGCCTGTATCTCTAAACAAAAACTAGAAAAACATAGTCATTTAGACTCCATGGTGCTTTGGTGCTGAGTCATAGTCAGTCAGCGTGGAAACAGCCCCTTCAGCCCAACTTGCCCATGCCGAGCAGCATGCCCCATTTACACTAGTCCAACCTCCAGCATTTGACCCATATCCCTCTAAACCTATCCTATACATGTACTTGTCCAACTGTTTTTTAAACGTTGTGATAGTACCTGCTTCAACTACCTCCTCTGGCAGCTCGTTCCATATACCTACCACTGTTTTTGTTAAAAAAAAAGTTGCCCTCTACATTCTTATTAAATTCCAAAAGACATGTAGGTTAAGGGCTTCATTCTGTAAATTGTCCAGAGGATGTAGTATATAACTAGTGTATGGGCAATCGTTGGCTGGCATGGACTCAGTGAGCTCTAGGGCCTGTTTCCATGCTGTATCTCTAAACTAAACTGAAAAAAGACAGTTTAGTGCATAATCGTTTTTAAATTTGTATCAGAATTGCACTGAAAGGGTCTCCACAGGTGGTGTGAGCTGTGCAATCTATGAGCGGCCAGCTGTAACTAGTTTACTTGTGTGCATTGCAGCTCAGCTGCCTGCCCTGTCCATCCACCCACTGTGCATGTTGACAGCTTCCCCGAAGGGCGGCATGCTCCCTATAATCTGAGCAGTGAGGAGTTAATTACTGCTGTCATGGCCGTCACTCTGCAAACATAAAGCTGCCTAGGTTTCCGTCAGGTTTATTGAAGGGCAATTCCCACCTCCTCCTTCTCCTCCTCCTTCTCCTCCTCCTCAGTTGTCACCCTTAGTTCTTGCTTCAACCCAGCAGCGCACGCACTGGCACACGTTAAACATACCGACTTCCAGTTGGGATTGTGCAGTAATGCAGGCACAAGGAACTGCAGATGCTGACATACCAAGGAAAGACACAGAATGCTGCAGCAACTCAGCAGGTCAGGCAGCATTCCTGGAGAACATGGATATGTGATGTTTTGTATCGGTGCCCTTCTGCAGATTGATTGCAGGAGAAGGGGGTTAGAAAGCTGGAAGAGTGGAGGAGCAGGACAAAGCATGGCAGGCCATAGTCGAACGCATGCAAGTTTTTTTGGATAGGCAGATTTTAGTTTAGTTTAGAGATACAGCGCAGAAACAGGCCATTCGCCGCAAAGAATCCACGCCGACCAGCGATCCCCGCACACTAACACTATCCTACACACACTAGGACAATTTACAATTAAATCAAGCCAATTTGCCTACAAACCTGTACATCTGGATCATGGGACAAAACCGGAGCGCCCCGGCAAAAACCTACCCAGGTCACCGCGAGAGCGTACAAACGCTGCACAGACAAGCACCCGTGGTAAGGATTGAACCAGGGTCTCTGACGCTGTAAGGCAGCAAATCTACCACAGAATTTTTTTACCGAGAATAGGGGAATCAAGAAACAGAGGATAACCAGAGGAGGCAGTGATTTGTTCTCTTCTTACACCCTCTTCTCTCTTACACTTTTTTCCAGCTCTCCCCTACAATTAATTTGAAGAAGGATTCTGATCAAAAACATCACCTATCCATGTTTAACCCTAAATGCCACATATCCACATTCTCCAGAACTGCTGCCTAACACACTGAGTTACTCCAGCATTTTGTGTCAGGATTAGTGTGGAATTAGTTCAAGTGTTTGTTTGATGGTTGGCATGAACTTCAAGCTCCTGCCTATGCTGTATGACTCTATGACTCCTTCACCTGCACTCTCACCTTATTCAGTAACACAACCCAGTTGTTCCCATGGTGAAGGCAACAATTGGCATGTGCCAGCACCATTCCAATTGCTGTGGACAGCAGGATGCTAGGACATGTGAGATGGCAGCCAAGTGTTAACCCTCTCTCTGCTCATGCCACCCAGGATGGTACCGGTGACATCAAAACCCTAACGGGCTAGGTGGAGTGAATCTCAGACTCATCACCACTGCAGACTTTAGACTTTAGTGAAACGGGGTGGAAATAGCCCCTTCGGCCCAACGAGTCCACACCGACCCGCGATCACACCAACACTACCCTGCACACTCGGGATAATTTACAATTTTACTAAAGCCAATTAACCTACAAACCTGTACGTTTTTAGAGTGTGGGAATAAACTGGAGCACCCGGAGAAAACCCACTTGGTCACAGGGAGAACGTACAAACTCCGTACAGACAGCACCCATAGTCAGGATCAAACCTGGATCTCTGGAGCTGTAAGCCAGCAGCTCTAGCACTACGCCATTGAGCCACCCCATAGGGACTCTGTGATACCACATGGGGGCTCTCCATGCCATTGTTAGCTAATTATTGAAGAATATGTTTGCTGTTACTTGCACTTTACTCAATGCTGATTATAAATCTGATCAAGCCAAGGCTTCAACTGAGCAAACTGCAATTATTGTATTAACTATTAATTATATTTCATGATGGAAGTCTCAACTCATGTTCCAGAGATTAAGTGCTTGCTGTATATCAACAGAAAAACTCATTATCTAAAATTGCTCAGCTGTCCATGGAATCAGATCATTGTTTGTATTATTAATGGCAGGAACATGTCAGTAACTCCCAGCTTACATGAACAGAACTTGCTAACTCAAGTGTGTTATTTTAATAGGACAATAAAATGGTTTTATTTCGAGCGTTGTATCAGTTGAATTTTTGATTGAATTTAGGAGAAATTACAGCCATTTTAGTTTTAATTATAAAATAATTATTGTGGTCATTTTTCAGCACCTTGACCTTAATCAATATTGAGTATGGAAGTTGGGATGTGATGTGTTATGGTTGTATAAGAAATTGGTGAGGCCACATTTGGAGTATTGTGTTCAGTATTGGTTGCCCTGTTATACGAAAGATGTTAACCTGGAAAGGGTGCACAGATGTTTTATGAGGATGTTGCCAGGACTTGAGAGCCTGAGCTATGGTGAGAGGTTGAGCAGGCTAGGACTTTATCTTTGGCATGCAGGAGGATGAGGGGTGATCTTATAGAGGTGTACAAGATCATGAGGGGAATAGATTAAATGCATTTAATTTTTTAGATTTAAGGCCCTGTCCCACTTACGCAACCTTTTCAGTGACTGCCAGCACCCGTCGTAGGTCATTACAGGTCGCGTAAATTTTCAACGTTGAAAATTCAGCGGCGACCAGAACAAGGTACGACTCTTTGGGCGACTACTCACGACCATACAGGCTTCACCCTGCGACGTGTCGTCTGTATGGTCGTGAGTAGTCTCCTAGTCACCCAAAGGTTTATAGAGTGTCAGTCAGAATGATATTAAAATTACTATAGACTCACCTATCTTAAGAGGACACACTCCCATAAAATTTGTCCTATGATTTAGTTTCAGCTGTGGTTTACTTTCTATTAAATAGACTTGAGTTCAAAAATAAACTGCAATACAGAGGGGTTGTTGCATTAATGGAGATGCCATCCTTCCATTCATCAATGTCACAGTGCTCTTTATAAGACCATAGGATATAGGGACAGAATTAGGACATTCAGCCCATTGAGTCCACTCCACTACTCAGTTGCGGCTGATCTATTTTTTCCTCTCAACCCCATTCTCCTGCCTTCTCCCTGCAACCTTTGAATTGAACCCGAAAGATCTCCTTGGGTAGTCCACGCTTTCATGCTTGCAAGAGAAGCGTGGAATTTCCAATACTAAATCCGCAGTCACGATTGCAAAAAGTGTATCTGACTGTTATTACATTGCACTTTGTGAGAGCTGGCCATGTTTTCTGCAGGACAGTAGTGGCTTCATGTTGCCTGTTGGAAAATGCTTTGAAGCAAGTCTGTACAGAGTTGGCACGTTCTCCCTGAGACCAGGTGGGTTTCCTCCAGTTTCTCTGGTTTCCTCCCACATTCCAAAGATGTGCAGATCTGTAGCTTAATTTACTTCTGGAAATTCCCTTTAATGTGTAGGATGCAAAAATGGGATAACATAGAACTAGTGTACCGATGATCATTGGTTGACATGGACTTAGTGGGCCAAAGGGCCTGTTTCCATGCAGTATCTAAAGTGAATACAAATGATCACATTGGACTAGCTTGGTGGAGAAGAGAGGAACTTCCGGTGTCTTGACTAATACTAAACCACAGTCACCATTGCAAAGACTGTACCTGACTACTATTGCACTGAACTATATCTGACAACTAAACTAGAGACCATGGAATTTGGAGTATTGTACAAGTTGTTATTTATGGTTTGTGTAAGAAGGAACTGTAGATGCTGGTTTACACCAAAGAAAGACACAAACTACTGGAGTAACTCAGCGGGGCAGGCAGCATCTCTGGGGGAAAGGAAAAGGTGACATTTTGGGTCGAGACCCTTCATCAGACTCAGAGTCAGGGAGGGGAAACGAGAAGTATGAGCAGGTACAGAACAAAGCAGAGCTTGCATCGATGACTCAGGAAAGGGAAACCCAGAATGGTTCATTGTTCGCTGGGGACGAAGTGATAGCGAAGAAATACAAACAAATAAATCAGCAAGATGACTAGAGTGGGGAAGGGACAGAGAGCGAGGGAGTACATGGGTTTTTTGAAGTCAGAGAAATCAATATTCATGCCACTGGTTTGTATTATTTGCCTGGTTTGGTGTTAGTTTTTGAAACATGCCATACATCTTGTTAATCTGTCAATATTTCTTGTTCTAGATAAGAATTAACTGCAGGGATGTTCCGGCAGAGACCCTGTACGATGTTCTTCATGACACGCACTACAGAAAGAAATGGGATACGAATATGATTGAGACTTACGATATTGGTCGACTGACCGTGAATGCAGATGTTGGATATTACTCCTGTGAGTAATCACCAGAGTTTATTTAACCCTGTGAGATAACTATCTTGAGGAAGCATTCGGGCAAACTGGCAGTTGCAATAGTTCATCACTAACTCTCTAAAAAGATGCCTGGAGTAGAGACAAAATATTGTCTGCAAATCCGTGGGAATATAATACGGAAAATACGTACACAAGAACTCTAGAATGTCGGAGGTCGAGGGGAGACTTGATACAAGTAGATAAAATTATGGGAGACAGATGGGGTAGAGAGTGGGGACCTTTTTCCAAGGGTGGAATTGTCCAACACAACAGGGCATAGCTATAAGCTGAGAGAGGGAATGTTTAATGGAGATGTGTGGGGCACGTCTTTTTACATGGCGAATAGAAACATAGAAACGTGGAAAACTGGTGAAGGAGTAGGCCATTCGGCCATTCGAGCCAGCACCGCCATTCAATATGATCATGGCTGGTCATCCAAAATCAGTATCCCGTTCTTGCTTTCTCGCCATATCCCTTGATTCCATTAGCCCATAGGCATATATCTAACTCTCTCTTGAATACATCTCTTCTGCTCGCAGCAGCAAACCAGACCTGCCGCAGTATATGTCAGAAGGCAGCACCCCCCCCCCCCGCCAGGCCCCTCTTTAGATCTCAAACGCATCCCGCCGAGGCCACCCATTGTTCTCGGCAACCACACTGGGTCAGGCAGCTCTCAGCACTCTCTATGGTCCGCCTTGCTGATATTAATGAGCTGTGTGCTCTTCCTCTCTGTTAGGGAGGTGTCCAAGTCCATTGAAGAACAGAGACTTTGTTACCCTGCGATCCTGGCTTCCCCTTGGCAATGACTACATGATTGTGAACTACTCGGTGAAGCACCCGGTGAGTATCAGTTTGTGTGGAGATAAACCTAGCGTCACGAAAGGTGAAGTGATTATTGATTTGGAAACAACTTGTACATAACAGTGACAAATAGAAAACTCAATAACACTAGATTATGGAAACACAATTAGATGGGATTGAAAGTAAGGAGGAAGATGTAAAGATGCTTTAAGTGAGTGTAGGCAAGCTCAATGGGCAAGAACATGACTGATGCAATACAATGTGGGAAATATATGAGGTGATCAATCTTGGCATTCAAAATTGAAAAGCAGTGTGTTTTTTTTTAATAGTGAGAGATTGGGTGATGTTGCTGTACAAAGAGACTGAGGTATTTAGGTGCACAAATCACCAAAAGTCAATATGTTGGTGAAACATACAATTAGAAAGACAAATGGTATATTGCGGGTGAAGCAGCATCTATGGAGCGAAGGAAATAGGCAACATTTCAGGCAGAAGCCCTTCTTCAGGTCTGAACCAGTCTGAAGATGGGTTTCGGCCCGAAACATTGCCTATTTTCTTCGCTCCTTAGATGCTGCCTCATCCGCTGAGTTTCTCCAGCATTTTTGTCTACCTTCGATTTTCCAGCATCTGCAGTTCCTTCTGAAACAAATGGCATATTGCCCTTTGTTACAAGTGGATTTAACCACAGGGATAAATATGTTTTGCTGCAAACCATGATATCAGGTTCAAGAATCAAGAACTGGGGCAGCATAGTACCTTACAGCACCAGAGACCTGGGTTCGATCCTGACCTCAGTCGCTGTCGGTATGGAGTTTGTAATTTCCCCCTGTCTGGGATTTCTCTGTGTGCTCCGGTTTCCTCCCACACGCGAAAGACTCAGCTCACTGAGTCCACGCTGACCACAATCACCTACACACTCGTTCTGTTCTACACATCAGAGACAATTTACAGAAGCCAATTAACTTACAAACTAACCTACAAATCGGGTGGCACAGTGGCGCAGGTTCAATCTTAACTACGGGTGGTGTCTGTACGGAGTTTGCACGTTTTCCCCGTACCGTGTGGGTTTCGTCCGGGTGCTCCAGTTTCCTCCCACATTTCAAAGACGTGCAGGTTGTAGGTTAATTGGTTTCTGTAATTTGTCCCTAGTGTGTAGGATAGAATGAGTGTTTGCTGGTCGGCATGGACTCGGTGGGGCGAATGGCCGTACTTCTAAAACTACAAACCTGCATTTCTTTGCAATGTAGGAGGAAACCGGGGCACCCAGGGAAAACCCACGTGATCACACGGAGCACGTACACATTCCTTACAGGTAGCACTCGTAGTCAGGATCAAGCACAGGTCTCTGGGGCTGATTGACAATAACTCTATTGCCGCGCCACTATGCCGCTCTGCTCAATCATTGTTAATCTTTTACCTAGGTCTCACTTTTCCTGCACTGACCATACTCCAGTCTCTTTATGCCCAAGCCTGTGTACTTTACACAAAAAGTGTCATTTTATACAAAGCCTGTGATTTTCAATGCAAGAACAAGTGAACCCAATTTCAAGGCATTCGTGTTTATACTGAAAATCAAAAGCATAGTATGAATTCAAACTTTTCCGCTGAAAACATTTATTTTCATTGATGCAAACTTGAAGAGTCTCCAGCAGATGCATGTGTTTTACTTTTTGAAAAAGAGACACAGCCATTCATTTCTTTCATTGCAACTGTTTACAATACGCTTCTCTGTTTTAAGTAATTGAGCTGAGTTGTGGCACCGACCATGTGCAAATGGAAGTATATGGTTGCAGATCAGTAGAATATAAGTTATTTATGTATCCTCAAAAAAGTAATTGGTGTGCTGCACATGACTAAAGAGAGACAAAACTAAATAGCAATGGCACACAATCTTTATTTTAGACTTTAGAGATACAGACTGGTGACTAAAATTAGAGCACATGGTATTGGGGGTAGGGTGTTGACATGGATAGAAAATTGGTTGGCAGACCAGAAGCAAAGAGTAGGAGTGAACGGGTCCTTTTCAGAATGGCAGGCAGTGGCGAGTGGAGTGCCGCAAAGCTCGGTGTTGGGGCCGCAACTGTTTACCAAATATATTAATGATTTGGAAGAGGGAATTAGGAGCAACATTAGCAAGTTTGTGGATGACACAAAGCTGGGTGGCAGTGTGAACTGTGAAGAGGATGTTAGGAGGTTGCAGGGTGACCTGGACAGGTTGAGTGAGTGGGCAGATGCATGGCAGATGCAGTATAATATAGATAAATGTGAGGTTATCCACTTTGGCGGCAAAAACAAGGGGGCAGATTATTATCTCAATGGGGTTAGGTTAGGTAAGGGGGAGGTGCAGCGAGACCTGGGTGTCACTGAAAGTTGGCTTACAGGTACAGCAGGCAGTGAAGAAAGCTAATGGAATGTTGGCCTTCATAACAAGAGGATTTCAGTATAGGAGTAAAGAGGTTCTTCTGCAGTTGTATAGGGCTCTGGTGAAACAACATCTAGAGTATTGTGTACAGTTTTGGTCTCCTAATTTGAGGAAGGACATCCTTGTGATTGAGGCAGTGCAGCGTAGGTTCACGAGATTGATCCCTGGGATGGCGGGACTGTCATATGAGGAAAGATTGAAAAGACTAGGCTTGTATTCACTGGAGTTTAGAAGGATGAGGGGGATCTTATAGAAACATATAAAATTATAAAAGGACTGGATAAGCTAGATGCAGGAAAAATGTTCCCAATGTTGGGCGAGTCCAGAACCAGGGGCCAGAGCCTTAGAATAAAGGGGAGGTCATTTAAGACTGAGGTGAGAAAAAACGTTTTCACCCAGAGCGTTGTGGATGACCAGATCTCGAGTTTTTTTGAAGCAGTGGTTGATAGACAAGTGAATAAGGAAACATGACAGGAAAATGGCTGTGGGATAGAAGATTAGTCTTGGTCTTCACAGAGCAGACTCAAAGTGGAACTTAGCAATTATTTCTTATGACTACCTTCAGCCCTGGAATATTTTAGTGGGTAAACCATGAACAATTAAACATCAGTGCAATGAAACTATAAATATCTTTAATGGTTCACAGGCTGAAAACTGGTCATGGACGAATGAAATCATAGAGTCATTATGACGCTGATGGAAGTAATTTTGTTCATCAAATCCATACCGTTATTGAGCAATAAATTCAGTCCAATTGCTCCAATTCTATTCCGTCCTTGCAAACTATTTTTATCTCAAGAGATTGTTCAGTTCCCTTTCAAAAGCCCCAAGGTCTATGAAAGGTGGTGGAAACAAAATCGGAGAGTTCCAGATCGAAACCCTTTTGCCCAAGCAACTTTCTTTCCCTCACCACGCCCTTGTTTAATTTAGAGATTTTGTGTGGAAACAGACCCTTTGGCCCACTGACTCTGCGCTGACCAGCGACCAAACCATACGCTAGTTCTATCCTACACACTGTGACGATTTACAGAGGCCAATTAGCTTACACATCTGCCGTCTTTGGAATGTACGAGGAAACCGGAGCACCCGGAGAAACCCATGCAGTCACAGGAGAACTCATAAAGTCATAAGGGATAGGAGCCGAATTAAGCCATTCGACCCATCAAGTCTTCTCCGCCATTCAATCATAGCTGATCTATCTCGCCCTCCTAACCCCATTCTGGGAGTGGAGTTGGACTCATTGGAAGTGGTCTCAGAAGGGAGGATGCTCCTCAAACTGTGGAGCATCCTGGACAATACATCTCACCCCCTCCATGAAACACTGGTCAACCTGAGGAGCACCTTCAGCAACAGACTGGTCCCACCAAGGTACAGCATAGAACGCCACAGGAGATCCTTTTTCCCTGCGGCTATTAAACTGTACAACTCCACCCACTTTTGTTGTGGGGCAGACTCACTCCCCCCATCCCTTATCCTGGACTTGTGCACTCGCTAACAATTTGATATTTATGCAATATTTCATATATGCTGTGCAATACTGTAACTGGTCACTTAAATGTCATTATTATTATTATTATTATTATTATGCAAATGACACTTTCAATGCCTTGTAACTGTATCTTTTGGCAGATCAATTTTCCTCTGGGATATATAGAGCAGTATTGTATCGTATCGTATTCTCCTGCCTTCTCCCGATAACCCCTAACATCCGTACAAATCAAGAATCTATCTATCTCTGCTTTCAAAATATCCATTGACTTGGCCTCCACAGCCTCCTATGGCAATTAATTCCACAGACTCACCACCACTCTTTAGCATCAGTCAGACTTGACAGACTGTGGTCCACCGAGCTTTCGGGACCTCTGGGCGGGTTCCCGGTTCCACGGCTGCAGGACCCCAGCAACGCTTTTGCCAGTGACACTGAAGAAACGCTGACATTGGAATCATAAGGGAGAATAAAGATTAGTGCAGCTGGATACTGGATGGATACATTGGGTCTTGTTGTATGAGTCTATGCTTCTAGGTTTCAGGAGCAAGATACATGACGCTGATTGAGACCTGACTGAACACGTTTCTCTTGTTATGATTATGGTGTTTTTTTTAACTCGTATTGTTCCTGCTGTTTCATTTGCAGAAATATCCCCCAAAGAAGGACATTGTTCGAGCTGTCTCACTGCAGACTGGATACTTCATTAAATCTAATGGAGCCAACAGCTGTACCTTGTACTACCTGACTCAAGTGGACCCACGAGGTTAGTTCAGCAACTTTTCAAAACCGTGTAGCCAGATCTCTCCTAAGATTATTGCATTAATCTATTATTGTACTACCAATGCATAGAATACTATGTTAATGCTGATTAGTATAAATTATGATTCAGTCATAACTGCACAATTATTTTATGAAATGGTTGTGAGTCTGTCATGTTCAGCTCTTTAGTTTAGAGATACAGCATGGAAACAGGCCATTCAGCCCATCGAGTCCATGCTCTCCATTGAGCACCTGTACACTGGTTCTGTTACCCCACTCACACACAAGAGGCAAATTACAAAGGCTAATTATAACTTACAAGCCCGCATACCTTCGGGATGTGGGAAGAAACCAGAGCACTGGGAAGAAACCCGCGCGGTCACTTCCCAGGAGAAGTGTGCAAACTCTTGATTAGTACGGGTGTCGGATTACGGGGAGAAGGCAGGAGAATGGGGTTGAGAGGGAAAGATAAATCAGCCATGATTGAATGGTGTAGACTTGATGAGCAAATTCGGCACCTATAACCTATGAACTCATGGACCCCACATAGACAGCACCCAAGGCCAGGATCAAATCCAACAGCAGCTCTACCAGGGCTTCCTGTGGAATGGCAATGGAGTCAGTGAAGTCCTCTAGTTTAGATTGTCGCGGGAGCTGAGCAGTCACCCCATCCATTGAACCCAATGCCACACTCTGCTCCTTGGTCATATGACTGTGGGGCAGCCTAGAGACACCACCTCACAAAATTGGGGTCATTCAACTGTATAGGTCATGCCCAAAACCTGGATTTACTTTTTTTCCCTTTAACATGGTTATGTCACAAGGTACGGCACAGTGGAGCAGCAGGTTGAGCTGCTACCTCACAGCACCAGAGACCCATGTTTGATCCTGAACTCAGGTGCTGACTGAGTGGAGTTTGTACATTCTTCATGTGACCACGTGGGTTTCCTCCGGGTGCTCTGGTTTCCTCCTACATCCCAGAGACTTGTATCTATGGATTAAATTAATTAATTGGCCCCAGTGTACAAGGAGCTGATGCGAAAAGTGGGAAAACATAAAACTAGTGTGAACAGGTGATCGATGGTCAGCATTGACTCGGTGGGCCGAGTGGCCAGTTTCCATGCTGTATCTCTAAATTAAAAAAACTAAACATGAAAGACTCAGAACCATTTTACAAAATAACTGCAGATTTATGGGGCTGAATCATAATTTATACCCGTCAGCTTCAATATCTTCCATGCATTTAATCTTATGCATCATGAGGATGGTCTGTCTACAACAATGCAATGGTTGTTCACAATCAACTTGTGGGTCATTAACACTGGAAGAAGATGTATGGAAGTGAAAATGGGGTGGATAAGGTGGAGAATTTTGAATGTTGCATGTGGAGGTCATTCATGTTTTGCTTGGGGGTTACGGGCTTGAAAAACAGAGCGTAAATCAAAAAGCTCATAAATAAAACACATGCCAGTCACCGCACACGACTGTGCTGCCAATGGAAAGAAATTAGTGACAATCACATCATGCAGCATTATAAAGGTCTCCTTCACATCTGTACAATGCTTTATGGATCCTGGCTCTGGATGCTGTCTGTATGGAGTTTGTATGTTCTCCCAGTGACCGTATGGGTTTTCTTTGGTTTCCTCCCTCATTCCAAAGATGTGAGGGTTTATAAGTTAAATGGCTTCTGTAAATTGTCTCTGGTGTGTAAACTGGTACTAGTGTATGGGTGATTGTTGGTCGGCGCAGACTCGGTGGGCCGAAGGGAACATTTCCATGCTGTATCTCGAAACTAAACTAAAGCTTTACATGCAAAGCATTATCCTAATTGTCAGATCATTTAAACATTTAACCCATTGTTGCAGGTAGTCAAGTTTTCTTTCCGTTAAGCAAAACTGAACTTACAAGATAACCTTGAAAGCTGATGTGTAAGTTTGACAGGTTTAACTTTGAGCATGATTCTGAAAATAGGAGCACATCAATTAAACTTTGGTAGTAATTAGACAAGTATTATTGTAAAACCGCATAAATCAAGCATATGTAAAACATGAGCTGCATGTAGGTGTCTGGGAATTGTGTTTGTAAGATAAATAAATGAATAAATAAATAAACAATAGGTGCAGGAGTAGGCCATTCGGCCCTTTGAGCCAGTATCACCATTCAATGTGATCATGGCTGATCATCCACAATCAGTACCCCGTTCCTGCCTTCTCCCCATGTCCCCTGACTCTGCAATCTGTAAGAGCCCAATCAAGCTCTCTCTTGAAAGTATCCAGAGAACCTGCTTCCACCGCCCTCTGAGGCAGAGAATTCCACAGATTCACAACTCTCTGTGAGAAAAAGTGTTTCCTCATCTCCGTTCTAAATGCCTTACCCCTTATTCATAAACTGTGGCCCCTGGTTCTGGACTCCCCCAACATCGGGAACATGTTTCCTGCCTCTAGCATGTCCAAACTCTTAATAAATTTATATGTTTCAATAAGATTTCCTCTCATCCTTCTAAATTCCAGAGCGTACAAGCCCAGCCGCTCCATTCTCTCAGCATATGACAGTCCCGCCATCCCGGGAATAACCTTGTAAATCTACGCTGC
The DNA here is from genome assembly GCF_010909765.2 of Amblyraja radiata. Classification (NCBI taxonomy): domain Eukaryota; kingdom Metazoa; phylum Chordata; class Chondrichthyes; order Rajiformes; family Rajidae; genus Amblyraja; species Amblyraja radiata. The sequence continues at coordinate 46,747,903 of NC_045966.1, forward strand.
ACTCCCTCAATAGCAAGAATGTCCTTCCACAAATTAGGGGACCAAAACTGCACACAATACTCCAGGTGTGGTCTCACTAGGGCCTTGTACAACTGCTGATGGACCAGTATCTAGCAGGTACTCAGTACCTGATGACAAGGGAAGGACTGGGATCTGGGGTATTTTTGTCGCAGTTCTCAAATGATTAGCAGATTATCTTGACTCGCAGGTTTGACCTTTGTTAGGTTGACCATCACACCACCAGCCGACATTCCTTACCAAGTATGTCAAAGCCTGATTTGATATGCACCCATCCTGATCTATTAGCCAGCCTCTATTTAGAGGACCAAACATCTGTTTTGAAATAATACCTGATGTAATTATATCACACAATAACCATAAGACATAGGAGCAAATTAGGCTATTTAGTCCATCGAATCAACACCATTTGATCATGGCTGGTCTAGTTTTCCCTCACAACCCCACTCTCTTGCCTTCTCTCCATAAGCTTTGACACTCTTACTAATCAAGAACCTATCAATCGTTGTTTTAAAAGTACCCAATAAATAGGCCTTCACAGCCGGCTGTGGTGATAAATTCCAAAGATGCCCCATGGGCTAAAGAAACTCCACATCTCCATTTTCAAGGTATGTTTTTTTAATTGCGGCTCAGCACTCAAGTCCTAGACTCTCCCACCACTGGAAACATCCACTCTTGTTGTGGAATTAAAAAAACATACAACTCTTCAGGCACTTCAGTCCTTACTAAAATAAAGATTCCTGCATGGTCCTAAACCATTAACACCTTTATCAGATGAGTTAAATGGACTTTCCTTTTACCAGTCCATCCCGAGCAAGGGAGACATTAACTCCATTAAATGGTCCAAACCTGTGGAAAATGCAAAACATATTACATAGCACCAAATGAGTTGCACAGTAGCTCGGGTATTTCTTCTTTGTTTATTTAACTCATTGGTCATGTTTCTTTAATTGAGAGTTCTCTTGCTGTGTCATCTTTTTATAGCTTCTCAAACACATTTGCATGTTAAAACCACGCATTTCCATTTACAAGGGTTTGCATATGAACTTACAGAAGAATGATGTTAGGATAAAGAGTTGGTGTGTAAACAAGCTTTAAAAAAACTTCAAAAGTTTAATCATTTTTAAAGTGCCATTACTGTACTCTTACTGCAGTTAATGTAGTCCCGTCATACTCATTGCAGACGGGCTTCTAATCTGCAATTGCAGACCTGTTAAAACAAATATTACTGTCCTTTGAAGAAGTGCACTGTTGCCAGTAAACTAAATGCTGATTAATCAAGAACACACTCCATCTCTTACCATCTGTTTGCTTGTGTGCCGGTCTTAACAACTATCACACCCTGGCAACCCTCGAACAGGACAAACAGTGCAGCCATAATTTTCATTAAACAGAAACAATACAGCAAACCTGAATGACTTACCAGGGAGATGCTAGAATAGTTTAAGTCTTTATTCATATATTCATTGAGTCATACAACATTGAAACAGCCCCTTCGGCCCAACTTGCTCACGCCGAACAAGATGTCCCATCTACACTAGTCCCACCTGCCAGCGTTTCAGGTTGGGACCCTCCTTCAGACATCATAGTTAGGTGGATGCTCCCACCTGTCTTTTCCAGCTTTCTTCCCCCCCCCACCCATTACAATCAGTCTAAAGAAGGGTCCCGACCCGAAACATCACCTGTCCATTCCTTCCACAGATTCAGTCTGACCCACTGTGTTCCTCCAACACTTTGCGTTGTGCTATATCTTCCATTAGCTATGTAATTTTTAATGTAATTATAAGGCCTTTTTTCTGATTGTGTGTCATTTATAGGAAACTCTCATCATGAGTCATACAGTGAGATTAAAAATGGAAACTTATATGCAGTACACCTACTGTTTATCTAATATACACAGCTGATAGCAAACACGCAATCCTATTAATTGTGTCTTTTTCATTTTCTAACTCAAATAAAAAAATATTAATAACAATGAAAAATGGAAGTGCAAATTAAATATTTTTTGATTTGCACAGTGGCACAGCTGGTAGAGCCGCTGTCTCACGGTGCTAGAAACCCAGATTCGATTCTGACCTCGGGTGCTGTCTGTGTGGAGATTTCACATTCTCCGTGTGACCGCGTGGGTTTCCTCTCGGTGCTCCGTTTTCCTCCCACATCCCAAAGACGTGAAGGTTTGTAGGTTAATTGCTTTAGTGTGTAGGGAGTGGATAAGAAAGTGGGATAGCAAGGAACAAGTGTGAACGGGTGATCGATGGCCGGTGTGGACTCAGTGGCCTGAAGAGCCAGTTTCCATTCTTTGTTTAATTTAGTGTAGAGAAACAGTGCAGAAACAGGCCCTTCGGCCCTCTGAGTCTGTGCCGACCAGTGACCCTCGCACACGAACAAACACTATCATACACTCACAAGGGACAATTTACAATATTACCAAGCCAATTAACCTAAAAATCTGTATGTCTTTGGAGTGTAGGAGTAAACTGGAGCACCTGGAGAAAACCCATGCAGGTCACCGGGAGAACCCACAAACTCGTAGTCAGGATCGAACCCGGGTCTCTGGCACTGTAAGGCTGCAGCTCTAACGCTACGCCAGATTTGGCAGGAAGTTAGAATACCATCCGTTCACCAATTACCCTCCTTGGATGTTAAGGTAGCTGGTTTGGGCAGTGCTCGACAAGACGTGCCATCTAACCCTGCCCCGCCATCACGCTGACAATCACCCCTCCTTATATCATGAGGTACAGATGGAAATTCACTTCTCACTTTCCCCCAACCACTGCTACACTCCCTAAATCTGGTGGACTGCAGTTAGAAATACAATATTTTTATATTTATGAACACTTTTTGTCCATTAAAGTTTGCCTGTTTTCCTCCTTTACTTCTACTTAGGGCACGGCTGCTTCCTTGGCAATTGCTTTATCTTCCCTGCATCCCAATCTCCCAGCTCCCATAACCCCATTGAGATTGTGTGCCAGAATCTGTTATCTATCTGTAGAAACTAGGAACTGCAGATGTTGGTTCACAAAGAAGGACACAAAGTGCTGGAGTAACTCAACAGGTCAGGCAGCAGGTACACAAAAGTGCTGGAGAAACTCAGCGGGTGCAGCAGCATCTATGGAGCGAAGGAAATAGGCGACGTTTCGGGCCGAAACCCTTCTTCAGCAGCATCTCTGGAGAATATGGATGGGTGGCGTTTCAGGTCATTAACTCAACAGGTCAGGCAGAAGGTACACAAAAATGCTGCAGAAACTCAGCGGGTGCAGCAGCATCTATGGAGCGAAGGAAATAGGTAACGTGGTAACTGATAGGGGGTGGCGGGGAGAAGGAAGGAAAAAGGAGGAGGAGGAGCCCGAGGGCTGGGGGATGGGAGGAGACAGCTCAAGGGCTAAGGAAGGGGAGGAGACAGCAAGGGCTAACAAAATTGGGAGAATTCAATGTTCATGCCCGCCGGATGCAGGCTCCCCAAACGGAATATGAGGTGCTGTTCCTCCAATTTCTGGTGTTGCTCACTCTGGCAATGGAGGAGACCCAGGACAGAGAGGTTGGATTGGGAATGGGAGGGGGAGTTGAAGTGCTGAGCCACCGGGAGGTCAGGTAGGTTCTTGCGGACCGAGCAGAGGTGTTCGGCGAAACGATCGCCCAACCTCCGCTTAGTCTCACCGATGTAGATCAGCTGACATCTAGAGCAGGCAGAATCCTTGGAGAACATGTATAGGCAACATTTCAGATCGAGACCCTTCTTGAAACATTGCCTGTACTTGTCCCCCAAGGATTCTGCCTGACCCGTTGAGTTACTCCAGCACTGTGTGCTTCTTGGTTATCTATTTGCTTACCTCCAGGTGGAGCTACAAGCATTTTCGCTCACAAGGTGAATGTCCAGATGTGATGCACATTTGGAACTGACTTAATTGAGCTGAATTCAGTTAATTAAACTTGTTGACTGGATTTAGGACAATTTAGTTTTAAAGGTACAACGTGGGAGCAGGCCATTCGGCCCACCCAATCCACACCAACCATCGACCACTAGTTCTGTGGTATCCCACTTTCTCATCCACTACCTACACATTAGAGGCAATTTTACAGAGGCAAATTAACTGACACACACACATGTATTTAGAATGTGGGAGGAAACCAGAGCACCTGGAGGAAACCACATGGTCACATGGAGAATGTGCAAACTCTACACAGTCAGCACCTGAGGTCAGGATTACACCGGGTTCTCCAGCAGTATAAGGCAGCAGCTGTTCAGTTGGTGCTACTGTGCCACTGGCCTTATGACTGATGATCATGAGGCATTGATAATTGTGCACAAGAAATAGAGGTCCAATTGAGGTCTAGATAATTATGAGGATCTTGGATAGAGGGTTGGGTGTCTTTATATTGGCAGATTTGGCAATAACTGAGGGGATATATGTTGATGTTAAGGATGCAAGGAACTGTAGGTGCAGGAATCTTGAGCAAAGCACAACGTAACTTAGCGAGACAGGCAGCATATGTGGAAGGAGTGGATTGTGACGTTTTGGGTTGGGGCCTTTCTTCAGAATAATTTAAATCAACTTCAGACTTAAGTTAGTTCATAGAAGGAGATGGTCAAAAAGAATCTCATCCAAAGATGAGAATAGTAGTGGAATAGACCCTGAGAGGGGAAATGGAGACGGTGACATTTAACACGTTTAGAAAGTTCTGTGGGAGGAGCTAGAAGAACTCAGCGGGTCGGGCAGCATGTGGGGAGGGAATGGATTGGCAATGTTCTAGGCCAGGACCATTATTTGGACTGATGGAAAGAGGGAGGGGGTGGAAGCTGGAGAGGGGAGGTAGTGGTGGGACAAAGCCTGCCATGTGAGAAATGGAAGAGATGCCAACCGACAGCTATGGGCCAAGAGCTGAGGTGTGGAATTAACTAAAATTGTCCATCTTATATGGTCTCTTAGGATCGAGGCCAAATGATGTCCAATCCGACATTAAGGAATCTGAGGTGACAGATAAATTTTGAGATACAGTGTGGAAACAGGCCCTTTAGCCCACTATATCCGCACTGACCAGTGATCATCCCGTACACTAGAACTACCGTACACACTGGAGAAAATTTACAGAATCTAATGAACCTACAAACCTGTACATCTTTGGAGTGTGGGACGAATCCGGAGCACCCAGTGAAAACCCACGCGGTCACAGGGAGAACGTACAAGCTCTGTACAGACGGCATCAGTCGTTAGGATCATACCCAGGTTTCAGGCACTTTAAGGTTGCAACTCTACCTTTTCTGCCACTGCGCCGTCCTAAGTCTGTCCTGTCCACGAAACTTGCTCTCTTTTACCACCTCATGGGCAACCTTTAGAAAGGAGATGATGAGGAATTTATTTAGTCAGAGGGTGGTGAATCTATACAATTCATTGCCACAGACGACTGTGGAGGCCAAGTCATTGGATATTTTGAAGATGGAGATTGACAGTTTCTTGATCCGTATGAGTGTCAAGGGTCATGGGGAGAAGGTAGGAGAATGGGGTTGAGAGGTAAATATATGTAAGAAAGAACTGCAGATGCTTGTTTAAATCGAAGGTAGACACAAAATGCTGGAGTAATTCAGCGGGCCAGGCAGCATCTCTGGAGGGAAGGAATGGTGACATTTCGGGTCGAGACCTTTCTTCAGAGGTAAAGATAGATCAGCCAGGATTGAATGGCGGAGTAGACTCAATGGTGAAATGGCCTAATGATGCTCCTGTGACATGAACTCATGAACATATATTACTCCCAACGTCTCATCTGCCTTGTTTCTGGCTTCAGATCCACTCCCCTGTCAACCTAACTTGCATGCTGTGCAGGCAAATCAAACATAAGTACATTAAGTATTATAAGTAGTGCAAGAGAGAAAGAGAATGCAGAACACAATGTTACAGCTACCGGGAAGTGTATATAAATAAAAGTGCAAAGGCCACAATGAGGTAGATTGGGAGATTGAGAATAAATTCTTAGCAGATGGTATTCATCCTTAGCATATAATATTAATTGTTAGCATATTATATTTCTGTCTCAATTATCCTTCACTGTACAATCCAGCCTAACGAATGAGCACAGGGCAGAGGGAACAGGACACACTCTCCATCAAAGGAGTTGGAGAGTGTAGAAACAAGGAACTTCAGATGCTGGAACACAAAAAAAGACACAAAGTGCTGGAGTAACTCAGCAGGTTAGATGTTGGATAGACGACTTTTCAAGTTGGGACCCTTCTTCAGACCTGACCCCAAAACATACCCGATCCAAGTTCTAAGCTAAGTTATTCCATTACATGTGCAAGATTTTAGCATCTGCACTTTCTTGTGTCTGCTTGCTGCTATATTAGTAGAAATGCCTTGGACCGAATGGCCTTTTCATATTCACAACTTATATTCTGGTTTATGACATTGCATGGGGTACAACAAACCAGGCAGGAATCTCGGCTTCATAAACATCTCTGGAGAACATGGATAGGCAACGTTTCGGATCGGGACCCTTCTTCAACCTGATTGTGGTGGGGGTAAAGAAAGCTGTAAGAGAGGTTGGGGCAGTAGAAAGTCTGGCAAGTGATAGGTGGATACAGGTGAGGTTTTGACAGATGGTTGGACAAAAGACAGAAATGAAAAGACAGAAAGCATAAGATAAGGATAGAAGAAGTGTGGTTGTGGATCCAGAGGAAGGAATATACGTGGACGGGGACAGAGGGAAGGGGAAAAGGAGAAATGGGTGCATATCCATGTGGGGTACAGAGAAGGGTTGGGGAATAGGGGGACTCGTTAGGCTGATCTCTCCTCTTTGTGGAAGAAGTTGGTAGCGAGTTTTACAGAACACCTGGCCAGCAATCTGCATCAACCATACACCAGCCAAAAATAGATTAATTGGTCTTTCATCTTTTTTTTAATGGAAACTTGGCATTCTGCCAGCTGTTGGTGCTGCTCTGCATAACTGCTGTTGCTTTTTCAAAGTGCTTCATTGTTCATGCTGTGAACAAAGCACCGAGCACTGCAGAACTTTTCCATTGGAGTATTTCTCCTGTGGCTTAATAAATATCAAAGTAAAGGTTTCAGTTATACAGTTAATGATCTTTGGCCTGGTATCGGTTTCTCCAAGACTTTCAATTTATAAGGTTGAGTCTGCATTGTTAAATTGAAACTTAATAGGCAGAAAGCTTAGGTAGAACAGTACGGACTGGAATAGACCCTTCGGCACGCATTGTTTGTGCCAAACATGATGACTAGTTAAACTGAGTTAATCTGCCTGATCACGTTCCATATCCCTCTATTCCCTGCATTTCAATGTGCCTATCTAAAAGCCTCTTAAATATTACTATTGTATCTGCCTCCACCTTCACACCTGACAAAATGTCCCAGTTCACTCCTTTTAAATCATTTCGCATCTCATCAAAGTTAGCCTTTCTCCAATCAAAAATCTCAACCCTAGGTCCAGTTCTGACCCTCTCCATAATTATATTGAAACTAATGGTATTGTGATCACTGGACCCGAAGTGCTCCCCAACGCATACTTCCGCCACCTGTCCCGTCTCATTTCCTAACAGGAGGTCCAGCACTGCCCCTCCTCTAGTAGGTACCTCTATGTATTGCTGCAAAAAACTATCCTGCACACATTTTACAAACTCCAATCCATCCAGCCCATTTACAGAATGTGTTTCCCAGTCTATGTGTGGAAAGTTGAAAGCTCCCACAATCACTACCTTGTGCTTACTACTAATATCTGCTATCTCCTTACATATTTGCTCTTCCAATTCTCGATCCCCATTTGGTGGTCTATAATACACCCCTATAAGTGTTGCTACACCTTTCCCACTTCTCAGTTCCACCCAAATAGCCTCCCTAGATGAGCCCTCCAATCTATCCTGCCAAAGCACTGCTGTAATATCTTCCCTGACTAGCAATGCAACACCTCCACCTTTTGCCCCTCCAATTCTATCACACCTGAAGCAACGAAATCCTGGAATATTTAGTTTCCAATCACAGCCCTCCTGGAACTGATCGCCACAACATCATGCTTCCAGGTGTCTATCCAGACTCTAAGCTCATCCACCTTTCTTACAATGCTCCTAGCATTAAAATATGCACATTTAAGAAACCCCCCGCCTCTTATTCTCTGTTTATTTCCTTTTTTTTCTTTCTCCTCTTGTGTCCGAGTGCTTCCCTTTTCTGCTTCCTGCCTCCCATTCTGTCTACTAGCTTTCTCTATTTGAGTCCCTCGCCCCAACCATTCTAGTTTAAAGTCTCCCCAGTAGCCTTTGCAAATTTCCCCGCCAGGATATTGGTCCCCCTCGGGTTCAAGTGCAACCCGTCCTTTCTGTACAGGTCCCACCTTCCCCAAAAGAAGTCCCAATGATCCAGAAACTTGAATCCCTGCCCTCTGCACCAGTCTTTCAGCCACGCATTTATCCTCCACCTCGCTCCATTCCTACTCTCACTGTCGCGTGGTACAGGCAGTAATCCTGAGATTGTTACCTTTTTGGTCCTTTTCCTTAACTCTCCTCCCAACTCCCTAAATCCTCCCTTCAGGACCTCTTCCCTTTTTTTACCTATGCCATTGGTACCTATATGTACCATGACCTCGGGCTCCTCTCCCTCTGATTTCAGGATATCTTGGACGCGTTGAGACACGTCCGAGACCTTGGCACCAGGGAGGCAGACCACCATCCTGGTCTCCCGACTGCGTCCACAGAATCGCCTATCCGACCCCCTAACAATAGAGTCCCCAATTACTATTGCCCTCTTCTTTTTTTTTCCGCTCAGTCTGCCTCAGTCCATGCAATCTCCCAGTGTCCAAACAATTTAACTCCCCTTTCCATTTCCATACTGACCTTTCTGACCTGGGTCTCTTCCATTGTCACAGTGAGGCCAAATTGGAGGAACAGCACCTCAATATGAATATTGATTTGTATAACTTCAAGTAACCTTTTCATTCCCTCTCTCTCCATCCCTCCCCCACCCTAATCATCGAACTAGCTTCACTGTTATCCTGCTTAATTTCACTGCTTATATCCACTCGTTATCACCTTCTCCACAGCCAACAATGGACAATTGTGGGCTCCACCTTTCCTTCATCATCGTTGCTGGCTTTGATTTATTTTCATCCCTTTCATCCATTTGTTCTTTGTACCTTTTCATATCTCTGGTTCCCCGCTCCCTGACTCTCAGTGTGAAGAAGGGTCTTGACCTGACACGTCACCTATTCCTTTTCTCCAGTGATGCTGCCTGAACTGCTGAGTTACTCAAGCATTTAAGTCTAACTTCAGGGTGTATCCAACCTCTCCCTGTAGTTGAAACCTTCCAATACATTCACTAAGTGCAACAGTGTGGAGGTTGTAATACAATTATTTCATCCATCAAGCCTGTTGCCCACATTAATGTACATGATGAGGATTCACTTTATGGACATAATCCACATTCCCCAGTTAACTGCTTCTTTTCACTGCAGGATTTATCTTGCTTTACTGGAAGAAGTTGAAATATTTGTAGTGAGATATTTCTTCCCCTCTTTAAACAGACTCTGTCTTCTCTCACAAATTGGCTTTCAGTGGTACTTTATTGTCACATGTACCTAGGTAAAGTGAAATTCATTTTGCATACAGTTCAGTAAAAATCTTACTATACCCAAGAACAGTCACACTTAAGTACAAGGGTGTAGGAATAGTAGATTACAGAGACAATACACAAAAAATGCCACATGAGGCAAGTACAGTGGCGCAGCGGAAGAGTGCTGCCTTACGGCGCCAGAGACCCGGGTTCGATCCTGACTATGAGTGCTGTCTGTATGCAGTTTTCACGTTCTCCCTTTGACCACATGGGTTTTCTCTGATTGCTCTGATTTCCTCCCACACTCCAGGGACATACAGGTTTGTAGGTTAATTGGCTTCAGTAAAGTTGTAAATTGTCCCAGGCGTGTTGGGTAGTGCTAGTGTACGGGGTGATCGCTGGTCAGAGGAGACTCGTGGGCCGAAAGGCCTGCAGACACGCTGCATCTCTAATCTAAACTAAATTTTCGGCACCACTTTGTATGATTGATGTACAATGTTGTTAAAAATGTGTAGAGTCTTACCGTGACCGTAAACGTCCGTTGCCCTGGTGGTGGGTGACACGGGGTGGGAGTTGCAGGGTCGGCCTGGCCAGGCGTTGTTGTTGTACAGTGAACTGTTGCCCACTCTGTAATATATCCAATCACAAGGAACTGCAGATGTTGGAATCTTGGAACAAAGAACAAGGTGCTGGAGGAAATTGTCGGGTCAGGCAACATTTGTTGAGGAAATGGACAGATGACATTTTGGGTTGGGATCCTTCAGAGTTCCTCCAGCGCTAGGTCTTTTCTTGTTGTATATCAATCCTATCTTCAATTTATCAGCAGAAATAATGATGTCACTGACCATGTGTCAGTCATATACCCAATCTCAACTGCAATGCATATGCCATGCAGTGGCATGGTGGTGCGGAGGTAAAGTTGTTGCCTTACAGCACCAGGGATCCTGGGTTCGATCCTGACTACCAGTGCTGTCTGTATGGAGTTTGTATGTTCTACCCGTGACCATATGGGTTTTCTCTGGGTGCTCCGTTTTCCTCCCACACTTCGAAAACCTACAGGTTTGTAGGTTATTGGCTTTGGTAAAAATTGTAAATTGTCCCCAGTGTGTAGGATAGCGTTAGTGTCCAGGGATCGATGGTCGGCGTGGATTCGGGTGGGCAGAAGGGCCTTTTTTCCACATAGTATCTCTAAACTAAACTAAAAACACATTGTTCTCAGTGGATTCACTATTATTTGAAGTACTGCCCACCAGGCAGTTTTAGTTTTAATAATGCAGTATGGAAACAGGCCCTTTGGCCCAGGGAGTCTGTGCTGACCACGATCACCTACACACTAGGGACAATTTACAGAAGCCTATTAACCTACAAGCCCTCAAATCTTTAAGGGCCTGTCCCACTTTCACAACGTAATTCACCACCTTTTTTACTCGTGGACATTTTTCATCATGTTGAAAACCCCCCCCGACCTACTTATTGCCACGAGTACCCACGACTAGCATCAAGACCTCCTACGATCTACTTACGACCTCGTGATGACCATGTTGCGAGTATGAGTCAAGGGCAAACTCGGCAGAGGTCGTGAATTAGGTGGTGAAAGTGGGACAGGCCCTTTAGAATGTGGAAGGAAAGCAGAGCACCCGGTGAAAACCCATGTGCTCACAGGGGGAACATGCAAACTCCGCAGAGAGCAACCAGTCAGGATCGAACCCGGGTCTCTGGCGCTGTAAGGCAGCAACTCTACCGCTGCGCCACTCAACCAACCAATTATACAATCTACCAAAGGAGTGAAGCGCCCTTTGATTACGTATCGTTCAAATCCACCTGACTGAGAGACATTCAAAATTAGAAAACTGACCGCCAAGTTTCAAACCTTTTAATGCAAAGTTTGTAAGGCAAACCATTGCCTCCCACATTTTGTTTTGCAGTCTCCCCGCAAAGAAAAGTCTAGTCCTGGGACATCGTCTGTCCATTTCCCTCTAAAGATGGTGCCTGACCCACTATTTTTCCAGAAGTTTGTTTTTTGAAACATGATTGTTAATCCAAACAAAACACCAGGTTTGTTAATCCAGACAACCTTCATCTTGTTGAATCACTAATAGAGAAACACAGAACTGTCCTTTTCCACACAATTCTCATATGTCAGTGGATACATTTTAAAAACTGACTAACCAACATCAAAATGCTGGAATGACTCAGTGGGTCAGTCAGCAGCCCTGGAAAATAGGTGACGTTTCAAGTTGAAATCCTTGGTACTGACCCAATACGTCACCTATCCATGTTCTCCAGAGATTCTGCCTGATCCGCCGAGTTACTCCAGTAATTTGTGTCTTTTTTTCGGGAACCAGCATCAGCAGTTCCATGCTTCTACATGTGCAGTTCCTTGTTTCTACTGAGCAATATCAGAACTGATATCAAACACACCACTTCCTCCAGAGATCCAAGGAGAGCTAGCCGACTGGATAGAGAATTGGCTTCATGGAAGGAAACAGAAGGTGATGGTGGAAGGTTGTTTTTCAGCCGAGAGGTCTGTGAGTAGTGATGTACCTCAGGGAATGGTGCTGAGCACATTGCTGTTGGTGATTTATGTCAGCAATTTGGATGAGAATGTACAGGCATGATTAGTAAGTTTGCAGATGACACAAAAGTGAATGGTATCGTAGATGTCAATGATGGCTGACAGAAATTACATCAGACTCTTGATCAGCTGGTCAGGTGGGCTGAGCAATGGTTAATGGAATTTCATGCAGATAAGTGCGAGGTGTTACATTTATGGAAGTCAAAGCAGGGCAGGAATTTCACAGAGAATGGCAGGGTTCTGGGGAGTGTTATAGAGCAGAAATAGAAACAGAGTTACCATTTCAGGGTCAAGACTTACTGAGTGTTTCCTTTATTGTTTAATAATCTGTTGTGTTCTTTTCTCTTTCAGATAGATGGATTATTTTCATATTTCTACTTTATGCCCACAACTAAATCAAAGTGCAGGGAAGGCGTACAGATTTTAATTACATTTTCCAAATTATTGCTTTTCTAATTCAATCTTCCACAATTATTTTGCCAGCAAGTTAATTTCATTTCGGACACGAGCATGTGGAACGTATTTGAGATTGCTGCTGTGAATTGTCACTGGATGATTACATTCACCATCTTGTTTTCTACTAAATGGTGCTCTATGTTTTTCAGGGTCATTACCAAAATGGGTTGTGAATAGAGTTTCACAGTTTGTAGCTCCCAAGGTAAGTAATGTATCTATTTTAAACTTGCGGTATACTTTATGGTGATTCCTTCTGTTGAACCGATCAGGAGACACTGTGAAATTCAACAAGATGAAACCAGTATTCTTTTCCAAAATAACAAAAGGATAAATGTAATAACAAGGAGCAGCAGATCCTGGTATATATCATAGATAGACACAAAGTGCTGGAGTAACTCAGCAGGTTAAGCAACATTCTTGGTGGAAACAAAATGCGAGCGTCACTCAGCGGGTTAGGCAGCAGACAACTTCAGGGATGCTGCCTCAACCGCTGAGTTACTCCAGTATTTTGTGTCTATCTTTAACAAAGGGATAATTTAGATTAGATTTAGATTATTCCTTTAATAATCCTTTTCAGGAAATTACAGTGCCACGACAGCTTCAAGACAAACATCTCGAGAGATGTTGTGTTACCCGCTGAGTTACTCCAGAATTTTGTGTCTCACTTTAACAAAAGGATAACCCATGTTCTCTGGAGATGTAATCTGATGTGCTGAATTAACCCAGCACTTTGTGTCTTTTTTGGTCAACCATCTTCTGCAGTTCCGAGTGTCTGTAACAAAAGGAGGCTTTGTTTTGCCTCAATGCCACCATCTGCAGAACAGAACCATTTATTACATCACTATTCATCTTGAGCTGCTGCTTTTAAATGTTTTTAAATGCAAAAGATTCAGATCAGGAAACAGCAACTTTCAATCATAAACCACCTATGGTTGTTTTAGTTTAGTTTAGAAATACAGCGCAGAAACAGGCCCTTCAGAAACAGTCCTCACCGACCAGCAATCCCCGCACATTAACACTATCCTCCTACACACACTGACAATTTTTTGCATTTATACCAAAGCCAATGAACCTACAAACCTGTACATCTTTGGAAGTGGGAGGAAACCAAAGATCTTTCCAACAGATCCCACTTCATCTTTCTCCACAACCACACCTCTGCTACAGCCACAGTCACTCAAAGCGTTCCCCAAGGCTCCGTACTCGGCCTCCTCCTCTTCATCATCTACATCCTCCCCCTTGGTCAGATACTCCGCCACTTCAACCTGGACTTCCACTGTTACGCCGATGACACCCAGATCTACCTCGGCACCAAATCCCCCCCCAACCCCCCCCCCCCCCCCCCTCCCCCCCTCCCATATCAACTCCTGTTTGTCAGCTATAAAAACCTGGATGCAACATAACTTCCTCAAACTCAACAGCGATAAGACAGAATTCCTCCTCATAGGCTCCAAAGCCACACTCAGCAAAATCAATAACCCCACTCTCACCATCGACGGCACCACTGTCTCCCCATCTCCCCAGGCCCGCAACCTTGGTGTGATCTTTGATTCCACCCTCTCCCTTGAGCCTCACATCCGCCATGTCATTAAAACCTCCTTCTTTCATCTCCGCAACATCGCCAAACTCAGACCCTCTCTCACACCTCCCGCTGCTGAAAGACTCATCCATTCCTTCATCTCCTCCCGACTGGACTATTGCAACTCACTTCTCCTTGGCATCAGCTCCAGCTACATCAACCGACTCCAACTGGTCCAGAACGCTGCCGCCCGACTCATCACCCACACCAAATCTTGGCATCACATCACTCCAGTCCTCAAACAACTTCACTGGCTTCCCATCTCCCACCGGATCACCTACAAAATCCTGATCCTCACCTACAAAGCCCTCCACCATCTGGCCCCCCCATATCTCACTGACCTCCTCTCCCCCTACCAACCCTCACGGTCCCTTAGATCCACATCAGCCGGTCTCCTCTCCATCCACAAGTCCAACCTCCGCAGTTTTGGGGACAGAGCCTTCTCCAGGGCAGCTCCCAGGCTCTGGAACTCCCTCCCCCAACTGATCCGCAATTCCGTGTCCCTCATCATCTTCCAGTCCCGCCTCAAGACCCATCTCTTCACCTCTGCCTATCCTTAGCCCCACGTCCCCTTCCCTTTTCATCTGGTCATTAATTGCCTCATAATGTGTTTTGAATTGAATTCTGTCTTTACTTTGTGTACTAGTCATGTCTCTACTATTTATTTCATTCCCCTTACATGTTTTTCCTCTACCTGCTAAATTTTTGTAAGGTGTCCTTAAGACTCTTGAAAGGCGCCCATAAATAAAATGTATTATTATTATTATTATCTCGGAGAAAACCCACGCGGTCACGGGGACAACGTATAAACTCCCTAGACAGCACCCATAATCAGGATTGAACCCAGGTCTCTGCCACTTGCCTTGGTACCTGCTTCAATAAGGTGACACTGGACCACTGTGGTGCAGCTGGTAGAATTGCTGCCTCACAGTGCCAGATACCTGGGTTCCATTCCGACCTTGGTCACTCTCTGTGTGGAGTTTGCCCATTCTCCCTGTGACCCCGTGGGTTTCTTCCATGTACTCTGATTTCCTCCCACATTGCAGGGACGTGTGGGTTGGTAGGTTATTTGGCCTTTTTAAGTTGTCCCGACTGTGTACGGAGTGGGTGATAAAGTGGGATGACATAGAATTAGTGTGAATGGGTGATCGTTGGTTGGCATGACTCAGCAGGCCGAAGGGCCTGTTTCATTGCTGCATCTTTCAATCAATCAATCAATCATAAGCTGGATCGATGCTGTTACTTGTTGTCCCAAACCAAACCCAGTAACAAATTATGTTTAGTTTATTGTCACATTTACTAAGATACCATGAAAAGCTTTTTTGTTGTGTGCTATTTAGTTAGTGGTAAGATGATTACAATCGAGCCATCCACAGTGGAAAGATACAAAGTTAAAGGGAATAACATTCAGTTCAAGATAAAGTCCAGTAAGGTTCGATTAAAGGTAGTTCAAGTGTCTCCAATGAGGTAGAGATTAGCTCAGAACCGCTCTCTATTTGTTGATAGCATGGTTCAGCTGCCTGATGACAGTTGGGAAGGATTTGCCCCAGAATCTGGAGGGATGTGTTTTCTTCAGTACCTCTTGCCTGGTGGGAGAGGGGAGAAGAGGGAGTGATCAGGATGAGATTTGTCCTTGTTTATGCTGGTGGCCTTGCTGAGGCAGCATGAAGTGTATATGGAGTCAATGGAAGGGAGGTTGGTTCGTGTGATGACATTGAGTAAAATTGCAGGTTTAATTACTTCTTAATTGCAGGAAATTTATTTTTACTGGAGGGGGATCATTTAGCAATTCAATGTTTATAATCTTAGAACTCAGTCATTTAATGACCAAATCAGCAAATTCTACAAAAACGCTAATGCATTAAATATCTCTACTACAAACACCTAGACACTCATCTCTGGTCAGTCGCATTATATACGAATGATAGCACTTTACACATTGTGTCATAAGTTCAGTTCTGTTGAAGGAGAGATGGGAAGAATAGCCAATTAAATGTATTGCTGGAGGTATGTTACTGGGGTGGCATAGTGGCGCAGCGGTAGAGTTGCTGCCCTACAGTGTCAAAGATCCGATTCGACCCTGACTACGGGTGCTGTCTGTATGGAGTTTGTGCATTCTCCCTGTAACCGTATGGGTTTCCATTGGGTGTTCCAGTTTCCTCCTACACTCCAAAGACGTGCAAGTTTGTCGGTTAATTGGCTTCTCTCAATTGTAAATTGTCCCCAGTGTGTAGGACACTGCTAGAGTATGGGGTGATCACTGGTTAGCGTGGACTTGGTGGGCCGAAGGGCCTGGTTCCATGCTGTATCTCTAAAGTCCAAAGTAAAGTTCAATTTCCGTCTAAAGAAAATGGTCAACCATGCGTTAAAGTTTTGTCTCTGTGTCATTTAGGCCATGAAACGGATTTACAAAGCATGTTTGAAGTATCCTGAATGGAAGCAAAAACACAACCCACATTTCAAGCCCTGGGTCTACCCGGAGCAGAACACCCTACCCAACGTCAGCCTGTCAGACCTATCGCTGCAGCACGCATCCTCACTGGAGAACATCGACGAGAGCGGTCTATCAGAGGAGAAAGTTCACATCAGCGACGAGGAAGATAGCTACTCCAAGGAATCATAACGGACACGGAAGCGTGTGGGAAATAGAGGAATGATAATGTACACATGGGGTTTAATGACTCGGCATCCCTTTCACACACCTTGACGAAATCTGTAGGAAGTAGCAATTCAGTTTCACTAAATGGCATAATCCAAAGAAATAAGAGCAGGAGTAGGCCATTCAACCCTTGAGCCGTCCCTGCCATTCAATAAGATCACCCATCAGTTCAAATTCCTTTATCACCAGTATCTGTAAACAGTTTTCAGTGTCTTTCTTTTCTTAAATTGTAACAATGTTTTCAGGACACTTGATGCTAAACTGGTTCGTAGAGGTGGTGATTGGAAAGGGCATTGCTCACCTGAGTTTGCTCTGGTGCCTCTTTGACAATGTCTGTGGATGGGTTAGCAAGAGTGGACAGATTAGCGTGTGCTTTTGCTATGTTTCCATGCTTGACTTTTTAATTCCATTCACCAAAATAGACACCACGTGATGTTACCCCCCCCCCCCCCTCCCCCTCCCTCACACACCCGACCCTTGGCTGAATTTGGGTGGTGTCTTTATTGCTAACCATTGCAAAGAACACCTGCATTTAGAGGATTCAGTCTAGAAGGGATCTTGATTGTCCTGCTTTGGTATAAATGTAAACAAATAATATTTTCTATGTAAGCAATCTGACCCCCATATTATAACTCATTGAATAACTCCATACTGCCTATTAATTTATGAAATGCAGGCACTTCTTTGACATATTTGGGTAGTTTTTCTAAATTCCAGGTACAGACTTGATATACTTGATGGCAAACGTCCTTCTAAGGTGATGGAAAGCACAATTAAAAACAATTGGACAATGTTAATAGTTCTCAAGTGGTCGATGAGATTGTTTTATTTTAAATAATGGACGTTAACTTTAATGAGATCAGACCATCAAAAAATGAAGTTGGTGGGAGCAGTTTACAATGAAGCTACTTGGCATAATATTATTAACAATTCAAAGTTGTGCTTCAATGGAACCTCATTACACCTGATGGTTCCATTCACAATGTAAATTCCTTTAATTTTTAGGGATTGTGAAGATTTGAGTCCTTAAAATATTGAAAGGATTTGATATGGTAGATACAGGAAAATTACTTTCACTAGAGGGAGGTCATTGGCAATCGAGGGTTTGTAATCATAAACTCAGTCACTTACGGATCAAATCACGAAATATTACAAAACACATTAAATATCTCTGCCACAAACACTGTTCCTTAGAAATATATCTCTGGTCAGTCACACTATAAAGGAATGACAGCACTTTACACACAGTGTCATAAGTTCAGTTCTGCTGAAGGAGAGATGGGAAAAATAGCTAATAAAATTTATTGCTGGAGGTATATCAATTACATGGGCAGTTACTCAAACACCACTTTAAAGGAGGAATTGGATGGCGTTCAGCACTAAAGTTTGTATATATAAATATGGATACATTTTCTGGAATGACAGTATATTTAGAAATAAAATTGAAATAGGGAAGTTCCACTCGGGAGAGTTATTCAGTGGATTCAATATCAGGAGCTGGTGAGTGCATTGTGAATGAGATTAGTCTTATTCCAATGTATCTCAAACTTCTTTCCCATCGCCACTGTTCAGCCCATTTACTTTATTAGTCAGGAATGAATTCCCAAGACAATGACAAAATTCAAAACTGATATTAGTAGGCTTCAAATTGGAAATCTGGTGATACAAGACCAAAACAAGGTAAGTTGATTTATGGTGCAAATGAGTGCAGTTATGATGCAATCATGATGTGTTGAGTTGGGTTGCGTTTACAAATGAGCCCCATTTTTGCTGCTGATGCATTGAAGACCACTACCTAGGCAAACAATGATAAAAAATACATAGCCATGATTGAATGGAATAGTGTCCAGTAGAGAACAAATGATGTGCGGTAATTGGATGGACCTAATAGCCACATTAAATTATTTCTCAGGTTGCTTTCCAAGTAGTGCAATAATACATGTGGATTGAATATTGGGACTGTATTGATTTGGTGCCCAAATCTTTATGTTTGAGTTGATTTGTTTTTTTGATTTTGATAATCCTCATTCTAAAACATTGCAAATTGAAAACAATAGGGTTCTCCAATAAATGACTATCATCAACAGTAGGATATTCTGAAACTATATCAACAACTAGATGGGAGATTACCAAGCAGTGGGTTGAGCAGAGTGACTTCCACTGACAATGCAAAATAAGGTTTAGACTATCTAAACCCAAAAATAATTTATTTTTTTGAGAGGGGGGATAAATAAGTATGTTGACCTATCTTGGAAAATCCATTTTGATTCTTTCCAGTTCTGAGACTGGTAAGGAAATAAGACAACTGTATTTCCATACTGAATTTACAGGAATTAAACATGCTGGCTACATTTTTTTTAGTAGATCTAATTTCCTCCTAGTGAAATCTTAGTGAAAATTAATGAAGTTTGAACATTATTTTCATGAAAAAATACCATGTACAAAATATAGCTGAGTTAAATTATAAAATAAGAGGCTCGAATCTTGACAATCTTTTGCTTGTTTGGTGCACATTATTAGAATGTATAACCATTTGTGTTTTTAGGAATGTTAGCTTTTGATTGCGTGCTGCTAGTTTAATTTCCTTTAAAAGAAATGATATTTAGATTGTACAAGAATTCAATGAAAAACACCAAGGATTTATTGAGGAGACCATTATCAATATTAACAAACTGGCCATTGGCAAGACTGATAAGACAAAATTAAAGTGTCTTTCGACACATGACATGCACCATACAGATCTGTGTGTACTTTTTGTGTGAACTAATGTTGTGTTATCACTTAATGATAAAACTAAAAAAATCCAATAGCAATATGTTGTAAATTACATGTTGAATATGAATAGATCATGTAGTCCATAAGATTATGTTGTTCTTTGTTTAAGAAAGGCTATAAAGTTGCACTGCAGGAAATACAACAAGAAATAGGAGCAGGAACAGGCCATTCAGCCCTTTGTTTCTATGAGCAGGGAAGAGTAACTTTCGTTAATACCTCTGTGGAAATCTGCTTCAAGAGAGAATTCATTGGAATGGAGTCCTCATGGTTGTGTGTGATCTGTTACAAATGCAGTCAGTGGTTTAAATTGTACATAGGTAGGAAAGGTTTAGAGGGAGATGGGCCAAATGTAGGCAGGTGGGACCAATGCAGATGGAGTAATAGAGTTGCTGCCTTACAGCAACTGAGGCCGGGTTCAATCCTGACTATGGGTGCTGGCTGTACAGAGTATGTACGCTCTCCCCCTGATAGCCTGGGTTTTCTCCGTGCTTCAGTTCCTCCCACACTCCAAAACATACAGGTTGGTAGCTTCATTGGCCTCAGTAAAAATTGGAAATTGTCCCTAGTGTATAAGATAGTGCTATTGTACAGGGTGATCACTGGTCGGCGCAGACTCGGTTGGCCGAAAGACATGTTTCCACGCTGTATCTCCAATGTCTAAATCAATCTTCAATTGCATAAATAATACTTTATGATTAAATTATGAGTAGGGGAGAGAGAGGAGAGGATAACTTATTCTGGGTGAAAAAGATATTCTTCGATTTATAATATCACATCACTGAGAAACTTATTGTAGTTCCTTAGAAATGGAGAATCACTTTAAATATGTTGTATCTGTGATCCAGCAATGGGTGACTGTGATACTTGGCGACTTAATATGTAGTGCACTTGTGTTGTAAATATATTTTGTTATGAAACCCAATGGATGGGCTCAGCCTTAAAGATGATTCATGCACCTGAGAAGGTTGTTTCAGATTTCTGCAGCAATTAAAACAGTTGAAGATGTACGGGTGGCATGGTGGCACAGTGGTAGAGTTTCTGCCTTGAGGGCCTGTCCCACCAGCATGCGATAGCATGCGTCTAGCACGACCAAACGTGGTCGCTTGAGGTGTACAGCCTCGCAGGGCCGGTCCCACTTCGATCAGCGGAGGAGTATGGAGTTGTGCGGGGCTGGTCCCGACATCGCGCGAGGCTCCAAAAATCTTGCACTGTCCGAAAATCCCGTGCGACAACGGCCTGTCGGCCCGCAGCCGCATTGAGGCCGTACGCAGTGCCTCGACAGGCGTACGCAGCGTCTCAAAGTCATACGCAGCATCTTGACGCCGTACACAGCGTCTTCATTTACCTCCCCGACTCCAAAGACATACAGGTTGTAGGTTAATTGGCTTAGTATAAATATTACAAATTATCCCTAATGTGTGTAGGATAGCGCTAATGTGCAGAGATCGCTCGTCGGCACGGTCTCACTGGGCCAAAGTGAGACTGGATTTCTAAACTAAATTTTGTTTACTGATAGCTGATCTTCCCTGCCACATCTATTAATATCTTCAAGTTCAGTCAGCTCTCAGCAAAATAATAAATGACTGGGCACATCTCAGCAATAATCTAGTGGAAATGAACTCCACATCCAAAACACGTGTTGTTTTTTTAGGTTAATTCACCTCTGTAAATTGCCCCTTGTGTGTAGTAGGATAACTAGTGTGAACAGGTGACTTGATGGTCGGTTTGGACTCTGTGGGCTGAAGTGCCTATTCCCATTCTGCATCCCCAAACTAAAGTAAATTAAACTAGTTTGGCCTGGAGAGTTTTTCTAGTGATACGGCATGGAAACAGGCCCTTCAGGCCACCAAGTTCTTACCAACCATCAATCACCTGTTCATGCTAGTTCTATGTCACCCCATTTCCTCATCCAATCCCATCATATTAGGGACAATTTTACAGAGGATATATGACTTACAAACCCACATGTCTTTGACATGTGGGAGGAAACCAAAGTGGTCTCAAAGGGAACATAGGAACTCCACACAGGCAACACCCGGGGTCAGGGTCGAACCCGGGTCTCTGGCACTGTGAAGCAGAAACTCTACCAGTTGTGGCATTATTCTTATAACTGATCATAATGAAGCATTGATAATGTATGTCCAATGTATTCCAATGGCTGATCTACTCACTATATAAGAATGAAAACCAGAAGTAATTCCACCTCCTTGTGTTATCTTGCATACTCTTCCCAGCCAACAAATGATAAATACTTTAATACATCGTGTTTAGATGATGATTCCCTGAAGATGATAGACTCCAATAAAAAATTACTATTTATTTTTAGAAATGCATTCACCTAATGATAAATAAGTCTCCGTATAGACAGAAATAGGTTTCAATTGCTGCAAGGGAACTAAATTATTCATTTGTGCTTTCATAATGCCCTGAAGTCAATCATATGGAAAGTTTAATTTTCTTTATTGCTGATATGCATGAAAGCAAATCTTTCTCCAGATGTCGATATAGGATAATTTTAAATGAGATTTGATACTTGAGCATCTTTGTGAAACAAATATGTCAGTTCAGAGCCATTATGTTGATCAGTACCAATAATATGCCTTTTTAGAGTACACAGTAAGTTAGATGTTAAGAATTGGCACAGAACGAGCATTGCTGCCTTACAGCACCAGAGACTTGGGTGTGATCCTGAATACGGGTGCTGTCTGCATGGAGTTTGTTCGTTTTCCCTGTGACTGCGTGGGTTTTCTCTGTGTGCTCCGGTTTCCTGGCACATTCCAAAGATGTACAGGTTGGTCGGTAATTGCCTTCTGTTAATTTTAAATTATCCATAGTGTGAGTAGGATACTATATGGGATGATTACTGGTCAGCACAGAAATGGTGGACCGAAGGGCATGTTTCCATGCTGTATGTCTAAAGTCTAAACTAAAGTGTTGTTAGAGGATGGATTTATACAGAACCTGTCAAGCAAGCCTAGGTCAGGTGGTGGGCCTGAATTCAGATTGTCGACAGAATAGTCACAGCAGTGAATGTCCCACATGAGAGTTCAATCGAGCAAAAACATTTTTTTCCCCAATTTTAAACAAGAACATAGGAAAGCGGAACTGGAGATCTCCGCCTTTATTTTCAAAAGCAAATTTCTGGAAACTTGACATTAACACAGGAACTGGTGGCTGCCCTCAGCAGGTCAGGTACAGTATGGAGAGAGGGACAGAGTTTTCTCTCTCCACAGTGCTCAGTAGTTTTCTGAATTCTTCTTTATACTTTCCATTCTTTGACTGGGTCAGAATGGCAGATTTCCATTCCAAAGCACACAAGATGCTAAAGAAAACTAAGCTGGTAAGGCAGCATCTCTGGAGAACATAGATATGTGATAGGTGATCCTGCCATGCTTGGTACTGCCTCTCATATCTCCCAGCTTTCTTCCCCCTCACAGTTACTCCAGCACTTTGTGTCCTTTTGTGTAAACCAGCATCTTGCAGTTCCTTATTTCTCCAATCTAAGGCACATTCCTGAAATGACAGAATTTTACCCAAATCAGGTAATTGAGGTGTAAGATTGGCCGTGATCTTTTGAGCAGCGAAGCGAATTCAAGAGGCTAACCAACCTACCTCTGCTCCTTTTTCTCGTGTTCCCAAATTGAAAACATGTCCATTGTTACTGTCTAAACAACAAGCACACACAAACCAGTCTTTATAATGAGTACAAAGTCCAACCCTGACACATATTGTTGAACATATAAATCCTAAATCCTGCCTACACTTTATTATCTTCGCTACCCACACCATCACCAATCTCCTAAATCTCTCCTCAGGTTGTAGTCATGACATTAGGTCAGTAAGTTAAAAATAAATATTAAATAATATTAGCACATTTTATGAGTCTTTGCGTTTTGTGCTAAGAGCTTGCTGCTGTGCTTTGTATTTAATTATGTGAATTGCTGTGTTAATGGTCTATGCCCACTTTGGTTTCCTACATGTGTTTGTTTTAAAGGAGATGGCATTGCTGGGAAAACATTAATCATTGAATGATTTATCCTGCTAGCATAGTAAATCCTTACTATGAGGAATGGGATGTGAATAGCAAGCAGTAAGATCAAGGTCAATGTCATTTGCAGGACTACAGGGAAAGAGCAGGGGAATGGATCTGATGGGAATGCTCTATGAGCAACTGCCAGAAACTCTGTGGGCTGAATGGCCTACGGAACTGTAATAATTCAGTTGTGAACTTTAATTTCTAAACGTTCTTTTCAAACTAGATATGTTTAGATTCGGTATTTGGAACAGAACACATAATGTGATCTCATGCTTTATAACCAATGTAAACACTCACAAGGAAAGGTATCAGGGGTTATGGGGAGAAGGCAGGAGAATGAGGTTAGGAAGGAGAAATAGATCAACCATGATTGAATGGCGGAGTAGTCTTGCTGGGCCGAATGACCTAATTCTGCTCCTATCACTTATGACCTTGTGAAAGGGTAATATTTTTTGAACCACATTCAGTTTCTCATGGGAACAATGTATCATTGCTTAAGATGAGGGGAAAATGTCACATTCTTACATTACTAAAGCTTCCAAGATGCATTTGCAGGACATCGATTGTACCTGGGTGATTTTTAAACCGAAGATAGACAAATTGCTGGAGTAATTCAACGGATCAGGCAGCATCTCTGGAGAAAAATAATAGGTGACGTCTCTAGTCAGGACCCTTCTTCGGACTTCTGAAGAAGGGTCCCGACCTGAACCATCACCTATCTTTTATCTCCAGAGATGCTGCCTGACCCATTGAGTTACTCCTGCACTTTGTATCTATGTACGGTATAAACCTGCATCTGCAGTTCTTTGTTTATAGATTTCCAAAACCAGTTCTGTAAAAAAAAAACACTTATTCCAGTTACAACAGTGGCATAAAGGAAAGTGCAGAGGAAACAACTGTTCTCACTTGTTCACCTGTGACACAAGTGTGAATTTATTCACGACGAATCACCTTAAATACAAATCTTTCAATGGCATTCCTTTTAAAAGCAATGCAGTGTCCTGGCTAACATTTATTCCTAATCTACAATGAATGATTATCTGGCCATTACCTGTCGCTGTATGTAGGACATGTTATGCGCAAATTGGCTGCAAAAATTCCCACATTAAATTAGTGGCTGCATTTCAAAATGCTTATTGGTTATAAACCATTTTGATCATTTGGAAAGCAGTTCAGAGAAGCCAATATCTTTCTTTGAAAAGCACTCTGTTTACAAAATGAAACAGGTTTTGTCTCTGTGTTCAAAAGGGAACTGCAGATACTGGAATATCGAAGGTACACAAAATTGCTGGGGAAACTCAGCGGGTGCAACAGCATCTATGGAGCGAAGGAAATAGGCGACGTTTCGGGCCAAAACCCTTCTTCAGACTGATAGGGGGTGGGGAAAGAAAGAAGGACAAAGGGAGGAGGAGGAGGGGCCCGATGGCGGGCGGATGGGAGGGTGGGAGGAGACAGCTAGAGAGTCCCTCTGGTCCTCACCTTTCACCCCACCAGCCGGCAAATACAACACATAATCCTCCGCCATTTCCGCCACCTCCAACGTGACCCCACCACTCGCCACATCTTCCCATCTCCCCCCATGTCTGCCTTCCGCAAAGACCGCTCCCTCCGCAACTTCCTCGTCAATTCTTCCCTTCCCTCCCGCACCACCCCCTCCCCGGGCACTTTCCGTTGCAACCGCAAGAAATGCAACACCTGTCCCTTCACCTCCCCTCTCGACTCCATTCAAGGTCCCAAGCAGTCGTTCCAGGTGCGACAAAGGTTCACCTGTATCTCCTCCAACCTCATCTACTGCATCCGCTGCTCTAGATGTCAGCTGATTTACATCGGTGAGACCAAGCGTAGGTTGGGCGACCGTTTCGCCGAACACCTCCGCTCAGTCCGCAATAACCTACCTGACCTCCCGGTGGCTCAGCACTTCAACTCCCCCTCCCATTCCCAATCCGACCTCTCTGTCCTGGGTCTCCTCCATTGCCAGAGTGAGCAACAGCGGAAATTGGAGGAACAGCACCTCATATTCCGTCTGGGGTCCTTGCGTCCCTATGGCATCAACATTGAATTCTCCCAATTTGGCTAGCCCGTGCTGTCTCCTCCCCTTCCTTCACCCTCTAGCTGTCTCCTCCCACCCACCCATCCGCCCGCCCTCGGGCTCCTCCTCCTCCTCCCTTTGTCCTTCTTTCTTTCCCCACCCCCTATCAGTCTGAAGAAGGGTTTCGGCCCGAAACGTCGCCTATTTCCTTCGCTCCATAGATGCTGCTGCACCCGCTGAGTTTCCCCAGCAATTTTGTGTACCTTCAGGTTTTGTCTCTGTTCTGCCCTCTATCTACAATTCAGGAGATTGCAGTGGAATTATCTTTAAGAGGTCGCCGTCTAAAAAACTGCATTGTCAGGTGACCTCTTCCGAGAAAAATGAACTGGCCTCTTTATTGGTTCACCCTGTGTAATCTTTCACAAAAGCCGTTAACGTTAGTGCATGCATCATATTTCTGGTGAAAAACACTTTATTGAATGAAATAAACCGTTAAAGATTTACCTTTCAGGTTGATTATTTTGATCAAATTGAATCAGTCTGATGACTAACGATTGATGTTGATGTTCCATGATTGAAATGACTGATTTCAGTTTTATTTATTCCATGCTCCACTTATTTGTTTGTCATATTTTGTGAAATTTTAAATAAATTTACATTTCATTGAATACTTTTTAACTTCTGTTTTCTAGTTGATATCAATTTTTCATCAACACCATTCTTTCTTTGAAAGTGACTTCACAGATAGATAGGGTGGTCAAGAAGGCTTTCAGCACAATGGAAGTCATCAGTCAGAGCATTGAGTCTAGAAGTTGGGGGGTCATGTTAAAGTTGAATAAGATATTAATAAGGCCACATTTAGAGTATTGTGTTCAGTTTTGGCCACCATGTTAAAGGAAAGCTGTTGTCAAGGGTGTTGGAAAGGGTGAAGAGAAGATTTACGAGGTTGTTGCCAGGACTCGAGAGCCTGAGCTATAGTGAGAGGTTGAGCAGGCTTGGACCCTATTTCTTGGAGCGCACGAGGATGTGGGATAATCTTACAGAGGTGATCAAGATCATGAGAGGATTAGATTGGGTCTTTTGCCCAGAGTCGGGGAATCGAGAACAAGAGGACATGGGTTCAAGGTGAGGGGGGAAAACCTAATCGGAACCTGAGGGGTAACTTTTATACACAAGGATGGTGGGTTTCATGAATGAGCTGCCAGATACTATTGACTAGGACAGGTACTATTGTTGAGTTTTGGACAGGTACATGAATAGGACAGGTTTAGCGAGTCAAGCGCAGGCAGGTGGGAGTAGAGTAGATGGGACATGTTGGTCAGTGTGTGCGCAGGTTGGGCTGAAGGGCCTGTTTCCATGCTGCATGACTGGATCTAGGTGAAGAGGTATACATATCATGGAAGAATTGATCAGGCTGTAGCTCATTTCTTTGGAAAATATTTATCGTGTTCTTATGTTTCCTTATTAAATAGCTATTTGGTCAAGTCAAGTTTATTGTCATATGCACAGGTATGATAAGGAACAGGTGCAATTAAAATCTTACAGTAGAATCAAGGAACTGCAGATGTTGGTTCACCAAGAAAATACACAAAATGCTAAAGTAGAACGATTTGCAAAAAGGTTGTGGAATCAACATATGATGCTTATTTTATTAAATGTGTACAAATAATTTATGACACAGAGCCAGGGTATTAAGGAAGGAGTTCTTAATTCCCTCGTCGAGTTCCAAGCAGCAGAGATGGTTTGGAATTAGAATATGCTCTTTGACTTTAGGCTTTAGACTCCAGAGGTGCAGCACAGAAACAGGCCCTTCGGCCCAGCAAGTCCACACTGACCAGCGATCACCATGTGCACTAGCACAATCCAACACGCTAGAGACAATTTACAATGTTTACCAAAGCTCATTAACCAACAAACCAGTACCTCTTTGGAGTGTGGAAGGATACTGGAGGACCCGGAGAAAACCGACGGTCACAGGGAGAACATACAAACTCCGTACAGACAGCACCCGTAATCAGGATCGAACCCGAGTCTCTGGCGCTGAGAGGCAGTCACTCTACAGCTGTGCCACCATGCTGGCCCATATGAATGTGATTGATTTTGGCGTGGAAAATTAATTGAGTTTCTACATCACACTTTGTCTCAGTTGCAAGTCACGATAATCAGCTAGTGAGTAGTCAGTCTGTTCCCTCTGGGTGGTGCATGGAGGCCCGAAGGGGAACGGAATTAGATCATGCAATTTTTATTGACTTGCATTGCTATGGTTTCTCTACTTCAATGTACCATGGTTAACCGCTCTGTAGATCATTAAATATATACGCTCCATAAATTCCTATCAGGTCTTGCTGGCATTCGGGGCAGTGCGGATACAGGATTTAGTAGCAGCTGTTGCTTTGCTACATGTGTTTTTTCTAAACATTTTGAACTGGAGACGGAGAAATAGCTTGAGATGCACAAGACTGCTTTGTTCACTTGAAAATGAAGTAAAATTGCCGAAATGCTGTGATTTTTTTCATCAATGAACAGTACAGTAATCCCTCGTTATAACAGACCATAGGAAGGCAGATTGATGTCCGTTATTGCAGATTGTCTGCTATAACCAAGTGTAGCTACTAAGACTCATACACATGTAAAGATACAACATATTTTATTAAGCTCTTATAGCTCAGAATCTGCAGTACGTTACATTTCCAGCCTCTACATCTACTGCCTGACGTAGGCGAGTTCTGATATTATAAAGCATGTATAAGGCGGGGCTTCTACTAACAAGCACAATGATTGGCTAGCATGCAATAGCCGATCTATACCAAGTAAGGCATTATCATTGTACATGTAGACTCAAGGAGTCATAGAGTTATACAACATGGAAACAACTAGCCCACACTGACCAACATGTCCCATCTACACTAGTCCCGCCTGCCTGCGTTAGGCTCATATCCGTCTAAACCTGTCCTATCATAGAAACATAGAAACATAGAAAATAGGTGCAGGAGTAGGCCATTTGGCCCTTCGAGCCTGCACCGCCATTCAATATGATCATGGCTGATCATCCAACTCAGTATCCTGTACTTGCCTTCTCTCCATACCCCCTGATCCCTTTAGCCACAAGGGCCACATCTAACTCCCTCTTAAATATAGCTAATGAACTGGCCTCAACTACCTTCTGTGGCAGAGAATTCCAGAGATTCACCACTCTCTGTGTGAAAAATGTTTTCCTCATCTCGGTCCTAAAAGATTTCCCCCTTATCCTTAAACTGTGACCCCTTGTTCTGGACTTCCCCAACATCGGGAACAATCTTCCTGCATCTAGCCTGTCCAACCCCTTAAGAATTTTGTAAGTTTCTATAAGATCCCCCCTCAATCTTCTAAATTCTATCCATGTAACTGTCTAAATATGTCTTAAACATTGCAATAGTACCTGGCTCAACTCCCCCCTCTAGTAGCTCGTTCCATATTTCCACCACCCTTTGTGTGAAAAAGTTACACCTCAGGTTCCTATTAAATGTCCCCCCCCCATGTTAAACCTATGTCTTCTGGTTCACAATTCCCCTATTCTGATCAAGAGACTCTGTGCACCTACCTGATTTATTCCTCTCATGATGTAGCACAAGCAAACACGCAAGGACACAAAGTGCTGGAGTAACTCAGCAGGTCAGGCAGCATCTCTGAAGAACATGGATAGGTGACGCTTCGAGCTGAAACCCATCTTCAGACTCTGAGGGCAGCTGGGGATCACTGCAAGTTGCTGGGTAGGTGGTGCTAGCCAAATGTGGCATGGGCAGCCATCGGTAGGTCAGTCAACTGTAACCAAAATCCATTTTAAAGAGACCCATTAAAACAAATGTTTGCTGTATAAACAATGACCAAGTAATGAGATTTTGCTGTGCTCAATATCCAGCATAAAAATCACTGGACCGTATGTTCTAACCTTGCATACAAGACATAAACATGCTGCATTATTGGATTGGCCTCTCTCTTACATAGAAGCCTGTCAGTAAAGTTACAAGGCGTCTTGTGGGGGCAGCACAGTGGCACAACGGTAGAGTTGCTGCCTTACAGCACTAGCGACCCAGGTTTGATCCTGACGATGTGTGCTGTCTGAATGGAGTCTGTTCATTCTCCCTGTGACTGGGCAGGTATTATCCTGGTGCTCCGGTTTCCTCATACACTCCAAAGGCATACAGGTTTGTAGGTTAATTGGCTTCCATAAGTTTAAAAATTGTCCCTAGTGTGTGTAGGTTAGTTAACAGGGTGATCGCTGTTTGGCCCAAAAGGGCCTGTTTGTGCTGTATTTCTAAAGACTAAAGGTTAAAGGGCAGACCTCCTGCACCTTGCAGAGGCTCAATGCCTCTATTGTGATAATCAAATCCTTTGTGAAATCACCAACCCAGCACATGGTTGTATTATTCTGGCTGTGTGGACTGCACCGGTTCCAGGCAGTGGCTCACCACCAGTTATGGATGGGCATGCAATAACAGGTCACACCAGCAAAACAAAAATATATTGGAAGAAACCAGGAACTGCAGATTCTGGTTAATACACAAAAGGACACAAAGTGTTTTGTTCAGTTTAGAGAAACAGCATGGAAACAGGCCCTTCAGCTCACTGAATCCATGCTGACCACAATCACCTACACACTAGTTCTATTCTACAGATTGGAGACAATTTACAGAAACCAATTCACTTACAAACTAACCTACAAATTGGGTGGCACAGTGGCGCAGCGGTATAGTTGCTGCCTTACTGCGCTAGAGACCCGGGTTCAATCTGAACTACGGGCGCTGTCTGTACGGAGTTTGCATGTTTTCCCCGTAACCATGTGGGTTTCATCCGGGTGCTCCAGTTTCCTCCCACATTTCAAAGTCGTGCAGGTTTGTAGGTTCATTGGTTTCTGTAAATTGTCCCTAGTGTGTAGAATAGTGCTAGTGTATGAGTGTTCGCTGGTCAGCATGGACTCGGTGGGGCAAATGGCTGTACATCTAAAACTACAAACCTACATTTCTTTGCAATGTAGGAGGAAACCGGGGCACTCAGAGAAAAACCACGTGGTCACATGGAGAATGTACAAACTCCATACATAAATACATGACAGCACTCGTAGTTAGAATTTAAAAAAACACAGGTCTCTGGTGCTGCAAGACAATAACTCTATTGCCGCGCCACTATGCCGCTCTGCTCAATCATTCAGTTAATCTTTTACCTAGGACTGACTTTTCCTGCACTCACCATATACTTTATGCCCAAGCCTGTGTACTTTACATGAAAAGTGTCATTTTATACGAAGCTTGTGATTTTCAATACAAACTCGTAAACCCAATTTCAAGGCATTCGTGTTTATACTGAAAATCACAAGAATAGTATGAATAAAACCTTTTCCGCTGAAAACATTTATTTTCATTGATGCAAACTTGAAGAGTCTCCAGCAGATGCATGTGTTTTACTTTTTGAAAAAGAGACACAGCCATTAATTTCTTTCCTTGCAACTGTTTACAATACGCTTCTCTGTTTTAAGTAATTGAGCTGAGTTTTTGCACTGGTCATGTGCAAATGGAAGTATATGGTTGCAGCTCAGTAGAATATAAGTTCTTTATGTATCCTCAAAAAAGTAATTGGTGTGCTGCGCATGACGACAGAGAGACAAAACTAAATAGCAATGGCACTCACAGCTTTATTTTAGACTTTAGAGATACAGCGTGGAAACAGGCCCTTCGGCTCACCGAATCCACGACGGCCAGCGATCACACCGTACACTGACACTATCCTACACACTAGGGACAATTCACAATTTACAGAAGCCAATTGACCTACAAACATGTACATCTTGTACAAACCTCCTACCAATGGGAGGAAACCTGAGCAATCTGAGAAAACCCACATAGTCACAAGGAGAACGTAAAAAATTGTGTATAGTCAGCATGAACCCGGACCCAAGATCGAACCCGAGATTCTCTGAAAACACATAGCTTCCGGACATCAGCCAGCCAAACAGCATCTCCATGCTGTGATGTTGAGTATACTTTATAATTGAAGCTTTTTTATAATAAAAAAAATATTTATCATCGAAATTATTATTTCCCAAGCACAGCCCAAAATATTGGTAGTAATCTGACTATGAATTATGGTGGGAGGGAACAAGTAAATTGAAAGCAGTTCTCTGTGAACTTCTGCATGGTAACAAAGCTACACACTGGGGTGTGAAGAAAGAAGCTTTTATCCAGAAACACAGAAGCCAGCCAAAGTTAGAGCATGGTAACCCAAAGGTATTTAGCTCCACATAACTGCCCAAGGGATTATTTCAATGAACGAGGAAGGAGAAATGACTAAATGAACCCAGTATAGTACTATACAGCATAGCGTTGGAACAAGCAGGCTCACACTCATTAATCTTTGCACCAAACTCATTGCTGTCTTCATTAGTATTGTTGTTCACTGCAAACTTCCAAATTTTACAGATGTTGCTTTGCAAATTTAGTTTAATTTAGAAATACTGCATGGAAACAGGCCCTACAGCCCACTGAGTCCGCACCGACCACCGATCACCTGTTCACACTAATTATATCCTAGTTATATCCACACTTGGGACAAATTAAAGAAGCCAATTAACCTCAAACCCTCACGTCTTCTGAATGTGCGAGGACACTGCAGCACCCAGAAAAAACCCACACAGTCACAGGGAGAATGTACAAACTCCGTACAGACAGCACCCATAGTCAGGGTCGAACCCTGGTTTCTGGCACTGTACAGTAGGTCTACTGCTGCACCACCGTGCCGCCACAAATATCAAAATCAATTTTCTATTTGACCTTTAAAATGGTTATTCCCTTTGAAGACAGAAAAAAATATTTTGACAAGGATACACTTTAACTTAATTGTAGCTATGCAAACCTGTGTTGATTTCAATTTAGTTTTGATGAAACATAGAAACATAGAACATAGGTGCAGGAGTATGCCATTCGGCCCTTCGAGCCTGCACCGCCATTCAATATGATCATGGCTGATCAACCAACTCAGTATCCCGTACCTGCCTTCTCTCCATACCCCCTGATCCCTTTAGCCACAAGGGTCACATCTAACTCCCTCTTAAATATAGCCAATGAACTGGCTTCAACTACCTTCTGTGGCAGAGAGTTCCAGAGATTCAACACTCTCTGTGTGAAAAATGTTTTTCTCATCTCGGTCCTAAAGGATTTCCCCTCTATCCTTAAGCTGTGACCCCTTGTCCTGGACTTCCCCAACATCGGGAACAATCTTCCTGCATCTAGCCTGTCCAACCCCTTAAGAATTTTGTACGTTTCTATAAGATCCCCCCTCAATCTCCTAAATTCTAGCGAGTACAAGCCGAGTCTATCTAGTCTTTCCTCATATGAAAGTCCTGACATCCCAGGAATCAGTTTGGTGAACGTTCTCTGCACTCCCTCTATAGCAATAATGTCCTTCCTCAGATTTGGAGACAAAACCTGTACGCAATACTCCAGATGTGGTCTCACCAAGACCCTGTACAACTGCAGTAGAACCTCCCTGCTCCTATACTCAAATCCTTTTGCAATGAATCATCACTGAAACCAAACTTGCTCTCTCCACAATGCAGATTAGATTGTTGGCACTTACAACATTCTCCGATTTTGTTCGTATTCCTGAAGCAAAAGTGGCAATAGGTCGTTCTATCTTTAACAAAAATGGGATAAAATCCTTTGAATTTTCTAAAAAAAAATACTGGGGCGGCACAATGCCATTCTTGGTAGTGCTGTTACCTCACAATGACAGAGACCTGGTTTAGACTGTGACTTTAGATGCTGTCTGTGTGAAATTTGCACATTCTCCCTGTGACCAAGTGGATTTCCTCCGGGTGCTCTAGTTTTCTTCGACATCTCAAACATGTACGGGTTTGTAGGCTGTACAGCCTCTGTAAAATTGTACTTAATAAGTCCATAAGTTCTTGGAGCAGAATTAGGCTTTTTAGCTCATCGAGTCTACTCCGCCATTCAATGATGGCTGATCTCTCTTTCCTTTATTTATTGGTTCATCGTGTATTGGGATTGGATGAGAAAGTGGGATAACATAGAACTAGTGTGATTGGCCTGCACTCGATGGGCTGAAGAGCCTGTTACCATGCTTTATCTCTAAAAATTAAATTCCACTTGTCCACTTGTCCACTTATGAGAACATGTTAAAACGTTAGTAAAGGCAATTTTGGAAACACTCAGTCGATCCATTATCTGTGGAGCAGGAAACAGAATTAACATTTTCTAATGCCTTTGGCAAATCAAGCCTCTACATGC
Organism: Amblyraja radiata; assembly: GCF_010909765.2. Classification (NCBI taxonomy): domain Eukaryota; kingdom Metazoa; phylum Chordata; class Chondrichthyes; order Rajiformes; family Rajidae; genus Amblyraja; species Amblyraja radiata. Next base: position 46,781,854 of record NC_045966.1, read on the forward strand.
ACAAATCAAGATATTTATGAGGTCCCTTTTTCGAGTTGGCAAATTGTCAGCAATGGCTTAGATACGTGTTAATTGCAGAGGCAATAAAATCAGAAAATGCTGAAAGTACAGCAAAGGCTCAGGGCAAAGAGAAGTAACAAGAGTTAATGTTTCAGATTTTGTAAAAGCAAATGAGAATATAAAATGTACGGAAATCATTCAGCAAACTATGGAATAAGTTCATAAATTCATAAATTATAGCATTGGAAATAGGCCATTTTGCCCATCAAGACTAATCCACCATTAAATCATGGCTGATCTAACTTCCCCCCTCAACCTCACTCTCCTGCCTTCTTCCCATAACTCCCGACACCTGTACTAATCAATGTGCAGAAAAAGAGGCATTGTGATTTAAGCCATAACGTTTACCTAATGAGTCACACGTAGGGCATAAGAACAAATGTTCTTAGGGCAAAATAACATTAGAAAAGAACAAAATGTTGGAGTAACTCAGCAGATCAGGCAGATTCCCGGGGGAATAAGGATAAATAGCGTTTTGGGTCATAACCCTTCTTCAGTCTGAAGAAGGGTCTAAACCCGAAATGTAATTTATCCATGTTTTCCAGTGATACTGCCTAACATGCTGTTACTCCAGCACTTCATGTCTTTCCTTGGTAAACTAGCATCTGTAATTCCTTATTTTCTATAAGATCATAAGAGAAACCATTCAAATCTTGAACTTGATTCACCATTCAAAAAGACAAAGCCTAATTTGATCTTAGCTCTACTTTCCTGCCTATCTCACATAATAGTTGATTTTCCTATTGTTGAAAAATCTCTCAGCCCTAAATATATTCAGCAAAAACACCAAAAGTTTCTGAGGTAGAGAATTCCAAAGATTTGTCTTCTCTGAGAATGTTTTCTTTTAACTCCCATACTGCCAGAGGTGTAGTTGAAGAAGGTACTATCACAATGTTTAAAATACATCTGGACAGGTAAATGGGCAGGATAGGTTTAGAAGGATACAGGCCAAATGGCGGTTGGTGAGACTAGTGTTGATGGGGCATCTTGGTTGATGTGGGCAAAATGGGCTGAAGGACCTGTTTGACCCTAACTCCGATTGCTTGGATAATATTATTGTGAAACAATGCCCCTTGATTTTAGATTCCCTCGTAAAAAATAAACATCCTCTCAAATGGTTGTCCACCCATCTGCCAACCTGTAGCTGTATCCACCCATCACTTGCCAGGTTTTGTCCTGTCCTCATCTCTCTTCCAACTTTCTTCGCCTTACTACAATCAGTATGAAAAAATGGTCCCAACCTGAAATATCACCTATTTATATCCTTCAGAGATGATGATTGACCCGCTGAGTTATTCCAGCATTTTCTGCCTTTTTTTTGTAAATCAGCATCTTTAGTCTCTTGTCTCCATCTTCTCATCATCTACTCCACTGAGGCTACTCAGAATCTTTTTTCTGAGGTCGCCTCTCATTCTTGTAAGTTTGATATTGAGTAACCTTATCAACCTCGTTAACCTTTCCTCATAAACTAACCTCTTTGTCCTTAACAAGCAAACCAGGAACATTTCTGAACTGCCTCCAATCCAAGCAAAAAATATGAAGACAAATATCATACACAATACTTCAGTGTCCTGATACAGGGTCTGTATCTTGAAAATAGATTAAAAACTGCTGGAGTAACTCAGTGGGTCAGGCAGTATCTTGGGTTTTCTCCTGTGCTCCGGTTTCCTCCCACACTCTAAAGATGTACATGTTTGTAGGTTAAATGGTTTCGGTAAAATTGTAAATTGTCGCTAGTATGTAGGATAGTGTTAGTTAGTGTATGGGGTGATCGCTGGTCAGTGCAGACTTGGTGAGCCGAAAGGCCTGTTTCCACGCTGTATCTCTAAAGTCTAAATCTGTAGAATGCTATAATGTTGCATTAATAATGCAAAAAATCATATGATATAATTGGCCTTCAAGTAAACTATTCCACTGTGTACTTTTTTTCTTTATTGTAGTGTTAAAATGAAAGCTTATACATGGCTCCATTCCCAAAACACACACCCTTGGGATGGTGTGTTAATTGGCCCATGGTGAACTATAAACATTAATGTTTTTCCTTTCTTTACAGTTCTTTCCTAACTTGATTAATGTTGTCATCGTTTGTAGGTTTTGTTTCCGATTTTCACAGAATTTTCATCTCAGCTGAAAAAGAAACAATTCTCAAATGTCTGTATTCCCGTAGCGAAATCAGTAGGTTCAAAGCACATTCTGGACTCTCTCTCTTGAAATACTGTGTGTGTTCATCTTGGGTCTTCAGCCCAACTTGTCCACTCCGATCAAGTTGCTAGTATCACTTGCTTGCACACAGCCCAAGGGCTGAGAGCCTTTACAAACCATCACCTTCTCCACTTTGATGGGGGGTTTTTGCAATTAAACAACACTAAAGTGGTAATTTGCAGTAGTTAATGAAACTACCAATATTGACGGTGAAGAGAAGCAATCTTCAATGATTTATTTTGGAGATACGGCATGGAAACAACCCCTTCGACCTGCCGAGTCCACATAAGCTATCGATCACCTGTTCACACTAGTTCTATGCTATCCCCATTTCTCATCCACCTTCTACACACTTGGGGTAATTTTACAGAGGCCAGTTTAACCTGCAAAACCACGTCTTTAGATGTGGGAGGAAACCGGAGCACCCAGAGGAAATCCACGCATCACAGTGAGAACAAGAAACTACACATAGACAGCACCCAAGGTCAGGATTGAACCCGGGTCTACCAGCTGTGCCATTGTACTGCCACCTATAACTTGCATAAAAACATAATGTATAAAAGCATATTCTCCGTTACACATCGTCATTTCCTCCTCTTTGATATTTTTTTATTGCCACTAACCTATACTTCTTATCGAGTCCACACACAAGATTAGAAGTTGTTCAGCCAGAGCTGAACACACTTCTCGGCATCTGCATGCAATGGTATCTGTCTTGTCGCTGCTTGTGCTTCTTGCGTGTGGTGGTGGAAAGATTGGTGGAAACAGGGCCGCGACTTGAATGCTCGTTCCTTGACCCCACTAAGCAATACAAAAGTGACAAATTAAAGTAACCAATGATCCCACCATGGTCACAGTGAAAGGAAGCAACCCTCAATGATTTAATGAAAACAAATTGAATTATAGCAAATCCTTCAATACATTTGTTCATTCCTAAACTTTTCAAATAACCCTTTAAAGCTTTTAGTATATTTGTCATCGCTGCACCAAATAACTTGAATGTTACATGACTATAGGAATTAGCCTTTTTGAACTCAAAGGCTATTTTCGCCATCTTCAGACCAAATAGATCAAACTTGCAGGCAGTGCACAGTTTATAAGCTGTGTGTTATTTTCTGTCTCCATTGTTATTTGAATCAGACTTTATAACACTTCCTGTCAGAATGATTTAAGATTATCATGCTGGAACCCAATGGGTCACTTCTTTATCTCCCCTAGTCAGCAAGATCCTGTTTCCTGTGCATCGGCTGATAGCTGGCTCCAATCCCCGTACACGATGTTCAGAACCACAATGCTGGCCATTGGTTTAACAGTTTTCTTTGCCAATGGTTGCTAGTTTAGTCAAATAAGCTGCATAAAAAAATCAGTGCTGCATCATGCAGAAGACTAAAGCAGCAATTACTGGACATGGAGAGGATGCTTCCAGTACTGGGGGAGTCTAGGACCTGAGGGCACAGCCTCAGGACAAACTCTCGTTTTTTTGTGTCTATTTTTGGTCATTTTTTTAGTTGGTGCAGGAGGCCCATTTACAATGGGCAAATTGGTTACCTTGCACCTTACATTGGCAAAGTCAGTGCATTTTAAATGTACTTCATTGAAAGATGGCAAATTCCAAGTCCCTTATGGGTTTGTCCCACTTAAGGGCCTGTCCCACTTTGTGATTTTTTTTGGCGACTGCGAACGTCAGTCAGTGACTGACGCCCAAAAAAACGTCAAGTTGTACGACACTCCACGTCACCGTCTCATCAAGCTACGGCACTCCGCGTCACCCGCCTTCACACCACAAGAAGGTTACACCGAAGTATAATAATCACATTGGAAATGAACTTATCTACAATAAAACTAAGGACCAACAACTTTATAAGAGATAAATTGTTTATTTAACGTCAACGTCACCGGACGTCGCCTGCAGGATAGCATACGTCAGCTTGTGACAGGGCGCATGACATGATAAGACATCCAGATGTCGCCTGAGGATTTTGAACATTCCAAAATCCAGGGGCGGCAGGGAGACACCGCGTGCCACTACATGCGTCACCCCGCTTCACGCCGTGTAACGCCCCGAACACGCTGCGACAACCTCTTTTCAGGCTCTCGTCGAAAATGTCGCCCAAGGGTGACAGGCCCTTTAGGCTATTTTTAGGTAACTGCCGGTGACTATCATAGTCGTAGCAGGTCGCCGAAAAAACGGCAACTGGACCCCCTCTTTGACATAAAATTTGAAATAGAATCATTACTTTAACAACAACAAAATAGCGAAGTCAGTACCAGTGACAACCTATGTAACCTGGCGACAACCTATGTTAACCTGACTCTATGCTCTAAACCTTATCAATGTACGTCCAAATGTCTCTTATGATAAATACCAACTATCTCCACCAGGAACTCGTTCCATATACCCAGCACCCTATGTGTAAAAATGTTACCCCTCAGATTCCTATTAAATCTTTCCCGCCCTCACCTTAGATCTATATCCACTTGTTCTCGATTCCCCTACTCTGGACCGAAAAACTCTGCATTTACCTGATCTATTCCTCTCGTGATCTTGTCCACCTCTATAAGATCACCCTTCACCCTCTTGCGCTCCAAGAAATAGGCTGCTCAACCTCTACCTATAGCTCAGGCCCTTGAGTCCTGGCATCATCCTTGTAAATCTTCTCTGCACCCTTTACAGCTTGGCAACACGTTTCCTTTAACACGGTGACCAAAACGGAACACAATACTTTAATTGTGGCCTCACCACTGTCTTATACAACTGTAGCATCATCTATCAACCTCCATACTCAGTACTCTGACCGATAGATAGATAGATAGATATAATTTATTGCCACACAACCAGGGTTGGTGGAAATTTAGGTTGTCAGCAGCAGTACAATAATAAAGAACACACAATAAAACTGTAACACAAACATCCACCACAGCATTCATCACTGTGGTGGAAGGCACAAAAATTTGGCCAGTCCTCCTCCATTTCCCCCCCGTGTACAGGACCAGAGTCCAGTCAGTCCAGGATCGGCTCTTCCTCACTGGAGACCGCGGCTTTAGATTGTTGTAGGCCGCAGGCCGGCGGTCGAGATTTAAAGTCCCCGCCGCAGCCAGAAGCACCGTAGACTGCAGGGCCGGCGGTCGAAGCTCCCCTCCAGGGGCGATGGTAAGTCCATGCCGCACCCGCGGTAGAAGTTGGCCGAGGGCCGGCAGTGGAAGCTTCTTCTTCCCCCGGGTCCCCCACGAGGGATCCCGGGCTGTAGACGCCGCACCAGCTGGTGCCCTGCAGACCGCGGCCTCAGGCTGCGACTTCAGGCTGCCGGCTGCCCCGGGCCAGTGAAACGGAGCGCTCCCCTCCAGCGAGCCCCAGCGAGGGTCGCCCGCTCCACGCCGAGAGTCCACGCTGCGCCCGCCGCTGAAGCCCCGGGCGTGTCTCCGGGAAAGGCCGCGTCGATCCTTGATGTTAGGCCACGGGGGAGGCGACCTGGAAAAAGTCGCCTCTCCATAGAGGAGGCGACCGAAGCGGTTTCCCCCTTACCCCCCCACACCACCCCCCACACAAAACACACGAAGAAACACAAAATACACACTTTAAAACATACTAAAAAATAAAAAAAAGCTGGAAAAACTGACGCGCTGCTGACATGGCTGCACACAGAGGAGCGCCCCCTACAGAGAGATGAAGGTCAATGTGCCAAAAGCCTTCTTGACCATGTGATATAAATATCATACACTTACTGCTTGAACTGATGCTGTGATTGTGGTTAAACATCACAGTAAGGAATTGGAGAAAGTAATTAATTTAACAATTGAATTGTAAGGGTGACTTGATTTTCCATAAAATAAATGCATTAAGGCAATGGAGATAAAGTCAGCCCCAATTTTTGTTGTACGTTGGAACATAAATCTCCATCAGTCAAATTCTTAAAGTATGACCGATGGTAACCTTTTAGTTTTGTCCCAAGTAAACTAATCAATGTCTAGAATCTACACAATGAATAATGAGATAGCAGTTCAGGCCACAGGAAGAAGGAAACAAAGCTGTACAATGCAAATCTTTTCTAAAAGTTTCCCTTCTTGCCTGTTTGACTGTGGTCTTTATAGACTATAAAATCAGCAATTATTCTTAAAATAATTTACACAGTCTGAATGTTTAAGAGGGAACTGCAGATGCTGGAAAATTGAAGGTAGGCAAAAATGCTGGAAAAACTCAGTGGGTGAGGCAGCATCTATGGAGCAAAGGAAATAGGCAACGTTTTGGCTCGAGATCCTTCTTCAGACTGATGTGAAGGTGGGGGGGGGGGGGAGAAAAAAGGAAGAGGCGGTGACATTGGGCTGCGGGAGAGCTGGGAAGAGGCGGAGAAAGCTGGGACTACCTGAAATTGGAGAAGTCAATGTTCATACCGATGGGTTTTAAAAATATGAGCTGAAAGTGAGTTTTGCAATCAAATTTGGATATTCTGTTTTAAAGGGTCTTATAGATTCTGGTCTGCATTACCCACTTTTAAAACACGTCTGATTTAGTTATTGAGTGGAATTGGAACTCCTTGCCCTATGGCTGAACCAATTTCTTGCTTACATTTATTTTGATAGTGCAGCAGACTAGAATCTCTAATGTAACAGGATCCCATTATGCACCTGAAGCCATTACATCCAGTGAGGGAGGAGGTCAGTTGAAATGGGGGGAAGAAGGGTCTGAGGACTAGACTATCTAAATTGACCTTTGGCCAGACCCACAGGTTCCTTAATTGCACCATTTGGGATTGTCAGGTAAGAGTAGATGTATTGGAGTGCTAGAGAGTTACAGCACATAAGCAGGCCCGTTGGCCCATTGCGTTTGTGCCTATCCTTAAGCACCCATTTTACACTAATCCTATCCTAACCCATCCGGTTTTACTACTTTACTACAAATCTATATAATTAAAAGTCTCAGCTTGACCACTTCCTGTTTGCACTGTGCTTTGATTTTAGAAAAAACAGCTACCACATATGGCTGTGATTTTTTGGCCATCTTACTCGGAGTCCTCCTCCGCTGTGCAGGCCATGAGGTTTTTTCCATTCATGAAAAATAAAAAACTTATTAGTGTTTAAAAAATCTTGAGATGCTCTCTCCTGTCAATCACCGACATGAAGGCCACGCCCCTTGTGTGAGGGGGGAGGGACTGTAAAATCTGGAAGTGTCGGCGTGGCTCAGTCTGTCTGCAAGATGGTGAGGGAGAGGTCACAACTCTCTGTCTGAGCTGGGAAACTACAGAACACTGTGAGTAAGCAATGTACTTGGATAAATGATTTGTTAGCCCTTGATGAAAATGAAATGAGTTGTTTGGCCTGCCCTGTGCTTGAAACTGCAATGGCAATGGAAATGAAGTGAAAATGCTATGAGCTGTTTGGCTTGGGACTGCCCTGTGCTTGAAACTGCAATGGCAATGAAAATGAAGTGACAATGCAATGAGCTGTTTGGTTTGAGCCTGCCCTGTGCTTGAAAGTGCAATCGAAATGAAATGAAAATGCAATGAGTTGTTTGGCTTGAGCCTGCCCTGTGCTTGAATGTGCAATGGCAATGGAAATAAAGTGAAAAAGCAATCAGCTGTTTGGCTTGGGCCTGCCTTGTGCTTGAAAGTGCAATGTCAATGGAAATAAAGTAAAAATGCAATCAGCTGTTTGGCTTGGCCTGCCCTGTGCTTGAAACTGCAATGGCAATGGAAGTGAAATGAAAATGCAATGAGTTATTCAGCCTGCCCTGTGCTTGAAACTGCAATGCAATTAGAAATGAAATGAAATGAGTTGTTTGGCCTGCTTGAAAGCACTAATTTCGGCCCACAGGGCCCCTGTTAGCCGAGAAACCAGTCCCTTCTGCCCCAAGTGCTCATATTAGCCCAGGCGGAGCATTTTGTCACAATCGGATCGTGCCAGGCCATGAAAAGTCCAGAAAAAGTGCCTTTCTCTGAGATTTCACTCAGATTTTTTTTTAAAGAGCCCCTTTGGCCCATCAGTAAGTATTCCCCCTGCAAGTATTACGCCTCACCCTGGTATTTTTCTCCCTCCCTTCATTTTCTCCCTGTGAGATACAGGTCAGGACAGACTTTCCTCTTTCGTTGCTGTGGTGATCTGCAGAAAAAGATGAAAATTTTCTCAAATCGATTCTCCACCCTCACCCCCTTCTCTCTCGCAGAGTCTCTCACCTGTTTTGGGCAGCATTTCTGGCAGTCTCTGAGCTGCCAGCCCACCAGGCCTGAGTGGCTGAGCTGTCAGTCCACCATCCCTGAGTGACTGAGCTGCCAGCCCACCATGCCTGAGTGACTGAGCTGCCAGCCCAAGAATCCATTCGGCCCACAATGTCCACACTAATTCTCCGGAAACCAGTCCCTTCGGCCCACAACACCCATAGTAGCACTCCATAAAGCCCCTCCCACCCCCTCCCCCACTGGCCAGCAATATTGGAATTGGTGGAGATGTGGAATATTGCGTTGGGGGACCGGCCCTCCCATGTGAACATGGGACCCAACGGGTCCCACTTAGTCTAGTGAAATTATAAAAGTAAGGCCTTGATCAATTTTTTCTGATCTAATAAGTCCAGCTACAGCCAACATTTATCAGCCATTTTAACAAACTCTCTCTAAATAACTATTCAAACAGGCAAACACAGTGGCACTAATTGATCACATCTGTGGAGACCATTACATGATATGTTGTGCCTATTGCATCTTTTACACAGTTAGTGAGCAGTATATGGTTTTCTTTGTACGAACAGTCTGTAGACCATAGAGTCCAGTAGTGTGCAACTGTTTGAGGCAAACCCCAACAGGTTTCCACTACATTTTATTCTGGACTTTCTTGCAAATGCACAGTTCACAAAATGTGGGCAATTGCCTCTTCCCCATTGGAGCCACCTCAAGGGAAGGAGTGGGCTTGGAGGATCAGTGGGATCTATGAAGTGCCTTGGTGATCTCTAAAACTCAGAATCATCTCCACAGTCAAGTTAAATCCTAATGTCCAAAAGAGGGGCTTACACTTCATTATTAGGATGTAATCAAAGTGATTTTCTTACCTGTACTAAATCAAAGTGACACTAATGGGAAAAAAAGACTTGTATGCAGTTACAAGAGACTGAAGATGTTATAATCTGAAGCAAATAACAAAATGCTGGTGGAACTCAATGGGTCAAGCAGCATCTGTGGAGACAGGAAGCTGATTGACATTTGGGGTCGAGATCCTGTATCAGGAAATGGTGCCAATCTTTAAGCACCCATTATAATGATTTGTCGATTTGAGTGGAAAGAGCAGGCAATGGAACTGATAGTATTGTTCTGTGAAAAACCAGTATTGATGGAACGGTTTGAATGTACTCCAGCTATGAAACTAGCTCTGCGGTAAAGCTCAAAGGCATAATGTAATTGTTAAGTCCTCACAGTGCCAGAGACCTGTGTTTGATCTTGACCTCAGGTGCTGTCTGTGTGGAGTTTGCATGTTCTCCCTGTGACCACATGAGTTTTCTCCGGGTGCTCCAATTTCCTCCCACAATCCAAAAACAAGCAGGTTTGTAGGTTTGTTGGCCTCTGCAAATTACCACCAACACTGCCTGAACCATCATAATTACTGATCTCCCCACCATCGAAGCGATCAATAGGAGGCGCTTCCTCAAAAAGGCAGCCGGTATCATCAAGGACACACACCACGCTGGATATGCTCTCGTTTCACTCCAGTTATCGGGATGATAGAAATCTGAAAACTGTAATTTCCAGGTTCAGGAACAGCTTCCTCTCTACAACCATCACCACGAACTCCAACTAAACATTGAACTACAAACTGCATCCGCTGCATGATGGATTTCGGCCTTTGTTTTGTACTATATATATTTTGTTATTTATTAAACTTATTTTTATTATTTATTATGGCATTCACAGAGTGATATGTTTACATATCTGTTGTGCTGCTGCAAGTAAACATTTTTAGTTTTGAGATATAGTGTGAAAACATGTCCTTCGGCCCACCAAGTCCACGCCAACTAACGATCAGCCATACACTAGTTCTATTCTACACGTTAGGGACAAATTACAGAAGCCAATTAACCTACAAACCTGCCCATCTTTGGAATGTGGGAGGAAACCGGAGCAAACGCTGTACGGACAGCACCCGTAGTCAGGATCAAGCCTGGGTCTCTGGCACTGTAAGGGAGCAAGTCTACTGTTGCGCTAATTTTAGTGTTCCAATTCAGAATATATGACAACAAAACACTTTGGAATCTCTTATGGATGTGTAAGTAGGATAACATAGAACATCGGTGTTTATATGTGCATACATTATATGATCATAATTAGGCCATTCGGCCCATCAAGTCTACTCTGCCATTCAATTGTGGCTGATCTATCTTTCCATCTCAACTCCATTCTCCTGCCTTCTCCCCATAACCCCTGACACCTGTATTAATCAAGACTATCAATCTCCCCCTTAAAAATATCCATTGACTTGGCTTCCACAGCCTTCTTTGGTAATGAACTGCAAAGATTCACCAACATCTGACAAAACAAATTCCTCCTTATCTCCTTCCTTTTATTCTGAGATTATGGCCTCTGGTCCTAGACTCTCCCATTGGTGGAAACATCCTCTCCACATCCAGAAGATGGACACAAAATGCTGGAGTAACTCAGCGGGGTAGTCAGCATCGCCGAAGAAAAGGAATATGTGACATTTCAAGGTCGAGACCATTCTTCAAAGTATCTCGATCCGAAACATCACCTAATACTTTTCTCCAGAGATGCTGCCCAACCCGTGGAGTTATTCCAGCTTGTTGTATCTATTATCAGTGTGAACCAACATCCGCAGTTCCTTCCTGCACACTCTCCACATCCAATGTGTACTCAGTGGTCTTAAGAGCTTGATTCCAAGTTGAATTTTTCAATCAATCAAAAAAGTATTTGAATCCAAGCTTTTCTACGCTGATCAGATCAGCTAATCAGGTCACACACACACATTTATTTTAAGATGGATGAGTGGTAAAAGGGTCAAGGCTACTCAAAGATAAATTGCAGGAAGTCACACAGGAAACGGCAGAAGATAAAATACGTTAGTGTTTTGAAGCTGTAAAGCCAGTCGCATTAAGTTCAACCCTTCCTATTCCTATGTCAAATACCCCACTTCTTAAATTCTTAACGTTGCCTGAACATTTGAGTGCAGCGATACAAAGCAGCTACGTCCAAGCCGTAGTGCGAAAAATTGGGTGGTGGAGAATTAAAGTATCGAAAGCCTTTAGACAAGTGTCTAAGTGGGAGGTAAACTTGTACAACACCCGCCTCATCTTCCTACCGAACTCATCACAACACCGCATCGAACAGCAAACAGATGACTCCCATTTACACCCCACATCCTTTTTTTCTTTCTTTCACATCGTCCATTAGCACCTTTCTTGGGCTGCCATCTGTCGTTATTTTGTTCTTTATTTCGTTATTTAACGTCTCCAATTTACCAATTTCTCCTCTACCTCACATCTTACTCCGCCTCTTAATAGTTGTCCCCTCACACCCATCCTCCGCCCCTTAATAGTAGTCCCCTCCCCCCGATTCTCTAACGCCCTCCACTGCTGATGCCTTTATTTCTGAAGATTTTGACTTGTTTTGGAAGCACTCGTTGCTTTTTTTCACTGTTTGGAGGACAATGGAAGATTTAAAAAAACAGGGTTGTAGGGTGCATTGTGAGTGGGTTGGGACTTTCTGCCTGGGTTAGATGTTCTGTCACGGGCCTTTGCTCCTCCCCTTACAGCAGCAGCTGATCTCAGACAGACGCGCCTCGCCGGGAACTAGTCGCAGACTTGCCGATTATTCAAGTCATACGAAGTGCACAGAGTGAGGGAGACGTACACACCGGGCGTCCCGCAGCACAGAAGAGAAAATAAGTACGGATTTTCCAACGCCACCTCCAGGAACGGCAGGGAAAGTGTGCAGAAGGTATGGCAATTCCTAAATAACGTTGACCCTTTAACAAAAAATCTTTCCTTGGGAGTGGTTTTCAGACACGGGAACCTGATTTGGAGGAAAGATATGATCATTCAGTTCTGCTCACCTTGTTTATATATCAAGCACACGTTAACTTATTACAACTTGGGCTTTCGATAACACTGTGCCATTGAGAATGGTGGGCCAACACTGTGTTTCAGACGAGGACGTGTTCATTCTGAAGTGCATTCTGAGTTCAAATCTCGCTGCTGGCTATTGGAAGCTTGAGGTTGTCTGATCAGAAACAAAGTGCAGTGTTCACAGCCTATCTCTCTTTCATCGTTTTTGACTGGTCTCCTTGTGTTGAGGAATGTGACACATAATGGATTGGTTGTGCCTTTGGGATTTATGTACTTCTGCCAATTAGGGTTAACTGGGATGTGTCCCCAAGTTATCGAGTTTCTCCATATGGGGAACAAGAAGGGCTGCATTCAAGGAATGGTTTAGGTTTATTATTGGCACATGTATCAACATGTAGTGAAAAGCTTCGTTCTGCATGCTACCCAAACAGATCAGATATACCATACATAGATACAATCAGTACAATGTACAATTGATAGAGCAAAGGAAAATATACAGAATGCAGTATATAGTTTTCAGCATGGTGGTGCATTGTAGCACATCAGTTTCTTAGAAAACGTCCAATGTCCACAATGAGGTAGAGGTGAATTGAACAGTACCCTAGTTTATGGAAGGACCATCCAGAAGCCTGGTAACCGAGCAGAACAAGCTGTTCCTGAGTCTGGAGATGCACAGTTTCTAGTTTTTATATCTTCTACTGGATGGGAGCAGGGAGAATAAAGAATGACTGGGACTGGAACAAGTCTTTGATTATGTTGGCTGCTTTTCCGAGGCAGTGTGAAGTGTCGACGGAGTCAAAGTGAGGTCTGGTCTGAGTGATGAACATCTACAACTCTTTGCAATTTTTACAGTCTTGGGCTGAGCAGTTCCCAAACCAAGCTGTGATGCAACTTAATAGTTTGCTTTCTATAAGATAGACAAAAAAAGCTGTAGTAACTCGGGAGAGAAGGGAGTGGGGTTGTGGGGGAGGAAGGGAGGAGGCCGATTGAGCCATATACACTGCCATGCTTCCTGAAGTCAATAACTACCTCCATTGTCTTGCTGACGTTGAGGGAGAGGTTATTGTCTTGACACCATATCACTAACTTCTCTATCTCCTTCTTGTAATTGTCACAGATCATGAGTCTTCAACACAGTGGTGTTGTATGCAAATGTTTAGATGGAATCAAAGCCGAATTTAGTCGTGAGTGTAAAGGGCAGTACAGTAGGGCACCGATGAAGCAAGGTTTTGGAGATCTGTGCTAATGTCAAGGATAGTTTATAGAAACAGAATGGAAAAAGGCACTTCAGCCCATCAAGACCAGGCCGACCATTGATCACGCATCCATGTTATCCTACTTTGTCATCCACTTCCTACACTTGAGGGACAATTTACTGAGGCCAATTAGCCTACAACTGTGCACGTCTTTGGGATGTGGAAGGAAACCGGAGCTCCTGGAAGAAACCCACACAGTCACAAGGGCTCCACACAGACAGCACCCAAGGTCAAGATCAGACCTGGGTCTCTGGCACTAGGAGGCAACAGCTCTATCAGTTGGACCACAGTGCTGCCCTAAAACTCAAATATATTCTTCTCTGTGGTTATGTAGACTGGTGGTGACTTGTTTCCAGGTCAATCCCAATCTTTAAACTTTTAGACTTTAGAGATACAGCATGGAAACCCGTCCTTCAGCCCACCAATTCTGTGCTGACCAGTGATCACCCGATACACTAACACTAACCTACACACTAGGGACAGTTTTACAACTTACCAAAGCCAATTAACCTACAAACCTGTACGTCTTTGGAGTGTGGGATAAAACTGGAACACCCAAAGAAAACCCACACGGTCACAGGGAGAACGTTGTTTTGCAATGGGCAACTGGTATCCAGAAAGCATGGTGACACAAGGAACTGCAGATGCTAGAATTTTGAGCAAAACAGAAAGTGCCAGCGGAATGCAGTGGGCCGGATAGCATCTGTGGATTCTGGCTGAAGAAGGATCCTGACGCAAAACATCATCTGTCCATTTCCCTCTACAGAAAGGTGTTTTGATGTTGACCTATTTTCATTCCTCCACTTGGCATTGTTTATTTCTTATCTATCCAGTCAAGCTTTTTGGTTGACCCTTTGGCTTTTGTTTGGTCATGAATTGGACATCACCACCTGATGGCACAGAAGATTATTTTAGGATTTCAATTAGTCGTGACATTATACCACAGGAGGTAAGGAGGCTATTATGTCCATCAAGCCAGTACTGGCCCAATGTAAGAAAATCCCAGCCTGCCCCATTACCCACTCTATCTGTTACCTTCCTTTCCGATATTTACTCAGTTCCCTTTTGAATTTGACAATAGAATCTGTCCTCCACTACCTCTGTTTTTATTAAATCATTATGTCGCTTTAGTTCTTTACCCAATCACTTCACTTTGTTAGTCACAAAGTGCCGGAGTAACTCAGCGGATCAGGCAGCATCTCTGGAGAACATGGATAAGTGATGTTTCGGGTCATAGAAGGATCTCAACCTGAAACGTCACCTATTCATATCCTCCAGTGGTGCAGCCTGACCGGCTGAGTTACTCCCGCACTTTGTCCTGTCCCATTTTAAACCTTTCCTATCTATGTACCTGTCCAAATATATTTTAAATGTTGTTATTGTACCTGCCTCAATTATTTGTTCCATATATCCACCACCCTCTGCATGAAGAAATTGCCCTTCAGGTTCCTGTTTATTCTTTCCCCTCTCACCTTAAACCTTTGCCCTCTAGTTCTTGACCTCCCTACCCCGGAAAAAAGAGTCTGGGCTTTCACCCTATGTATTTCCCTCATGATTTTATAGACATTTATAAGATTACTCCTCAGCCTCCTGGAAGAATAAAGTTCTAGCCTACACATTCTTTGTGTTTTTTAAATATCTCTGTCAGATCTCCTTGCAAACTACTTTGTTTCGAGAAGAACAAATTCAACCTCTCTGATCTTTCCAAATAACTGTCCCGGGAATGATTTCGGTAATTCTCTTTTGCACCTTCTCCAAAGCTGGATCTCCAGTTGTTCATAAAGAGTCATAATTCTGTACTGTGGTGTTAAACCTTTTCAAACACACAGAATCTTACGGTGAGTGGGGAATAGGAACCAGAGAGGCATTTCTTTTCACTCAGAGGGTGGTGGCCATATGAAATGAGCTACCAGAGGAGGTAGTCACAAAAGGCTGGAGCGGGTCAGACAGTATCTCTGGAGTAAAGGAATAGGTGACGTGTTTCCTGAGATGCTGTCTGACTCACTGAGTTACTCCAGCTATTTGTGTCTATCTTTGGTTTAAACCAGCATCTGGAGTCCCTTCCTACACATACCCGAGAAGGTAGCTGAGTCAGGTTAAAAGTCACTTGAACATGTACATGGATAGGAAAGGTTAAGAGGAATATGGGCCAAAAGCAGGCAAATGGGAATAGGTTAGATGGGGCATCTTGGCTGGATTGGACAAGTTGGGCTGTAGGGCGTGTTCATATGTTCATAAGTTATATGAAACCGAAGTAGGCCATTTTGCCCAACAAGCCTACTCTCCTATTCAATCATGGCTGATCTATCTTTTCCACTCAACCCCATCGTTCTGCGTTCTCCCCATAACCCCTGACACCATTACTAATCAAGAATCTGTCAATCTTCGCCTTAAAAGTACCCAATGACTTGGCCTCCACAGCCATCTGTTTACTGGTTTATGCAAATTTGGAAATCATGTCATGTGCAGCCAAGTCAACATCATTAATATTTGTTTAGGAGGCTTGAAGTATTAAAAGTGCCCCTTGATGACATTCATCCACTTTTCTCTCCATTTGTAGGAATGACTGTTTATTGCTACTGTTTCCTGTTACTAGATTTCTCTCTATGCTTCTGCACACATTTTATACTCCGGCCCTCAATCAAGCTCAGCATAAAACAACTCTCTTGTGTGTTTATATTAAAAAATGAGAGATAAAGTGTCGGAGTAACTCAGCAAGTCAGGCAGCTTCTCTGGAAGACATGGGTAAATGACATTTCAGGTCGGGACTCTTCTTCAGAAAGGTCTCTTGTGTGTAAGTAGCTTTCTCTATGGTGCCGTGTGTAAAAGCACTGAGATACAGTAATAGGACTGGCAGTGCACTGCTTTAAGTTAACTGATCTTGGCCAGACTTCCTTGCTGCATTCTTGTACAATGCTCTAAGGTAGGAGGTCAGGGGAGTCGACGAGGGTTCCCACAAAGAAATCCTTGATCCTTGAAGGAGCAGGGGTGGCACTGGCACAGCAGTAGAGTAGCTGCCTTACAGTAAGAGACCCAGATTCGATCTCGACTGTGGGTAGTGTGGCTATTAGGAGTTTGTACATTTCTCCCTGTAACCACATGGGTTTTCTCTGGGTTCTCCGGTTTTACTCCTGCACTCCAAAGACGTACAGGTTTGTGGGTTAATTAGATTTTCTGAATTGTAATTTGTCTCGAGTGTGTAGGATAGTGCTAGTGTAGGGATTGATTGCTGGTTGGCACAAACTCGGTGGGCCGAAGGGCCTGTTTCTGCACTGTATCTCTAAAGTAAAGTAAAGCATGCTCTGTGAATGTTGAAAATTAAAAAAAGAACTAAAGATGATGGATGGTCATCCAAAACGAAAACAGGAAACACTGTGGGAAAACTCAGGAGACCTGTTACATCCCAGATTTCCAACATTACCAAAACTTAATTGTACTATGAATACATTACACAGACAGAAGCTTAAGTACAAACTTAATGACATTATTTTGCCTTATCAAAGAAATTCCTTTAGTTCCACCTATTGTACCCTCGCCCCACTCCTCCCCCCATCACTTCACTTTCTCCATTAGATAGACACTAAATTACTGGAGTACCTCAGCGGGTCAGGCAGCATCTCTGTAGAAAAAGGATATGTGAAGTATCGGGTTGGCACACTTCTTCTGAAGAATGGTCCTGACCCAATACGTCACCCATCCTTCTTCTCCAGAGATGCGGCCTGAACCACAGAGTCACTCCTGCACTTGGTGTCTATCTTCGGTCTAATCGAGCAACTGCAGTTCCTTTCAACTCACTTTCTCTGTCACTTGGTGTAGTGGCAAAATGGAAAGGCCACGCAGAGTTGTCCAAAGTAACGGGTGATTTATTAAACTGGTGATTGTGCACCAGGAGGTCAGCTTTGGCTTCAAACACCAGTACTTCAAACACCAACTCAGTGTGGTCTTTCCATTTTGCTCCTTCTCTAGGACTAACTTGTTTCCTCTCTTTCGTGGTTCTGGTGAAGGGTCGTTTACCACGTGTGCCGCAGGCTGAACTTTTCCAGTGTGTTTTGTGACTGAATCTTAAATTAGGATTGGGGTCAGGAGTGATACCCCTCTGTTCAGCTCACATCTGAATATCTGGGGTGGCTACTGGCCCTAATTTGCTAATCTCAGTAACATGCTGCAGACTGAGAAATGCATTAATGGCTCCGTACTCTTCCATTTCTAATATCCTATCTCTGCCGCTAAAGCTGCAACATTGGTCTTTATCAACAGAAACTTAATTATTCCTGGATTTTCTCTGACATCTCCCCCCCCCCCAATTAAGGTACAGTGATATGCGAATGACCATACAGCCATACGAAATAAAAAGCAATAAGACGCACAACTACATAAAGGTTAACATAAACATCCACCACAGCGGATTCCACATCCTCACTCTGATGGAAGGCAAAAAAACCCAAACTTCTTCCTCTTTATTCACCTGCGGTCGGGGCGATCGAAGCTCTCGCGTCGGGGCAGTCGAAGCTCCTGCGGCTTGGAGTTCCCATTGTTGGTCTCTAACCAGAGACCGTGAGCTCCGCGATGGTAAGTCTGCAGGCACCCTCCGGTGGACCTCTCAAAATCGGTCTCCAGCAAAGGCAGTCAGCTCCTTGATGTTAGGCCACAGTGCGGACGGAGATACGATACGGAAAAAAATCACATCTCCGTTGAGGTGAGAGATTAGAACAATATTCCCCCGCTTCTCCCCCCCCCATATAAAACAAGCTAAAGTACACTAAAAACATACATTTAACACATACTGTCAAAACACAAAGAAGGAAGGGACAGACAGACTGTTGTCGAGGCAGCCATTGCTGACGCCACCCGGTGGTATCCCAAATTTAGCACCAAGGAATGTTTAACCATATTAAGATGCTCTGTAAATTTGTTGTTGTTGCAGTGTGGTCCAGCCTAAGTCACCACCTTCATGAGAGAAGCAAGAAAAAAATATGGTATTGGTTGTTATTGTCACGTGTAGGATAACTGTACAGTGGGAAAAACTGGGCTTTGCATGTCATCTGGGCAAGTTATACCATACAACAGTACAACCTATGGTCCAAATAAGAGAATGGAAACCGAGCACAGAATATAGTGTTACAGCTACAGAGAAATAGCAGATTATTTTTTAAAGTGCAAGGTTTGCAACAAGGTAGATTGGAAGATCGGAAATTCCCCCTTGGCACATGAGAGGTCCACTCAAGAGTCTGCTAACAGCAAGGAAGACGTTTCCTTGAATCTGGCGGTATGCATTACTTTATTTTCAAAGTTTATGCATGTGGTTTTTTTTGGCAATACTTTCTAACAGATCAGGTTCATTTGGTTTGTAAAACAGCCACAAGCCAATGGTAAGCCTTTTGTTCTGCTTTTGTCCCGTGAGTCATTCCTTAGTGAGTTTTAACAAAAAATATATAACTCTGCCATAGGCATTGCATCAGAAGCGATATGGAACAGTGTGGGAACTCTGCCTCCAAATCCACGTATGAAACAAACATGTATCAACAGGGGCATTAATAAATGCCAAGGGGAAATAAATTAAAAATTACCATGCTGTAAAATTTACTGTGGAGTATAACCCTTTAATTCAAAATCTTGGTTGAAAAGTAAACACATTAATCCAACCTTAAAGAGTGAGTAAAACAGGAACCTACCTCGGAAATCATCACCCGAGCAATAGCTTAAAAAAAGAACTGTAGGATCTGCAAAAAAACTGAACCATAGAGAAAGAATTGCTGTCTGGGTTCTGCAGTACTTTTTTTTCTCTGAAAGAATGACAAATTTTAGCTGTTTGTGATAAATTTTTAAGAGCGTAGATAGCCTGGCTGACATTGCAGTCCAATTCAGGATTGGATGAATTTTGATCAGAGGTAGTGGAAAATCAACTGTTTTGATCCAAAGCTGAGAATTATTAGCAACTGACTGATTTGTGATTAGTAATTTTTGACGGTGGTGTTGACTGATCAAGGCAGGTGTTGCAAGTCATACTACGCGCAGTTTAAAATCAGCCCAAATCGTTGTCTGTCCATTTCTCTTCACTGATGCTGGCTCACCCAATGAGTTCCTACAGTACTTTGTTTTCACTTGAGGTTGAAGGCAGCTGACCACATAATTTGCTGGCCATAAAAAAAAGTTTTGAAAAGCACAAGGAGTAGTGTCTTCACTTTTAATGACAGACCGTACTGTTTATTTTAATTGTGCTCTGGAGCAAAAATATTTGTAAAGGGACCTAACAGAAGTGAAAAAGCTCGCGACAAGGTAAACTGCGAGAAGTGCTTCCGTGAGAGGACACGGAACAGAGACCTAGAGTGGTGGACAGTGAGAGAGGAAGGATGTGAGGGAAGGCACTTTATGCACCAAACTTTGGTGATCTGGAACTCAGTGGAAACAGTCAGTCAGGACTTTAAAAATGAAATTGAATGGGCACTTGAAGGAAAATAATTCCCAGAAATGAGAAAAAGAAGAGTGTGAATGGATTACTTCATGAGGAGCCTGTGTGGACTCTAGTCCTTCTGTGAATCTGATGCCATGCAGATTTATCACCATTCATTTTGCAGAATTTCCGACAAAACATGATATTCAGTTTACTGAAAAGGGATGGACTTGTGGGAGGCTAGGTCAGTGCTCATGAGGAACAGAGAGGAGACGGCTGATTTATGACTGCATATGGCAGTCACTTAGTTTCTATTGCAGTGATAGATTTTGCAAAGTGTATAAAGTGGAGATGCCATGGTATTGTGTTTTGAACTGGTAACTTGGGTAAATCTGTATTAGTTTAGTTTTAGTTTGTAGAGATACAGTGCGGAAACAGGCCCATTGGCCTACGAAGTCCTTGCCAACCAGTGATCCCTGCACACCAACACTATCCTATACAATTTACAATTTTACCAAGCCAACTAGCATACAAACATATAGGTCTTTGGAGAGTGGGAGGAAACCGGAGCACCCAGAGAAAACCCTCAATAGGTCACAGGGAGAATGTACAAATGCCATACAGACAGCACCTATAGTCAGGATCGAACCCAGGTCTCTGGTGCTGTAAGGCAACAATCTCCCACTGCACCACTTTTGCCACCCTATTTTTTTGTTAAAATCCAAAATTGTTAACTTTGGTCTTCCCACTCCAAAGTTGCTGCCTACTTTGTAGCATGTAACTTTAAGGAAGTAGATAACTTTGGTCTGGCCAGTAAGTTCCTATTCATTATTTAGAGTTGATTGTAGCAGTTTTGCATCTCTGTCTGGTTGAATTGGCCGAATTCTATCTGGCTTTGTTCCCAAAACTGAGTTTTGTGAAACTGTTGGCACACCCTCTTTTCACCTCCCACACAAGATGCACCCAATGATGAAACAGCAAAGCATTTTGTCAGTGAGTTCACTATTCTGCACTACCTTTAACAGTTACAAAATAAGTTATGAAATTTTATTTTATTCTTCAAAACTGGGTTTGTATCATCAAATCATATGTCTGGGGGAACTAACGATGAGGGGCAGTACTTTTGCTGGAGTTTGCAACAGTAGGAAGAGGTTTTAAAATGAATATTGATGCAAATGCACCTTCTAATATCAAATAGATTTAAATAGCGCAAACAGCTTTGCTAATTTGTTATCTTGTAACCCATCGAGCTAGTCATTTTTAGTTATTTTGAGACTAGAAAGATAAGAATCTGCAAGGAAGTTAACGAAACAAGAAACAAAAATTAACGGCATGGGGTTATCTGTTATTATGACTGTGATCACAGCCTTGTGATATTTGGTGCGTAGTGTTTAGAACCCACTGTAGCTGAGATGACCGGCACTGGCAGCTAATACATTGTGAATTTAAAACTTAGAAGCAAAATTAGGCCTCCGTCATTCAATCTATCATTTCCTCTCAACCCCATTCTCCTGCCTTCTCCCCAACCTGTGACCCATTGTATAAGACTTTGGTGAGACCACTTTTAGAATATTGTGTCCAGTCCTGGGCACCATGTTATAGGAAAGATATTGTCAAGCTTGAAACTGTTCAGAGAAGATTTACGAGGATGTTGCCAGGACTAGAGGGTCTGAGTTATAGGGAGAGGTTGAGTAGGCTGGGTCCCTATTCCTTGGAGGGCAGGAGGATGAGGGGTGATCTTATGGAGGTGTATAAAATCATGAGAGGAATTGATCAGGTAGATGCACAGAATCTCTTGTCCGGAGTAGGGGAATCGAGGACCAGAGGACATAGGTTCATGGTGAAGGGGAAAAGATTTAATAGGAATCTGAAGGGCAACTTTTTCCACACAAAGGGTGGTGGGTGTACAGTACAACCAGCCAGAGAAGGTAGTTGAGGCTGGGACCATCCCAACATTTAAGAAACAGTTAGACAGGTACATGGATAGGATAGCTTTGGAGGGATATGGACCAAACGCTGGCAGGTGGGACTAGTGTAGCTGGGACATGTTGACCGGTGTGGTCAAGTTAGTCCGTAGAGCCTGTTTCCACATTGTATCACTCTATGACCTTTACTAATCAAGAATATGTCAATCTCAGCCTTAAAAATATCCATTGACTTGGCCTCCACAGCCGTCTGTGGCAATTAATTCCACAGGCACCACACTTTCACCTTCATATCCTTTTTAAATGTAGATCCTTTTAGTTTAGTTTAGAGATACAGCGAGGAAACAGGCCTTTCGGCCTACTGAGCCTGCGCTGACCAGCAATCCCTGTATACTAACACTATTCTACAGAAGAGGAGGAAATTATTTTTTTACCAAAGCAATTAGCCTACAAATTTGTACGTCATTGTAGTGTGGGAGGAAACCGGAGATTACTTAGAAAATCTCTGGTGCTGTAAGGCAGTACCTCTACTGTTGCACTATCTCAGTTTAGTGCCACTGTGTACCATGTATCTTTATTCTATGGTTTCTTAAACACCTTTGATTCAAAGGTTAAGGCCTCTGGTCTTAGACTCTCCCACTAGAAAGATCACTTTAAGAATTAGAAACTGAATGTTTTTGAGGTGGAGATTGATAGCTTCTTGATTAATACGGGAACATGAATTATGAGATCACTTATGTTGTCTTTGAAGGATTATAGAGGGTAAAAGATCCAACTATCAAGGCTGCAACTCAGTTTGGACTAGTTTATTGATTAGATACATGATACAGGGATATAGTGAAATGCTTATGCTGCATGTTACCCAGTCAAATGAAACTGCATGAGTACAATGGATCCTGTGGAACAGCAGGCAGAGAGTCTCCACATTCCGGTGCCATCTTGCAACTTCCAAGTCTGTAAATTCCGACCTTCGCCTAAGAAGATATCCAAATCTTATATTTCTCATTTTATGGCCCGTTACTGGTGGCACAGGATCAATGAAGTAAGAGACATCAAGAAGGGCCAGTGCAATGACATCAGCTGCCGTAGGCAGAGTTTGGTTCATTAGCTCACCCGTCTGCTGTCGGACCTCTTGCGGCTGCCACCGCCATCCCTTAGACTAGAGACCAACACAAACGTTCCACCCGTTGCCTCCAGTGGCTGCCCCTCCACGTCTGTGCACTGCTTCCTGAGTCCATCCTGAACTTTCAGCCACTTTCCAACGGCACGGGCGATGAGTTCCCACACAGTTCTCAGCCGCCGACTTTCTCCTTCACCTTCCACTGCCTCTGTCTCGGAGAAGATGCGAAAGGATGTGAAAAGAACTTGAAGGAAAAGGATGAGCTTTGAGAGAAATAGTATAAGAATGTTGACGATGACAATTCTAACACATTGTCTCCCTTTGGTGCAACAGCTGAGTGTAAAATTACACATAAGAAGGTAGCATCGAGTGGAGCTGTTTTAGAGAAATATGGCATTTCCAATGTCATGGATTTTCTCTATCAAAGTATCATTGAAGTATTATAGCATTGAGAAATATATTGGGTGCCTTGAGAGTGTCTCAGTGTCCATGATTAACACCTCAAGCTTATCGATCATAATAACTTGCTTTAAAAATCCCAAAGAACACAAATTGTAATACAATAAGACTTGGATTCCAATAAATTTAGAGTTTAGTTTAGAAATACAACGATGAAACCGGCCCTTTGGCCCACTGAGTTCGCACCAAACAACAATCACTAGTTCACTGGTTCTATCCCACACATCTGGACAATTAACAAAAGCCAATTAACCTACAAACCTGCACATTTATGCGATGTGGGAGGAAACTGGAGCACCCGGAAAAACCCCACGCGATCACAGGGAGGTCGACCAAACTCCATAGTCACCTCCTGTAGTCATGTTCAAACCCATGTTTCTGTCGATGTGAGGCAGCATCTCCACTGTTGCATCACTGTGCTACCCAAATGGTAACAAATGGACACACTGATCCTTTAGCTGCAGTCAAAAGAAAACAAATGCATGGAACCACCAGGCTTTGGAAGAAACTGATTATGTTGTGGAAGACCTCATGGACTGTGGTGCTTTGGGCATGAAATAAATTAAACTTGTAAACATTTGACCTCCAGTGACATTGTGACCAGTTTTGACTTGCAGTTGGATATGGCTGTCCAGCCTAGTGAATAGATGTAAAGAGGCACATTGGAAATTTAGCAAAAATGTCTTCTTAAAAAGAAACATTCATATGTGACGTCATTGAGGAAAATGGTTAATAAGCTCCTTTCAGAATCCATGTAGAGCAGCAGTCAATTGACAACAGTCTCCTTGTGCACTTTTCCTCAGGCTAAAATGAAACTGAGGTTGTGGTGAGGGCAGATCTGTTGATATCAGAGAGAGAGAGGGAGAGAGAGAGGGAGAGGTCAGCAATAATTCCTCTAAATTTCTGGAAAGAGATAGTTAAGTTATAAAGAGTTTTTCAAAGTAGATGCACATCTTCTTAGATGAATAACTAGGTTAATTCAGATTAAATCAGAAAAGCATTATCCAGAGACATAAACCAAAACTGGTGAAAATTAAACTTAACTACTATAGAGGGAATAATTTAGTTATTGGTTATGCAGAATTGTTTTTTTGTAAATGGATAAAAAATATCAAGGACATTGAAAATGAAGCTTGTCGCTATAGTGAAAAGCGCAAAGTGGGTTAGGCAGCATCTCTGTAGAATCTGGATAGACGACATTTTAGGTTGGGACACTAACCCCAAAACATTGCCTATCTAAGTTCTCCACAGATGCTGCCCGACCCACTGAGTTATTCCATAACTGCGCAAGATTTTGCCATCTGCACTTCCTTGTGTCTGCTTGCAACTATAGTGGTAGAAATGCCTTGGGTTGAACAGTCTTTACACATTCACAAATTGTGTTCGTTTTTACCACATTGCATGGGGTGCAACAAACCAGGTAGGAATCTTGGCTTCATAAACAGGAGGCGGGGAGCATATTAGCAGGGAGTTTATGCTGAGCCTTTACAATCTGCCAGAGGATTATTATTTGCAATTATGGTTACCAACCTGAGGACATTGTGAAGGATACAGTGTAGTTACAAAATAGATTTACTGGACTAGTTCCAGAGATCTTCAGTCGTGAGGTGAGGCTGGTGAAGCTGGAGTTGTTTTCCTTGCAGAAAAGGTGAAGAGTTTATACAGACATATGGATGTTTGCAACTAGTTTAGATTGAATACACAGCAAGAGATGCCTCATTAGCAGGCGATTCAGAGGTTAGATGACATTCAATGATTTAATGATATTTTATCATCACATGTACCTAGATACACTGATAATTGTAGTTTAATAAATGTGGTATTGGTGTATTTAACTATTCTTCATTGTTGTGTGTGTCTTACCCCCTGTTAATACATCCTCCACCAGCCATACAGTTCCTTGAAATAACAGTGCTTCTGGATTTCTTGTCTCTTCTAAAATTCTTATTTGCAGCAGCACAGTAGGTCTGTATACACTGTACTCAATAGATAACATTATCAAACAACAACCAAAAAAAGTTTTTAAAAAACCCAATATTCGTGCAAAACAGAACAAAAGTCCCAAATCCCCATGTATCGAAGAAAGTTTGTTGTTCAAAGTTCAATTGGTGTTTGTATTTTTGTTCAATAGTTCAATTGCTGTTGGAAAGAAGCTGTTTCTGAACCAGGAGGTTTTCAGACTCCTGGACCTTCTTCACAATGGCAGGAGTGATATGAGAGTGTAGCCAAGATGGTGTGAGTCCTTGCTAATGTTGGCTGCATCATTTAAGGTACTGCTTCCTATAGATCCTTTTGGTGGTGGGAGGTATGTGCCCATGATGGACTGAGCAGTGTTCACCCTATTTGTAATCTCATTTGCACCTGGGAGTTTGAGTTGCCAAACCAGGCCATGATACAACCAGTCAATAAGTTCTTAACTGTACTTCTGTAGAAATTCAAGGGTGTATTTGTTAACACACCAAATCTCTTCAATCTTCTAAGGAGTGGAGATGTTGATGTGCTTTCTTTATGTTTGCATCAGTCTGCTGGGTCCAGGACAAATCCTCAGAGATATGCACGGTCAGGAACTTGAGGTTTTTGACTCTCTCCACCACCAACCTGTCGATGAAGACGGGTTTGTGGATCCTCGACCATTCCTCTTCCAAACTCAACAACCATCTTCTTGGTCCTACTGACGTTGAGAACAAGGTTGTGTTCTGGCACCATTCAATCAGACGGTCGACCTCCATCTTATACTCTGACTCATTACCCGTAATTTGTCCGACAATAGAGGTGTCGTCTGCAAATTTAAAGATGGAGTTGGAACTGTGTCTGGCTACACAGTCATGGGTATAGAGTGAACAGAGCAGGGTGCTGAGCACACAGCCTTGAGGTTCCCTTGTGCTGATGGTTATCGAGGAGGAAGTGTTGCCAATTTGTACCGATTGTTCTGTTGATGTGTTTTATCACTGTTTCAGCAATATAGCCTCCCGGCTTTGGTACTGTTTGCTTTGAAAACTGAAATGATTTCCCTGAATCTCCTCTCCTCTTTTAAGAGACCACTTTAAAGTTAATTCGAGATATACCGAGTCTATGCTGACCAGCGATCCCTGTACACTAGCACTACCCTACACATTAGAGACAATTTACAATCTTTACCAAAGCCAATTAACCTGCAAACCGTACGTCTTTGGAGTGCGGGATCCGTGGAAAACCCACTTAGTCACGAGGAGAACGTACAAACTCCGTATGGACAGCACCTGTAATCAGGATCGAACTCTGGTCGATTGGCATTGTAAGGCAGCAACTGTATCGCTATGCCACTGTGTCACCCCCCTAATGCTCAAAGTAACTTTACGCCACCTACTCTAATACAATGTGATGACTTATTTGTTTGATAGAAATACTGTGAAGCAGTTTGTCACATTTTGTGTGCTATGCAAATTGTGTCGATTTCGTTCTGCTGCCAAAGGCTCTGGAATTCTGTGATGTTCGTCAAACTAATTGGTGGAAATAATGGCATGCAATCACTCCTCAAAGCACTTTATTTTACACGTATGAATAGATGGCAGTAAATACATTGGCCTTTGAACACAATACCTCAGTTCATTCCACCAAGTGCTCGGCAATGAAAAGGGAAGTTAGTCTTAATGGCCTAGGAAGTTACAGAGAAACCTGCTTTTAAAAATAAAATAGGCCATTTCTTTACGTGGGTCTTTACAGCTTCCCACTTGATTGTTGTGTTGAAAGCTTTCTCATTGTTTCTCCATAGAAACATTTTTATCTGGTTACTGCTTAGTATAATCTGCTTAATGTTGGTTCATGATTAACGGATATGGGAACTTCCTAACTTAGATTGAAGGGTGGAGGTGTCGCAAAGGGAATTAATATTTCATGTTCATAATGGGTATCATTCTAAGTTTGTGCCAGAGCTCTATTGTTGAGTTGCAGTAAAAGGGACATTGCCACATCTCAAAGGAGTGGCAAAAGAGACTGCTGATAATGGAATCCTGAGCATCAGTCCCCAGCTCTAATCACCATATTGCCGATGGCTGTGTAGCCAGGCACAGAGCCGAATCCTTCTTTAAATTCATTGACAACAACTCAGCTGTTGGATGAAAAACAGGTAACAATGAGTCAGAGTTCAGGAGGGAGATGGACAATCTGATTAAATGGTGCCAGAAAAGAATCCTGCTCTCAACATTAGCCAGACCAATGAGCTGATCGTTGACTTCAGGAAGGGAAAGACGAGAATCCAAGAACCTATATTAATTATGTTTTAATTAATCATAGGATCAGAATTAGGCCATTGGGCCCATTGTGTCTACTCCACCATTCATTCCTGGCGGATCTACATTTCCCTCTCAACCCCATTCTCCTGCCTTCTCCCTGTGACCCTAGACACCTTTACTAATTAACAATCTGTTAATCTCCGCCTTAAAAAATACTCAATGACATGGCCTCCACAGCCATCTGTGGTGGCGCAGTGGCTCAATGGTAGAGTTGCTGCCCTGCAGTGCCAGAGACCTAGGTTCGATCCTGACTACAGGTGCTGTCTGTATGAAATGTGTACGTTCTCCCTGTGACCGCCTGGGTTTTCACTGGGCATTCTGCTTTCCCAGACTGTTCAACCTCTCCCTCTAGCTTAGGTCCTCGAGTCCTTGTAACCTCCTTGTAAATCATCTCTGCACCCTTTCTAGCTTGACACCATCTTTCCTACATTATAGTGACAAAAACTGAACACAATATCTATCCCAACATTTAAGAAATGTTTAGACAGATACATGGATAGCACAGGTTTGGAGGGATATGCACCAAACACAGGAAGTGGGACCAGTGTAACTGGGCCACGTTGGCCGGTGTGGGTAAATTGGACCAAAGGGCCTGTTTTCACACTGTTTCACTCTATGACCATGACAATACTCTAAATGAGGCCTCACCGATGACTTGCATATTAGATACCACCTGAGCAAGGAATCCTAAATCACTGCACCACAATCTTTTGGATTTTGAAGCGGGCAGCACAGTGGCACAGCTGGTAGACCTGCTGCCTCACAGCACCAGTGATGTGGGTTCGATTCTGACCTCCAGTGCTGTTTCTGTAGAGTTTCCATGTTCTCCCCGAGTTTTCTATGGGTGCTCAGGTTTCTTCCATATTCCAGAGATGTGTGGGTTTATAGGTTAATTGATCTCTGTAAATTGCCCCGAGTGTGTAGGGAGTGGATGTGGGGACAACATAGAACTAGTGTGTACAAAGGAACTAACATGCTGGCTTATACCGAAATGAGACACAAAATGCTGGAGTAACTCAGCGGGTCAGGCAGCATCTTTGGAGAAAAGGTATGGGTGAAGTTTTGGGTGAGGATCCTTCCTCAGTCCCAACCCGAAATATCATCCATCCTTTTTCTCCAGAGATGCGGCCTGACCCACCGAGTTATTCCAGCACTTTTTGTCTATCTTCAGTATAGAACGAGTGTGATTGGTGGCCAGCGTCGATTTGTTGGGCCGAAAAGCCTGGTTCCATTTTATATCTGTAAACTAAACTCTAAACATACAAATGAATGACAACATCATCTCAATCTTGATTCTTTGTTGCGGTTCAATTCAATTCAATTCAATTCAATTCAATTCAATTTATTGTCATTTGGACCCCTTGAGGTCCAAACGAAATGCCGTTTCTGCAGCCATACATTACAAACAAATAGACCCAAGACACAACATAATTTACATAAACATCCATCACATTGCTGTGATGGAAGGCCAAAAAAACTTCTCTCTCCACTGCACTCTCCCCCCCGATGTCAGAGTCAAAGTCAAAGCCCCCGGCGGGCGATGGCGAATTGTCCCGTGGCCATTAAAGCCACGTCGGGTGATGCAGGGTCGCACACCGGGTCTTGGAGTTTGAGCCCCCGGCGCGCGCTCGCAGTGTCCCGCCGCCATTCCAAGCCGCGCGGGGCGGTGCTGTAAGGCCCCGCTCCAGGAGCTCTTCAACCCCGCAACTCGGGCGGGAGAAGTCGCCGTTGCGGGAGCCCCGAAAGCGGTCTCTCTCCAGGGACCCGCGGGCTCCCGGTGTTACCGTCCGCCAAACCCGCAGTTGCAGCCACCGAACCTCCGGGGGTCGGGTCGCAGCAGCGTCCACCACAGCTCCACCCGCTCTGGACTCGGCCAGCCCCGCGACGGTGAGGCGAGTAGTCGGCACCAGAGCCCCCGGTCTTCCTGTTGGAGGCCGCTCCTCGTTGCAGCCCCAACGACAACGGAGACCCGACAAAGAAAAGGTCGGGTCTCCCGTGCAGGGAGAGATTTAAAAGTTACCCCCAACCCCCCCACACCACCCCCACCCCCCCACACACATACCCCAACAAAAATAACAAAAACTACATAAAAACATAGACATAAAATAATAAAAACGCAGACGGACTGCAGAGGCCGCTGCTGACGAGAGTCGCGCCGCTATGCATTCATGCACCCCACAGGGTTTTGATACAGCTGTCAAAAGCTAAAACAGAATGGTTGCTCTTATGTTTATTGCATTACTTCACAGAGGGGGCATTGCTATGCCAGATATGCCAAAACATTTCATCACTCTCATTAGATTCATTTCCTTACGGGCAGGAAGTTCCTTTTAACAACTGCAAAAGAGAAGAAATTAATATGAAAGCTATTTCTGTAGGCCAGTGTTGCAATTTCTAAAAACAGACCTTGGACCTTGGAATTGTCATAGCCCTGATAGTCAGTGGGATTACGTTCATAAACTCTTAGAGCAGAATTGGGCCATTCGGCCCATCAAGTCTACTCTGCCATTCAATCATGTCTGACCTATCTTTCCCTCTCAACTCCATTCTCCTGCCTTCTCCCCATAACTCCTGACACCCCTACTAATCAACTTTCGATTAATTTTGATTAGTATTGCATGTTTCATAGCTCATAAGTTCGAGAAGCAGAATTAGGGCATTTCACCCATCAAGTCAAGTCAAATCAAGTCCCATTTTATTTCTATAGCACATTTAAAAAACAACTCTCGTTGACCAAAGTGCTTTACATTGGTGGAGGTACTAACGTTATACAACATTGGTTCATAGATTAAGTACATACATAAATACATACATATAGCCCTCCCTTAGAGGACGAAAGGCTTGAGTGTAAAGATGAGTTTTAAGTCTCGACTTAATAGAGTAGATGTAGGGGGCAGTTCTGATGGGAAGAGGGATGCTGTTCCACAGTCTAGGAGCTGCAACCGCGAAGTCCAATTCGCCATTCAATCAAGGTTGATCCATCTTTCCCTTTCAACCCCGTTCTCCGGCCTTTACCGCATAACCCCGTTACACCCTTACTAATCAAATTTATTCCATGATAACTTTTACACTAATAAAGTTTAATAACGTTTATTTTATAGAGTAAATTGAAAACTAATGTGCATCTACAAAGGTGTACATTTATGTTGCACTGTTCACAGCCTCATCAGAAAATCACAAAATACAGTACGGCACTGAGTTTCTTTTTGAAGTATATTTACTGTAATATTATGGAAGAGATCAATGTAATATGATATTGTCTTACCAACTTATCAGTGCAGAATTACGTTTCTATTGTTGGTAAACCAGTCACTTTTGTGTTGGCTGGGTTGTGTCATCGAGTTGTTCTGCAACATTTCTCATGATTTCAGTTGGGAAGGCCTGCCAAGACAAGCCGCATTTTTATTACAAAACATTGAAAGCAACAACGATGACACATCAATTATAGTGTTGCAATACAGTCGGTGAAGAGTGGTTCAACAGGTTGAGTTGCAGTTTCTCATTAACATTTTCTTCTCTCTCTTCCATTTTTCTCGCTGTATTGCTAAAGACAGAATAGTCACCTTTAAAATACCTTCACCAAAACACTGATTCGGGTTGACTCACCGAGATCAAAGTATTTTTGAATTGCAGTGTGTATTGTTTGTGTTAGCAAGATTGATATATAGAAAATCATCAATTTATTTTTGTTCAAAGTACTGATTAAATCCCGGATAGGTCTTTGCAACTCGAGATCATGCTTTTTTGTTGCCACCTCTATTTTGCCGACTGATTCCAAACACCTTTGTCTACCTCAATCGAAAAATCTTTGCTCTCAAACCTGAATATACTCGACAGCTGAGTGGGCCCGGACTTTAGGCTGGAGAATTCCAAAGTTTCTATGCCCTCTAGGTGAAGAAATATCTTTGAATCTCAGTACTTTGTGGCAATTGCTTGTGGCAATTGCTTGCCTGAGGCAATGTCCCTCACTTCTATACCTACACCTCCTCCCTCGACTCCATCCAAAGACCCCAACAGTCTTTTGAGATGAGGCAGAGGTTCACTTGAACCTCCTCCAACCTCATCTACTGTATCCGCTGTTCCAGGTGTGGACTCCTATATCGGCGAGACTAAGCGCAGGCTCGGTGATCGTTTCCCTGAACTCCTCCGTTCTGTCTGCCTAAACTTAACTGCTCTCCTGTTTGCCAAACACTTTAACTCACCCTCCCATTCCCATACTGACCTTTTTGTCTTGGGCCTCCTCCATTGTCAGAGTGAGGCCCAGGGCAAATTGGAGGAATAGCACCTCATATTTCACTTGGGCCCAATGGTGTTAATATTGACCTCTAACTTCAAGCAACCCTAGCTTTATCTCTCTCTCGCCATCCCTCCCCCTTCCCAGTTCTCCGACCAGTCTGACTGCCACCCTGATTACATTTCATCTCTGTTTGCTTTGTTGCCATCTTCTCCAAGCCAACAATGACAGGTGCCAGAGACCATCTCTTTTGATATTTCGTTTTCACACCTTGCCTTCCTTATCTCTTTCTCTCCCTCTCCCCTAACTCTCAGTCTGAGGACGGTCTTGACCTGAAATGTCACCCATCCCTTGCTGCTTGTCCCGCTGAGTTACTCCAGCATTTTGTGCTTATCCCTCATTTCTGAATGTCAGTCTTGAAAAATAGCTTTATACACATCTAAATAACTCTATACACTCCTCTAAAGAACCACACACGCCTCTAAAGAACACTATACACACCTCTGAAGAACCATCTTTAAGGTGAAAGGAGAAATATATTTTACGAACCTCAGTGGTATACTTTTTTTTTAATACAAACAATGATCGGTACATGCAACGAGTTGCCGGAGGAGGTAGTTGAGGCAGGCACTATCACAATGTTTAAAAAACATTTAGTTGGTGGTGGTGCAAAGGTCTAATCAGGCTAGGTATGTTTTCTGGCACAAACCATGGCGTATTTAAGTTGGATAAAACATTGAGTTAGTGGATTGTTGGTAGGTTTATAAACACAAGGTTTATTATTTAATTGCTAAAGATTAATTGGAGCCAGCTTAAAATAATACCTTTGAAGTTCCTAATGAACTCCACCTGCTTTACATGCCCTTCAGTGGGAAATGTTGCACAGCTGTAGTAGCTTGTGCACTTCAAACAATGAATAAAAGATACCAGAGGAATTATGCCTTTAACGTAACTAAATTCACCATGAACATTTACTTTTATAACCTGCAATTATATTGAACAGTGAAGTGCAAAACATTTTTAGTTCAGTCTTCTGGCCCAGCTGTGAAATATCTTTGAGTAGCAAAAATGTTTTCCCAAACAAGAATCTATTTGACTTTGGAAATATATGTCGACTTTACTTTAGACATACAGTGGAAACAGGTCCTTCGACTCAGTGAGTTCATGCAGACCAGCGACCCCCTGTACACTAGCACTATCATAACACTTGGGCCTATTTACAATTTACAGAAGCCAATTAACCGATAAAACTGTACGTCTTTGGAGTGTGGGAGGAAACCAGAGCACCCGGAGAAAACCCACGTGGTCACAGGGAGAACGTACAAACTCCATACAGACAGCAACCGTACTCGGGATTGCACCCAGGTCTCTGGTGCTGTAAGGCAAAACTCTAGCACTGCGCCATACCACTCACCAAGGGCTCTCCTAAAGCACCTCCCCAAACCAATACCTTCAACACCTAGAACAAAGACAGCAGATGGAGACGCTAGGAACTGCAGAGGCTGGAATCTTGTGTAGAACACAAAGTGCGAGAGTAACTCCGCAGGTCAGGCAGCATCCCCTAAGGACATGTATTATGTGACTATTTCAGTTTGGGGTCCCTTTTGAGGCAGAAGGTAGATGGATTTGGACCAAAAGTGGATCAATGATGTGGAGATATAGAAGAGGACATGATATAATTGAACTGGCAGAGCAGGAATGCAGGGCTGATGTTCTACTGTTTTAATATTGATGTATTGCACACGATAAGTAAAGACATCTGAGCATCAATTTAAATAATTTTAGTCAGTATACTCCAAAAGCCCTCAAAGTTGCGCAACATCCTCGCTTTGTACTCTGTATATCCGTACACTGTGAATGGCTTCATTGTAATCATTCATAGTCTTTCCGCTGACCGGTTAGCACGCAACAAAAGCTTTTCACTGTACCCCGGTACACGTGACAATAAACGAAACTAAACTTTAAAAATAATTCTTTCATTCCTTGGGTTAAACTCCGTAAGCTCTCTGAAAGCCTGCTGTTTGGGAGTGCCATCCCCATATAGTTGAACAACACAAAAATAGGATCTTCAAACCAACTTGTCAATGCCGATCAAGGTGTCCCATCTAAGCCAATTCAATTTACCAGCCTTTGGCCCATATCTCTCTAAATCTTTCCTATCCATGAACCTTTCCAAGTTAATTTTAATTGCATGCACCAGAGTGTTTTTGGAAAGCACCTCGGCACCATGCTGGCAAGGACAATATAATTTGGTCCTGGCAATGATACCCAGGTCTTTGTGGATTTTTGCTGAATGTACTATGATATATCAGATGAGCCCTCTAATAATTCTGCCCAAGTATTTATGGGCTTTTAATCTATTGGAATACCACAGCTGTGTCTTGCCAAAGTGCTGTATAGTTTCCAAAACAGAAGGAAGGACTTTATTCAGCTGCAGTCCTTTCATAATGAAGCACATGTTAAATGATTTAAATCAAAAACATGTTTGTCTTGAAATTTATCTTTTGGTCTTTCAGACTGCAGCTACATAATAAGGTCAACTCATTGTATTCTCCCTCTGAAATTTGGTTTTGGAGACAGTATAATGTGCTACTGTGTAGCTTGTTAACATTCTGACTGGCGCGGAATTCCTTGGCAACTATTTGCTTGATGCTGCTGTTTTGCAAATCTTTTTCAAGATACATTCGTGAGTGCTTTAAGTTCATATTAATTCTCGCGAGAGTCAAAAATGTACTAAAATCTTCAATCATTATGTCATCAAATATGTATTAACCCTACTAAAGTTATTGTTTTGGAGTACGTCAACATTCGATTTTAAAACTCTTCTCTTTGGAGGTTATGTTTGGTGAAGAGATGAACAGTGGATGGATGCCAAATAGGAGCCGAACTGAGAGTCCCCAGATTCCAGGCACTGTGGGTTCATACATTTTGGCAGAGCATAACGGTAGTGAAGGCTGGATTCAAACTCAGGGCTGCGGATAAACAAAATAACATTCAAACACAAGACAAATGTTCGTAAAACCAAATCCTTTAATTATTCATGCTACTCCGTCCTACAAATCATTCTCATATGAATTGCTTTTAAAACATGCCCTCTCCACCTTTCTTCATAGGCAATACCAATGCATTATTTGATTCAATAACCTCTTGCAGTGGTGTTTGTGGCTTTTAGGCAGGTTGATGGATATGCAATGAATGGAGGGAAAGGATCATGTGCTGGCAGCTCAATTTAGCTCCATCTGAAAAAGGGTTCCGACCCAAAATGTCGTAATGCCAATTCTCCAGTGATGCTGCCTGACCCGCTGAGTTACTCCAGTGTTTCGAGTCTATCTTGGGTGGCGCAGAGGTTGGGTTACTGCCTTACAGCACTGGCAACCTCTGAGACCCGGGTTTGATCCCGACTACGGGTGCTGTTTGTATGAACTTCTCCCTGTGACCGCATGGGTTTTCTCCCACACTCCAAAGACGTACAGGTATGTTGCTTAATTGGCTTGGTAAAAACAATTGTGCCTAGTAAGTGTAGGATAGTGTTAATGTGCGCGGATCGCTGGTTGGCGCGGACCCAGTGGGCCGAAGGGCCTGTTTCCGCATTGTATCTCTAAACTAAACTAAACTATAGCTTGGCCTTATATCAACTAAAAACATTGTAGGGCTGAAGGTCCTGTTCCTGTACTGTTTCATGTTCTATGTCCTTGCCTTAAAAATTGTCCATGAGGAGGATTTTGAGGAGCGTCGTAAAGAGGTAAAAAACCGTTTAAGGAATCAATTTTACACTTATGTAGTTGAAGGCACAGTGGTTAATGAGGGGCGGGGGGGGGGAGGGTGAAAATGAGGGATACATAACATCGGTATTGTTGTCATGTGGAGAAATGGAGAGGTGCACGATGGCAGGGTGGAGGAGTAAGGCCATGGAGAGATTTGAAAGTAACGGTGAAAATATTATAACTGGGATTTTGGGATTCTGTAGCAAATGTAGGCCGGCAACCTCTGGGGAGATGATTGAAAGGAACAATATAGGTGAAATAATTGGCAAAAAAAATTTGGTTGAATCTTGATTCCCTTTGTTTGTTGATCTCTTTCAATTGATGTCCTAATTCATGTCTTTCTGTTGGAAATCTGAGGCATAAGCAAATGATTGGAATGAAATTATATCTGAAATCGGAAGAATTGTCTCGGGTTAAGCCGTCTGCTAAATGCAACAAACGGCCTTACCTGAATGACAATTTGTCCTGCTCCTCAGTGTCCCCATCGTTCTACCCCCTGGTTCCAAATCTTGACAGGGTAGGATTGTTGGATTTGATTTTGCAGTTTCCACTTTGTCTGTCAGTAAAAGATATCGGTATCTTCTCCAACATCACCCAGATCATGCTTTTCAACAAAATGCTTTGATTGAATGGCTTCGAGGAATATGGTCATACAAGCCAAAGCAGAGATAGACGCAAAGTGCTGGGGTGACTCAGTGGGTAAGGTGCCATCTCTGGAGATAAGGATAGGTGATGTTTCAAATCGGGATCCTTCTTCAGACTCTAAGCAGACATTGGGACAGTTGACTGGGAGCCCTGTCAATGGGATAGTTTTTATTGGTAGACTTAAATGGAGCAAGGGAAAATGGGGAAGATTAGGAAATGAATACTAAAGATAGCTGAAAAATCTTCCCAATGAAGTGGGGACAGAGTGGGAGGAATGATGGTGTTAGTGCACCACAAAAGCTTTTCACTGTACCTCGGTACATGTGACAATAAACTAAAATGACCTGAACTGAACGTGGGAGGCCTGATATTTTAAACTGAGTTGAGTCAAATGTTTTTTCTCTCTGAAGGTAGGGGGTTGAAATACAGCAATGGACCAGGCCGTTCCTCCACGCTTATCGGCAATCACACTGTACACTAACACTATCCTACACACTAGGGACAACTTTACTGAAGCCAATTAACCTACAAACCTGTATTTCTTTGGAGTGTGGGTGGAAACCGGAGCACCCGGAGAAAACTCATGTGGTCACTGGGAGAATGTACAAACTCTATAGACAGCACCCGCAATCAGGATTGAACCTCAGTCTCTGGCGCTGTAAGGCAACAGCTCCATCGCTGTGCCACTGCGCTGCCTCTTCAATGTCTTGAATTCTCTATTCTAATGGTGGTGCTTAGACCATTAGACGACTAATGTCTGTCTCCATGCTGTGTTATAGAGACACAAGACACTGCAGATGCTGTTTTCTGGAGCAAAAGAGTAACTATTAGGAGAACTCGTAATCTCGATCTGAAATGTCAGCCATTCTTTTGCTTCCACAGATGCTGCTTGACTGATTAAGTTCTACCACCAGTCTGTTCCTTTGCTCCATACTGTATTACACAGTGTCTTTAACTCAGTGGCAGAATGCTCAAAATGTAGTTTGCTTGTGTGGGATTATTTTGATCATGGAAGGAAGGTGGTGTAATCGAGATGTTTGGAAATCAAATTTCAAGCAAAAACATAAAATGCTGGAGGAACTCAATGGGTCAGGCTGTACATGCGACATTTCGGACAGGGTCTGATTGTAGTAGAGGAAAGAAAGCTGAAAAAGATTAGTGGGGATGGGACAAGGCCTGGCAAGTGATGGGTGGATACAAGTGAGGGAGGGAGGGTGGCTGTTGTTTGACAGATGGGTGGGGAAAGTGACAAAGGCTAGAAGTCTACAATTGGTAGAAACAGAAAATATGTGCAGGAGGAGGCCATTCGGCCCTTCGAGCCAGCACCGCCATTCATTGTGATCATTGCTGATCGTCCCCTATTAATAACCTGTGCCTGCCTTCTCCCCATATCCCTTGACTCCACTAGCCCTTAGAGCTCTATCTAACTCTCTCTCAAATCCATCCAGTGATTTGGCCTCCACTGCCCTCTGTGGCAGGGAATTTCATAAATTCACAACTCTCTGGGTGAAAACTTTTTTTCTCACCTCAGTCTTAAATGACCTCCCCTTTATTCTAGTACTGTGGCCCCTGGTTCTGGACTCACCCAACATTGGGAACATTTTTCCTGCATCTAGCTTGTCCGGTCCTTTTATAATTTTGTATGTTTCTATAAGATATCCCCTCATCCTTCTAAACTCCAGTGAATACAAGCCTAGTCTTTTCAATCTTTCCTCATATGACAGTCCCGCCATCCCAGGGATCAATCTTATGAATCTACGCTGCACTGCTTCAATCAGAAGGATGTCCTGATGGATAGGTGATGTTTTGGGCCGGGCCCCTTCTCCAAGGTAAAGAAGAGTCCCGACCCAAAACGTCATCTATCAGTCTGAAGAAGGATCCTGACCCGAAACGTCACCTATCCATGTTCTCTAGGGATGCTGCCTGACCCGCTGTGTTACACCAACACTTTGGGTCTTTTTTTGTAAACCAGCAACTGCAGTTCCTTGTTTCTGCAAGTCAAAGGGGGGGGGATGTGCAAATTCCACACAGACAGCACCAGAGGTCAGGACTGAACCTGGGATCTCTGGCATAGTGAGGCAGTGGATCTGTTAGATGTATCACCGCATGTCCTATCTCTGAGCAAAGAGTTAATTTCTTGCAGGGGCATGGGGTAGGAGTGGGCGGGTGGAGCTAGATTACAACAATACTTTTGAAATTCTACTGCATTAAGGCAGTAAAAGCATCGTACACTCAACTATAAAACAGAATGTGTAATTGGGATTGCCCTGTGGAATACCATA
The DNA here is from genome assembly GCF_010909765.2 of Amblyraja radiata. Taxonomy (NCBI): domain Eukaryota; kingdom Metazoa; phylum Chordata; class Chondrichthyes; order Rajiformes; family Rajidae; genus Amblyraja; species Amblyraja radiata. Next base: position 46,820,517 of record NC_045966.1, read on the forward strand.
CCAGAACAGTATGAACACATTAAATTTGCTCCAGGTTGGCATTGCATTGGGCATGAAGCTGTGCTTTCTTCATCAGAAAAACTCCAAAGTTTCAGAAGATCTGACAGATCTGATAGTTTCACAAGTTCTATCGTAAAGCATTTCCTTCTGCATCATTGTTCACTGTGTTTTCGTCTCAGCCCTTCAGTGCAAGTCCCAGCAGGCTAAACATTGCAGTGCAAGTATACGTCAAACCAAGGTGTAGATCATTGTCACTCATGTTATGAGTCATGCTTTTGTAGTTACACCCACTAGCTTTACATTAACCCTCCCTGCCTGGTTCTCGCATTATTAGAAACATCGGCTAGCATGAAGTTACCTGTGCTATGTCGTTAATAAAGTCTTTGGACCTTTATCATGGTGTAATGCTTCAGTATTTTTTGGACAGCCGCAACACACATGGTGTCAGAGTATACGAGCTCGCTCCTTGCTTAATTCTATTGCTTTTATTTTAGTTTATTGTTTTTCAACTGTTTTGCAATGGCTTTTGCTTTCAGAAAACCAGAGGTCTTTGTATTTGATGAGGATCTCGCAGAATGATGGCCTGTATTTGAAGAAGATTTCTCAATCTACATTAATGCTGCTCACCCTACAGCTGACCCTGGTGTTCGAGTGTCAATCCTTCTTAGTTTGGCAGGCACAGAAGCTGCTCGTCATGCCAGAAGGTTTCCCTATGCACCGGCCAGACTATGAAAATTTTGATCAGTCTGACGAAGGGTCTCGACCCGAAACATCACCCATTCCTTCTCGCCAGAGATGCTGCCTGACCTACTGAGCTACTCCAGCATTTTGTGTCAATTTTTCTCCCTGTATCTCAAGAACCAAGATTCCAGGACTACATTGATCACCTAATAATTCTTTGATCACCTAATAATTATTTTAGTATGACATTTTCTCAAGGTGTTGATAAGATCACCCCTGATCATGTTGCTTCATGCTTCTCCATGTAAGATGTTAATTTTCTGAAGCACATAATTCTGGTATGGTGACTGAGAAATGTTATCATCTTTTCAATGAATGATAATTGGCTTCGGTACCCAATCCTGGAGTTTTTACTATGTTTCAGAAGGATACATATTTAATTCTGCTCTTGGTTGATTTATTTATCTGCGCTCGTTCAACAAAACATTTTTAACAGATCTGAAGGACACTGTGTTTAAATGTTGAACCCTTCACCTGTGAAACTAACGAGTCCAATCCTAATATACACCATGGAAATCCTTTTGATGTGAAGTGTGCATATCTTGCAGTGTTGACCTTCCAGCAAATTTATATTTGGACCAAATTGATTATTTGATATATTGTAAATACTGACCTTTCACCTTGGCTAAATTCCCCATCTAATGGAGGGGGATAAAGATCAGCCCCTATTAAAGCTGATAATGCTTCAAAGGGAACACCTCTCCCATAATTTGAAGGCATGCTGGCCTTCACCAGCAAGGCACTTACTTATAGAAGTTCGGATGTTATGTTGAAGTTGTACAATACAGTGGTGTGGCCACAATTGGAGTATTGTGTTCAGTTTTGTGTCACACTATTATAGAAAAGATGACTTAAAGGTGGTAAGAGTACAGAAATGATTTACGAATGATTGCCAGGACTTAAGTGACTGAGGTATAGGGAGAGGATGGGCAGGCTAGGACCTTATTCCTTGGAATGTCAGAGATCTTATGGATGTGTATAACGTCATGGGTGAAGATAGGGTGGATGCACACAGTCTTTTTCCAAGGGTTAGGGATCAAGATCCAGATTACATAGGTTTAGGTGAGAGGGGAAAAATGTAATAGGAAACAAAGGGGCAACATTTTTGTTTAGCATGCAACTTATATGGAACGATCTGCCAGGTGAAGTGGTTGAGACAGGTACAGATACGTCAATCTGAAAGGCTTGGACGTAGTAGGGTCAAATGCGGTAAATTGGATGTTTAGAACGGCATCTTGGTTGACGTGGATGAATTGAGCCATTTGGCCAGATTCTGTGCTGTATGACAATGACATTTTGAAATTGGTTGAACTTCCTTGTCTGCGACTTCCAACCCACAACAGTGTGGTTGACTCGTGACTGCCTCCTAAAATGACCGATCAGTTCACTCAATACAATGACAATTAGTTGTCCACATTGCAAAAGATGCCTACAAATTGTAAATTAATAATGTGAGTGCGAATGGCTCCCTTTAATGTTGTAGACAACTATGAGAGATATGGGACAAAATGCCTTTGTTTATAGTAATTTAAAATAACAATGAAGCAGCCTGTAGAGCTGTTCTCTTGCAGCTCCAGAGACCCAGGTTTGATCCTGAGCTCGGGTTCTGTGTGGAGTTTGCACGTTCTCCCTGTTACCCATGTGGCCTTCTTCTAGGTGCTCCAGTTTTAGCCCACATCCTAAAAATATAATGTTTTTAAGAAGGAACTTCAGATGCTGGAAAATCGAAGGTAGACAAAAGTGCTGGAGAAACTCAGCGGGAACAGCAGCATTTATGGAGCGAAGGAAATAGGCAACGTTTCGGGCCGAAACCCTTCTTCAGACAGGTCTGAAGATGGGTTTTGGCCCGAAATGTTGCCTATTTCCTTCGCTCCATAGATGCTGTTGCACCCGCTGAGTTTCTCCAGCACTTTTGTCAACCTCGTAAAAATATAAGCGCTCAGATTAATTGTCTGGTCTAAACTGATTCGAGTGATAATCTTTAGTGAGGGATTGATGGGAATGTGGGAGAATAAAATGGAACTTCCTTTTTGTTTGTTTTTATCATGTTATTTTTTGAGCGCTGTGTTCACAGATCTGTATGCCGCTGCAAGTAAGAATTTCATTGTTCTGTCTTGGTATACAGTATCTGACAATTAAACATTCTTGGTTATTAAAATGGGATGAGGGAAAAGTGAGTGCTTGATGGTGAGCATGGACTGGGTGGGCCTAAGAGCCTTTTGCCCAGCTCTATTACTCTAATGATTCTTACACCCAAATGTCTTAGAATATTGGTTGTAAACCTGGTTGAAATAAAGTATGTGGATAAAATTTAAAGAAAGAAGTTAGCACAACAAAGACCCTAACTTTACAAGTAACTTCCAGCTTGGGTGGTGTTTGTTTCACACACACACACACACTGGAAATGTTGTTTTTATGTGAAGTGCTGCTGGCTCCAGATTAAGGGAAATGAACTGTAGCACAATTGGTGGAAATAGGAGGAACCAAAACTGCTTCTAAACAAAAGAGCCCTCTGGTAATTAAAAGTTTCAGATTAGCATCATCATGCAACAATCCTTGAAAATAAGGAGAAGTAGCATAAACAATGCAAATAGTCCATTTTTTATCCTTCAGTTTTCACTCTGTAGCATTTTGTTTTAATTCTGTCATAATTAAGTGATTAAAAAAAAAAAAATTGGACTTGGACAGGATTAGTACAGATTCCCGTGGTTTCTAGAGGATATGCTGGGCTAAATTCTGTGAGTGTCTGCATTGAGAAACCAAAATGGGAGGAAGTGTCAGGGGTTATGGGGAGAAGGCAGGAGGAGAATGGGGTTGAGAGGGAAAGATAGATCGGCCCTGAATTCATGGCAGAGTAGACTTGATGGGCCAAATGGCGTAATTCTGAACTATAACTTATGACACCTAAAACATGGTGACTCTTGCATATTGCCTCAGCGTGGTCTACCATCTTGCACTCTTATACTTGGTATGATTGTGTCTAATGTACAGTGGGATTGTCACAGAATTGAATGCAAACATGACAATTAAGCACACATGGCAATTGAGTATCATTGAACTGTTGATTTTGCTGTTCTTGGTTTGAATTTACATAGCCTCAAACTAAATTGATTGGTCATCACAATTATTTTCATTTTGAAGTGCACTCATTTGGCAGGATAAGCAAATCAATATCATTGATAACTTTGGCCAATGTTCCCATCATGGATGCCCAAATTACACTCGTCATCCATGATAGGACAATGCTCCTATCACAATGCCACAGTCCCATTGATTCCAGGAACGATTGGGTTATCGTATAATGAGTGTTTGAAGGCACTGGGCCTGTACTCGCTGGAGTTTAGAAGGATGAGTGGAACACCATTGATTGCCTCTTTCACTTTCATGGACTTTTATGCATGTTTTCAACCTGCATTTTGCACTGATATCTGTGTTTTTTTTTGTCTTTCTTTTCACCAAGTGATATGATTTCTATATAATTTGGTTTTGTGTGTTGTTCATGTCTATGTGCCTGTGATTTGCTGTAAGCAAGATTTCCATTGTACCTCTACCACTCTGTACTTGCGTATTTGACAATAAGCTTGACTTAACTTGTAACGACAGCACAGTTGAACGGGTCAATGTGCTGTATTTGGGTTTTCAGAAAGCCGTCAATGTGGTGTCATAGGGATTGTAAAACAAAATGAAGCATTTGGTATTAAATAGTGAGGATTGAAGATTCATTAGAGAACAAAATCAGAATAGGAACAAAGGATAATTTTGGGCTGGGAGATTATAACCAGTAGGGTGCTGGGACTTTGTGTTCACATTATATCAACGATTCGTGTGAAGGAACAAGCATAATATATTCAAGACTACTGATTGATATAAAGCTGAGTGTGGGCTATGAGAATGATACAAGAGACTTCACGTTGAGACAGATGTGATAAGACAATTCTAATGGAATGGCATGTCTAATGGAAAATAGTTTTGAAAAATGGGAGATCATCTACTGTGGCTGAAAACAAAATTCTCTTGAGAGGTAATTCAAATGTACAAAATTATTAGAGGACTTGATAAAGTAGATGCAGTGTTGATTATTTTTTTTACCTGGACTAGATAAACCATATTCTAGATAAAGCATTACCGTCTTAAAGTAAAGAATTGGCCTTTCAGTACTGGGATGAGTAAAAATTTAACCCAGAGAATATGGAAAAGGGAATATTTGAAATTCTCTACTGACATGGGCTTTTAAGGTTGAGTTGTTGATTATACTCAAGATGGAGATCCATAGATTTTTTTTTTTAGTTTTAATTAATATATGGGAATATGGATTAGCCCAGTAAAGTTATATTGAGGTAAAAGGTCAGTCATGATCTTATGTTTAAGAAGGAACTGCAGATGCTGGAAGGTATACAAAAGCGCTGGAGAAACTCAGCGGGTGAGGCAGCATCTATGAAGTGAAGGAAATAGGCAACATTTTATCGAGACCCTTCTTCAGAAATAGGTCATTCAGCCCAACATATATATGCTGTCTCTCTGAGTTGTCTTGTCAAGTTTCCATGTAACCTGTTTTCTCACAAGCCTACTGGCTCCCAACTAATTATTTTGCAACTCACCTATCTGAGAGGCAATTTATAGCGGTCAATTAATCAATCAACTTGCATGTTTTTGGGATGTGGGCGTAAACAAGATTACTTGAGGAAATCCGCATGGCCGCAGGAGAACACGCAAACTCCACAAGATAGCAACAGAGGTCAGTATTGAACCTGGGTTGCTGGAACAGTGGGTTGGAAGCATGCTCCACCATGCAAACCTTACTAAATAGCAGAGAGGGCACAATGAGCAGAATGTCCACCTTCAGCTGAAGAAGTTGAAGAAGGGTCCCAACCCGAAACCTCACACATCCCTTTTTTCCAGAGATGCTGCCTGACCTGCTGAGTTACTCCAGCACTTTGCGTCCCTCATCAGTATCTATTATTTCATTCAACTAATCTAGCAGCTAGTTGAACACATCATTAGAAATAAAGTAGTTATCAACATTTTGAACTTGTTTTGACCTTATACCCTTTTGACTAGATATTCTTGTGATCTTATTTGAAACAGACATTTCAGTATGAATTTTAATTTGACTGGTTTCCAAGCATCGTATATGTAGGCGACATATATCAGTGAGGTGGTTGCTCAACTTTTTTCTAAAGAACCATTTGATCTCAGTCCTCGTGTTTCTTTTAATGCTGATGACACAATGTGGAAGTAATCCAGACTAATACATCTGCCAATGATCATGAAACTGGGAACCAGAAGAAAGGGTATCGGTGTGCATGATATTGTTTTCTTTGTTTCTGTTCTTCCACAAACTTTCATCAACAATCCTTCAGATGAACGAGCTCCAATATGAAATGTTATTTGTGCTCCTCTTTCAACAGAGGCTGCTTGACCTGTGTGTTTCCAATGTTTTCTGTCTTAATTTAATCAGTAACCTGTTTATTCAATCTCTCACCTCTTTTCCTTTATCATGCACTTATTTTTACAATTGGGATGGGAGAATTCCGCTGTCTGGACCAAGTTCTAGAAATCAATCATTAAAGCCCCTGTCCCATGTTCCCGAGTTGCTCACAAATTCTCCCGAGTTTTCCCCTTGATTCAAACTCGGGGAATATCGGTTGCGAGTCCGTAGGAGTCTGTAGATATTTCATAGCGGCTCGTAATGCCAGCCATAGGTACTCGGGGCATCAGGTAAGTCGGGACGTTTTTTCAGCATGTTGAAAAATGTCCACGAGTAAAATAAAAATAGCCCCGAGTACCTACGGCTGGCATCCCCGAGTTTGAATCAAGGGGAAAACTTGGGAGAATTCGTGAGTAACTTGGGAAAGTGGGACAGGGGCTTGACTGTTTTTGCTTTCTCTGTGAAATAAAATCTTCCCTTTCGGACGAATTTTAAGTTGCCAAAGCTACTGTATCTCCTTCTATGGCTTGATTATTCTCCCATGAGTTATTTCAGACTAATTTTCCTGCTTTAGACTTTAGAAACATAGAAACATAGAAGGTAGGTGGAGGAGTAGGCCATTCGGCCCTTCGAGCCAGCACCGCCATTCAATATGATCATGGCTGATCTTCCAAAATCAGTACCCCGTTCCTGCTTTCTCCCCATATCCCTTGATTCCATTAGCCCGAAGAGCTATATCTAACTAAAACTTTAGAGATACAGCACGGAAACTGCCCATTCGTCTCTCCGAGTCCGCACCAACCAGTGAACACCCCGTACATTAGCACTATCCTTCTCACGAGGAATAATTTACAAATTTTCTTGCAAAGCCAATGAACCTACAAACCTGTACGTCTTTGGAGTGTGGGAGGGAACTGGAGCACCCGGAGAAAACCCACGCGGTCACAGGGAGAGCATACAAACTCCGTACGGACCGTACCCGTAGTTAAGAACTAACCCGGGTCTCTGGCGCCGTAAGGCAGCAACTCTACTGCTGCACTAGTCTACTGCCCTGTTGCTCCACTACAGCCCTGCAACCTGCCGAGACAATTTTCCTCCTCCAATTCCAGTGTTTTGGTCATTCATGAATGTTATTGCTCATTTGATGCCACTCCTACAACAGCTATGATTCTGAGCTTTGGGATTAACCCCTGCTTTCCTCCCTTTGTACTACTTAAAGATAGCCCAGGTATTCTAAGTACTTAACTGTGTTTTTGATAGTCTGACCATATGTGGCTTGATATTAATAAGTGAAGTGTCCTGAGATTTTATTTATATTGAGGTAATTGTACACAAACAAGTTCTTGATGTAATTAGTTTAATTAATGTAGAGATTGGAAATGGAGCCTTCGACCCACCGAGCCCATGCTGAACATCGATCATCCATTCAACTAGTTCTACATCATCCCAGTTTTGCATCCTGCACACTAAAGGCAATTTACAGAAGCCTTTTAACCTACAAATCTGGACATCTTTGGAATGCGGGAGGAAACCGGCGCACCCTAAGAAAACCCATGTGGTCACAGGGAGAAAGTGAAAACTCCATGCAGACAGCACCTGTGGTCAGGATTAAACCTTGGTCTCTGGTGCTGTGAGGCAGCATGTTTACTGCTGCTCTACTGTGCCACCCTAAGATGATAATAGATATTCTTGGGAAAATTGGTGCTTTTCACCATCTTCTCATTCATTGCTTGAGGTCAAAACTCCAATTTGCAGGATGGCTGGGTTCAACTATGAATCTAGGGGATTGTTGAAGATTAAAACGTTGTATCAGAAAATCCAGTGCAGTAGAAACTATCTATCTGTGTGCAATCTTCTACAGATTCTCTGCCCAATTTGCCTTTGTGTCAGCCAATTCATAGTAGGATCCCGGGAGATGTCATTGGTGCCAAAGCTAACGTTTGGTGTACAGTCCCAAAACCCTCCGTTAAGTTGTATTTATATGTCCTTTAGGATAGGTTGTTAAGGTATGCAATCAATGTTTTCTATTCTATTTTTACAAAGATCTGCCTTAGATACATGACTGGAAGTTCAATTTCTTTATTTTCTATCCAGTAGCACTAGTAAAATCCCACTTTCATTTTCCAGTCCTTTCAACACTATAGTGTTGTTCCAAAGTTGTCCCGACCCGAGGCGTCACCTATTCCTTTTCTCCCGAGATGCTGCCTGACCCGTTGAATTACTCCAGCTTTTTGTGTCTATCTTTGGTGTAAACCAGCATCTGCAGTTCCTTCCCACACATAATGTTTTTAATCTACTGGCCTCGGAGTTATGAGCTATTTGCTGAGCAATTTTAACCCCAGCATGAATCAGCCAGTTAATCACATTTACTGGGAGACAATGATAATCTTTACCACTCACAGTATTATGCCAGACCACAAACATTTCTGAGAGGGAGTATTCCCATGTAGGTGGTCACTGATTGATAATGCAATGAGCAGTTTGAGGCAGATTTTAACCGTTCAACCAGTTGGGATTGAACAGACTGGGAATTTACTAGTGATGCTGGAGAGAAAATAAAAGAAGATAGAACTTCTAGTCACTTATTCAAGGCAGATCTTTGTTAAAATGGATTGGAAAGGATTTATCTACTTGGTCTTCTGCCTGCTGAATTGTGAACATGCTACTGATTACAGAGTTTGCAAAGTCATCTGCTTCCAGCCACACTTGACACTTATAGGAAACATACTTCTGGGAAATGAAGCTTTTTAAAATCGTATTTAAACCCAGTTCCCACGCTGAGCTTTTCTAAGTTCTTCCAAGTGCTTCTGTATCTATTTTAAGATGCCTGGCTGAAGACCAAATCCTGCTGTTGCTAGAAGTTCAAAACAGAAATAAAGTGCTCGGGGTACACAGCGGGTGGGGCAGCATCTATAGAAAGCTATTGAATTAAAGATTTGGGAGAATAACCCTTTGGTAATTGAGCTTCCTGCTTGCTGAAGTTGAAGCTAAACCAGCTTTTCTTTGAGTTTAATATTTTTTTCCCCCGTGCCTTAACTTTCTCCTTTATTGTGAAATTCTCCAGTCAATCAAGTATCTAAATTCAAGACACGATCTTGTTCTCTGCCCTGCATATTTCCAGAAGACAGACTGCAGCTCTAATCTTTATGGATTTGGTAAAAATTAAAATTATTACTGCATCAGTCATACCAAATGAATGTAAGTAAAAAAACAATAGTTTAGTTTAGTTTAATTTGGTTTAGTTTAGTTTAGTTCTTTTGTCACATGTACCAAGGTACAGTGAATAGCTTTTTTGTTGCATGCTGTTCAGTCAGCGGAAAGACTACACAAGAGTCGCTCTGCAATAAAATCTGGCAACATGATAGGCCCGGATATTGTGGGCAGAAAGACCTGTTCTCATGCTCTACAACTGAACTTTCTATGTAACTGCAGGTCAGGCAGCATCACATGGATGTGACATTTTGGTCAGGACCCTTCTATAGACAAATTTATAGTAGGGAGGAGAAAGATGGAAAAGAGGTGGGGGGGCAGGACAAAGCCTGTAAAGCCTAACATATCCTAAGTAAAATGTGCTACATGCAGTTGGTTGAAACCCAAACCTTCCAGAGCAGGCCAGGACTTATGATCAGGCCTGTCATGTCCTGTATGACATGTTACAATACCTCAGATCTGTGATGTGTAGTGCAGAATCTTATTGAGATCAACCCATGAGCTTAATCAATAACCAATCAGCGGCGGACGCAGTGGAGTTGCTGCCTTAAGGTGCCAGAGACCCAGGTTTGGTTCTGACTAATGCTGTTGTCTGTACAGCGTTTGTACGTTCTCCCTGTGACCGCCTGGGCTTCCTCCAGATGCTCTGGTACCCTCCCGCACTCCAAAGACTTACAGGTTTGTAGATTAATTGTCTTTGGTAAAATGTGTAAATTGTTCCTAGTGTGTAGGATGGTGCTAGTGTACAGGGTGATCGCTCGTCAGTGTGTACTTGGTTGGCCGAAGGGCCTGTTTCCGCGCTGTATCTCTAAAGTTTAAAGACATTGACATTTTTCACTGGAAGAGCCTATGATTTTATTGCATGAATGTGAGAAGGAAACCACAGAGACCTACGATCTGCAGATGCTGGAATTTTGAGAAAAACACAAAGTACTGGAATTACCCAGTGAATTAGACAACAATTATGGAGGTGACATTTTGTGTTGGGACCCTTCTTCAGACTGATTATAGTATGGGGGGGAAAGCTAGAATGGAGCTGGGGGCAGGTGCCTGGCAAGTTATAGATGGACACAAAAGAACACAAAGTGCTGCAGTAACTCAGCGGTCCAGGCAGCATCTCCGGAGAACACAGATAGGTGACGTTTCAGTTTGAGACCCTTTTTCAGACCCTCTTGATCCAAAATATTACCCACCCAAGTTGTCCAGAGATACTGTCTGTACTCTGCGCTTTGTGTCCTTTTGTGTATTAACCAATCTCTGCAATTCCTTGTTTCTACGAGTGATAGGTGGGTACAGGTGATGTTAGGTATGGGGAGAGTGTTTGATTGACAGATGGATGAACAACGGTCAGAGAAAGCCAGGGTATTTATCAGCATACTTCATATAATTTTTATGCATGTTATGATTAAATTTGAAACGTGTGAAACTAAAGCCTGTTTTACTTGTGTCTTCTGGCCAATATTTATCCCTAAATCATCTTCACTGAAGGACACAGTACATTGCTATGTTTTTCTATTTTATAACAATGGTGTGACTTCAAAGGTACTTTTATTGGGTCGATAAAAATCTCTGGGAATGGGCCCAGAAAACAAGTCTTGTTGAAGATAGTGATATTCATACACAATCACAGCAAACATAATATTTTAATTTAATGGAAATGGAGAAATGACTGTCAAATTTGTAAGGATGAATATTCATTTTGGATGAAGAGAGTTGAAAAAGAGAGCAAATTTATATGAGTAGAGTAACTCAAATTTATGAGTTTATCAAATGGGGAGAACAAATCAGCTGCCTATAAACTTTTTAATTGCACAATTCTGGTTTCTTCAGCCCAGTACAATTGATAATTAATTGAATTGAACTTTGAATTATGTTTTTAATATTTGTAGGTGATATCACACCAATGGTAAAATTTGGCCTTCTCCCCATAACCCTTGATACCCTTACTAATCAAGAACCTATCAATCTCTGCCTTAAAAATACCCAAACGAGGTATGATTTGGAAAGTACACAAAAAAGCTGGAGAAACTCAGCGGGTGCAGCAGCATCTATGGAGCGAAGGAAAAAGGCAACGTTTCCGGCCGAAACCCTTCTTCAGGCAGATCAGAGGTGGTGGGGCGGGGAGAAGAAAGGAAAAAGGAGGAGGAGCTGGGGGATGGGAGGAGACAGCAGGAGGGCTGAGGAAGGGGAGGAGACAGCAAGGACTAACAAAATTGGGAGAATTCAATGTTCAAGCCCCCTGGATGCAGACTCCCCAAGCGGAATATGAGGTGCTGTTCCTCCAATTTCCGGTGTTGCTCGCTCTGGCCATGGAGGAGACCCAGGACAGAGAGGTCGGATACGGAGTGGGAGGGGGACTTGAAGTGTTGAGCCATCGGGAGGTCAGGTTGATTATAGCGGACCGAGCGGAGGTGTTCGGCGAAACGATCGTCCAACCTCCGCTTGGTCTCACCGATATAGATCTGCTGACATCTAGAGTAGTGGATGCAATAGATGAGGTTGGAGGAGATGCAGGTAAACCTCTGTCGCACCTGGAACGACTGCTTGGGTCCTTGAATGGAGTCGAGGGGGGAGGTAAAGGGACAAGTATTGCATTTCTTGCGGTTACAAGGGAAAGTGCCCGGGGAGGGGGTGGTACGGGAGGGAAGGGAAGAATTGACAAGGGAGTTATGGAGGGAGCGGTCTTTGCGGAAGGCAGATATAGGGGGAGATGGGAAGATGTGGCGAGTGGTGGGGTCACGTTGGAGGTGGCGATACTTGTTGTATGTGACGGCTGGTTTGGTGAAAGGTGAGGACTAGGGGGACTCTGCCCTTGTTGCGAGTGGGGGGAATGGGGAGCGAGAACAGTGTTGTGGGGTATGGAAGAGACCCTGGTGCGAGCCTCATCTATGGTGGAGGAGGGGAACCCCCGTTCCCTGAAGAATGAGGACATTTCAGATGCCCTGGTGTGGAACACCTCATCCTGGGAGCAGATGCGGCGTAGACATAGGAATTGGGAGTAGGGGATGGAGTCCTTAAAGGAAGTAGGGTGTGAAGAAGTGTAGTCCAGATAGCCATGGGAGTCAGTAGGTTTATAGTGGATGTCGGTCAGAAGTCTATCACCTGCGATGGAGATAGTGAGGTCAAGGAATGGTAGGGAAGTGTTGTAAATGGTCCAGGTGTTTTTGAGTGCCGGATGGAAGTTAGTGGTGAAGTGGATGAAGTCAGTCAGTTGTGTGCGGGTGCAGGAAGTGGCACCAAAGCAGTCGTCAATGTAGCGGAGATAGAGGTCGGGGATGGGGCCCTGTTATGTATTGAACAAGGATTGCTCGACTTAAGCAACAAAGAGGCAGGCATAGGGAGGAGTCAAACGTGAAGTTATTGAGGGTAAGGACCAGCTCCGCTAGGTGGAGGAGAGTGTCAGTGGCCGGGTATAGGTTGCTTCTCTGTTCGAGGAAGAACCGGAGGGCTTTGAGACCATCCTGGTGGGGGATGGAGGTGTAGAGTGACTGGATGTCCATTGTGAAGATGAGGGGGTGAGGGCCTAGAGAATGGTTTGGAAAGTATGGGTCAACTGGACATATTCACTGGCATTTAGAAGGATGAGAGGGTATCTTACAGAACATATAAAATTCTTAAGGGATTGGACAGGCTAGATGCAAGAAAAATGGTCCAGAACCAGGGGTCACAATTTTAGAATAAGGGGTAGGCCATTCAGGACTGAGATGAGCAAAAACGTTTTCACCCAAAGAGTTGTGAATCTGTGGAATTCTCTGCCACAGCAGCAATGGAGGGCAATTCACTTGCTGTTATCATGGGAGAGTTAGATATAGCTCTTTGGGCTAATGGAATCAAGGGATATGGGGAGAAAGCCGGAACGGGGTACTGATTGTGGATGATCAAAGAGCCAAATGGCCTACTGCTTCTATTTTCTATGTTTCTATGATTTGTTCAAACGAGAATGATTGTCAATATTAGGTATGTCATGATAACAAATTAATGACTTTTTCTTTAGAGATAAAGTGTGAAAACAGGCCCTTTGCTCACTGAGTCCATGCCAACCAGTGGTCTCATACACACTAGTACTATCCTACACACTAGGACCAATTTATAATTCTTACTGAAGCCAAGTGATCTACAAACCCAGATGTACATCTTTGAAATATGGGAGGAAACCGGAGCACCCTGAGAAAACCCAAGCGATCACAGTGAGAATGTATAAACTGTACAGACAGCTCCCGTGATGAGGATCGAACTATAGTATCTGGCGCTGTAAGGCAGCAACTCTACCGCTGCATCACTGTGCCACACTGGTACTGCCACTGACCTAATAGAATAAGCTAGCTGTATATCTATATTCAAGACCTTAAGACACGGGAGCAGAATTAGGTCATTCGGCCCATTGAGTCTACTCTGTCATTCGATCATGGCTTGTGTATTTTTTCCACTCAACTCCATTCTCCTGTCTTTTCCCCATAACCTAAATACATATCTAACCACCAACACTTAGTGTACAGGATGCAGAATATTTTCCCTTCTGATGTGTTTCCGATTCTCACAATTGGCACTGTTTCCAGAGCACAAAATATTTTGTCGGGCTTATCTGCATCGTCAGTGCAATCGTAATTTGCTCTGGTAACGTGTGATTGAATTTCCACAGTGTTGCCATTTGATTGGACAACCATCACAATTACATTTCACTGTAGAAAGAACTGAATTTCAAATACGTTTCACCAGAAAGAAATAGTGGTTACGGATAGGAATGTTTAAGTCTAATAAGACCAGATCAAATAGGCAGAGTGTAAAATCAACTGGACAGAATTATCTCATTCTGTGCATTAAATATGGTGTGATTTCCACTTAGTAGAGTTTTGCTGTGAAATAGTTGGGTGCAACTTTTGTAAGTTAAGTTCTAGGAACAGTATCTCCTATTTGCGACAAATGTCTCTCTCAAGAAGCAACTATAACACACTCCTTTGCCTCTTGCATAAAACTCCATAACTTTTGGAAAGAAATCTTTGAAATTTTCTCAAAATTATTAAAAACAAAACTGGACCCCCATATAGAACTGATTATTTTCGGAACAGCGGGAGCTGCTATCTGAGCTATCAATATTTCAAAGACGTTTCCTTAACTATAGCCTGATAATGGTGAAAAAACGTATACTTAAATTTTGGAAAAATGCATCTCCCCCAACTCTTAAAATGTGGATTACAAACATGTCTGAGACGCTACATCTTGAAGATATGAGACTTGTCTTAGCAGGAAAAAGAGCAATTTTCAAAGATATGGTCTCCTTTCATTGATTCATTACAAGGATAGTATGGTGCAACTCAACTTCGGAATTAAACCGAATTACGGACTGGGTGATGGGTGTGATGAGAAATGAAGCAGGTATATCAACACATTGGTTTTTTTTTCCTTTTTTTCCTTTTTGTATTTTTATTGTTTTTTTTAAGTTTTTACTCACTCACTCTTTGATTACACTCATTTGGTAGTTTAGGGGTTCTATCCTTACATATTCACTCTATTTCTCACTTTCTTCCTTACTTGCTCTTTCTCTCTTTTTGCATTTCATCTTTGTTAAAATCAAAATGGAAGTGTATTATGTCAAATGCCGCGGTTTATACTTTTGTACACTGCTTCTAATAAAAAATATAAATACAAAAATAAAAAAAATAAAAAAATAAAGTTCTAGGAACAGACTTGGGCCATTTGCCCCATCAAGTCTACTTCGCCATTCAATCGAGGCTGATCTATCTTTCCCTCTCAACCTCATTCCCCAGCCTTTTCTTCATAACTATCTTAACATCTTACTAATGCTTTGGATGCTTTGTCATGATCTTCTGTTGAAATTACTTAATCGATTGAAGGATGTGAAATGTGGAAGAGACCGAGCTGTTTTCATGTGGAAAATTGGAGGAAGTCACGGAGAAAATTAAGAACAGAAAACAAGTTGTTTAAGAAAAGAATGAGGATTTTTATTAAGTGAACGTTTATATTGATTTATTTTGAGATTTGTTGAAAAATGAAGTTCTTGAAAGCACTGCTTATGTGCCCTTCGTCCGCCTCTGGTTTTGGTGTCACGAGAGACATGCAGCTGCTGGAAAAATACGGCTAACCACAAACAGCTGGAGTAGCTCAATGGGTCAGGCAGCATCTGTGGTAGGAATGGATTGGTGGCATTTCGGGGCTGAAGAAGGGTCCCGACCTGAAACATTACCTATCCAATCCCTCCACAGATGCTGTCTGACCCGCTGAGTTTCTCTTGCACTTTGTGTTTGCTCTGGTTTTGTTATGTTGAAGCGGCACAGTTGTAGAGTTGCCGCTTTACAACACCAGAGACCCAAGTTTGATCCTGACTGCGGATGCTCCGATTTCCTACTGCACTCCAAAGACATGCAGGTTTGTAGGTTAATTGGCTTCCATGAATTGTTCCTAGTGTGTCGGATAGAATTAGAGTTTGGGGTGATTGATGGTCGGCAGAAGGGCTTGTTTCCACACTGTATCTCTAAATTAAACTCTAAACTAAATGTTGGCCATGCACGCAGAGCCCTGGAAAGGTTCCAAGCCCTCTTTGTGCTAATCTTCTTCAAACTCTCGAGTAGTTAATGGTTTAGAACATTATCCAAGACTGATTGTCCTTGGCTTCCTTAACATATTTTTCTCTGTCAGGAAACACTTAGGGAATCTTTTACGGACATGGAAGATAGACACAAAATGCTGGAGTAATTCAGCAGGCCAGACAGCATCTCCGGAGAAAAGGAATAGGTGATGTTTGGGGTCGAAACTTCGTTAGACTGTCGTGCCCATAGACAATGTATTTACATACATCTTTACCCTTCCCTACTCCAATCTAAGTGAGGTTCCCACCTACTTTAAGAAGACTACTATCATCCCAGTCCCCAGTGCCACAGTAAACCAAGGTAGTGTGTGTTAATAACTACTGTCTGGTTGCTAAGCCTCCACCATCATGGAACGCTTTACGAGACTGATCATGGTGCACATTAACTCCAGCCTCCCAGAAAACCTTGATCCACTGCAATTTGCCTTCTGCTGCAACAGGTCCAAAGCAAATTTCATCTCCCTGGCCTTGTACATCTTTGGAACATCTGGATATGGAAGGTTTGGTGGTTGGCAGGACATTGCCCAAAGGCTCATCAGTCAGCGGGACCCACCCGAGGGCTTATCAGGCTATGGGACTGGTTACCTACCCGGAGGCTTGCTGGACGGCGTAACCAAGCAAGCAACGTAACTGGAGACGTTGGATGCGAGGATCTGGCTCGAGGGCCAAAAGGAGGGTGAACCAAAGTAATGCCTCCAAAAGCTTTCAAGGTTGGCTGCAGTACATGCCCCCAGACCACAAAGATGGCACGGAGAGGAGAGGGACGTTGGTTCGCTGGATCTGCATCGAGTACATCGAGTATTGAATACATGGAGCATGCAGGTCGACCGGACTTTGGACTTTTAATAATAGTACACAAATGGCAGAGCCTGCATTTGTAATACAGCTGCTCCTCGACCTAAAATGGGGTTACGTTCTTATAAACCTATTGTAAATCGAAAATATCGCAAGTCGAAAACGCATTTAATACATTGCGATCACATGACTGGAAGTGATGTGCGGCTCGCTGCCATTGCCGAGCATTTGCCAATCGTAAAGATGAAATATCGTAAGTCGAAGCATCGTAAATCCAGGAGCATCTCTATATGCAAAAAGAATTTCTGCGGTTGCTTATGTGACAAAACGCACCATTGAATAACAAGCACACCTACATCAGACTCTTGTGTGTTGGCTATGGGTCGACCTTCAGCACCATATTTCCAACCAAACACATCTTTAAACACCTGGATGTAGGACTCCGACCCAACTCTGCAACTGGATCCTTGACTTCCTGACCCATAGGCTATATTCAGCATGGATAGGGAGCAATCCTCCACGATAATTCTAAACACCACTACAACAGAGGTCTGTATTCTCAGCACCTTGCTATACTCTCTATATACTCACGACCGTGTGAAAACCTTTACTCTAGCGTCACTGACAAGTTTGCAGATGATCCCGCCATAGTGGGCCAGATCGCAATCAATGGTGAAATAGAATACAGGAAGGAGATAGGGAGATTAGTAACAAAGTGTGAAGACTGTAGGGCAGCACAGTGGTGCAGTGGTAGAGCTGCTGCCTTGCTGCATCAGAGACCTGGGTTCAATCCTGACTATGTTTGCACATTCTTCCTGTGACTGCAGGGGTTTTCTCTGGGTTAATCTCTCACTCCAAAGATGTACAGGTTTGTAGGTTAGTTGGCTTTGGTAAAATTGTAAATAGTCCCTAGTGTGTCGGATAGTGGTAGTGTATGGGGATTGCAGGTCAGCGCGGACTCAGTGTGCCGAAGGGCCTGTATCTCTAAACTAAACTAAAGAACAAATTCACACTCAGCGTCAACTAAATGACGAATCTTCGAGTTCCAAGATATAAATATCATCAACAACTTGTTCTTGTCCAACCACAAGATGCTCTAGCCAAGAAACCACATCAATGCCTCAACTTTGTACAGCTGGCTTTCGAAATTAGGCATGCCTCCAACGACTCTTACCAATTTCTACACAGCATCACAGCTTGCTGTTGCCAAGAACACAAGAAATTGCAGAGTTGTGAATGTAGCCCAGTGCAGCACGCAAACCAATCTCCTTCACCCCAAACCCCCTCCCTTCCATCGACCCTGACAAATGTCACATTGGATAACAGCTAACATAATCAAGGACTACTCACACCCAGGTCACTCCACTTTTCCCGACGGGCTTCAGGCTAAAGATACTAGAGCAGATTCAAGAACAGCTTCTTCCACACCATGAACAGACTCGTGAATAGACCTCTTGCATACAAAAGATGTATTCTTGATCTCCGAATCTCTCAATGATGCAGCCCTTCATATTTGTTTATCTGGACTTTCTTTGTAGTTGTTACATTGTATTGTGCCTTACTTTTCTCTCTTGTACTACCTTGATGTACTCTATGGTGTGGTTGCTTGGATAGCATGCAAACAACGGTTTTCACTGTATCTTGAAACAATAACAAGCCAATAAAACTATAGTGTTTACATCCTCAACTGCTTGTTTATTGAGGGAATGGAGGAGGGTAGAGCATTCTTCGTTTTGTGAGTAACAGTTGGTGCATGGTAGGAGATTATCAGTTCAGTCTATTTCCTTGATGTTTAGGTTCCAGGTTTAGATTTGGAGATAGAGCTTGGAAACAGGCTCTTTGGCCCACCACGTCCATGTTAACCAACGATCACCTTTACACTAGTTCTATTCTACACCGTGGGGAGAATTCTTTACAGAAGCCAATTAATGTACTAACCTGTATGTCTTTGGAATATGTGAGGAAACCGGAGCACCCGGCGAAAACCCACGCAGTAACAGGGAGAACGTACAAACTGTGTATAGACCGCACCCGTTGTCAGGATTAAACCCGGGTCTCTGACACTGTAAGGCAGCAACTCTACCACTCTGCCACTGTGATGATGTGTCATGACTCAAACAAGGGCCTGCATGTTTCCACTGTAGCTTCCCTCAGTTACAGTGGCTTGCAAAAGTATTCATACCCCTTGAACATTTCCACATTTTGTCACGTTACAACCACAAACGTAAATATATTTTATTGGGATTTTATGTGATAGACCAACACAAAGTGGCGCATAATTGTGAAGTGGAAGGAAAATGATACATGGTTTTCAAATTTATTTACAAATAAAAAACTGAAAAGTGTGGCGTGCAAACGTATTCAGCCCCCTTTACTCTGATACCCCTAAATAAAATCCAGTGCAACCAATTGCCTTCAGAAGTCACCTAATTAGTAAATAGAGTCCACTTGTGTGTAATCTAATCTCAGTATAAATACAGCTGTTCTGTGAAGGCCTCAGAGGTTTGTTAGAGAACATAAGTGAACAAACAGCATCATGAAGCCCAAGGAACACACCAGACAGGTCAGGGATAAAGTTGTGGAGAAGTTTAAAGCAGGGTTAGGTTTAAAAAAATACCCCAAGCTTTGAACATCTCACGGAGCACTGTTCAATCCATCATCCGAAAATGGAATGAGTATGGCACAACTGAAAACCTACCAAGACATGGCCGTCCACCTAAACTGACAGGCCGGGCAAGGAGAGCATTGATCAGAGAAGCAGCCAAGAGGCCCATGGTAACTCTGGAGGAGCTGCAGAGATCCACAGCTCAGGTGGGAGAATCTGTCCACAGGACAACTATTAGTCGTGCACTCCACAAATCGGGCCTTTATGGAAGAAGGCGAGAAGTAAGCCATTGTTGAAAAAAAGCCATAAGAAGTCCCGTTTGCAGTTTGCCACAAACCATGTGGGGGGGGGGGGGGGACAGGGACAGGGACAGGGGGACAGCAAACATGTGGAGAAAGGTGCTCTGGTCAGATGAGACCAAAATTGAGGTTTTTGGCCTAAATGCAAAACGTTATGTGTGGCGGAAAACTAACACTGCACATCACCCTGAACACAACATCCCCACTGTGAAACATGGTGGTGGCAGCATCATGCTGTGGGGATGCTTTTCTTCAGCAGGGACAGGGAAGCTGGTCAGAGTTGATGGGAAGATGGATGGAGCCAAATACAGTGCAATCTTGGAAGAAAACCTGTTAGAGTCTGCAAAAGACTTGAGACTGGTGCGGAGGTTCACCTTCCAGCAGGACAACGACCCTAAACATACAGCCAGAGCTACAATGGAATGGTTTAGATCAAAGCATATTCATGTGTTAGAATGGCCCAGTCAAAGTCCAGACCTAAATCCAATTGAGAATCCCTGGCAAGACTTGAAAATTGTTGTTCACAGACGCTCTCCATCCAATCTGACTGAGCTTGAGCTATTTTGCAAAGAAGAATGGGCAAAAATTTCAGTCTCTAGATGTGCAAAGCTGGTAGAGACATACCCCAAAAGACTTGCAGCTGTAATTGCAGAGAAAGGTGGTTCTACAAAGTATTGACTCAGGGGGGCTGAATACTTTTGCACGCCACACTTTTCAGTTTTTTATTTGTAAATAAAATTTGAAAACCATGTATCATTTTCCTTCCACTTCACAATTATGCACCACTTTGTGTTGGTCTATCACATAAAATCCCAATAAAATACATTTACGTTTGTGGTTGTAACGTGACAAAATGTGGAAAAGTTCAAGGGGTATGAATACTTTTGAAAGCCACTGTATGTCTGCACTTCATTACTAGAAAGTCCTTTAGCTTGAAGCAATGCTACTTCTGAAACACTGAGTCCTTTGCTCCCTAAAGTGCTAAGCAGCAAGTTGAATTAGCCTACCCTTTACTTAGACCATAAGACATCAGAGCAGAATTAGGCCATTCAGCGCATCATGTCTCCTTGGCATGATCTAATTTCCCTTTCAACCCCATTCTCCTGCCTTTTCCCAGTGACCTTTGTCACCCTTAAGGGGCCGTCCCACTGCGGCGACCTAATCCGTGAGTTCAGAAGACTGTCTTCGACCTTCAAGGTCGAGGGCACTCGCCTGAAAAACCTCGAGCTGGATCGACCGTCAGTGATGAAACTGTGAGCTGGATCGACCGCATGCGCACACACACACAACACATTGCAAAGGCGGGGGCCAGGGAAAGCAGGGGAGCGCTGTCTGAAATTCACAACTGCGATGAACAGAAAGGTAAAAAATGGTTGGCACTTAACGGTAAGTCCTTTAGAGAGCGCGGGGGGGGGGGGGTTGTGGGGGTTGTGGGGAGGAGAGTAGAGAAGGGGATAGAAGAGGGGGAGAACGAGGGGGGGGGGGGAGAAGGAGTGGAGACACTTTTAAGAAGCCAGACAACTTATAATACAGGTTAGCGGGCATTTTACTTACCGGTCGGTTTTCCTTGATCCTGAAAACTCCAATGAGCCAATTAAAATTTCCGGTCAGCAAAGGAGATTGCCTACGGCTGCCCTCGACTGCCTGTACCTACATAGCGGCCCAACTCCACTGCAGTACGAGTTAAAAAGAACCATGCCGACCAATTTTTACTCGTGGAAAATTTTTCAACATTTTCAAAAATGTTGCTGAGGCCACAAGTAGGTGGGAACTTCCCTCGAGCATGAAGGAGAGTTCCAGTGACCTCCTAGGACCTCCTAGGACCATGTGTCGACCATGTTGCGAGTTTGAGTCGGGGACAAGCTCTTCTAAACCCGCAGATTAGGTCGCCGCAGTGGGACAGCCCCTTTACTAATTAAGAATCTATCAATCTCTGCTTTATATCAATCCAAGCAATGAATTTCAGAGATTCACCACCTTCTGGCTTAAGAAATTTCTCTTCATCGCCATTCTGAAGGTACGTCCTTTTATTTTGAGGCTGTGCCCTCTGGTTCTAGACTCCTACTACTGGAAACATCCTTACCACTTTCCCTCTATCTAGGCCTTTCATCATTCGGCAGTTTCAATGAGATGCCCCTGATCTTTCTAACCTCTAATGAATATAGTCCCGGAGACTTCAAATGCTCCCCGTATGTTCTTAAGCCCCTTTTTGTTTTGATGTGGTGGGTGTTGGGAGGTGACGCTGATGATTATGATAGCCTGTGATCAGGAGTTCTCAAGTTCCCAGTAAATTGTGAGCCAGCTGTATCCTGTGTTTAGCTGTGTTATAATGGGAGCAACTTTGAACCTTATGTGAAGGAAGTGTCTGCGATTTGGATAAAGAGATAAACAGCGATATAAATAGGAAGATTAGGCATATTTTCTACTGGCTCAGTTTTCATTCCAGCTCCTGGGAACCATAAATATCTTCTTGTCAACACTATGGGTGCAGTGGGTTCATAGATACCCACTCAGCTGTCCAGGGAGGGTCCAGTGAAGACACATTACATCCTCTAGGTGCGGCTGTAAAACATACAGGGCTGCAATTTAGAGTGCTCAGTGTCACATTTCATATGTGTCTCTCAATGCATTTACTTGTAATTTCATAAAGTCTGTGCATCTTAGATGCTCAGAGGAGGCCCTGCAGCAGCCTGGGGCTTGCCTAGATCTTGTGCCTGACCAGAAGACCAAGCGTGTGGATTGGACTAGACTTTGAAAGCGACGCCAAAACCTGGCGACCTTTGCATGCGGTCCCAGTCAATAGCCTGTGCTCAACTTTGACAGCGTTGGTTTTCTCCGGGTGCTCTGGGTTCCTCCCACACTCCACAGATGTGCAGGTTTATAGGTTTATTGTAAATTGTCCCTATGTGTATGATAGTGCGAGTGTATGGGGATCGCTGGTTGGTGTGGACTCAGTGGGCACTGTCTCTAAAACTAAAAATAAAAAACTAGTGCATCTTGCAGTGGATGTTTTACTACAACAGTACCATTCTGCTCACCAAGTATGTATCAACTCTTTGAAAGAATTATCCAGTTTGTCCCACTTTCCTCCTTCTCCTCCTGTCGTTGCCTCATAGCGCCAGGACCCGAATTTGATCCCGACCTCTGGTGCCGTTTGTGTGGTGTTAGTATGTTTGCCCTGTGACCACATGGGAATTTGTAGGTTAATTGCCCCTGGTGTATAAGGAGTGGAACCGAAAGGAATGGGATAGTATGGAACTAATGTGAACAGTTGATCGATAGTCAGTGTGTAATTGGTGGGCCGATGGGCCTGTTTTCATGCTGTATCTTTCAATCAATTGTTCACTCAGTATTGAAATTTGACTGCTTTTAGGTTGACAATTTTAATCAAAACCATTTCCAGAACACTTCATAACAGCTTGTGTACATTATATAAAACTTTGGCATGGATTTAGTAATCAAAGGATCTGCACTCATTAGTGCCCTTGGAATCATACAGCATGGGAAATTTCGAGTAGCCCAACTTGCTCACACCAACCAACATGTCCCATCTACACTTGTCCCACCTGCCTGCATTTAATAATAATAATAATAATAAATTTTATTTTCGGGCGCCTTTCAAAGTCTCAAGGACACCTTACAAAAGTTAACAGAAGAGAAAAAAAAACATATAATCGGAGAAAAAATAAATAATGACATCATCAATACACAAATTAAAGATAGAAATCGTTCCAAAGACACAAAATCAAAAAATCAAAAAACACAATGTGAAGAGAGAGCAGCGGCAGCTAAAGCGCGCCAGCGTCCACTCTCAGGGACTTGCATTTGGCCCATATCCATCTAACCCTATCCTGTCCACGTACCTGTCTAAATGGTTCTTAAACATTGAAATAGTACTTGCACCAACTACCTCCATTGCAGGTAGACCAGTGATGGTCTTGGCATCATGACCAGCACAGGTATTGTGAGCTGAAGGGCCTGGTCTTGTGCTGTACTGTTCTATATCATCAAATATTTGTCTTTGTCTGTCTGGGAACATAATCCCGAGGTGGAACAAAAAATATGGGGTCAGTTCTGGTAGTTTGGTATCAGCCATGTAAACCATTTGGACAGCTCACGGAGAATAAGCAGGGATAGTGAATTGGGAGATGGACCAACAGTAATTTGGTTATCTTGCCAATTAAATTCTAGCTTACAATGATTATGTATGAAATAACAATTTGAATATACACAACCAATTAAGGCAGAACTTATCTTTGAAAGGAAAATACTATTTCACAATATTCTGAAATACCCTTGAGCAAATAGCAACCCATACATTATAGGCAGTACAATGTCATCTGCTGCCTTTTGACTTCACCATACTGATCTCTGACCAGTCGTCACCATAAATGTCACCTATCAATGTTCTCCAGATATGTTGCTCGACCCATTGAGTTACACCAGTACCTTGTGTTTATTAGCCTGATGCTTGTAGGGAAGAAGCTGCTCATGAGCCTAAAAGTTACAGTTTTCAGGTTTATTTTTCTTCCTGATGGCAGGAGTGAAATGAGAATGTGGCCAGGGTGGTCCGAGTCCCTAATGATGCTGACTGACTTTTGGAGGCAGTGACTCATGTAGATCCCTTCGATGGTGGGAATATGGAACTATGGATACTCCAGCACTTTGTGTCTTTTTTTGCTGTCTATGTGGAGTTTATATATTTTCAGATAACTGCATCGGAACCCATTAATGCTCTGGTTTCTTCCAAAATTCCCAAAATCATGTGATTTGGTACTTAACTTGCAACTGTTAAATTGCTATTATGATTATAGATGAGTGGTGGAATCTGGGAGGACGATGTCAATGCAGGGAGAATAAAGTCACATTAGTGTTGATGGGAGTTTGGTATCAATTTGGAGGACACACGGAAATAGGGGCAGTAGGAGAACATCTGGACCCTGAAGCCCATCCCTACATTTGATATGAATGTGGCTGATTTGCCGCATTCCTCTACTTTTCTTCTGTGCCACTAGTGAAAAAGCATACCTCCGGATTCAATCCTTTCATTCATTGTTCTATATCTCTCTACATCATCATCTATATCTCCCGTTTCCCATTCCCCTAATTTTCAGTCTGAAGAAGGGTCTTGAACAGAAACGTTGCTCATTCCTTCTCTCCAGATATGCTACCTGTCCCGCTGAGTTACTCCAGCATTTTGTATCTACCTATGGATTCAGGGACAGTTTCTTCCCAGCTGTTATCAGGCTATTAAACCATGCAATCACCAACTAGAGTGTAGATCCTGACCTACATCATTGGAGACACTCAGACTATGTTTAATTGAACTTTACCAGATTCTATCTTACTCTTTTCTTATGTTATTCCCTTTATCCTGTATCTGTGCACTGTGAATGGCTTGATTGTAATCATGCATTGTCTTTTCACTGACTGGATGGCATGCAACAAAAATGTTTTTCACTATACTTTGGTACACGTAACAATAATAAATTAAACTAAATTAATACTTCCCCTCAGCCTTCAATTGCCCAATCTATGGCTATCACATTGCAAACTCCTAGCACGACAAATCATTAGACTGGCATACCTTCCTGAACATGTGTAATTGAAGCACTTCCTCTATCAGTTCTAACCAGGTTGTGGAAATTGAAGAGGTTACATACAACAGAGGAGAAGGTGGGGATGAAGCGAGAGACGGATTTTAACACAATGGTGAGAATCTTGTTTGTGTCTTTGCTTCATCACAGTACGGCAGAAGTATTTAGTTCAGTTTAGTTTATTATTGTCATGTGTACAGAGGTACAGTGCAAGGCTTTTTTTGTTGCATGCCTAGTGTGATGTGTTTCATGTTATGGGTCTTTCTGATGTTGTTTCTGTTTGGATCTCAAATTAACTTCACAGTGTGTGAAATATGTTAATATACAATTAGTGGCCTCTCCTCGACTTTCCGGTGTAATGGAAAGACTGGTATAAAATTTTAATCAAGCATCATCATCTGTTAGCAAGATCATTATCAGTTTAAACAAGAAGCCAAAATGACATTTCCTGCTCAAAATCTGCATGTTGTGTCAAGATATCATATTTGACCCACAATAGTCACAGTAGCAAGTATTTGCCCAACAGGAAAAGACGCATTGAAGTATTTTGAAAAGTGTAGGAAGGAACTGCAGATGCTGGTTTAACCAAAGATAGACACAAAATGCTGGAGTAACTCATTGGGACAGGCAGCATCTCTGGAGAGAAGGAATGGATGACATTTTGGGTCGAGACCCTTCTTCAGACAAGTATATTGGTCCATATGAATGCAATACTTTCAAGTTCAGAACAATAAATCGAATCAAGGATTATTAAGAGAAGGTCGGGAGGGTTTTATTGTCATATGTCCAAAACAGAACAATTAAATTCTAATTTGCGGCATCACAAGAGATATGTATACATTATACCATAGTAAACAATAAAAATAAGTTCAATATATAAATTAACAAACAATATATTTTTTTTTAAAAAGCAAAGCCTCAATTTAAGAATATGGAGTAGGCCATTAAGGACTGAAAAGCCTTTTCACCCAGAGAGTTGTGGATTTGTGAAATTCTCTGCCACAGAAGGCAGTGGAGGCCAATTCACTGGATGCATTCAAGAGAGAGTTAGATATAGCTCTTAGGACTAATGGAATCAAGGGATATGGGGAGAAAGCAGGAACGGGGTACTTATACTGGATGATCAGCCGAGATCGTAACGAATGGGGGTGCTGGCTCGAAGGGGTGAATGGCCTACTGCTGCACCTATTTTCTATGCTTCTATGTTTAATTCCTTTGGTGAATCAAGGTAGGTCATAGTTTGGGGTATAGCTGAAGTTTGTAGTGTTCAATAGCCTGATGGTTGTAGGGAAGAAGCTGCTCTGCTCCTGAACCTGGACATTACAGATTTCAGGCTCCTATACCTTCTGCCCAATGCCAGGAATGAAATGAGAGTGCAGTCAAGGTGGTGTGGGCCCTTGAAGATGCTAGCTGCCTTTTTGAGATTGATCATATAGATCCGTTTGATGGTGAGGCGGTCAGTACCCGTGATGGACTTTTTGTAATCTTCTTCATCCTGGGCATTTGTCTTGCTAAATTAGGCCGTGATGCAACCAGTCAGTATGTTCTCTACTGTTCAACTTGAAGTTCAAGAGTATACTAAAAGCATCAAAAAGAGGAAAAAGGATATAAAGTGCTGTAGTTACTCAGTGGTTCAGGCAGCATCTCTGGAGAAGGTGAATGGCGGCATATTGGTCAGGATCCTTCTTTTGTCCGGCAGTTGGAAGGCTCCTGGCCTGAAAAATTACCTATCCTTGTTGTGCAGAGTTGCTCTCTGACCCTCTGAGTTACTTCAGCACTTTGTGTCGTTTTTTTGTAAACCAGCATCTGCAGTTGATTGTTTCTACATTTAACTAAAATAAGGAAGTGCACATAATGCAGAAACATGTGAGGTATTGCATTTTGGAAAGTCTAACATGGGCGGGACCTACACAGTGCATGGTAAGGCTCTGGGGAATTGTAGAGCAAAGGGATGTTCTGCCCACCAGGAGGGGGGAGAAGCTGGAATGACTGAGATGGGAATGGTTGATGGGAAGGAGGCTATTTTGTGTGATGGACAGGTGTGCGTTCTCAACTCCCTGGTATTTCTTGTGTCTTGGGCAGGGCAGTTGTCATACGAAGATCCAATGCATCTTGATGGTATGCTTTTAATGGTGCATCTGCAATAATTGGTATGTCATTGGAGCCATGCCAAATTTCCTTAGCCTTCTGATAAGTAGAGGCATAGATGTACTTTGTTGTCTATGGCATCACTCTGGTTGGACCAGTACAAATTGTTCATAATGTCTACTTTTTAGGAACATGTAGCTCTGTTTTCCGAGGATAGGTGATAATAGGGAGTCGAGGTTGTAATTAAATCTCCAGAATCTTATTGAAGCAAAGCAGCCTATTCCTTCTCCTAATTTGTGTTTTTTTATGCACCATTTTGAAGTGGAAATATATGTGGTCCCTTCGCTATCATCGGGTTTAATACCTGAAACTCCCTAACCAACAGCTTGTTGATGATTCGGGCGGCACAGTGGCACAACTGTTGGAGCTGTTGCCACACAGAGCCAGAGACTCTGGTTCGATCCTGATCTCGGGTTTCCTTCTACATCCGCAAGTCATTTGGTTTTATAGGTTAATTAGCCTCCGTAAAGTACCCCTAGTATGTTGATATTGGATGAGAAAGCAGGATAACGTAGAACTAGTGTGAATGGGTGATCAACGACCGGCGTGGACTGGGTGGGCCAGAGGGCCTGTTTCCATTCTGCATCTCTAAACTAAACAGCTCATTGTGAGTAACTTCACCTGAATAATGGTGGCAATTTAAGATGGCAACTCACAATCACCTTTACAAGGATAGTTAGGTATAGAAAATAAATGCTGATCTTGCCATGAATATCCCTATCCTAAAAAAATGTTTACAAAGTCTCACCGTCCATAATCTGAGTTTCTATACGTCTGTATCTTCTGCACTGTATCTGCATTCTCAGTGTTGTGTCTAGGCTGTTTGTTTGATTATAGTATGAAATGCTGTACAGATTTGTACAAATGGTTTATTTCGGTAGTTTTATACTGACCGATAGAGCTTTTTTACTGCAGTGTTGCAATGCAGGGAACTCTGCAATGCAGGGAACTCTGCAATGCAGGGAACGGTTAACTTTGTGACACAGCACTTACAGACTTTAAAGAACTGTTGAAAAGCACACAAATTGCTGGAGTAACTCAGGAGGTCAGGCAGCATCTCTGGAAAACATGGATAGGTGACGTTTAGTAACCTGAAACATCACCTATCTATATGCTCCAGGGATGCTGACTGACCTGCTGAGTTATTCCAGTATTATGTGGCTTTCCTTGGTAAACAAGCATCTGCAGCTCCTTGTTTCTTCATTAAAAGAACAGTTCACTTTACAACCATTCCAACAGCCTCCGCTCATTGCTATAAGCAGATAATCTCCTATGTAGGAAGCTGATGGTTGTCCACTATTACTGCTCGAACTCATATTTGACATCTGCACATCTGCATTCAAGCATAGAAGTCTGAGGTGGTCTGTGTGGTCCTCAGCTCTCTGGCCCCCTGTTCCTCACTACTTTAGACTATAGAGAGACAGTGCGGAAACAGGCCCACCAAGCCCGCACCCACCAGCATATACCTGCACTATCGTACACTGTAGGGACAATTTATAATTTTACCATAGCCAATTAACCTATAAACCTGTATGTCTTTGGAACGTAGGAGGAAACCTCCTCCTCTATCAGCTTGTTCCATATACCCACCATCCTCAGTGTGAAAAACGTTATCCCTCGGGTTCCTATTAAATCTACCTCTCACCTTAAATCTATGTCCTCTGTTGCTTTATTCCCCAACATTGGGTAAAAGACTGTGCATCTACCCCATCTGGGGGACTTGATAGAGGTTTTTAAAATGATGAGAGGGATAGACAGAGTTGACGTAGAAAAGCTTTTCCCACTGAGAGTAGGGAAGATTCAAACAAGGGGACATGACTTGAGAATTAAGGGACTGAAGTTTAGGGGTAACATGAGGGGGAACTTCTTTACTCAGAGAGTGGTAGCTGTGTGGAATGAGCTTCCAGTGAAGGTGGTGGAGGCAGGTTCGTTTTTATCATTTAAAAATAAATTGGATAGTTATATGGATGGGAAAGGAATGGAGGGTTATGGTCTGAGCGCAGGTATATGGGACTAGGGGAGATTATGTGTTCGGCACGGACTAGAAGGGTCGAGATGGCCTGTTTCCGTGCTGTAATTGTTATATGTTATATGGTTATATCTGTCCCCTTCATGATCTTACACATCTCTATTAGATCAACCCTCATTCCCCTGTGCTCCAAGGAATGAAGTCCTGGCCATACTCAACCTTTCCTTATAGTTCAGGCCCTCAATTCCTAGCAACATCCTCATAAATCTTCCCAGTTTAACAACATATTTCTTACGTAGGATGGAACTGCAGATACTGGTTTAAATCGAAGATAGGCACAAAATGCTGGAGTAACTCAGCGGGAGAGGCAGAATCTCTGGAGAGAAGGAATGGGTGACGTTTCGGGTCAAGACCCTTCTTAAAACAGGGTGACCAAAACTGAACACAATAATCCAAATGCGGCCTCACCAATGTCTTGTATAACTGTAACATAACATCCCAACTTCTGCACTCAATACCCTGACAGATGATGGCCAATGTTCCAAAAAGCATTCTTGACCACTCTATCTACCTGTGATGACACTTTAAAGGATACCTCATCGCTGCCCTACGATGAGTCACTTCTGAAGATACAATAGTGTTGATTAAGGGGCTTTGGGTAGGTGCATGGATATGTAGGGAATAGAGTGATATGGATCATGTGCAGGCAGTTGAGCTTAGTTTATCTGGGCATCATGTTCGGAACAGATATTGTGGCTGAAGGGCTGTACTGTTCTATGTTATGTTTACTGCAGTAAAGCTCCATTAGTAAAGTTGCAAACATAGGTTATGAATAACTACACATGCACGTATTGTTCAAATACAGATGTCCGTCATCTAAGTTCACATCTACGTTGCAAACTAGGTGAGTTTGGAAATATGGCCAACATATAATGCTAGAAGTGGCTTCAGCACATCAGTAGGGATATGAGACTGAGAGTTTCAATCTGCCATAATGTCCTAATAACTCACTGAAGTTTTTCTCACCAATCATACAAAGCACCACCAAACAATATAGAATTTTTATAGGATTATAGAAATATAGGATTTTATAGGATTATAGAAATATAGGATTTTCCTTTCAATTTATTACTGTTTGATCAGTGCTTTCTTTCAAAACTTTAGAAAATAGTAAAAAGTGAAGTCAGATTGTTGAGTAAGTCGTTTTACAACACATTTATCCTGCAACATCCTTCTGGTTAGTTTCAACATTCATACGTGTGTGTCAACTCCCCTTTAATCTGGCAAGACTTCCCTTTACTCTGATAATTTTTGGGGGGGGGGGGGGGGTTTAATTTAACTCTTTTAGCTTAATTAAGTCAAGAACTGCAAAAAATATTGAATGCATCCACACTCACAAAGAATGCAAGCATGTGGGAAGTGGAGATGGAGCACAAACATAAGGGTAGGGTAACCCCTTCTCAGTGAAACATTGCTGTTCCAAACAGGAGTTTTGTTTCAAAATACAGTCCCTACCTTCCTGTATGAAATTCACTTTGATCTACATTTTGTGGGAGTGCAGGTGGCCAACCATAATGCACTCTGGGATTCTGTTGGACTGTGAATGAGATGATAACCTATACTTAATTGAGCTGTCTTGTACGGTCCACAACCATGCAGCTGCCAGCAAAGATCACTGGAACATGGAGACAAACTCCACCCTGAGCCTTGAGCACAAAGTCTGATGTAGTAAGGACAAGGTTTTTCTTTCAGATGTTTCATTGATATTTACACTGTCTTAGAACATAGAATGTAGAGCAATATAGCAGAGGAACAGGCCCTTCAGCCTCCAATGTCCATGGCAAACATGGTTATTATTTATTATTGCATATACATGTTTAATTCATTAAATAGGATTAGTGTAAATGAGCAAAAAGGTAGGCGTTGACATAGTGGGCTGAAGGGCCATATGACTCCGTGGCAGATAGAAGAATCAGGGTGAAGTGAATGGCCATTTGAGAGAGAGCAGGGGATGGGATTTCTCTCAAGAATCAGTATAGGCTTGATGGGCTAAATAGCCTCCTCCTATGTTGAAAGAAGATGTGAGAAAGATCAGAATTCCACTTTTTACTGAGAAAGATGTAGGATCACAAAATGAGATCAAACATGAGGAAATTGTCCACAATAACAGCGTTAATTCGATGTTGTTATGAATAACTCATGGATAATACTGCTCTTTCTCAACAACTCTGTGGTATTTCACATTCAAATATTAATCTAATTCCCCTCCGAAGGTTGTTAATGAAATTTGAATCCACCTCCCTCCCTTTCAGGCATTGCATTCCAGATTATAACTTGTCTGCATCTTTTGGCATAATTCCATGTTTTAATTACTAATGTTGATGTTATTGGAAATAGCTTCTTTCTATTTACTTTTAACAGAAGCTCTCTTGATTTTGGTGATCCCATGTGGTTTTCTTTTCTTGGTAAAAAGTGCTACGAAGCACAACCAAGTTTCCCCAAGCTTTCTTATTAGATTACATTCCAGTAAATCTCTTGTTTGTCTCCATCGAATGCCAACATTTGGGTGTTGTTTTGTTTGAACAGTCTTGTGAATGTGGCCTGATACCTTTAAAAATTTCTGTCACTCTTCCTTTAAAATTGATAAGTATCACATGCTTAATTGTCCAGCAATTGGCAACATGTCCAGGCTTTCTGCCTATCCAAACATCTTTATGGAAAGGGAAGTGCACAATAAATGGAGCCTCATTGCTCCGCTGTTAATGATAGGAACATTTTAGAGGGATATGGCTCAATGCGGGCAGATGAGACTAGCATAGACAGGGCATCTTGGACAGTCTTGGTAAATTGGCCCAAAGGGCCTGTTTCCATGCTGAATTACTCCATGAGCTGCCGATGCCTGCATATATCAAGCGGCCTCTTGCAATATGTAGGTCCAGGCTTCATATGACGGATTTTGAAACCTACCGTCCTTTTAATACTAAGGGCGGCATAGTGGCGCAGTAGCAGAGTTGCTTCATTACAGCACCCGAGACCCATGTTTGATCGTGACTATGGGTGCTGTCTGTATGGGGTTTGTACGTTCTCAATTTGACCGCGTGGGCTTTCTCCAGGTGCAGAGTTAGACACAGAGTTAGGTGTCCCTCTGCCATTGGTATGGAACATTTGCATTTTTCAGCTTGAAATTGTGCAATATGGTGCATACTGTAGCGAGTCTTTTAACTTACACTTGAATGCAATATATATGCTTTAAATTGGATTGGAGCGTTTTTGAAAGGGGGAGGCTGTGCGATCACTGATCACTGGCCTTGGGGGTACCCGGTGAGGGAGTGGAGCAACCGAGTGGGGAGAGGGTGTGGAAGAAGGGTGTCCCCCCTCCCAGGGTAGGAACCTTTTGAAATTTGATGTACAACGCTCCCTCGCAATTTCTCACTCTCAACTCTCACCCAGTGTTGGCAGCCCTGGTTCATATATCTGGGCATAAAACACTTTATCACTGTGGCAGACTTCATATTGTGCGATCTTTGCAAATAACTCAATTTGGCATGAATACAAAACACAGTGATAATTTGGCTGAGCAAAAAATATATATCTAATTTCCAGTTACTGGTCTCTGCTGTTGGATGAAAAGTGTTCCAGATTGTGTAGGAACATTGTGGTTAAATTATTGGACCAAAAATCCAGAAGCCGAAACTAATGAGCAAAATGTGGACATGAACTAGAAAGTTACAATGGAAGAGGGGAACTTAAATGCAGTTAATTCAATAAATCTGGCAGTAATGCTGATCATGAAACAATCAGTAAGGTGTAACGAGTACAGTGAAGAGATGTTGCCAGTAGTAAGGGGCTTGAGTAATATAGAGAAGTTGGGCAGGCTAGTTCTTTTATATATTGGAGGCCACATTGGAAGCACCAAACACACATGATGAGGTTAGAGGAGATGCATCTGAATCTTTGCAGCTGCCTGACCCGCTGAGTAATCCAGCACCTTGTGTACTTTTAACATTATCTGGGATGTAGATGTCCAATATTAGGCAGAACGTTACAATGGGAGCAGCATTTCAAAGAAGGGAGAAGAGGTGATTATATATTCTACATTATGAAAACCTTTTAAATGGGAAAGTTGTTTTGAATGAGAACCTATTTAAGACAAGCGACTCTCAAAGCTAGATCCATCCTGATCCATGAATGTTGTTGGGTGAAGAAGAATTGTAATGGGATGTACAAGAGTGAGAGAATCGGATGATATTAAAGATAGACACAAAGTGCTAGAGTAACTCTGTGGGCCAGGCAGCATCTCTGGAGAAATGGATGGGTGACGTTACAGGTTGGGACCCTTCTTTGGAATCTAATTATTAATGTCCATGGTAAAGATGAGTGAATGCGAGCCTGGAAACTGAAGGTTTTTCAAGTGTTGAACGACATGCAAGGTGTCGGGGATATAGGTGGGAAGGGATTGGACAAGGGGGGGGGGGGGGTAGGATAGAATTGAGGCATATGGAGGTGAGATATGGAATGATATTAGATGATTTGCATGTGTTAAACTACTGAGCATCATTCTTAGCAGATCGTGGAAGCTGACTCTGTGATGTCAGTTTTTTTCTGATGTGGAACAAAGGATAATGACAAAATCCTTCTGGCAGACTTTAATTTGTTCAAGAGTCAATGGACAGAAGGCCTAATTGTGAATATTACTGAGGGTCAGGTTATGTGCCTTGGAAATAACTGAGTCTTTCTGGTCTAACCACCATTGGGAATAGACACTGTGTCTCACAAATTCTCATAGTTCAAATGTCAAAGATTTAATCCTATGTAGGAAGGAACCGCAGATGTTGGTTTAAACTGAAGACAGACATAAAAAAGCTGGAGTAACTCAGCGGGACAGGCAGCATTACTGGAGAGAAGCAATGGTTTCGGGACTGAAGAAGGGTCTTGATCCCAAACGTCACCCTCCCCTTCTCTCCAGAGATGTTGCCTGTATATAGACGCCCATAAAGGGCGCTTACAGTTACAAAGTATCCGCGCCAGGCCCCCCTTTGTTCTCCCTCCCTCTTCTGTGCCCTCCAAGCTTCTTCTTCAAATTTCCACTAAATCAACTTTATTTTAGCTTTAGCTCCGCCCTCCGGTTATAAATAAATCTGTTGAGGGGAGAGGTTCTCATTCAACCATCTTCCTTTGTGTGCGAATGACTCCAGCTAATGGTGTGTTTTCTCCTTTTGTACCCATTATCTTTAGTTTACCATACTTGGTCAAGTGTTGCCTTGATGTCAATGGTAGTCATTCTCAACTCATCTGTAGAATTCCCTTTGGTCCACATTTAAAAAAGCTGAGCCACTTTTATGTTGAACATCACCGTTTAAAACTAGAGGATTCTAAAACTAGAGGGTATAGCCTTAAGATGAAAGGGGAAAGCCATAAGAGGGACTTTGGGACAACTTTTTTCACTTTTAAAGTACTTACTATCTGGATTGAGCTGTCACTGGATGCTATAGAAGTTGATACATTTATGACATTTAAAAGACATTTGGACTGATATATGAATAGGAAGGGTTTGGAGGGTCTGGGGACAAATGCGGGCAAATGGGACTAGCCCAGTATGGTGCCCACAGATAAGGTGGGCCGAAGGGCCTATGTCTGTGCTGTATGGCATTTTTTTAAACATTTGGGAGCATTTTCCTGTGTTGAGGAAACCCTTTTTCATTATCTTTAACCACCCTCCCAAAACAGTATGTCTCTACCTGAATATGCTATTTGAATTACAGCCTTGGTATATAAGCACATCCTTTTGCATCAGTGTTTATTATTTACTTTTCATAATTCAAAATACTTTTGAGCCTAAAAAAACTACAGATAATAATTTGAATTTTACACTGCAAATAAACTAGCCAAATTGGAATTTAGCCTTAAGAAAGTTGAATGGTCGTGTTATTTAATAAGATTTTGAATTGCAGAGTTATCCATAAAATTACTTTAAAGTTTCCACACTAAGTAATCGAGAGATGCAGCATGGTGACAGGTTATTCCGCTCACTGAGTCTGTGCCATCAACTACCCTTTTAAACTAATCCTACATTAATCCCATTTTGTTAATTCGCCCCACATTCTTATCGACTCCCCCTAAAATCTACCCATCCTTCACAATATGGGCAATTTGACTTTTGCCATTAATCGACCAACCCACATGTTTTTGGGATGTGGGAGGAAATCGGAGCACCTGGAGGAAATACACACAGTCACAGGAAGAACGTCCACATTCACAAAAACAACATCTGAGGTCAGGATTGAAGTTGGTCCACTGGCGTTGCAAGGCAGCAGCTCAACCAGCTGTGTCACTATGTCGTCATGTACAGCAACCAAATAGCAAGTAGCAAGTTGTTAAATACTAATTTCTGCATCGCTCGACAGTGTTGTTGGACATTGTGAATAGGACATGAATAGTACAAATGCTAAACTTTTTTACTGTCATAATCTGTTAAAGAAACATCAATGCAGAGGGCTGTAGATTTTGTTATTCCTTTTCATTATTCTGCAATCACATGGTGCCTTTAACATGTACAAATACACCCATTATTAGTTTACTATGTGGTCTTATCCTATTCCCAAAGTATTTTCCTTCATTTTTTTTCTCCATTTTGTTCTTATTTTCCCTATAACCATCATGATTGCATTATTTGCATCAAAGTTACTGGGAGAAGGTCGGAGAATGGGGATGAGATGGAAAAATAGATCAGTCATGATCGAATGGCAGAACAGACTTGATGGGCCGAATGGCTGAATTCTACTCCTATGTCTTATGATTTTACGATTTACTGTTATATTCCACAGCTTTTAGTTTAGTGAGACAGTGTGGAAACAGGCGCTTCATTCCATTGAGTCCACGCCGACCAGCGCTCTCTGCACATTAACACTATCCCACACACACTAGGAACAATTAACAATTTAATCATGCCAATTAACCTACACACATGTACATCTTTGGAGTGTGGGAGGAAACCGGATCATCCAGGGAAAACCCAAACAGGTCACAGGGAGAACAAACAAACTCCGTACAGACAAGCACCCTTGGTCAGCGCCTGTACTTCCTGAGGAGGCTCAAGAAAGCCCACCTGTCCCCCCAGATACTGACCAACTTCTACCGCTGTACCATCGAGAGCATCCTGACCACCTGCTTCACGGTATGGTACAGCAGCTGCAATGTTGCGGACAGGAAGGCACTACAACGGGTGGTGAAAACCGCGCAGCACATCATCGGTGCCCCGCTCCCTGCCATGGATGCCCTCCACCGAAAACGGTGTCTGAGACGGGCTGGGAAGATCATTAAAGACCCCTCCCACCCCAACCATGGACTGTTTGCCCTCCTCCCATCAGGGAGGCGGTACAGGAGCCTCAGGTCTCGTACCAGTAGGATGAGGAACAGCTTCTACAATTATACCATCACATTGCTGAACTCGGAGTCCCGCCGATAGATTTCTCCGGTCCCTCCGTCCCCATTGTTTAATTATTCTGTATTTTTGATTATTCTGTATCTTCTTTTTTTTTTAATTTCTATATTGCACTACTACTACGGACTGACGCAAAACTGCATTTTGTTGTACCCATACTCAGTATTTGTGCAATGACATTAAAGTTGAATTGAATTGAATTGAATTGATTGAACGTGGGTCTCTGGCGCTGTCAGGCAGTAACTCTACCGCTGCGCCACCATGTCACCCATATCTGGTATCATTAAATTTTGTTCACTTTTTGTTTATGCTAACTGCATAATTTTTTTAATCTTCCCTAATTGTTTATACTGATCTGCTAGGAGAAATAGCCCTTTCAGTCACTCCAACAATGCATTGAAAAAGGACATTCAGAAAGATGATTCTTACAGAATGGATTTTTCATTTTACATTGACAGGACATATAGAAATAAAGTGTTCTCTTGAGTCATACCGTCTAGAAATAGACCCTTCAGCCTCAGTTGCCTCATCATACTCATCAGAAATATCTTGCATGCACTGAGCTGCAGTGACCATTACATAAACAGACAAAGCTATAGCAATTGATTTGTATTGGTTGAGAATGGATTATTCATTGGGGAACTGGTAAAACTTGGTGCTTTTATGGAGTAAAATGGGTCAGATAAAATTCCAAACAGTCAGGCAGAATCTTCAGCAGAACACAAAGTGCTGGAGTAACTCAGCAGATGCTGCAAAACAGAAATAAAAATGGAAAATGATATGAGATCCCTGATATTCACCTCTACAGTAATATTCTTCCTGCCCCTCCTCCCCTTAGTATTCCCTTCGAGACACTCTCCCCTACTCTCTCTACCTGACACTATCTTTCTCTCTCACATACACTGACATAGTTATCACGGACACACTTTGCTCTCTGACACATCGATCCTTCCCTCGCATATACTGCACAATAAACGTCTCTCTCTGTAAGTCACTGGCACAATCTAGCTCTCTCACTGACACACTGCACCTCTCCCTCACACACTGGCACATTTCACCTTTCTCTCTCATACTCTAACATACTCCATCTCTTCCCCCTATTTCCCTATTTACTGACACACTTTGAGTCTGAAAAAGGGTTTCGGCCCGAAACGTCGCCTATTTCCTTCGCTCCATAGATGCTGCTGCACCCGCTGAGTTTCTCCAGCATTTTTGTGTACCTATGTCCCATACTCTGTCTCGTTTCAAAGACCTGTTTTTGAACTAGAAAGCACAGATTACAATTTTTACAAACCAGCCTTGAAGAAGGATCTCAAACTGAAATGTAGACAATTCCTACACCCTACCCAAAAGTACTGCTTCACCCCTGAGTTTCTTCAACAGTTTGTTCTTTAGCTATTTACTATGCCTGAAGTTGGATGACATTTTAAACTTGTTGATAGACACAAAATGCTGGAGTAAGTCAGCGGGTCAGGCAACAACTCTGGAGAAAACGAATAGGTGTCATTTCGGGTCAAGACGTCTTCTTCCGACTGAGAGTCGGGAGAGGGGAACTTGAGGTATGAAAAGGTACAGGACAAATCAGAGCTGAAGATGCAGAATAGGTGGAGCCCACAATGGTCCATTGTTGGCTGGTGAAGAGGTGCTAATGAAGGGATATGAACAGTGAAACTAGCAAGACAACTCAGTTAGGGGAGAGATGGAGAGAGAGGGAATGCAAGGGTTACTTGAACTTAGAGAAATCAATATTCATATTGTTGGGTTGTAAGCTGTCCAAGCTTGGTTTTAAACTTGTTGTTAGATAGATAAATGTAGAAGCTACTGCAAAACCGTCCCCTGACAATTTACCTTTACCTAAAATTTAAGTCGAAATCCATTTGATTTCTCCAAAATAGATTTAGACTCAGAGACCATGTGTAATTATCCCGCTGTCTGTGTGAATGACATTTAGAATTGGTTCCTTCTCCACTGAAACATTTAGATTACTCATAAAGCATGAACAGTAATAGTTGATTATCAGCGTTGTCAAAACGTATTGTCACACCAGTTCACAATGGTGCTTTAGCAGTAATCAAGTGCCAAAGGAGAATTTACTGTCACTTCTGACCTCACCGATGGTTGAGGTTTCCCACAGACAATCATTTGTCTGCTCAGGATCCACGTGCCTACGGTAATAGGAAAGGTCACCATTATAAAATAATGAGAGGTCATGACATGCAAGGATTACTGCTGCAGATGAAGCATGTGAAGTAATTTTGTTGTCAGTCATTAATTTACTGGTCTAGATATTTTGTCGCTGCTCAAACATGGTGACACTTGTGTATAGCCTAGGTGAGATCTGCTATATGAGTTTGCCAGGTTGTATGCAAAACAAAACATTTCACTGTACCTGAAATTATATTTCACTGTACATTTCAATGTGACAATAAAATATAATTGAATCACAAAGTTTACAGAGGAAAATTTAATCAATGGTGACTGTGAGGCGATAGATGTTGGTGTCCTTATTCACTTCTTCGCTTAACATCTCCATTAGCAGGCAGAAACAATGAACTGCAGATGCTGGTTTACCAAAACAAATATGCAACGTGCTGCAGTAACTCAGTAGGTCAGGTAGCATCCCTGGGAAACAGGGATAAGTGACTTTTCAGGTCAGGACTCTTCTCTAATAGGCCTTGGTGGAGCAAGTGCAAGCGTTTGGCAAAACAATAGGTGAGGCTATGCTTGGTTTTGCCAATGTACAGGAGGCCACATTGGGAACACTGAACGCAGAGGTTAGAGCACATGAACTTCTCCCACACCTGGAAGGACTGCTGTGGTCCCTGGATGGAGGCAAGGGAGGAGGTATAGGGAAGGGTCCCAACCCGAAACATCACCTATCCATGTTCCCCAGAAATAATGTCGGACCTGATGAGTTACTCCAGCACTTTATATCTCTTTTAGCAGACAACCTTACACCTGCCCTGACATTTCAAGTAACACTGTGTTACCCAAAGGTACTTTACATGAAGATTTCAAATTTATACACAAAAAGATTTAATTTGCATAATGATGCTGGGCTGATATTACATGTATTGTACTGTGGACAAACTACAGGAAAACTGGAAAAGGCATTGATTGTGAAAGAAGTTTAATGCAGTTGTAATTTATTTTAGTCATTTATACCAACCTTGCACCTAACTTTAATAGAAACATGGAAACATAATGTATTTAGTCATAAAATGCTGGAGTGGGTCAGGCAGCATCTCTGGAGAAAAGGAATAGGTGATGTTTCATGTCATCAATCTGAAGAAGGATTCCAACCCATAACATTATCTACCCCTGTTCTCCAGGGATGTTCTCTGACCTGCTGAATTACTCCAATACTTTGTGATGGGTTCTGAGCTCTTGCAAGAATTTGACAATTTAATCAGCAATTTAATCTACCAGTCTTTCCCTTTCATGTAGGTACCAAGGTTGGCAGGCTCTTGTTGTTGTCTTGTATATTCATGTTGAGCTCTTCACAGTGGTTGAGTTTTGCCAGCTTCAGACTCAACCAAGCCTCAGAGTGGCAAATTTGTACAACACCAGGTCACACACAGCTGTTTCAAAATAACTGAAATTAAACAATGAGGCAAGAAGGTCTGGAGTCAAAGATTCTAAAGCGCAAAACTGATCTGGAAATGTAGTCCTGGACCAATTGATGAAGGGACATGAGATCAAATCCTATCATGGAGTATTTAAATTAAGTTTGCAGTAAGTGAGAAAAGGATTAGTAGTAGATTTAGAGGGTAATAGAGAGATACAGCAGGGGGAAAAGCACTTTAGCCCATCAAGTCCACACCAACTATCAACTATGTGTTTACTATATTACTCCTATATTAATCCCATTTTTATTCTACCCATGTTCTCATTCACACCCACCAGATTCTACCATTTCTAAACATAGAAACATAGAAAATAGCTTCGAGCCAGCAGCGCCATTCAATATGATCATGGCTGATCATCCAAAATCAGTACCCCCGTTCCTGCTTATTCCTCCATATCCCTTGATTCCGTTAGCCCTGAGAGATAAATCTAACTCTGTCTTGTGAACGTCCAGTGAATTGGCCTCCACTGCCTTCAGTGGCAGAGAATTCCACAGATTCGCAAATCTCTGGGTGAAAAAGTTTTTCCTCGTCTCAGTCCAAAATGGCCTACCTTTTATTCGTAAACTGTGACTGGGTTTAAACCATGGACTGGGAACAATTTGCAGTGACCAATTAACCTAGCAAACAAAATGCCTTTGGGATGTGGGAGGAAACTGGGACACACAGAGGAAATACCCACAGCCACTGGGAGAATGTGCAAACTCCACACAGACAGAATTTGAAATCAGTATTGAACACAGGTCTCTGGTGCTGTGAGGAAAACAGTTCTACTAACTCTGCCATTGTGCTGAAATTGAAAAGACCAGATGCCCGAAGAATCGATGTTCTTGAGAGAGTATAATCTGCAAACATTTTCTCCTCTGATTTATGATGACTCTTAACTGCCTCACAATGTAACCCAATAAGACACTTGGGGCAGGGGCTTTGAGGGATGGACAATGGACACTGGCCTTGCCAGCTTTAGACTAGTTAAGCTCGGAAACAGGGCCTTCGGCCCACCGAGTCCACGCCGACCAGCGATCACCCCAAGCATTAGCACTATCCTACACACTAGGGACAATTTACAATTTACAGAAGCTAATTAACCTACAAAGCTGTGCGTCTTTGGAGTATTGGAGGAAACCAGATCACCTGGAGAAAACCCATGTGGTCGCAGGGAGAACGTACATACTCTGTACGGACAGCACCCATAGTCAGGATCGAACCCAGGTCTCTGGAGGTGTAAGGCAGCAACTCTATCGGACACCACTGTGCCGTTCCTAAATCCCATGATTGGAAAGAGATATCTGTCACCGGAAAAAAACTAGGATGAGATAATTGGCAGGAAAGCCTAGAGGAGATGATAAGAATTCATCACACCGTGAGATGTGGGATCTAAATGTGCTATCTGAAAGAGTGATTAAAGCCGAACCTATGATAATTTGTCAACAGGAAGTTGGATGTCTGAATGAAAGAAAAACACATTCATGAGAGAAAACTCTTTCAAAGAGTCGCCAAGTGTGACACAGTGGTGTGCGTATTAATCATAGAGCAAAAACAAACTCCCGGAGGCTCAGTCATCTCGGGGAGAGGGGAAGTCAATTTCCTGAATGAGGAGTATATTTCAAAATGGACATTTTGGAGATGCCAAATACCAGAGGGCATAGGTTTAAGATGAGAGTGGAAAAGTTTGAATGGAGATTAATGTGGCAGGTTTTTGTTACACAGGGTGTGTTAGATGCCTGGAATGCACAGTCAGGGGAAGTGGTGGAAGTAGAGACTGTATCTTAGCGAGGTTTGAGAGGAATTTAGACCAACACATGAAGAGGTAGCTGTGCAGTTTAACTTGATGTGGACCACATGCAGACAGGAGCTATGATTTTACACACGTGCAGGCAGATGCACAGTTTAAATTGGCACGTGGTCAGCACAGATACCTTTGGCCTAAAGGCCCGGTACTCTGCTATACTGTTCAATGTTCTATGTCAGACACCTGAGATTGGAAAGCTTCTTCTTGAGGAAAGATGCGGCAGAGATGGGGAAACTGAGAGAACGGAGTGGCGTCCACACAGCGAACAGGATGGGAGGTGATGTAGTTGAGGTAGCTGTTTGGTCCCACCCATATTGTCTCCTGTCAGAATGACATCTCTTTCTCTCAGATAGGCACAAGTGCTGGAATACTTTGGGGGTGAAGGGTGGGGAGTCATCAATTTTATTTGTCATATGAGTTGGAACAAATAAATTCTTACTTACCTCAGCTTTACATGTACATTAGATGTACCAATTACATTTTAAAATATGCAATAAATAATCAGTTATTCTATGTAAGCCAATAATGGGAGTGTGTTGTAATGAAATTTGAGATGATAGTTTACACCAAAGAAAGACACTGAAGATAGACACAACATTTTGGATTAACTAAATGGGTCAGGCAGCATCTCTGGAGAAAAGGAATAGGTGACATTTTGAAGGTACACAAAAA
The DNA here is from genome assembly GCF_010909765.2 of Amblyraja radiata. Taxonomy (NCBI): domain Eukaryota; kingdom Metazoa; phylum Chordata; class Chondrichthyes; order Rajiformes; family Rajidae; genus Amblyraja; species Amblyraja radiata. Next base: position 46,863,444 of record NC_045966.1, read on the forward strand.
TGCTGGAGAAAATCAGCGGGTGCAGCAGCATCTATGGAGCGAAGGAAATAGGTGACGTTTCGGGCCGAAACCCTTCTTCAGACTGATAGGGGGTGGTGTGGGGGGGGAGAAGGAAGGAAAAAGGGAGGAGGAGGAGCCCGAGGGCGGGGGGATGGGAGGAGACAGCTCGAGGGTTAAGGAAGGGGAGATGACAGCAAGGGCTAGCAAGATTGGGAGAATTCAATGTTCATGCCCGCTGGTCGCAGGCTACCCAGGCGGAATATGAGGTGTTGTTCCTCCAATTTCCGGTGTTGCTCACTCTGGCAATGGAAGAGACCCAGGACAGAGAGGTCGGATTGGGAATGGGAGGGGGAGTTGAAGTGCTGAGCCACCGGGAGTTCAGGTAGGTTCTTGCGGACTGAGCGGAGGTGTTCGGCGAAATGATCGCCCAACCTACGCTTAGTCTCACCGATGTAAATCAGTTGGCATCTAGAGCAGCGGATGCAGTAGATGAGGTTGGAGGAGATACAGGTGAACCTTTGTCGCACCTGGAACGACTGCTTGGGTCCTTGAATGGAGTCGAGGGGGGAGGTAAAGGGACAGGTGTTGCATTTCTTGCGGTTGCAATGGAAAGTGCCCGGGGAGGGGGTGGTACGGGAGGGAAGGGAAGAATTAACAAGGGAGTTGCGGAGGGAGCGGTCTTTGCGGATGGCAGACATAGGGGGAGATGGGAAGATGTGGCGAGTGGTGGGGTCACGTTGGAGGTGGCGAAAATGGCGGAGGATGATTTGTTGTATTTGCCGGCTGGTGGGGTGAAATGTGAGGACTAGGGGGACTCTGCCCTTGTTGCGAGTGCGGGGATGGGGAGGGAGAGCAGTGTTGCGGGGTATGGAAGAGACCCTGGTGCGAGCCTCATCTATGGTGGAGGTGAAGAGCGAGGATATTTCCGATGCCCTGGTGTGGATCGGAAATGTCCTCGCTCTTCAGGGAACGGGGATTCCCCTCCTCCACTGCAACACTGCTCTCTCTCCCCATCCCCGCACGCGCAACAAGGGCAGAGGAGGAAAAAATAGATCATGATCGAATGGTAGAGCAGAGGCCGAATGGCCTAATTCTGCTTCTATGCCTTATGGTCTTATACTAGTGCATAAAAACGCAGAGAGCAGCCTTAATTATGTGAAGTTAAGTCTGTTGTGGTTAGTTGCTGAGCTAAAGTTGTGGTTAAGGTCCTGTAGGATGGTTCAATTGAACTTGATCCTTATGGTTGATGGCAGGAACCTTGTGGTAGCATTTACCAGACTCATATTGTGGTGAGAAGAGGGTGTAGCCAAGGTGGTATGCATAATTGGTGATATTTGCTGCCATCTTGAGGCATCACTTACTGTAGATCCCTTTAATGGTAGGGAGGTCAATACCCCTGATGGACTGAGCAGGTGTCCACCACATTCTACAGCCTGAGCATTGAAAGTTCTGAACCAAGGCCTGATGTGAACAGCCAGTCTGCCATCGACAACACAAATGCAGATATTCAATGGAGTATGTAGCAACATATCGTATCTACTCCAACATCTGAAAAAGTAGAAGTAGAAGCTCTCTTTTTAATTGCATCAAAGTACTGCACATATACATTAAAAATAAACTTTATTCAGAATTTAAAAAAACATACAAAGCAAAATGCACGGAGTATTTTGTGCTGAGTAGAGGAATCGAGAATCAAATGACATAGGGTTCAGGTGAGGGGCGAAAGATTTAATAGGAATCTGAGGGGTAACTTTTTTACACAAAGGGAGGTCTCTATATGGAACAAGCTATCGGGGAGGTAGTTGAGGCCTGTACTTTCATAATATTTAATAAACATTTGGACAGGTACATGGATAGGATAGTTTTAGAGGGCTATGGGCCAAGGGTGGGCAGATGGTACTAGTGTGGATGGAGCATGTTGGCTGAGATGGGCTGAAGAACCTGTTTCCACCCTGTAAGACCCTATGACTCCATGGAAAATTGTGCAAAAACTATTCATACATTCTCTATGCATGCAGTAGTCATACTCAGTAGTGTTCGCACCTATCTTCAAAACAAAGTCCTCTTTCCACTCATATGCCCCCGTGGTATGATATCCCTTCCCTTGTTTGAGGGGTATCCACATCAGACTACTCCCTTCAATGTCCAGCAAAGAAAGGACCCACAGACCCTTAATGTTGACTGCACCAAGCTTTGGTGCATCCCTCAGTACATACTCCTGCAGTCTGGAATGAACCAGTTGACACCATTCTCTGACGGACATCTCACAGTGCTGGGAGATCAAGAAGTTCTGGGCAGGCCAAAGAGAGTCTTTCACCGAGTTGGTGATCTTTAACCAACTTGATGTCCATCACTAAATGTTTCCCTCGGAACAGTCCGGAAAGCAGAGAGTCCTCTAATATGGAGGTGTTTGGGAGGGTCAGTGATTTGGATCAAGCATCATTCAAAATTAGTTTAGTGTAAATTGATGATCGACATTAATTTTTACTCTGAGAATTGTTGAGTTGCCATAGAGGGAGTACAGAGAAGGTTCACCAGATTGATTCCTGGGATGGCAGGACTTTCATATGAAGAAAGACTGGATAGACTTGGCTTGTACTCGCTAGAATTTAGAAGATTGAGAGAAGATCGTATAGAAACTTACAAAATTCTTAAGGGGTTGGACAGGCTAGATGCCGGAAGATTGTTACCGATGTTGGGGAAGTCCAGAACAAGGGGTCACAGTTTAAGGATAAGGGGGAAGTCTTTTAGGACGTAGATGAGAACATCATTTTTTACACAGAGAGTGGTGAATCTGTGGAATTCTCTGCCACAGAAGGTAGTTGAGGCCAGTTCATTGGCTTTATTTAAGAGGGAGTTAGATGTGGCCCTTGTGGCTAAAGGCATCAGGGGGTATGGAGAGAAGGCAGATACAGGATACTGAGTTGGATGATCAGCCATGATCATATTGAATGGCGGTGCAGGCTCGAAGGACCGAATGGCCTACTCCTGCACCTATTTTCTATGTTTCTATGTTTGAATGGTCTCCTCTGGTGCTGAATGATTCTGCGAGTTATAGCTCCACAATGTGGTCTAAGGTAGCTATGTGTGTGCATGTTCTAAAATACAAGCCTGATTCAGATATTTGATTTCACTCGAGGTTAGCAGAAGCTCTAAGTTAGTGTGGAGCATTTGAGGAGGAATGACTTTATTTTAGTAAACTTTAGCCTTTAGAGATGCAACATGGAAACAGGCCCTTTGGCCCACTGAGTCCGTGCTGACCAGCATTCACCCCGTACACCATCACTATCTTAGACACTAGGAACATTTTGCACAAGCAATTAAAAACTGCACGTCTTTGGAGTGTGGGAAGAAACCAGAATACTCAGAGAAAACCTATGTGCTCACAGGAAGAACGTACAACCTCTGTCCAAACAGCACACATAGTTAGGATCAAATCCGGGTCGCTGGTGCTATAAGGCAGCAACTTTACCGCTGCACCACTGTGCATCGCTGTGCTGCGCCACTGTGCCACCCTTTTGAAACTTGGTGAAACGATTTATACTGATAAATATCCATTTCTAAAATATTAATAAGAAAAAAGCATGAAAGGAAGAGAACATCTATGGTTCCAAAAATGCCCAAATTATTGGACAATCATCCCATACTTCCAAAAGCTTTGGAAAGATTTTCTAATATAATGAAGCTACATCAAATGTTAAACCACAAGTCAGCACACAAAGACAATTATTCAATGTGATCCTTCTCTCATCAACCTTGAATCTCTAGTGTTAAGTCATAACGTTACTTGCTTCAATTACTTTTGTTTGTGTCTGGATCCAATAACCATTTCAAAATGAAGTCACAATAATTCATTATCAGATCATTATCACGTTCCTCCCTGTGACAACCTATTAAGTGCAAATTGGCTGCTGTCTGTTCCCTGTTACAGCAATAAGGCAGCACCTCATATTTTGCTTGGGCAGCTTACTCCCCAGCTGTATGAATATTGACTTCTCTAACTTTCAGTAACCCTTGCTTTTCCTCTCTCTCCATCCTCACCCCTTTCCAGTTCTCCAACCAGTTTTACTGTCTCTGACTACATTTTATCTCTGTTTGCTTTGTTGTTACCTTTTCCCAACTAACAACAATATATTCTATATCTTTCTTGATCACCATTCCCATTGTCATGTTTTCACACCAAATACTTCCTTATCTATACATTTCCTTATCTACGTACCTCCCAATCCCCTGACATCAATCTGAAGATGTGTCTTGACCCGAAACTTCACTCATTATTTCTCTCAGGAGATGCTGCCTGTCCTGCTGAGCTACTCTAGCATTTTGTGCCTTTTTTCGATTTAAACCAGCATCTGCAGTTCCTTCCTACACAGTTCAAATCCCTGGTCTGTGTAGGTGCTTTGAAATGTCGCAAAGTTGTGCAAAGCTCTATTGAAACATGGCCTTTTCTTTCCATACTTTGCTGTTGTAACTTTGCAACATTTAACATGGGATATTTCCAATCCCTGATACGTCTGTGTACAGAAGTAAGCTCCTCACAATTTTCCTAATTTTCTCTTCCGACATTGGAAGACTGGTGCTTTGAGCTGGTCTTCTTACTTCATTCCTTACACCAGCGGTTCCCAACCTTTTTCGCCCTGTTTACCCCTCGCAACTTTAATAGCACATAACAATGTTATTACACTTATTTATGAACAACTAATGATGAACAGATACCAGAACCAAACACACAGTCAATGAGAAAAAAATATGTACAAATCCAGATTCAACAAAGTTACCCGCTGGGTAGGCAAAATTTACCCCCTGGGGGGAAAATTACCCCAGGTTGGGAACCCTTGCCTTGCAGTATATCAAAAATTACATCTGGTCTCCCTAAAATTACATAATTAGAGATTTATTACATAATTAATTAAAATTTCCCACTGGTACAATGATATTATGAACTTTGTTGATTTAACCCATTTGGACCTATTGTGTCAGCCACTTTCCACCAGTTTAGAAAGATACAGCATGAGTCCTTGCTGACCCTTGATCGCCCGTTTACACTAGTTCTATGTTTTCCCACTTTCTCATCGACTTCCTACGGCAGTGGAGCAATTTACAGATGCCAATTAACCTACAATGCCACATGTCTTTGGGATGTGCAAGAAACCAGATGAGCTGGAAGAAACCCATGCAGTCACAGGAAGTACGTGCAAACCTCACCCACCCAAGGTCAGGATTGAGCCCAGGTCTCTGGCGCTGTGAGGCAGCTGATCTATCAGCTGTGCTACCTGTATGTTGAGGGGCTGTCCCACTTGGGCGACCTAATCCGCGAGTTCTGCCCTCGACTCGTACTCGCAGCATGGTCGACACGAGGACGTAGGAGGTCTTTGTAACTCTCCTTCATGCTCGAGAGTAGTGCCTGTTTACTCGAGGCCTCAGCTAGGTCGCAGCCTATTTTTCAATATGTTGAAAAATGCCTGCGAGTAAAAAAAGGTTGCCATGGAAAAAAACGATACTTTTTTTACTCGTAGGTTTAGTAGTAGTAGGTCGGCATGTTGGTCGTAGGTAATCGAGGGTAGTCGAAGGTGGTCATAGATAGTCTTCGTCATAGTTGAAGGAGATCAAAGGAGGTCGTCCTCACTCTCCACTATTCGGTGTCCAACTTTCCAGAAGTTCGTCGTAGCTAGTCGTAGTTAGTCGAAGCTAGTCTTCAACATAGTCGAAGGAGGTCTTCAACATGACATTTTTTCAAACTCTCCTAAACTCTTCTAAATTTGCCAATTAGGTCGCCCAAGTGGGACAGCCCCTTTATTCCTGGTCTGCTCTCTTCTATTGTATAATCAAGCTACCAGCCTTGGAGGGCATCTACCACACACGGTGCCTCAGGAAGACCGTCAGCATCCATAAAGACTCCTCACACCCTTGTAATGGACTGTTCGGACTACTTCCCTCCGGCAAACGTTACAAGGCTTTCTACGCCCGAACCTCCAGACTCAGGAACAGCTTCATTCCCAGAGCTATAGCGGCTCTGAACCGGCCCTGCTGAGTGCCCCCCACCCCCCTGGACTGTCTCCCTCGGATGGTCAAGTCGCACAGACACATCTGCACTTTAGTCTGTTTGAACTGTTTTGACTATTTTACTGTTCTTTTTACAATCCATGTTCTCGGAGTATCTAAATCTAAATTTTATTAGTTATTTATGTTATGACATCGGATGGAAGCTGCATACCAAATCTCGTTGTGCTTATGTGCAATGACAATAAAATATATTATTATTATTATTATTATTATTATTATTTCTCTTATACTTTTCAACTCTCATTGCCACAAATACTTTGCTCCTTGTTTTCTTAAATTAAGGTAGACAATTACTGTAGCCTTTTTGTCAAAGAGTTCAGTTTTGTTTTGACAACTTGATTTTTTTCGGCATTACCATCTGTATCAAATAGCAATTGTATTATAATAGAAACTGAAAGCTTGGCTATATAGAACAGTGATTGTCTGAATTTAGTTTTAATAAAAAATATTTTTTCTTGCAGATGCTGTGGTGTGCTTTAAACTGATGGACCTACTTCATTGCCTGTCCATTGAGTGAGAAGGGAATCTGCTGAGGTGCCATGGCAACACAGAGTGAAGTTGTGTGTGATATCGGAGATTGGCTTTCTACCATCCATTTGGAAAAATACAGAGAGAATTTTGTCCAGAATGGATTTTATACATCCAAAGACACTACACATTTTAACACTGAAACACTTACTCAGATTGGCATCACAGCGACTGGACATCGGAAACGGATCCTAAAGCATGTGGAGAATAGGAGTTTGTCATTTGATGAGCCTCCAAACGCAGCCCTAGGCCATTGCACTGTTGAGAAAGATCAGGCATTGGAGAGTTCCAGCACGGTTGTTGATTGGAAAGATATTGCTGGTGGTAATGAAGTTGAAGAAACAGGGGAGGCAGTGGTAAAGCCTGTCCCCAGACCACGGACATTGCTGAACAAGCATGGACCAAATGTAAAGTTTCAGACTGAACTTGGATCAACATCAATATATAGTCCGAATCATGAGAAACAGGAATTGTTATTGCCTGACGAACCTTGCATGGAAAGGCCTGAGTTAAATGAGAAGGAACAGATGTCAGGTGAAGCGAGTCCAGTTAGGACTCCAGATCAGGAATGGGTTGCAAAGGAAGAGGAAATGATCCCCCCTGTTCCACCACGCATCAATCGTGGACAACCTCTGGCTAATTTTGCTGGGCCAGGTCCATTCAACAGATCTGAACCTGATTCATCTGGATCAAAGTCTCAAAACTCCAAGTCCAAGTCTGTTGAAAACCTGCAGGACATGCAATTTCTCTCTAAAATTTCCTCGCACTCCCTTCCCCAGATACCTTTGTTCGACACAGCTTTCATTGGGAAAATGGTTTGCAATGAGCTCTACACTACAGTGGAGACCTTACCCGAGAGGAATCGAAGCCAATCGTTCTCGACTTCAGCCATAAAATCTCTGGGAAGGAGGCCTGTCCCGCCAACTCCACCTGATGTGACCCAACCTGATACATCATTACTTTCAATGAAGGAAAGGTAAGTCTTCATTGCACTATCCTTGGGTTCTAACAATCAGGTCTTGAGATAACAAGAATCATTGAAACATTTTTATTTTTAATTCTATATCTATATCTAGTAAAAACAATGGCAGAAAGATGCACATTAAGATACTAAGCACACCTGAGGTGTTCCCTTCTCTTAATTGTATTGGTGTCATAGGGTTATGCACGTAACAACAACATTTTGATCCTCTTCACATTTTAACCAAACTAGTATGTAATCCCATTTGCCCTCATGTGGACAATTTCTCTTTTATGCCGGTAAATACACACAAAATGCTGGAGTAATTCAATGGGACAGGCAACATATCTGAAGAAAATGGATGGGTGATTTTCCATGTTGGGAAATATCTCCAATCCACGTGGAGATTTTTTTTTTTTGTAAACTGGCATCTGCAGTTCCTTATGTCTCCCTAGAAAAGTATAGCTGAGGAATAGGACTTTAGGTCCGCAATGTCTGCACAAAATGTGACGTCAAGATAAACCACCTCCTCTGCCTGTATGTGATCCATATCCACCCATTCCCTACACATTCATGTGCCTATCCAAAAGCATCTTAAATACCACTATCATATCTGCTACCAGCACTTCTGATGACACGTTCCAGGTACAATCCATAACCTGTTCAAGTCGTAAAGTAGAAAAATTAGGAGAGAAGGCAGAAGGGTGGTGAACCTGTGGAATTCATTGTCACAGAACAAGGTGGAGGCCAAGTCAGAGATAGATAAGGCAGTGATAGATAGATTATGGCAGAGATAGATAGATTCTTGATTAGTACGGGTGTCAGGGGTTTTGGGAAGAAGGCAAGAGAATGGGGTTAGGAGGGAGAGATAGATCAGTCATGATTGAATGGGCTGAATGGCCTAATTCTACTCCTATCACTTATGCAATGAAGCTCTTCAAAACTATTGTTAAAGTGTTGACAGTCTTCATGTCAGACTTCCATCTGCAACTTGTAATTGCTTGCGGTATTTCCCCTTTAATGAAATTCCTTCCTGTGGAGAGTTTGCACTACACCTGTTCCATCCCTTTTTATTCCTTCGTGTGATGAGGTTCACTGTTTCACCAAATTCAGCATGTGAAAGGAAATTGGACTAGGAGGACCTTGTACCATTGTGGTACTTTGCCCAAGTTACGATCCATTTCATGGAGATAAAATCAATTGTGAACACATGGAACTGTAGATGTTGGTTTGCTAAATAAGACACCAACTTTCTGCCACAGAGGCAGTGGAGGTCATTTCATTGGACGTTTTCAAGAGAGAGTTAGATTTAGCTCTTAGGGCTAAATATGTTTCTATGTTTCTAATTACTGGAATAACTCAGCGGGTTGGGTAGCATCTCTGGATAAAAGGTGATGTTTTCGCTTGGGACAATTCTTTATTCTAAAGAAGGATCCCAAACTGAAACATCACCTATTTATGTTCTCCAGAGATGCAGCCTTTTCTGTTACTCCAGTACTTTTAAAAAATAAGGTAATTGTGTTCATTCCAAAGGTCTAAAATAGTGGGTACAGCAATAATAAAATGTGTTGCATAGCTTCCATTTAACATAGATATCCCCTCAGTGGACAAATGTGCTGGAGAAACTCAGCGGGTGAGGCAGCATCAATGGAGCAAAGGAAATAGGCAACGTTTCAGGCTGAAACCCTTCTTCAGACTAATGTGGGGGGCGGGGGGCGGAGAAGAAAGGAGAAAGGAAGAGGAGCCAGAGAGCTGAGGGAGTGCTGAGAAGGGGAGGAGACAGCAAGGGTTACCGGGAATTGAAGAAGTCAATGTTTATGCCGCTAGGGTGCAAACTGCTCAAGCGGAATATGAGGTGCTGCTCCAAACTACCAAAGCAGAATATGAGGTGCTCCATTCGTCCTCATTAACCAACAAGATCTCCACATAGATATCCCCTCAGTAGCTGTGTACATTACTTGGGGAAAAGCATCAAACTTACTGTGGGACGATAGGAGAACAGCAGTCATTTCATAGAAAGAATCAAGAAAGTTGTTTATGCAGATGATCAGAAAGGAGTGTATAGGTTGGGCAGGTTATTGGAGCTGATCAGTTGAAGGTCAGAATCGAGGGTCTCTGGCTGTGAGACCATGGGAACGAATAAGTCTCTGGCTCAATCTGAGACTTTGAGGAAGGTAAAATTGCCTATTCCTTTTCTCCAGAAATGCTGCCTTGACTCCCTGAGTTACTCCAGCATTTTGAGTATCTTTGGTGAGTCTATCTCTACACAACCAATTTTTGTACACAGCTCCATAGCTGAAGTGAAAAAAAAGGCTACGCTTAACTTCCAATAATCCCCAGTCCTCTTAACTAGCATTATGTGGAAGCTCATAATCCTCACAGGGGAAGTGTTATGCATAAAAATTGAGTGAGGTTTCTATTTCAAAAGTCTTCACTTTGCCCTTCAGATGTTAAGTTGTAGCTCATCGATCGTACTTGTCACTCTATTTCTCTTTCTCTCTCTATAAGATACTGGATGTTCAAAATAACTGGTAAACTTTATCAAATGAAAGAAAGACTTAATGCCAGCTCAGCATTCATCTTGCTGTAACTTCCTCCGCAGAGATAGTCTAATAAGCTTCACACATAACGATATTGCATTAATGTTGAGAGCAGCCGATTACATGACACAATTCTTAAAGTAATATTAACTAACATTACATATGCCATGCATATTAATAACTCTCTTTTGAGATCCATGATCGACTACTTTTAAGGTGAGGGGGGAACAATTTAATAGGAACCTGAGGCAGCATTGTAGTGCAGCGGTAGAGCTTACAGCACCAGAGACCCTGGTTCAATTCTGACTACAGGTGCTGCCTATACGGAATTTGTACGTTCTCCCTGTGACCACATGGGTTTTCTCCGGGTACTCAGGTTTCCACCCATACTCTAAAGGCGAGCAGATTTCCAGGGTAATTGGCTTCTGCAAATTGCCACTAGTGTGTAGGATAGAACTAGAGTATGGGTGATTGTTGGTCAGCGTGGAATCGGTGGGCCGATGAGCCTGATTCCATACTGTATTTCTCAATTAAATTAAACTAAACTGTTACTTTCCCCGTTCATTCCTTCATTGTATTTATCTGGTTTCCATGATAGGACCTGATTAAGGTTTATCACATCTTTCTTGGGTTGATCAGAGCAAATAATTTTGTCAGGTAGATACATCTGATGGGTGACAAAATTGCTGGAGAAACTCAGCGGGTGAGGACGCATCTATGGAGCGAAGGAAATAGGTAACGTTTTGGGTCGAAACCCTTCTTCAGACTTCTTGAGTCTCAAGGAGTCTTCTTGATTTTCCAGCATCTTATACATCTGATGGGTGCTTATTTAAAGAGAGAAGGGTGGTGACTTCCTTGTTTCAAATCACCAGTCCAACGGACATCCTTGCAGATAATTAGTTTGGACTATATTTCACAAAGTACTGTTTCCTGTTGCACATACAGAGGAAATGCATGTTAGTCATAAATCGATTTATGTCACGGGGTCAATTTTTGAATGCCATCGTGATTAGGAATGAAGGCTATTGTGACTCTTTTCAAAAATGTTAGCTGTGAGGATAAATATAAAGGACATTAGAAGCAGTTATTGCCATCAAGGCATTTTAGTTTTGTTTAGGGATACATCATGGAAACAGACCCTTCTGTCCACAGGGTCCATACTGACCAGCGATCACCCCATACACTAGCATTGATCACCCGTTCATATTAGCTCTATGTTAGCCCACTTTCTCATCCACTCCGTACACACTGCGGAGAATTTATAAAGGACAATTAATCTACAAACATACATGACTTAGAGATGTGGGAGGAAACTGGAGCACCCGAAGAAAACCCACATGGTCACAGGGAGACCATGCAAAAGCTTTTCACTGTATCCCAGTACATGTGATAATAAAAAAACTAAACTAAACTAAACTAAGATTCTTCAGTGTTTCGTTTATTTAGTTTGAAGATAGAGCATGGAACAAGGCCCATTCGGCCAACCGAGTACATGCCGACTATTGATCACCTGTCCACACTACTTCCATGTTAGCCCACTTTCTCATCCACTCGCTACACACTGGGGATAATTTACAGAGAATAATTAACCTACAAACCCACATGCCTTTAGGAAGTGGGAGGAACCAGGAGCATCCGGAGGAAACCCACGTGGTCATAAGGAAAACATGCAAAATCCACACACAGACCCAAGGTCAAGATCAAACCCAGTTCTGTGGTGCTGTGAAGCAGTGGCTCTACTATCTGCGCCACTGTGCTGCCCTTGTTACTGATGACTGACATAAATGAAATCAAGTTCAAGTTCACATTTATTGCCACATGCACCAATTAAGGCACAGCGGAATTTGATTTACCATGCAGTCACACAAACAAATGAGCACAATACACAATAGAATATAACATGAACATCCACCACAGTGAAATCAACTTCTTCACTGTGGTGGAAGGCAATAACTTTGTCAGTCCTCCTCCTTTGTTCATCCGTGGTCGGAGAATCAAGAGAAATTACCTAGTGTTCGTGCAATGAAAAGTCCACACAAGTAGCCTTTAATTAACAATAAAATAACAGTGTGTTCATGTGAAAAGGTGTCTGAAGATGTTTTACAGATGTATGGTGACAAAACTCCTTTAGTATATAGGAAGGAACAGCAGATGCTGGTTTACACTGAAAATAGACCCAAAATGCTGGAGTAACTCAGCGGGTCAGGCAGTATCTCTGATGAAAAGGAGTAGGTGATGTTTTGTGTCGGAACCCTCCTTCAGACTGAAAGTAGAGTTGGTGGTGGGGGGGGTGGGGAGAAATAAACTGGATGTGAGAAAAGACCAGAACAAATGAGGGCTGGCAACAGCTGACCTCAGGAAGGGTGGAGTCCACAATGGCCCATTGTTGGCTGGGGAAGGTGAGATAATAAGAGGAATGCAAGGATGCGATCAGTTAATTGCAGGCAGAGTCACAGATTTGAGAGATAGTCAAGTGTAGTCTTGAAGGTTGAAGTTTAAGAAGCACCATGATGGAGGAGAATCAGTGAAGAAGAATGCTGAATATTTGGAAATGCATGACCTTTGAATGGCTAAAGGTTGTAATGTATGGGAGTTGAAGATGAGATTCTGTTCCTTGAGCATCAATGAAACAGTGCAAGAGTTAAAACAGAAGGGTCGGAGTAGAGACATGAGGAACTACAGATGCTGGAATCTTAAGTAAAACACAAAGTGCTGGAGTAACACAGCAGGGCAGGCAGTATCTTTGGAAGGAATGGACAGGTGACATTTTGGGTCGGGACCCTGGAAGTAAAATGGAAAAATTGAACTGACAACCATTGGAATTTCCGAGACACCACTGCACAGAGAAGGGAAGCAATTTGGATTCTGTCTAAACCAGTTCTGACCACAATATTATTCAGACATCATAATGTTATTTTAGTTTCACTGAAAAACCATAGATCACCTTATGACCTTTAGACTTTAGAGACACAGTGTGGAAACAGGCCCTTTGGCCCATCAAGTCCACGTCAATCAGTGATTACCCCATACGCTGGCCCTATCCTTCACACAAGGGACAATTTACAATTTAGAGAGCCAATTAAACTATAAACCTGTCTGTCTTTGGAGTGTGGGAGGAAACCGGAGCACCGGGGGAATACCCATGTGGTCATGGGGAGAATGTACAAACTTTTTACAGACAGCACCCATAGTCAGGGTCGAAACTTAGTCTCTGGTGCTGTAAAGCAGCAACTCCACTTCTGCACCACTGTGCTGTCCTGCTTTAATTTTTTGCTGAAGTATAAAATATTAAATCTAATCCTTAGAAATGGAGATATTCTCTGCACTTAAAATTTCTATCTGACTTGCAAATGACTGAGAATACATTATGAAATGTATTATTGGTCCAAGGTCCTCCCTTTTGTTGACCACAGCCATAATGCTGCTGTATAAACCTTCCCCTACCTCAGACCCATTTAAAAGTCATGTTAGGGACATAACTGATGAAGTTATCTGCACACTGCAGGCTGGATCACTTCAAGCATCTTTGTGCAAATTTGCTTTCAGGAAAAAAAAAAGCCAGTTGTCTGATGGTGGAAGATACCTCTTATTTTAGATTAACATATAAAAATGGATTTAGTTTGAGATATTTTGACATGTGGGATAGTCACAAAATCACTTGAGATGATCCTGGGAGTTTTTTGAATCAGGAGACTGGCATTATCCTCAAAGTTTCTGCAGCTGTTCTTTCCACAGCATCGCCATTGGACAATTGCATTTTGTCAACAGGAATTCCTGGCCGCCAACCCAGATTTTTCACATTGTTTTCCCCGTGGTAATCTGCCTGATGGGACATCACATTAAGCACCCCAGGAATTTCTCCACAGTGCAAGGACTTTGATTGAACACTGGATCTTGCTTTCCAAAAGGACTTTGACTCGTTCCCTCGAAATATTTTTGTGGAAAGATTCTTTGCACCAAGCTTGGCTCTTGTGATCACTCCACCCCCTCAGCACATTAATTCCTCTCTTCTCTGCTGTGACATCATCCGTCACCCTTGCACCGACAGTCATAGCCTCTCATTATAATGGATTCTCAGCTGTTTTTTTTGTATTTCTGGTGCTCCGTGGCTGCATTGGGTTAGGTTTAGTTTAAGCATACAGCATGGAAACAGGCTTTTCAATCCACTGAGTCCACAACATCCATCCATCACCTGTTCACATTTGTTCTATGTTATTCCATTTTCTCATCCACTCCCTGCATGTAAAGGGCAATTTTACATAAGCCAACCCACTCACCTTCATGTGTTTAGGATGTGGGAGGAAACCGGAGCAGCTGGAGGAAACCCACATGAGCACAGTGGATCACCTGAGGTCAGGATCGTACCCGAGTCTCTGGTGCTGTGAGGCAGCAGTTCAACCAGCTGCACCTGTGTACAGCCCAATATTGTCATAAATTGCTGGCATTAAATATCAACTGTATACTGTTGAGTTTACATCAAAATAAAGAATGGGCATTTTAAGGGGCGGCACAGTGGCGCAGCAGCAGAGTTGCTACATTACAGCACCAGAGACCCTGGTTCGATCCTGACTCTGAGTGTTGTCTGCATGACCATGTAGGTTTTTCCCGGGTGCACCGTTTTTTTCCAACACTCCAAAGACGCGCAGGTTTGTAGGTTAATTGGTTTCGATAAAGATTGTAAATTGTCCCAAGTGTGTAAGATAATGCTGGTGTACCAGGATCACTGGACTCGGTGGGCTGAAGGGCCTGATTTTGCAATGTATCTCTAAACTAAATATTAAATAATTTTATATGACTCCTCTTGGATAAGGTCTAGCGATTTAACACAAAAATTCCTGCTTCCCACAGGGAGACCTAGGTCGAATTTGTTCCCACTACGATGCACTGTATCGTAAGTTTTAATTGTGACTCAGTCATTAGCACTCTTACTTTAAGTTAGAAGGTCACCTTCTGCTTCAGACTCATGGATAGAAAGATCTAAACCAATCCCCAGGATATAACGATGACATTTTACATGAGTCCAATCTGTGTCACGGTGGGGTTGAGGAAATCAAATGGCATCACTTTGAACACCATGGGAGCTATACTTTGTGTCCTTTTCTCTGCAATCACTGTCTCTGAAGAATCTAATTAAATACTTATTATTATATTGATCTTTGTGGCCAGAAATGCTCATTGCTCCATGTGTGTGCTATTTAGAACCTTGGGGATAATTCAACTGTTTGTTTTCAAAGTGGTGATTTTCATGAGCAAAGAAAGCTTTATTTTAATATCTCATCTGAAAGTTGGTAACTGTATGTTTATTTATTCACTCTTCAAGATGTGAGTGGCACAGGAATATGCCAGTGTTTATTGTCTATCCCTAATTTTCCTTGAGAAATTAATAGCGATCTGCTGCTATGAACTGTTGATGGCCCTCTGGTGAAGGTGCTGATTGGGCAGGGAGTTCTAGGATTTAAACCTAGAATAGGGCAGCATAGCTGGTAGAGTTGCTGCCTCACAGCGCCAGAGACCCAGGTTCGATCCTGACTGCAGGTGCTGTCTGTGCAAAGTTTGTATATTCTCCCTGTGGCCGTGTGGATTTCCTCCGGTTGCTCTAGTTTCCCTCGATTTTCCAAAGATGTGCGGGTTTGTAGGTTAATTGTCTTCTGCCTAACTTATGCCTAGTGTGCAGGCTGTAAAAGTGGGATAATATAGAACCAGTATACGGGTGATTGATGGTCAGCTTGGACAAGATGAGCCACCATGCTGTAGGGCTAAACTGAACAGTGTTGATGAAAGAACAGCAATAGCTCCAGGTCTGATGGTGTGTGGCATGCGGTTAGTGGTAATCTTCTGCACTTACTACTCCCTATCCCTCTTGGTGGTAGAGTTTGTGGATTTGGAAGATACTGTCAGAGTAGCCCAGGTGATAATTCGGCAGAGCAGTTTGTGGATGGAGCACACTGCAGCCAAGATTGGAGTCAGAAGAAGGGTCTCGACCCTAAACGTCACTCATACTGAGATGCTGCCTGTCCAACATTTTGTGCCTACCATAGTTTCTGTTTTAGTTTTGTTTGAAGATGCAGCATGAATACAGGCCCCCATGGCTCTCCGAGTTCACGCCGACCATTAATCACCCGTTCACACTAGTTCTATGTTACCCCACTTTCTCATCCACTCTCTGCACACAGGGGCAATTTCACAGGGGCCAGTTACATACAAACACACGTCTTTGGGATGTGAGAAGAAACTGGAGCTCCCAGAGGAAATCCACACATTCACAGGTGCAAAATTTACACAGACAGCACTTGAGATCAGGATCGAAACTGAGTCTCTGGCTCTAGTCTACCAGCTCTGCCACTGTGCTCCCTGTTTTATTTTTGAGATCCAGGAGTTCCTTAAATATGAAGGTTGGTTGATTCTTGATGGAGAAGGTTATTACTTTCTTTATTTGTGCTGCAAGTGTTACTTGGCACTAATCATCTCATGTTATCCAGGTCCAGTTGAATGCAGCCAGGGGCTGCTTTGTTTGTTGAGGAGCTGAGTAGAGCGCTGAACATCTGCAGTCATTTCCACTGACCTTCATCCTCTCAATAAACTAAATCCAATTAGTAGGACATTGACCTGCCATGAACAAAGCCATGCTGACTGTCAATAATTCATCAATTTCCCTCCAAATGCGAGTAGATCCAGTCCCAAAGAATCCTCTCCAATAGCTACCACAGATGTATGACTCAGTGGCCTGTAATATCCTGGATGATCTCTATTGCCCTTGGGCGGCACGGTGACGCAGTGGTAGAGTTGCTGCCTTATAGCGCTTGCTGCGCCAGCGACCGGGTTCGATCCTGACTACGGGTGCTGTCTGTACGGAGTTTGTGCGTTCTTCCCATGACCTTGTGGGTTTCCTCCGAGATCTTCGGTTCCCACCCACACTCCAAAGGCGTACAAGTATGTAGATTAATTGGCTTGGTATCAGTGTAAATTGTTCCTAGTGTGTAGGATAATGTTAATGTGCAAGGATCGCTGGTCGGTGCGGACACGGTGGGCTGAAGGGCCTGTTTCCGCTCGGTATCCCTAAACCAAACTTAAACAAATGAACAACATTGGCTAGAGGAGATGGGCTGAGGGGACTGTTTCCATTCTGTATAATTTTATGGCTTCATTAGAAGTATTGGTAAAATATATTCCACTCAATGAGTGATGGGCAACTAAAAAGGTGAGAGGCAGAACCCCCGACCACATTTAAAAAGTTTCTGTATACAATTGAAGAAGCGCAAACTGCAGAGTTGGAAAGCAAAATTAATCTGGTCATATTTTGGCTGAATGGATATGTTATGCCAAACATTTTGTTGATACAATAATCCTGTGATTATGTGACCTAAATATTTTCAGGGAAACAAATTTCTGTAGAGATACAGTGTGGAAAAATGCCCTTTGGCCCACGAAGTCTGCACTGACCAACAATCACCCGTATATGAGTTCTAGTTACCCCAGCTTCAAATCCTACACACTAGCGGCAATTTACAAGGCCAACTAACCTACAAACCTGTAAGTCTTTAGAATGAGGGAGGAAACTGGTGCACCCAGAAAAAATGCACTAATTCACAGGGATAACATGCAAATTCCACATTCAATCACCCATAGTCAGGATCAGACTCTGGTCTCTGGCGCTGTAAGGCAGCAACTTTACTGCTGTATCTTTAGCAAAGGAAATAAAAAATTAGGATAATTCAGTTGGATCTCCAATTCAATCGGAGTGGCATAATGGTTCAGCTGGTAGAGCTGCTACTTCACAACGCCAGAGACCTGGGTTCAATTCTGATTTTGGATGCTGTCTGTGTGGAGTTTGCATTTTCTCCATGTGATCATGCGGGCTTCCTTGGGTCTTCCATTTCCCTCCCACATCCCAATGACCTGCAGGTTTGTAGGTGCATTGGCCTCTGTAAATTGTCCCAAGTGTGTAGGGAGTGGATGTGAAAGTGGGATAACATGGAATTAGTGAGAACAGGTGATCAATGGTGGCCGTGGACTCAGAGGGCCGAAGGGCCTGTTTCCATGCTGTATCTCTGATCTAAACGAAATAAACTAAACTCTGAAGAATCTTAGTTTAATTTAGTATATTATTGTCATGTGTTCCAATGTAATGTGAAAAGTTTTTGTTTGACGCAATCCAATCAAAGAAAAGACTATATATCATGGGCTGCGGAACCGGGGGGGGGGGGAGCTGGGGGGTATGCAACTCCCCCACTTTTTTGGCGAGACATGCTTCAGAACCCGAAATTATCTGGCCTGCAGGCGTATTTTTCTCTTCTTCTGAGGACCTCCGACATCCAGAATCTCAGAACAGGCGCACAGTGAGCGGGGCAAAACCACAGATCATAGAGCGGAGCAAAAATCTTTGGGCAAAACCATGACCAGCCGTAGTGGAAACCGACTGCCCCCCCAAAACCCTCCCTCCCCTCCGCTCAACAGCCAATCACAGCACGGTTCACAGTCGAGATATGGGGCAGTGAACGAAGGGCTGTGATTAGCTGCTGAGCGGAAGGGAGGGAGGGTGGGCCCGTGGGCCCTGAGAGAGAGAGAGGGAAGGGAGGGTGGGCCCGTGGGCCCTGAGAGAGAGAGAGAGAGAGAGAGAGAGAGTGTCAGTCGGCCCCGATAGGGAGAGAGTCGGCCCCAAGAGGGAGAAACATAGAAAAATAGAAACATAGAAAATAGGTGCAGGAGTAGGCCATTCGGCCCTTCGAGCATGCACCGCCATTCAATTTGATCATGGCTGATCATCCAACTCAGTATCCTGTACCTGCCTTCTCTCCATACCCCCTGATCCCTTTAGCCACAAGGGCTACATCTAACTCCTTCTTAAATATAGCCAATGAACTGGCCTCAACTACCTTCTGTGGCAGAGATTCCACAGATTCACCACTGTCTGTGTAAAAAATGATTTTCTCATCTCGGTCCTAAAGGATTTACCCCTTATCCTTAAACTGTGACCCCTTGTTCTGGACTTCCCCAACATCGGGAATAATCTTCCTGCATCTAGCCTGTCCAACCCCTTAAGAATTATGTACATTTCTATAAGATCCCCCCTCAATCTTCTAAATTCTAGCGAATACAAGCCGAGTCTATCCAGTCTTTCTTCATATGAAAGTCCTGCCATCCCAGGAATCAGTCTGGTGAACCTTCTCTGTACTCCCTCTATGGCAAGAATGTCTTTCCTCAGATAGGAGACCAAAACTGTACGCAATACTCCAGGTGTGGTCTCACCAAGACCCTGTACAACTGCAGTGGAACCTCCCTGCTCTTATACTCAAATCCTTTTGCTATGAATGCTAACATACCATTCGCTTTCTTCACTGCCTGCTGCACCTGCATGCCTACTTTCAATGACTGGTGTACCATGACACCCAGGTCTCGTTGCATCTCCCCTTTTCCTAATCGGCCACCATTCAGATAATAGTCTGCTTTCCTGTTTTTGCCACCAAAGTGGATAACCTCACATTTATCCACATTATACTGCATCTGCCATGCATTTGCCCACTCACCCAACCTATCCAAGTCACCTTGCAGCCTCCTAGCATCCTCCTCACAGCTAACACTGCCCCCCAGCTTCGTGTCATCTGCAAACTTGGAGATGTTGCATTCAATTCCCTCATCCAGATCATTAATATATATTGTAAGTAGCTGGGGTCCCAGCACTGAGCCTTGCGGTACCCCACGAGTCACTGACTGCCACTCTGAAAAGGACCCGTTTACTCCTACTCTTTGCTTCCTGTCTGCCAGCATTTCTCTATCCACATCAATACTGAACCCCCAACAGAGAGAGAGAGAATCAGCTCTGAGAGGAAGGGAGAGAGGGAGAGAGATGGGTGTGGGTGTGGGGGGGGGGGGGGGGGGATGGGGGATATATCCCCGCACTTTTTGAGGTGGGGGAGGGCTTGTATTATCTCCCAGTTTTTGGAGGTCGAGCAACAACAAAAAATAATAATTGTGCCACCCTCCCCCCGCTCGGTCGCTCCGCTCCCTCACCGGGTACCCCCGAGGCCGGTGATCAGTGATTGCTCAACCCCCCTACTTTAAAAAACGTTCCACAGCCCCTATATATGATACAACAAACCTGTCCACAGTGCACAGATAAAGGATAAAGGGTATAACATTTAATGCAAAGATAAAACATGGAAGTTTGATTAACGATAGTTCGAATGAGGTAGATGGGATTTCAGGTCTGCACTGAACTGAGGAGTTGACGATTGAGTTGCCTGATAACAGCTGGGAAGAAACTGCCTCTGAATCTGGAGTTGTTCGTTTTCCAACTCCTGTACCTCTTGCCCGATTGGAGAGGGAGAAGAGGGATGAGACTGGTCCTTGAATACGCTTCTTTACATGGCTTTTGCTTCAATCACTGTGGTTTAGAGACTAGATCGTTCAGATCAGAATGAATTAGTCACCTTGTAACTGAATGGTTTTCTTTTGCTTTACATCGGAGTGTTTGCGATGGATGAAGGTGAATTCACTGTGATTGTCCTTCCCAATTTTGTGTCACTTCTACTTATTATTTTCAGACAGCATCTGGTATCTTACTCTGAGGAAGACGCAAGCTCGCAGCCAATGCAAATGCCAGCCAACGACTCCGCAGCCTACGCCACCATAGGAGACATTCCCACACTGGGCACCGACTATCCAGTCAACTTCAATGATGAAATGGAGGATGACCTAAAAATATCACCATACGCAAGCTTCCACCTAGCTCCAGAACAAGGAAAAAAGACTAAATGTGATTGGTTGGAGAAGCTTTCACCACAAGGGTACAAATAGTTATTTTAGCTAATCCAATTCCGTTTGCAGCAAAGATAAAATAGATTCAGCACGGTGACGCGGCGGTAGAATTGCTACCTCACAGCGCCAGACACCTGCGTTCAAACCTGATTATGGGCGCTGTCTGCATGGAGTTGGTACGTTCTCCCCATGACCTGCGTGGGTTTTCCCCAGGTGCTCCAGTAACCTACCACACTCCAAAGATGTACAGGTTTGTAGGTTCATTGGCTTGCTAAAGATTGTAAATTGTCCATAGTGTAGGACAAGGATCTCTGGTCGGCGCGACTCGGTGGGGCAAAGGCCATGTTTCCACGCCGTATCTCTTAACAAAAGTAAACTAATATTCCTCAGAGCAGAATTTTGCTACAACTTGCCATATCCCAATGAATAAAGAAAACACATCCCCATTAACTGAACAGTGAAACACAGTCAAGATGAATTCCACTTTAAACCCCTGTCCCACGGTACGAGTTCATTCCAAGAGTTCTCCCGCGTTTGCCCTGATTTGAACTCGGAGATTTACGGTAATGGTCACTCGGGGCTCTCGTGGACATTTTTCATCATGTTGAAAAATCTCACGAGCCTTCCCAAGCTTACCTGCCGTTAGCGAGTCTTCCCGAGTACCTGCCGTTAACGCTAAGAGACGTCCCCGAGCTCCGACGAACCCGCCATGTTCATTCTCCGTGCTTACCACGAGTTTGATTTTTTAAAAACTCGGGAGTGCTCTTGGAATGAACTCGCACCGTGGGACAGGGCTATAATTTCTATCTTGTGCGAGGTTACTAATTGAAGGATAGCATCGTTACACATTCTGAAATATAAGTCTTGTGACTGGGGTGTGGTAACCACATGTTTAGTGCTTAAATGTTAACACCAGTCAAACACACTGGCATCGGTTGGCAATAGTACACTTCCTAGATGTTAATATTTAGATTGAAAGAAAGAATAAATGCATTAATTTATATGATATCTTTCACAGCAATATCATAGTAAATTTAAGGTCAATGAAAGCCTTTCAACTGTGGTCACTCTTGGAAAGCAGGAAACACAGCTTAATTTGCATTCAGTATAACATAAATAGCAAAGCACAAAATCGTTGTTAGAAATGCAGATCATATGATTTTGGCTATTAATATTGAGAATAGCTGTGCGTATCAAGACATACATGAGGCCATAAGATTTAGGAGTAGGATTAGCTCATGTGGCCAATCAAGTCTGCTTCACCATTCGATCATGGCTGGTCTATTTTTCCCTCTCAACCCCACTCTTTTGCCTTCTCCTGTAAATTTTGATGCACTTAGTAATCAAGAACATATCAAACTTCGCATTAAAAATACCCAATGACTTGGCCTCCATGGCAGTCTGTGATAATGAATTCCACAAATTCACCGCTCTCTGGCTAGAGAAAATTTTCCTCATCCCCTGTTCTAAAGATACGTCTTTTTATTCCGGTGATTGTGCTCTGTGGTCCTAGACTCTCCCAGTGAGAGTCGGAGTGTGTCTGGGACCATCTTCTCCCATCCTCTCCACATCCACTCTCTAGGCCTTTCAATATTCAGTGATTTTCAATGAGATCTCCACTTGATCGTTTTTAACCCCAGCAAGTACAGGCCCAGAGCCATCAAACACTCCTCATACTAACCCAGTCATATTCAGGATCATTCTTGTAACTCATCAATTGCATGCACCTGCACATATAAACTACGCAGACAGCACCTAAGGTTAGGTTGAACACTCAGAGGTGCACATGAGGATGGCTGTGTTGAACCAGACCTAGATCAACTTGAATGAATTTAATCATGATGAAAATTTAATAAAAAGGCAAAATAAATTGTGTGACACAACATAGTTTTGCTTCCAGCCTGTAATTTCAATTCAGGTGCAAGTAATGCAGCAATAGGTTTATAATAACTTAGTGCAATAGAATTTGAAACATTCCTAACAGAACCTTTTATTTTCTTTCAATGAGCTAGAAGCTGTGTATTTCAGAGACGCTACGTGAAATTTGATGGGAAGACCCTGATGTATTTTAGCAACGAGAAGGTAAGATAAGATCCAACTCCAGCTGAATGAATGAATGAATGAATGAATAAGTTTATGAACGACTGATTCTATGGCCCTCGGAGTGATGCAAAGGAACACAACATGAAGAATTCAGAATTACCGTGTTCATGAGAAATAGGAGCAGAATTAGGAAATTCGGTCCATCAAGTCTACTCTGCCGTTCAATCATGGCTGATCTATCTTTCCCTCTCAACCCCATTCTCCTGCCTTCTCCCCGTAACCTTTGACACCCTCACTAATCAAGAATCTTTCAACCTGCGTTTTAAAAATACCCAATGAATTTGCCTCCACAGCCATCCATGACAAATAATTCCACAGATTCACCACCTCTGGCTAAATAAATTCCTACTCAACTCTTTTCTAAAGTTATGTCCTTTTATTCTGGGAGCTAGTTAGTGTTGTGGAACACAACAGTATCCCACTATAACCAGTGAACACTCATTGCTTTCAATATGGACATCAAACCATGCGTGGCAGTTAAAACCAAACTCAACTTGGAATGAAAATGTTTGTCCTATGTGCTCAGGTCTCAGAGTGGCACAGTGGCACAGTGGCAAAGCAGTAATGCTGCTGCCCTTGACTGCCAGAGACCTGGGTTTGATCCTGATTACGGTTGTTATCTGCATAGAGTTGTACAATATCCATGTGACTGCATGGGTTTTCACTGCTGCTCTGGTTTCCTCCCACACTCCAAAGATGTACAGATTTGTAGTTAATTGGCTTCCGTAAAATTGTAAATTGTCCCAAGTGTGTAGGATAGTGCTAGTCTATGGGGGTAATCGCTGGTTGATGCGGAATCGGTGGGCCAAATGTTTCCATACAGCATCCCGAAACTAAATCCCTCTCCAATTCTTCTACCAAAGGTCTTAAATCTATGCTCTGTAGTTATTGACCGTATTGCTGTATTTATTGACCTTATTGCTAAGGTAAATTAACCTGGTTTGTTCATGGGTTTGCAAGAGAAATGTTCTGATACATTTTCTTTCACGTTGTTCCTATCCCTTGCTGTCTGACTCAGAAAGCAGCCATGTACTCCTGCCTGCATTGGTAAAGTGGGAGTGTTAAACATATGTTGAGCATGGGGAAGTAGAGGTCACTTTAGTCGAGGTAATTTAAAGGCAAGGTTTCTATTTCATTCAGCAATGCACTTTGCCACCTCCCTCCCTCGGCATGAACGTGTGCAGTGCTGTTTCCAGGTAATTCTGCAAAATGGTGACAGTATAGGGATAGGTCCTTCGACCCACAATATGTGTGTCAAACATGATACCAAGTGACCCGGGGTCGAACCTAACCGTGGATGCTCTGTTTGGTGTTTGCACGTTCACCCGCATGGGTTTTCTCTGGGTGCTCCTGTTCCTTCCCATATCCGAAACCAAAGACGTGCTGGTTTGTAGATTAATTGGCATCTGTAAATTGCCCCTAGTTGTGTACGATGGAAAAGTGGGATAACGGAGCAAGTGTGAACTGGTCAGAGTGCACCAGGTGACCTGAAGGGCCTATTTCACAAGTTCACGTTATAGGAGTAGAATTAGGCCATTCAGCCCATCGAGTCTACTCCATCATTCAATCGTGGCTGATCTCTCCCTCCTAATCCCATTTTCCTGCCTTCTGCCCATAACCCCTGACACCCTTCTAATCAAGAATGTGTCTATCTCTGCCTTAAAAATATCCATTGACTTGGCCTCCACAGCCTCCTGTGGCAATGAGTTCCACAGATTAACTACCCTCGGACTAAGAAGTCCCTCCTCACCTCCTTTTTAAAAGAGCGCCCTTTAATTCTGAGGCTACGACCTCTGGTCCAAGACTCTCCCACCAATGGAAACAACCCACTCATTCCTGGAATCTTTCTTGGAAACCTCCTCTGGACCCTCTCCAGACCCAGCACATCCTCAGATATGGGCCCCAAATCTGCTCACAGTACTGCAAATGTGGCCTAACCAACACCTTATAGAGCCTCAGCAATACATCTCTGTTTTTGTATTCCAGTCCTCTTGATATAATGCTAGCATTGAATTTGCCTTCCTTGCTACCGATTTGACTTGCAAATTAATTTTTTGGGAGTCCTGCACCAGCACTCCGAAGTCTGCACCTCCGATTTCTGGATTCTCCCTCCATTTAGAAATTAATCTAAGCCTATATTCTTATTACCAAAATGCATGACTCCGCACTTTGCTATACTGAATTTCATCTACCACTTCTCTGCTCACTCTCTTAACCTGTCCAAGTCCTTCTGCAGAGTCCCTGATTCCTCTACGCTGAAACTCCACTATCTTAGCATCATCTGCAAATCATTAATATACAACGTGAAGAGAAGCGCCCAGGCACCAACCCCACACAATATCTCTAAACAGTAAACAAGATAAACTAATCTCATATGCACACGATCGATATGACTCCATTCCCCACTTTCCACGTGTCTATCAAAAATTCTCTTAAAATCCACTATTGCATCTGCCTCCACCACCAACCTTGGAAGCGTGCCATGCACCCACACACATCTGTGTAAAAAAAAACTTGCCCCGCACATCTCTTTCAAACTTTTCCCCTCTCACCTTAAAATTATGCCCTTGAATCTTTAATATTTACACCCTGGGAAAAATGATTCTGACTCTCTACAGTATCTAAGCCTCTCATTATTTTCCTCAGCGTTTTCAAGGCCTCGTTTCACTTGGTTGGAAACAGAGTCATGTAGCAGCTCTATATGGTACAATTTAAATCCATTAAGAGGTTCTTTGTAGTTAAAATTAGGACATTGTTTAAATTGCAGTAACTTAATATATTTAATCACTGGTTTCCTGCTATTCTACTTCGTTCTTGTAGGACCCTTATCCTAAAGGAGTAATCCCCCTGACCGTTATACAGATGGCAAGAACAGCTAAAGAAAATAAATTTGAAGTAGTTACAAGCCAAAGAACGTTTGTTTTTCGGGCAGAGAGTGAAGGTGAGTGGTGTAAAGCGTTCTACACGGGTATGTGGTGTCAGTAAGTCCCCACAGGGAAGAAGAAAGACAATTTCAATTTTCTACAGCTCTGTTGGATTTGCAAAAATGTGATCAACTTGGAACAATCCTTCCTCGGCTGGAATTCACAGATATATTTCCCTTACGAAGTAGGAGGAGGCCAATTGACCCATTGAGTCAATGGTGATTCTTACAGAGTAATTCTATCATTCCATCAGGATTAAACCAGGGTTGCTGGAGTTGTAAGGCAGTTGCACTGTATGCTCTTCCATGATACCACAATTTGAGTCATGGAGTACATGGCACAAAAACAGGTCCTTCTGCCCAACTTGTCCATGCCAACCCTGTTTCCCCTGTAACCGCGTGGGTTCTCTCCGGGGGCTCTGTTTTCCTTCCACATTCCAAAGATGTGCAGGTTTGTAAGCTGATTGCTTCTGTAAAAAAAAATGCCCATCGTGTGAAGGATGCGAAAATGGGTAACATGGAACTAGTGTACAAGTGATCAATGGTTGGCATGAACTCGGTGGGCCAAAGGGCCTGTTTCCATGCTGTATCTCTAAACTAAACTGGATTAAACAACCAAGATGTCTGTCTGAAATAGTCCCATTGGCCTGCATTTAACCCATATCCTAAAGCTTTTCTATTCATATATCTGTTCAAATGCCCTTTAGATGTTGTAATTGCAGTTAGACAGGTACATGGATAGGACAGGGTTGGAGGAATATGGACCTGATGGTATGGAGGTCATAGAATCAGACTGTGTGGAAGCAGGCCCTTCGGCCCAACTTGCCCACATCGATCTAGATACCCCATCCACACAAGTCCAACCAGTCGCCATTGAGCTAATGTCCAAAACCTCTCCATCCATGTACAAGTCCAAACATCTTTTAAATGTTGTTATAGTACCTGCCTCAACTACCACCTCTTGCAGGTCTTTCCAAATACCCACACTCTGTACGAAAAAGTTATCCATCAGGTTCTTATTAAATGTTTCCCTTTCAACTTAAGATGGGCAGAAACGGCAGCATGGACTGGCTAGAATGAATGGCCTGTGTTGTTTCATATTTTCTACGTAATCCTGTTTCTGTGCAGAAATATATATCCCAGTGATTTCCTTCAATTTGTGTCATATCACACTGCCATATATTCCCATGCACGTTGAAATCTACTTGTGTATCATGCTTTCTGTATTGCAGTGCAGAGAAATGAGTGGTGTACGCACTTGCAGAACGCAGTCAAGGACCATCACTTCTCCTCCAGTCGTCGTCATGGATCTCTAGCCCACTGCCAGAAGTATGGACACTTGGAGTTGAAGGGACATAAATCTAAGGTCTATGCTGCCCTCTACATTGACGTGCTCTGGCTACACAAGAATGAACAGGTGAGAAAGGAGTTGCTGGCCAGAGAATGTGCTCCACTGTTCTTTGCATAAGGTGATAACTGATTCTTGGGAATTAGTTTAGTTTAGAGATACAGCTGAGAAACAGGCCCTTCAGCCCTTCAAGACCGCACCAACCAACAGTCACCTGTACCTGTCCAAGTGTCTTTTAAATGCTGTTTTTGTACTTGCCTTCACTACCTCCTCTGGCAGCTCCTTCCATATACACACCAACCTCTGAGTGAAAAAGGTGCCCCTCAGATTCCTATTAAATCTTGTCCTCTTACCATAAACCTATGCCCTCTAGTTCTTGATTCCCCTTCCCAATGCAATCTTGATCTCTTATGTCATGCAACCAGGACTGCACACAGTACTCCATTTGAGGCGTAACCAATATTTTCCAATGATGTATCATTCCTTCCTGATCAAATCGTCTAAGACTTGGCTAATGAAGGCAAATATTGCATAGGCCTTTTTAACAACCTCATCTATCGGTCATGACACCTTTGGGGATAATGGACATAAGCCATGGTTTCTCTGTTACTTGATACTCCCTAGGGCCCAATCATTCATTGTGTTCACCTTAGCCTTACGAGTCCTCACACAATACATTATTTTACACTTATCCGAGTTAAATTCAATCTACCAATGCTTTGTCCATATTATCGACATCAATATTAACATAGAACATAGAACAGTACAGCATGGGCATGTGCCCAGCCCATAATGCTTGTGCCGATCATGATGCCAAATTTAACTGATCCCAATTGCCTGTACATGCTCCAAATCCCTCTATTCCCCACTTTCATGTACCTATCTAAAAGCATCTTAAATGCCACTATCATATCCGCTTACATCACCATACCTTGCATTGCATTCTAAGCCCCCACTACTCTCTATGTAAAATACTTGCCCTGCACATCTCCATTAAACATTTCCCCCTCTGACCTTATAGTTACGCCCTCTAGTGTTAGACATTTCCACCCTAGTAAAACGGTTCTGGTTGTCTACCCTATCTATGCCTATCTAATACTGATGCAGCCTAGGACTAGCATCCTCACTCTTGCAGTATGATTCTTAACAGCTTCGTTGGGCACAAATGGGAAAGGTAAAGGGAAATGAAATATAAGCATAAGCATTTTAGATAGGAAATGCTGTCCAAATATAAAGGCATTGCTTTGTGAAACAGTATCACCATTGTCTAATATCTCCTGCTTTTACAGTTATACACACTTACTAGATATAAGAACCAGCATATTTGACTCCTGTAATGCAGTTTAGTGGGAAATTGCAATATTGAGATAATATTAACACGTCTTTTATGTTAGACTTTCAAGTCTGGTATTGGAATCATAACAATTTCGGTGCAGGGAGCCACAATTCGCGATGGCAGCCGCAAAAGTTTTGAGTTAATCACTCCTTTTAAAAGCTTCAGGTGAGTTAAGTTGCTTATTTCTGTAACTTGTCAGGCAGGAGGAGGTGACAGAGGGAGGAGGAACCGGGCTATGGTGCATGTTGGGGCAGGTACACTGTGGTGGCAGGTGCAAAAGACAGAAGGGGAATGGTCGTAGGTGCGGAGAAGGAAGGATGTGATCAAACATGGCTTGAAGGGCTGAGTGGCCTTCCCCACTTCTAATTCTATGTCCGAATGTTTCTCTTTGGCGTTTGGACCATGCGCAGTCAAAAATCAACAGCATTACCATCTCTTGTGATCTCTGATTTGAGATCCAATATAAAGCTCGATGCAGACATGATAGAGACCTTTGTGAATTTCCACGGAAAATTACTGATCCCTAACATTTAGTTAGAGGTCTTGTCACAAATAGACCACAAACTCTTTGAATTCTGGATTTGTAAAATAATAATTTAACTGATATGTCTGTTTCCTGCAAGCTAAATATTTAATGCTTCTTGCTAATTGTCTTTTGGAAAGTGGTAGTGAGCTAACTTTAGGTTTTCCAATCAACTCTTTAAATGGCTTTGAAAATATGATCTTAAAATGCACCGTTGTCATTGAATGTTATATCTTTGCACTTTGAACTTCAATATTATATCTTTGCACTTAATGTTGCACCCTTTATCCTTTATCTGTGCATCGTGGACTGCTTGATTGTATTCATATATAGACTTCTTTGACTGGATAGCATGCAAAAAAAAACTTGACACTGTACCTTGGTGCACGAGATGAAAATAAACCAAACTAAGAAAACTTGGGTGCGGGTGGCAAAGGGGGATGGGGGTAAATGCATAGTTAGATGAATGGTGTGCAGTAGAGGAAGGAATTAGCCAAACCAGATGCATGGAGCATCAGATCTGTTAATCTTCATGTAATGTTGCTTTATACATGCTCTGGTAGCAGATTGGGATGAAGCAGAAATTTGTTGATATGTTTAACATCCGATTTCAGTATCATAACCATTTATATTAAAAAAAATGAGAATCATTAATTCTGTAAATGTTTTATACAGCATATTTTGATAAGAATTCAATGTAAACATAAGAATTTTACAACTGATATAGAATTATTTGCAACATTTTAACTGATTAAATGCTATTCATATATATTATGGTTTTCACTATCTTAAATCCTGCTGTGAATTTAAGCAATAATGTACACGTTTCTGATAATCAGCAGTGTAAAACGAAAAAGTCATCCTTTTACCTTGTTCCGAATATCAGTTCTAAATCAAAATTAATCCTCTCCAAATGATTGAAGAGAACCTGAACTAAACTGATTATTAAATAAAATTATAAACTAATTGGAGAGAACAATCTCCCGGTGGCTCAGCACTTCAACCAGTCTGATCTCCCGGTGGGTCAGCACTTCAACTCCCCCTCCCATTCCGAATCCAACCTTTCTGTCCTGGGCCTCCTCCATGCCAGAGTGAGGACCACCGGAAATTGGAGGAGCAGCACCTCATATTCCACTTGGGCAGTTTACACCCCGGCGGCATGAACATTGACTTCTCCAGTTTCAGATAGCCCTCACTCTCTCCTCCCCTTCTCAGCTCTTCCTCAGCCCTCTGGCTCCACCTCTTCCTTTCTCCCCCCCCCCCCCCCCCCCCCCCCCCCCCCCCCCGCCACCCTAAATCAGTCTGAAGAAGGGTTTTGGCCCGAAATGTTGCGTATTTCCTTCGCTCCATAGTGTTCCAGGTCCCTACCAACGTCTGGGTACAAAAAATCTTCCTTGAATCCCCCCCAAAACCTTTATCCCTATCCTAAACCTCTGATATCCTGAGATGATAATATATAAATAGCATACCCTGGAGAGAACAATATCCTGCTTTTGGTATGTTGCAGTTTTACAGCTGAATCCGAACGGGAGAAGAGGGAATGGATGGAGGCTCTTCAGGACTCCATAGCAGAGACATTCTCAGATTATGAGGTGGCTGAGAAGATTTGGTCAAACAAGTCCAACAAAGCCTGCGCAGACTGCAATGCATCAAACCCTGACTGGGCGTCCATAAATCTCTGCGTAGTCATCTGCAAGAGATGTGCAGGTAACTGGGAATTACTTTTTCTTGACTAACTTCATGGGCTCTGCTGACAATTTAAATTTCCATCATGTGTAACTAGAATACAATGGGGCATTAGTTAAATGAATATTATTTTGTACTAGGCGTTGTCAATTCATAATGTAACAGAGTTACAGAAGATGAAAGCAAGCCCTTTGGCCCAACATATCTATGCTGACCAAGTTGTAGAAACAAGAAACAAGAAACTGCAAATGTTGGTTTACACAAAATGACACAAAGTGCTGGAGCAACTCAACAGATCATACAGCATCGCTGGAAAACATGCATAGGCGATGTTTCGGGATCCTTCCTAAAGTTTGAGTTGCCTATAGCAGCAAATCCCATTTGCCTGCATTTGGCCCATATTTTTAATTTAGTTTAGGTTTAGTTTAGAGATACAGAGATACAGCGCGGAAACAGGCCCTTAGGCCCACTGAGTCCGCACCGACCAGCAATTCCCGCACATTAACACTATCCTACAAGGGACCATTAACCTTTATACCAAGCCAATTAACCTACAAACCTGTATGTCTTTGGATTGTGGGTGGAAACTGAAGATCTCGGAAAACATCCATATGGTCACAGGGAAAATGTACAAACTCTGTACAGACAGAAACCGTGGTCGGGATTGAACCCAGGTCTCTGGCGCTATAATCGCTGTAAGGCAGCAACTCTACCGCTGCGCCACAGTCCCGCCCCATGTACCATTCTACACATGTACCTGCCCAAATATCTTTTAAATATAGTAATTGTACCTACCACTTCTGCGATATTTAATTGAATACCTCGGAATGTCATAGAGTTGTATAGAATTAGGTCCACTGGCCCATCCTGTCCATGTAGCCACTGGGATTAAACATCATATTTACCAGTACTTGGCCTGTAGTCTTCTATGTCTTGGCAATTCAGTTGCTCACTCAGATATTTGCATGATGTGAGTGTACCTGCCTTCACAAGTGTGTTCCAGATCCCTACCAACGTCTGGGTACAAAAAATCTTCCTTGAATCTCCCCCAAAACCTTTATCCCTATCCTAAACCTCTGATGTCCTGAGATGATAATATATAAATAGCATGCCTCTTCTTTGATTTGTGTTCAGATTGTACTCTTTAAAGGTTTTTTCATTGAAAAGATGGAGTCATGTTTTTTATTTGAGCTGTGTAAGAATTGAATTTCATAAACATTCAGTTTCATTTCCCTTTCCGTGTCTGTAAGGGCTACACTGGACTGCCACCAACTGTTCAAAAACAGTATTGCAATCATGTTGAATGGGGGGGGGGGGGGGGGGGGGGAGGCATTCAAAACAATCAAGGCTGGTGGGTTTATGGAATGAGCTGCCGGAGGAAGTAGTTGGGGCAGGTACTGCAACACCATTTGAAAGCCATTCAAACAGGTACATGGATAGGAGAGGTATAGAAGAACATGTCCCAAACACATGCAGATGGGGTTATTTAAAATGGGGCATCTTTGTCAGCCTGGATAAGTTAGATTGAAAGGCCTGTGTCTGTGTTGTGTGACACTGACTCTAAGACCCAACATTAAATTTAATTGGATTTTTACATGCTGAATGCACACTTCCAGAACTTTCTAATTGTTCTGTGCATATGATGGCCATACGCATGGAGTGACATACATGGCACACAATATAGAGTCATAGAGTCAAACAGCATGGTAACACACCCTTTGACCCAACTTGCCCACACTGACCAACATGGATAGATATAGATATAATTTATTGCCACACAGCCAGGCTGGTGGAAATTTGGGTTGTCTGCAGCGATACAATAATAAAGAACACACAACCACAATAAAACTGTAACACAAACATCCACCATAGCATTCATCACTGTGGTGGAAGGCACAAAATTTGGCCAGTCCTCCTCCATTTCCCCCCCGTGTACAGGACCAGAGTCCAGAGTCAGTCCAGGATCGGCTCTTCCTCACCGGAGACCGCGGCTTTAAGTTGTTGTAGGCCGCAGACCGGCGGTCAAGATTTAAGTCCCCGCTGCAGCCAGAAGCACCGTAGACTGCAGGGCCGGCGGTCGAAGCTCCCCTCCAGGGGTGATGGTAAGTCCATGCCGGCCCCGCGGTAGAAGTCGGCCGCGGGCCGGCAGTGATGGCTTCTTCTTCCCCCGGGTCCCCCACGAGGGATCCCGGGCTGTAGACGCCGCACCAGCTGGAGCTCTGCAGACCGCGGCTTCAGGCTGCGACTTCAGGCTGCCGGCTGCCCCGGGTCAGCGAAACGGAGCGCTCCCCTCCAGCGAGCCCCAGCGAGGGCTCACCCGCTCCACGCCGAGAGTCCACGCTGCGCCCGCCGCTGAAGCCCCGGGCGCGTCTCCGGGAAAGGCCGCGTCGATCCTTGATGTTAGGCCACGGGGGAGGCGACCTGGAAAAACTCGCCTCTCCGTGGAGGAGGCGACCGAAGCGGTTTACCCCACACCACCCCCCACACAAAACACACAAAGAAACATTAAATACAGACTTTAAAACATACTAAAAAAATAAAAAAAGTTGAAAAACTAACGAGCTGCATGACATGGCTGCTGCCAGAGCAGCGCCCCCTACAGAACCCCATTTACACTAATCCCATCTGCCCACATTTGGGTCATATCCTTCAAAACCTATTCTATCCATGCAGCTGGCCAAATGCTTTTGAAATGTTGTGATAGTACCTGCTGCAACTACCTCTACAGTCCAGTTTCCTTTCACATTCAAAAGACGTGCAGGTTTGTAAGTTAATTGGCTTCTGTAAATTGTCCCAAGTGTGTCAGATAGAACTAGTGTACGGGTGATTGTTGGTCAGCCTGGATTGTTGGGACAAAGGTCCTGCTTCTACACTGTATCTCTAAACTAAACAACATGCCAGGGTGTTACTACACACATTGTTAACCATCCAAGGCACATGAATGAACATTTGCATCAAAATAGACTTTGTGGCTTAAATTTTGGCATATATTAAAGGGAATACTAATTACCGAGTGCACTGCCAGAGAGTCAAGACATTCTGACGTCTTACTGGCAAGTTCTTAACTCTTCTAATGATTATGCTTGCTGTTCTCACCTTCCACCAAGAGTAATATATTTTGGACATACAACAAACTGCAGATGGTTTACAAGATACGCCAGTGCTAAAGTGCTGGACTAACTCAGCAGTAACTCCATGGATGGCATGAATAGGTGGCATTTCACAATGGGCCACTTCTTCAGATTGATGAGGGGTCCCAATTAGAAATGTCACGATCTCCAGAGATGCTGCCTGACCCGCTGAATATCTTTTGGATCACTACTTGCGCACCCCAGTTTTCCCCCCTTCTCTCCCACCGTACTCCTTCCTCCAAGCAGTAATTCATAATGCATTTACCTAATGGATTAATTTGTCCTTTCATAACTTCAACACTAGATCTGAGCATTCCGGCTAACCACATCACCCGGCTTTCTTAAACTCACCCACAAATTCACATCCTCTTCAGTTAGTATTCTTCCTCTTCTAGTTCAGCCATTGAACACTTAGTGGAGGAAAAGCCTTTTTTGATGTTCAGGGCTACTGCTATCCCAGTGATGTTTCTGGCTGGGAAGTGATAAAGCATTGACATATTCCTTATGGCACAGCAACAAACCGTTTCTTCTGAAGTATAAAGATTAGATAACTAATATTCTTGTAATATTGGAGGCACAATGAACTGCAGATGCTGTAATCTTCAGCAAAACACAAATTGTTGGACGAATTCAGCAGATCCGACAGCATCTCTGGAGAGAATGGACAGGTGAGATTTTGGGAAGGGATCTTTTTCAGCCTGACAATGAACCTGACCCATATTGTCACCTGTACATTCTTCCAAAGATATAATGTCTGAAGAAGGGTTCCAACCCAAAATGCCTTCCCATCCTTTTTTTCCAGAGGTGCTGCCTGAACCACTAAGTTACTCCAGCACTTGTGTCTATCTTCCATAGATGACGCCAGATAGTTTGTTCTATATACACACCATCTTCTGAGTAAAAAAGTTGCCCCTCAGGTTCCTATTAAATCTTTCCCCTCATACCTTAAATCTATGTCCTCTCATTCTTGAATCCCCTACCCTGGGTAAAATACTCTGTTCATTCACCCTGTCTGTTACCCTCATGATTTTATACACCTCAAAACGATCATTCCTTCGCCTCCAGTGCTCCAAGAAATATCACAACCATTTTCTCCCTATATTTCAGGGCCTTTACAACATTCTTGGAAAATTTATCTGCACTCTCTCTGTCTTAATGACATCCTACCTGTTGCAGGTTGACCAAAATTGAACACAATGTCACAAATATGGCCTAACCAACATCTTGTACAACTATAACATAAAGTCCCAACCTCTATATTCAATACCCTGGCTGATGAAGGCCAGTATGCCGAAAGCTTTATTCACAACCCTGTTTACCTGTAACAGCATGTTCAGAGAACTATCTAAAATGTTTTTGTACTGTAGATTTGTCAGGGCTACTCTTGGAAACAGTTAACTGCCATTAGCTTTACTGGACAAAGATGTATTTAGTGAGAAGCTGAATTAACGCAAGGGAAGAATGAAAGAGAAGCTGATAGTGAGAGGAGGTTTGAGTGAGGTATAAATGCCTACAATGACACTAAAAAGTTGGGCGTGTTTCTGTAATATGTTTTTGATATGTATTAATTGTGAACCCTATATTCGGCATTGATGCTGGTTCAGCAGCAAGGGCACTGTTGGTTTCCAATGGACATATATGGTGGTCATGGTTTTCAAGTTTATTTTACCTTTGCAGGGGAACATCGAGGCTTAGGGGCGACTGTCTCGAAAGTACAAAGTTTGAAATTGGACACAAGCGTATGGACAAATGAAATTGTACAGGTCAGATGGTAATCTTTCTTAAACCAATTTGCTAAAACTTCTTCATTGTTCTAAGTTATTGCATCACACAAATAAAGTATAATGAAAGGATAAAGTTGTAAAATTACAAAAAACAGACAAGATCAATACAAATCTAAAAGGATTTTTAATGTAGCTGTAGTTATCCACCTTTGGATACAAACCTGTTAGTTAAATAATTACAGCAGTATGGTCCTATGGTCATTGAAAATAAAATAGTAATCGAGTCACAGTGAGATACAACATAGGAACAGATCCTTTAGTACAGTTTAGTTCATTGTCACGTGTACTGAGGTACAGTGAAAAGCTGTTGTTGCGTACTATCCAGTCAGCAGAAGGACAATACATGATTACAATCAAGCCATTTACAGTGTATAGATACATGATAATGAAATAACGTTTAGTGCAAGGTAAAGCCAGCCAAGTCCGGTCAAGGATAGTCCAAGGGTCACCAAAGAGGTAGATTACTATCTGCTCTGGTTGTGGTAGGGTGATTCAGTTGTCTGATAACAGCTGGGAAGAAACTGTCCCTGAATCTTGGAGATGTGCGTTTTCACATATTCCTATACCTTTCAATGTACCTTCATTGGTTAGGTGACAATAAACGTGAACTTCAAGATTCAAGAGAGTTTATTGTCATGTGTCCCAGATAGGACAATGAAATTCTTGCTTTGCTTCAGCACAACAGAATATGGTAGGTATGAATATAGAACAGATCAGTGTGTCCATATACCAGTATATAAATAAATACACACATGAATAAATAAACAGATAAAGTGCAAATAAACAGATAATGGGCTATTAATGTTTAGAGTTTTGTTTGAGTTGAGTTTAATAGCCTGATGGCTGTGGGGAAGTAGCTATTCCTGAACCTGGACATTGCAGTCTTCAGGCTCCTGTACCTTCTACCTGAAGGTAGCGTGTGGCCAG
This sequence comes from Amblyraja radiata, assembly GCF_010909765.2. NCBI lineage: Eukaryota > Metazoa > Chordata > Chondrichthyes > Rajiformes > Rajidae > Amblyraja > Amblyraja radiata. The sequence goes on from NC_045966.1 coordinate 46,900,052, forward strand.
GATGGTGTGGGTCCTTGATGATGCTGCCAGCCTTTTTGAGGCAGCGACTGCGATAGATCCCCTCGATGGTAGGGAGGTCAGAGCCGATGATGGACTGGGCAGTGTTGACTACTTTTTGTAGTCTTTCCCTCTCCTGGGCACTCAAGTTGCCGAACCAAGCCACGATGCAACTGGTCAGCATGCTCTCTACTGTGCACCTGTAGAGGTTCGAGGGAGTCCTCCTTGACATACCGAATCTCCGTAATCTTCTCAGGAAGTAGAGGCGCTGATGTGCATTCTTTATAATTGCATCGGTGTTCTCGGACCAGGAGAGATCTTCAGAGATGTGCACGCCCAGGAATTTGAAGCTCTTGACCCTTTCCACCATCGACCCATTGATATAAACGGGACTGTGGGTCTCCATCCTACACCTTCCAAATTCCACAACCAGTTCCTTGGTTTTGCTGATGTTGAGGGCCAGGTTATTGTGCTGGCACCATTTGGTCAGTCGGTCGATATCTCTTCTATACTCTGACATGTCCCCATCAGTGATACGTCCCACAACTTGAACTTGAACTTTTGCCTGCTGGGAGAAGAGCGAGTGGCCAGGGTGTGATTTGTCCTTGATCATGCTGTTGGCCTTGCCGAGGCAGCGTGAGGTAGAAGGGAGTCAATGGAAGGTAGGTTGTTTAGCCGACCAAGTCTCTGCCGACCATCAACCACTCTTTAATACTAATCCTACATTAATCCCATATTATTCTCTCCCTTTTTCATCAACACATTGGTGATCTGTTACTTAATGAAACGTCGTAATGCAAGTCTCTTTTCTTGTAGCTTTTCATCCAGTTAGGTAATGAGAAAGCAAACAGGTTCTGGGCAGCTCGGCAGACTCCAGGGGAGGAGTTGGACACAGATGCCACAGTCGAAAGGAGGAAGGAATTCATCACGGAAAAATACAGAGATGGGATGTACAGGCGACCTCATCACAAGTATGCAACTCAAGAGGAAGTTATTAAGGTAAACATTTCAGTTAGAGATATAGTATCATGGAGTCATACATCATGGAAACAGGCCCTGCAACCCAACTTCACCATGCCAACCAAGATGGCCCATCAACAGTTATCCTACCTGCCTGTGTTTAGCACATATTCTTCTAAACCATTCCTATCCGTGTGCCTGTCCAAATTATTTTTCAAACGTTGTTATAGTACCTGCCACAACTACTGTCTCTAGCAGCATGTTCCATATACCCACCACCCTGTGAGAAGCAGGCAACTGGGGGCGGCACAGTGGTGCAGCGGTAGAGTTGCTGTTTTTGAGCGCCATAAACGCGGATTCAATCCTGACTGCGGGTACTGTCTATACGGAGTTTGTACATTCTCCCCATGACCGCATGGGTTTTCCCCGGGTGCTCTGGTTTCCCTCCACACATCAAAGATGTACATGTTAGTAGGTTAATTGGTTTCAGTAAAGATCGTAAATTGTCCCTAGTGTGTAGGGTAGTGTTAGTCTATGCCGATTGCTGGTCTGCATGATCTTGGCTGACCAAAGGGCCTGCTTCCGCGCTGTATCTCTAAACTAAACTAAACTCAGGTTCTTATTAAATCTTTCCCCTCTCATCTAAAACCTTTGTCTCCTGGATTCCCCTAATTTGGGTAAAAGACTTGTGCAATTTCCATATGTATTCATGATCTTGTACATCTCTAGAAGATCTTCCCTCATCCTCTTGCACACGAAGGAATAAAGTCCTGGTCTGTCTAACTACTCCCTATAACTCAGGCCCTCTAGACCTGGCAACGTTCCCATCAATCTTCTCTGAACTATTTCCAGCTTAACAACATCCTTTGTTATAGCAGGGTGACCAAAACTGAACACAATGCTCCAAATGGGCCTCATCAACTGTAATATAACATCACAATTTCTATATTTTATACCCTGAATGACAAAGGTCAATGTACCAAAATACTTAACTTCCCACTTTATCTTTGATGCTGCCTTCAATGAAGCATGTACCTGTACTCCTAGATCCCTAATGCTAGGTGTCTCCTTCTTGAGGGAGTGCCTCAGAGATGCTTATGTTAGAAGAATGATTAACAAAAATAATCAATGGCAAAATAATCCATTAAGATGTGTTTCATGATCTATGAACTTTAATGTGGTACTTGCCTCTGTTTGGAGTTAACAATGTTGACATACTTAGCTGGAGCTAACATCAATCTTTTTTTAGCATTGCCTCACTCCCAGTTAGTGTTGATGGATACCATCCATCATATTGCTACTTAACCTGCTGTGGGGCAAGCCAGCATAATTTAGTTGGTCTGAATTCCATTTTATTGATACATACTTTGAGTTAGCCAACTGCATGGTTGCCCTGAACAATCAGAATTATGATGATTAAGGTGATAACGGAATTATTTCGTCCCTTTATGATCTTGCAGTAAGAAAAATGTTTCCCATCTGACAACTACTTTAACACTGGGGTATTTAGTCACACACTGGCCTGCTTTACAGAGTGAAACATTGCAGAATTGTACAGTCCCTGCCATTATGATGATTGGTTTGATGTTCTCGTTGAGAACTAAGCCAGAAGCAAGACAGTCTCTGGATCACTTTTAGTTTCTGTTTAACTGTCATATTTTAATTTGCAGATTGGAAACACAATATTTAGGAGTAAGGTTGGAGTAAAAGCATCAGCTCTAAATTGAAAGGACTGATTCTTGGTATACACACATATTCAATGCTATGTCTTGATATTTTATGTTTATTTTGATATTTTATATATATATATTTGTTTCTCTTGGTAAATATATTCTTCAATGTTCTTTGCACTAAACATTGTACCCTTTATCCTTTATCTTTGTACTGTCGACAGTTTGATTTTATTCGTGCAGTCTTTTTTTACTTGGTTGCCCACACACAAAACGTTTTCACTGTACCTCGGTGCAAGTGACAAAAATAATATTAATCTAAATAAACTATTATTCAATAACCTTCAGTGTAATATAGAGTACCATTTAAGGTGCCAGGCAAATTTAATGGCCTCACATCTGTAACAACCAATAAGAAAGGAAATAAAAGTGCAAGGCAGCTTATCTGGTGACCAACCAATATTCATCTCTTCACCAACGCCAACTGAAACTAGTTCAGAGGACATCTCTGGGTCAACCGGCTGTCACGTTGCCCACAAATGCAACAATGGCCACAAGTCAGAAACATGTCATTGACTGTAAAGAACTTTGGGACCAGGGAAGGATCAACAGGCTCAATATAACTCACTGGGGAATGCAAACTTCATTATGAGCTACATTTACTGACCTGAATGCGGTACAAGCACTGGTGATATTAGGAGATTCTTATTGTAGTGCTCTGGTTTGGATCAGGCCCTGCTGCTGTTTTCATCTGTTCAAAACTTATAATGAGCAGAACTAAATTGTATTTCGGAATTACATGAAGCCTTTCATCCACTCAGGACTGTTCAGTCATTCAATTACATTACAACTGATTTTTATCATGACTACCCTGCTGCCTTTGCTTCTTCTCCCTTGTACTAACGATAAACTACTTTTTCAAACTTACAATATTGTTTGAGCTGAAATCAATTGTTTTCAGACATAAAGGGGTTTTCAGCCTTTCCATTGTTTTTGAATTTCTCTCTCAAACACCATGTGTCTCGTATGACTGTTATTTGTACTAATGAGGTCTGGCCGTACTTTTCTCTCAGCATCAGCAGGTTGAGGGAATTGCTAATCTAAGCTTTGAACTGGGTTAAGAGTTAATAATAGGCCAAAGCATGAGTGTGTGAAAAGGTCAATTTTACATTTGTTGTTACATGCAATTTATTCAATGTATTTGAATAAATTGCTAGTATCAACAAGTGTTACATTTATAAAGGGATTATTTCAAAGTTGTCTTCTGAATTGGAATTTGAATTTGCATATCCAGACCTTTAGTTTAATAATTAAGTAATTTTACCATGGTGCTGTAATTTCTCTGGTACGAGATGGCTATTGCTCATCTGCTTGAAAATTCTTATTGCTACACATTTCTAATAGTATGCTCTTGATGGTTTATTAATGGAATGACAGACTGCCTAAAGCCATTAATACGTTATTATTAAAGCCATTAAGTGGCCATAAAGTGATCATGGCCACCAAATCCTGAGCAAAGGAAAGTGATAGGAGAATGAAGATGAGGAGGAATTTCTTTCCCAAGAGGGTGGTGAATCTGTGCAAATCATTGCCACTGACGGCTGTGCATGCGAAGTCAGTGGCTATTTTTAAAGCAGAGATTGAAAGGTTATTGATTAGTAAAGGCATCAAAGATTACGGGGAGAAGGCTGGACAATGGGGTTGAGAGTGAAATATAGTTCAGCCATGATTGAATGGCGGAGTTGACTCAATAGGCCAAATGGTCAGATTCTGCTCCTATGTCATATGATCTTATGATGATCTTACGATGACAGCCAAGATAGCTGATTCCAGATCAAGTAACAACCTGCTGCATGTATTGATGTTCGATGAGAATTCGGACTGGTTCAGCTTAGTCTCTAACTGGCTGCCTGTTTATGCTTTGGAGGGAAATAAATCTTGGTTTCTGTACCTTGCAGGCACTTTGCACAGCGGTGAGCAGCCCTAATCTCCTGCAGACAGTACCCCAGGTCTTCTCCGAAGCAGATAAAAAGAGTCATATTGACCCAGATACCTGTGACACAAAGGCAATTCAAAGCCCCACACATTTATCCAGACTGGAGCGATTATCACCAAGAAGTCCAGGTATTTATTCAATAAACTATGTTTAATGAATATATATATATGTATATCAATATTGTGTCTACATTAATAAAAAGTATTGATTAATTTAAAGCAATATATCAGTTAATATTAGAAGCTAACTTATTTTAGAGGAATGTACCAGATTTTTAAAAATTGGCTTGTCACTTCTTATAATATAATATCTGATTTGGCATTTTTCACAAAAGTCAGTGATAGGACCGGGTAGTTACTGATGAAGACATTTTTTGATGTCCTAAAGTGGGCAGTGTTTTGAATCTTTACATTGTGGTGATTGGTGACAGTTCAGAAATGGAGATAAAACAATATAGGGATGACAGAGTCAGTGCTAATGTGTTTGGAAAGATTTATGTCTACAAGCCATCAGACTGGAGTGGTTTGATGTACAGGTAATCGTACTATTATCACAATAGTTGCATTCCTAAGAAACCTTGCATTATAAATGCAATTGTATTCGTGGGAAAAAGTGGGATAAATTGGAGAATTTCAAACTTACATTAATAAAATTAATTTTCACACGGGCTTTTAAAACAATAACGTTTTTAATAGCTATATGTTTACTTTTATTGCTGCAAGCTAAAAGTATTAAAGGCTGTGTGTTACATTATTTAAGAGAGTATTGCTGAACAAGTCATTGGAACTGTTGCACTATAATGTTGAGAACTGTATTCTGCACTATCTTTCTCTATCTTTTGCTATACCTATTGTTGAGTTTGGCTTGAGTGTATTTATGTACAGTATTATTTAATTTGATTGCATAGCATTGAAAATAAAGCTTTACACTGTACCTTCGTATAAGTAACAATAATAAGCCTAAATCTGATGGTCAATAGAAATAATTGTTAATCAGTTTCAAGGCGCACCTGCATTTAGGGCAGCACAGTGATGCAGCGGTTGAGTTGCTATCTTAGAGCGCCAGAGAAAACCCATTCCGTCACAGGGAGAACTTACAAACTCCGTACAGACAGCACCCATAGGCAGGAACAAACCTGGGTCACTGGCGCTGTAAGGCAGCAACTCTACTGCTGCACCACTGTGCCTACCATACCCTACTGTGAATGTCCTACCCTACAACAGTACCTTCACTAGACTGTTGCACAGATTGGCCACATAGGTTTTAAATCTTTCACCCCTCATTGTACTAATTGTGAATTATTGTTTTGCTGGAATTATTGGGAACGAACCTTTAGTCAATACATTCATCTAACCAATTCCCCAAAGCCCCCCAAACACATTTCCCCTCAATATTCCTGGCATGTTTGACTTCCATTCCCTCCATCCCTAATCTCTGTTCACCTGTAAGCATCTGTGGAAAGAATGCAAATGGCCATTAACTCCACAATGGCCTTGGCTCTTTGAATGTCCTGTATGGTGTGTGGGGTTGGAGGGTGGTGTGTGGAGCGTAGGTCTGTAAAATTATACCCAGGTGGAATATCAGGCTCTGCTAATGTAGGATTACACCACAAATTTACCATAACAAGAGAATGTCTCAAAATACAGCTGATGTTGATGAAGCAGATGTCGTATCCACTTGGGGCTGGGTGTAATCACCTAAAGGGCCTGTCCCACGTAGGCAGTTTTTCACCGGACTGCTGGTGAGTGTCAAGCTCGTGGCACTCGCTGAAAAACCAGGAAGTGGAACGGCGAGTGTCAAGAGTGGAACACACACACACACACACACACACACACACACACACACACACACACACACACACACACACACACACACACACACACACACACACACACACACACACACACACACACACACACACACACAAACACACACACGCAAACACATCGCAAAGGCGGGGGTCAGGGAAAGCGGGGGAGCGATGTCTGAAATTCACACAGTGCAAAGCCAAGGTGATACAGACACACACCGCGATGAACAGGAAGGTTAAGATTGCTAGCACAGTGTACGGTAAAACCACTGTCCCACGGTAAGAGTTCATTCCAAGAGTTCTCCCGAGTTTGCCTTGATTCGAACTCGGACATTTACAGTAATGGCCACTCGTTGGTACTCAGGGCTCTCATGGACATCTTTCATAATGTTGAAAAATCTGCATGAATCTTCCCGTGCTTACCTGCCGTTAGCGAGTATTCCCGAGTACCTGCCATTAGCGCTAAGAGACGTCCCCGAGCTCCGACGTAACTGCTACGTTCATTCTCCGTGCTTACCACAAGTTTTTTTAAAACTCAGGAGAGCTCTTGGAATGAACTCGTACCGTGGGACAGGGCTATAGGTCGTTTAAAAGAGCGGGGCGGGGAGGAGGAGGAGGGGAGGGGGCAGGGGGGGAGGGGGGGGGGGGAAGGGGGGAGAAGGAGTGAAAACACTTTTAAGAAACCAGACAACTTTTAATAAGCCAGAGATACACAGCTGTGAAGTTTAGCGGGCATTTAACATTACCGGTCGGTTTTCCTTGGGTCTGAAAACTCGTGCTTACGTTTTTTTCCCCCAATGAACTAATGAAAATGCCCAGTCAGCAAAGGAGATTAACTAAAATTACCTACAGCTACTTCGACTACTTACAACTACATGGCGACCCCATTACCACTGCACCTACGACTACAAAAGTATCAATTTTGTCCATGGCGACCAATTTTTGCCCAGAAAAATTTTCAACATGTTCAAAAATTTGCGGCGACCATACTGAGGCCGCACCTAGTTCCCAGAATGCGGAACTCCTCGCGACCACGAAGGAGACTCACCAGAGACCACCAGCGAACATGTGGCGACCATGTGGCGATCATGAGACGAGCGCAGAGTCTCCTGCACTCGCCTAAAAAGTCGGCTAAGTGGGATAGGCCCTTAAGGATAATTGGGGAGGAAATTGCTATATCTCTCCTCGTAATTGACTGGTGCATTTTAATTTATTTTCCCTTGTCCCAAAACCTTACAAGTTCTGCTGTTAGGATATGCCGTGTCTATTTTGGAATATACAAGGCATCATATCACTACAGGACAGGCTAGACAGAACAGCAGGACGTTTCCAACTTGGACATTTCATAATATTTCCTTCGATTCAGACACACTTGCCAACTTCGAAGGACCTAAGAGGCAGACTACTTGGTAAATGCAATGTGCACATTTAGGATTTGTAGATTGGTTATTTCCGACTAGCCAATTGTAGTGCTTGTTAGTAGTTGCTCTGCCCAATATGCGTTTTATATCAGCAAGAGTTTGCCTACGCCATTCAGTATGAGTAGCTGCTAGGAACTGTTATGTTGTGCAGGCTGATTCTGTAAGTACATTTAATAAACATGTGTTGTATCCTGATATGTGTTTGACTCGACTCATTACATGGTGTTCCCCTGCGGAAACTGACACGCAAAGACGCTGCATGGTCCTGGTATCCAGAGCACCAAAGAGCTTCCGACACTCTCAAGTTGCAGCTGACTAGCGCACCTACTCTCGCCTACTTTGCTTTGGAGTTATCGGTGACACTCACCTGTGATGCATCCCTGTACGGATGCAAACCAACACCGATGGCGACTTCAAGCCTGTTTCTTATGCCTCTCGCACACTAACTGACACTGAACAACGTTATGCTCAGATCGAAAAAGAATTGCCTGCAGTGGTTTTCGCCTGCACAAAATTCAAGGATTTTATTTTTGGGAAGTCTGTGACTATAGAAATTGACCACCAGCCGCCGGTCACTATTTTGAATAAACCCATTCACGCTGTCCAAGCCCGTCTCCAATGGATGATGAAGCAGCTGCAGCGGTTTGATTTCAACATTATCTATGAGACAGGCAAGGACATGCACATAGCTGACATGCCATCAAGAGCCCCACGCAAAACCAACGAACAACAACTCTCTAAACAGGACCAGTTCTCAGTAATGAAGGTATCGTATGCTCCTACTGATTGTTTGAGCAGCCTGGCAGAACACACGGCTGCTGACGAGACTTTACAATTGCTGTCCGCAGTCATCTGTAGTGGCTGGCCGGATAAACAACATAACAACCCGCTCGCAGTCCGCCCATACTTCCTGGTTCACGACAAACTGGTGTTGCAGGACGGGATTATATTTAAGGGCCACAAGGCAGTTGTCCCAGCTGCCCTCCGGGACGAGTACTTCAATGCTGTCCACAGGGGCCACCCCGGCGTGGAGGCAACCCCTACAACGGGCACAAAGCATGTTTTACTGGCCTGGTATGACCACCTATTGGATACGGTGATTTTGTGTTACTATATAAACTTCCCCATATGCGTTATTAGCGTTCCGCTACCTATAGATTAGATTAGCTTTATTAAACTTTATTAATCCCCTTATTCAGGGGAAATTCTGATGTCCTTGCAGCACACTAATAAAAATACAACATAGCATTCAAAAAGAAGTTCAACACAAAAACATCCCCCCACAGTGATTCCCACTGTGGGGGAAGGCACAAAGTCCAGTCCCCATCCTCTTGTCCACCCAAAGTCGGGCCTATTGAGGCCTCCACAGTCGCCGCCACGGCGCCCGATGTTCTCGCCGGGTGATGGTGCTCTGGCGTCGGGAGAACCCCCAGCGGCTTGGGGTGCCAGGAACGGCCGCCTTCCCACCGGAGACCGCGGCTTCCAAGCCAACAGACCGCGCCGAACGGAGCTCCACACACTGGCGATCTCGGCAAGAGATCCCAGGCTCCGGGATGTAAAGTTCAGCGCCGCAGCTGGCCGCTCCACAGAATCGCTGCTCCACGATGTTCTCATCTGCGGTCCCAGCATACTGGAGTTCCAGCGCGGCGACCCAGGAAAGGCATCGCCCGCTCCGCAATAGCGCTCCAGCGCTGCGCCGCCGCCAAAGCCGATGTTCTGCGCCGCCGCCAAAGCCGATGTTCTGGCCAGGTCCCCTCAGGGAAACGTCGCTCCAGGACCCGCTGGTAGGCCGCAAGGACAGGTCGAAGTCGCTGCTCGGAGGAAGGCAACCCCTCCGACCAGGTAGGGACTCGAAAAGCAGTTTCCCCCTTCCCCCCCACCACCCCCCACACATAAAAAGATTAGGCCCCCTGACTGTACACTCAACGTACTAAAAATAATAAAATAGAAGGGAAAAAAAACGGACAGCTGCAGGACAGGCAGCCGTTCAGGACAGCGCCACCCTATGTTCCTATGTACCGTTGCTTTCTTTTTGTTTCGACAAGGAGAGATGTAGATTGGTTATTTCCTACTAGCCAATTGTAGTGCTTGTTAGTAGTTGCTCCGCCCAATATGCATTTTATATTAGCAAGAGTTTGCCTACGCCATTCAGTATGAGTAACTGCTAGGAACTATTATGTCCTGCAGACTGATTCTGTAAGTACATTTAATAAACATGTGTTGTATCCTGATATGTGTTTGACTCGACTCATTACAGGATTGAAGGAGGCCACTGAGTACACAGTTGATCGCTGTGAAAGTACATTCTGTTTTTTTCATCAGTGCATTGATATTTCCTTTAATGCGGCGAGACTCACGTTGCAACGGCCCCTACAGCCTGTCTGTCTTTTTTAAAATTTTTGTTCTAGTTAAATGTAGTTATCGTGTTTTTTTATTCTGTTTTTTAAGGGCCTGTCCCACGAGCATGCGACTCCATGCGGCAAGCGCGACCTAACGTGGTCGCTTGAGCCCTACGGCCTCGCAGGGCCGGTCCCACTTCGATCGCCGGAGCCGTATGGAGTTGTGCGGAGCTGGTCCCGACATCGCGCGGGACTCCGAGAAACTGACCTCGTTCAAAAATTCCGCGCGGCAACGGCCTGCCGGCCCGCAGTCACCTCGATGCCGTACTCACCATCTCGACGGGCGTGTGCAGCGTCTTGACGCCATACGTCACGCGCGAACTTCCTGTGGACTTCGCTCGAACTTCACGTCACTCACCCGACCTCCGCGCAGCCCCCGCTTCCGGTTTGGTCGCGCTTGCCACATGCAGGTCGCATGCTCATGGGACAGGCCCTTAACTGTGTATATGTGGGGGGCGGGGGGGGAGGGGGAAACTTTTAAAATCTCTTCCCGGCACGGGAGACCTGACCTTTTCCCTGTCGGGTCTCCGTTGTCGTTGGGGCCTAGCACCGTGGAGCGGCCACCAACCGGAATGACCTGTGAACGATCCAGTCACGGAACCTGGGGAGCTGCGGACTTACCATCATGGGACTGGCTGGCCTCGGAGCTTGGAGAGTGGTGGCGGCTCGCTGCTGCAGCCCGACTCCGGAGCTCGGAGGCTCCAGCTGCAGGCCGGTGGACTGTGACATCGGGAGCTCGCGGGTCCGGGTGTGAGACCGCTTTTCGGAACCCCCGCAACGCAACTTCTCCAGCCTGTGTCACGGGGTTGGAATGACCCTGAGCGGGGCTGTACATCGCCCGGCGTGGTTTTAATGGCCGCAGGACATTCTAACGCCCGCCGGGGGCTCCAACTTTGTGACATTTAGACCTGGAACGGGGCCGTACATCGCCCGGCACGGCCTTAATGGCCATGGGACTTATCATCGCCCACCTGGGACCTCAACATCGGGAGAAAAATGGTGCAGGGGAGAGAAAAGACTTTGCCTTCCATCACAGTGAGGAGGAGATTCACTGTGATGAATGTTTGTGTGAATTGAATTGTTTGTGTGTCTTGTAGGAATTGTTTTGTTTGTATGGCTGTAGAAACTGAGTTTTGTTTGAGCCTCTCTGAGGTTCAACTGACATGGAATAATCTTTTTTAATTTTTTTTTTTTTTTTTTTTTTGAAGAAACAAATTGCTGGTGGAACTCAGCTGATCAGGCAGCATCTGGGGAGAGAAATGTTCCAAGATGAGAACAACGGTTCAGGTCGAGACTCTTCATCTGGACTAATGATGAAGGATCTCGACCTGAAACATCAACTGTCTATTTACCTCCAGAGAAGCTGCCTGATTTATTGAGCTAGAGCAGTTGCTTTTTTTTGCTCCAGATTCCACTGTCATAAGCAAGAGCGGAACTCGCTATCAAAACATGGAGGGGACGGGGGACACCATTTTTTGGCGGCCATGCGTGCATGCGCACACTCACACACTCGCGCGAGGCTTCGGAGGCTCAATCCAGCGCTAAAAGAGGAGATTTTAAAATCGGGATCACAAAAACTTGGGGGGAATGTCCCCCACCTCTCAAAACATGGGGGGGGACATGTCCCCTCTGGCCCCCCCCGGATTTTCTGCCCCTGGTCATAAGGTCATATAGCATGGAAACAGGCCTTTCGGCTTGACTTGTCCACACCAACAAATATAGCCTATCCACACTTGTCCCACCAGCCCGCATTTGGCCTATATCATTCTAATCCTATTGTATCCATGCACTTGTCCAAATGTTTTTAAATATTGTGATTGTATCTGCTTCAGGTACCTCCTCTGGCAGCTCGTTCGATATACCCACAACCTTGTGTAGAAATGTTGCCCCTCAGGTTCCTATTAAATCTACCCCCCCTCACCTTAAATCTATGTCCCCTGATTTCTTTATTCCATTACCCTTGGTAAAAGACTGTGCATTTACCCTATCTGTTCCTCTCATGATCTTATACACCTCTATAAGATCATCCTTCATCTTGCATTCCAAGGAATAAAGACACAGTGCGAAAGTCTCTAGTGTTTCCTTCTGATCTTTAATAATCTAGCAATTTAAGAGTAACATTTTAGGCATGACTGATTGCAGTCTGTCCATCACATAACTGAAATAAATAAGTGGTAAAGAGCATTTTATTGAACAAAGTTTTAAGACTTTGTTGAGTAATTTACTAATGTGTCACATAACTATTACTAACCTTGTGATGATTGTCCAGTAACTTTCACTAGTCTGGTGGGAACTGATTCGTTTTGGAAAAATGCCCTTTTTTCTGTGTGATTCATTGTGGCTTAGTTTCAAAGAAATGTTTCAATATAAAATAAATTACACAAATAGTAGACAATACATGGACTCAGTGACTCTAGATTGAACCCTAAAATGGGTGTCCTTTATGGAGATATAAAGCTATCTGGACCAATAAGGAGACATAAGAGATTACAGATGCTGGGGCTTTGACCAAAGAAACAAAACACTGGAGGAACTCAATGAGTCAGGCATCACCTGTGGTGGAAAATGTACAGGCAACGTTTTGGGTCAGAACCCTTGTTCAGACTGATGGAGTACAGGGGGAGAAAGCTGATAAAGAGAGGTGAGCAAAAGGGGTAAGACAAGAACTGGGAAGTCATAGGTGCACATAAGTATGGAGGGACAATTGGCAAATGGGTGGTAGCAACCAAGGCTGATGGTGAAGTAGATAGAAAAAAATGCCAATGTGGAATCTGATTAGGAAGGAAGATGGAGAATGAAATATAGAATTAGAGGGAGGAATGGTGTATGAAAGGTAATGGAAGAGGGAGGGGTAGGGGCAGAAAATAGGGGAGCAGGGAGGGAAGGGAAATTAGTAGATGGAGGAAGGAGCTGGCTGATGGGGACAGTGTGAGTGGAAAGAAAAGTGTGCATGTTGGGTGGGGGAAGGACTGAGAGATAAGAAGGGGCTGGTCTAAAATAGCCCCTCTTGAAATAAGGCGTTGGTATTCAGAGAGCTGTGAAGAAATTTCAAGTGGAAATGAGAAGGTTGTGGAATTTTACTCTTGTAAAGGCATGTATAAAAGAAAGATTATATGTTGTTCAATATTAAGGGTGTTTTAGGTTTAGGTTTATTGTTATCATGTGCACCAAGGTACAGTGAAGAGCTTTGTTTTGCATGGTCCCCAATCAAACCAGATAATACAATACATAAGAATAATCATGCCCAACTCATGTACAATAGGCGGAGTGAAGGGAAAGATACAGAGTGCAGAATATAGTTCTTAGGTTTGTAACGCAACTAACAAAGACCAATGGTACACAAAATTGCTGGGGAAACTCAGCGGGTGCAGCAGCATCTATGGAGCGAAGGAAATAGGCGACGTTTCGGGCCGAAACCCTTCTTCAGACCCTTTCCTTCGCTCCATAGATGCTGCTGCACCCGCTGAGTTTCCCCAGCAATTTTGTGTACCTTCGATATTCCAGCATCTGCAGTTCCCTTTTGAACCCGATAACAAAGACCAATGTCTGAGGTGAATCAGACTGTAACCTTGCTAATGGAAGAACCATTCAGAAGCCTGACAACAGAGGGAGGAAGGTGTTCCTGAGTCTGGTCGTGCTTGCATTCAAGCTTTTGTATTTTCTACCTGAACGGAGCAGGGAAGAAGGAATGATTCCGAGTGGGCAATGTCTAATGTTAATGGATATGGGGTTAGGAAAGAAAATAGCATTTTGGTAGATGATCAGTCGTGATCATTTTGAATGGTATAGGAAGTCCAAATGGTCAAATAGTTCACTTATTCTTCTATTTTTTATGCTCTTATGCCTTCCACATTACTGCCCATGAAATCAAATTATTGTGGAACTTCTTGGAATTGTTTTCAATTATAACAGCCATATGCAAGTGGAAGTTGTAGTTGTTGGCCTCCTGCCTTTACACATCTGAGGATATTAGAGATGTGATGACTGCTGTTGGTTAACATACACTCAAGTGATTGTGTTTATTCCCTTCAGATGGTCCAAGTTCCTTCCCCTTGGATTTGACTGGTATTTACAGTGAGATCACACAACCTGTCATGCACTGTGGCTACCTGTACAAGACATCAGCGTTAACAAAGCTGCCTTCCAGCAAGAAATGCAAAGATGGTATGTGATCAGTAATGACCAATGTTGACTGAAAACAAACGTAGTTATGGCTAGCTGGCAGTGCTTCTTGTGATAAATATAGATCAAAGCAGATTTCACTTTTTTCCCTGAAGTATTTATATGACTGGTATGGGCATAGTTATTGCCAATTCTTAATCACCCTGAACAAATAGTACAACTGCTCCTCGACCTACGATGGGGTTACATTCCGATAAACCCATCGTAAATCGAAAATATCGTAAGTCGAAAATGCATTTAATACAATTTGATCACATCACCGGAAGTGTGCGGCGGCTTGCTGCCGTTGCCGAGTGTTTGCACCGTCATAAAGTCGGAATATTGTAAGCCGAAGCCTCGTAAATCAGGGAGCATCTGTAATGCCGTACAGGAATAACATGCAGGCCAAACTGGGTTGAGACAGTATGGTTCCCATGGAATGAGAATTAGTTGGATTTCCATGAAAACCTGAAGTGGACGTCATATTTCCCCAACACATCATGCTTTCTTAACTTAAGCTCAATATATTCCCCCATCGCAGGCTTGGAATTTATTTTTTATTTATTCATTATTTATTATGTGTCACATCCTGATAAAATTGACTATACCAATAAAAAATCTGTAGGCTCACTGTAAGCCGGGGCTCACTGCAAATTGACTGAGAATGTTCAAATGCATTTGGTATTTGACAGCTAAGAATAAGGTACAAATAAAACGTATCTTTGAAACACATTGTTGAGAAGACTAACCCTCCCATACAATACTGTTTTCCACTTGTTTTGAACAAGCGCTAATTATTTGATTATAAAGCCACTTTATTGAACTGTTTAATTTAGAAATGACCATGTACATTGAAAAAAAAATGTTTTCTTCAGAATTTCAGAAGCAGTGGTGCACCATGGAGAAATCTCTTCTTTTTTACGAAACAGACAAGAGTGCTGAACCGATTGGCAAGATTGAAATGAATGATATAGTCTGCATCGGAGTGAATAGGCCACAGTCAATGGTAAACTCCATCCCAACAGACAGGTACAGGGAAATTGGTCAATACCCCTTGCAGTGTTTGAGTTTGAGTTTAGTTTATTGTCACGAGTACCGAGGTACAGTGAAAAGCTTTTGTTGCGTGCTTACCAGTCAACAGAAAGACAATATATTGCTTACAATCGAGCCATGGTCAGTGTACAGATAGATACATGATAAAGGGAATAACATGAACACGTTTAGTGCAAGATAATGCCAGAAAAACCCAATCGGATAATCCGATGGTCTCCCATGAGGTAGGTAATAAAAGCAGGACTGCCTCTAGTTGTTAGTAGCATGGTTCAGGTGCCTGATAACAGCTGGGAAGAAGCTGTCCCTGAATCTGAATTTGGGCTCTGTAGGATTAAATGAGTCATACATGTCAGTTTATCAATGAAAGGGTTAGTTCATACTTAACCTCAGCTGGTGGTTCCAAAGAAAGTTGCCAGTTATTTTCTAGATGCTCTTCAACTTCTCTGAATTCAGCTGAGTTGGAAGGCAGAAATCAGGACCAAAGCTGGGGTCAGATGACAGTTCATGTGACCGACCTTCACTACTGCACTCACTACTGAGTTCAGCACAGGAGTACAGCTAGCTAGAGTACAGGAGCTGGATGAGAACACAGAACATGGTACAGTGCAAGAAAAGGTCCTTTGGCCCACAATGTCTATGCCAAGCATGATGCCAAGACCAACTCTTATCTGCCTGCACACAATCCGTATCCCTCCATTTGTGCAGCTAGACCCATATAAAATACACTTTTGTGACTGGTTTTCACAAATGCCTGTATTTGTGATGTATATTCAGTTGAAGATAACCATTAAATGTGAATAAATGGATTATGAGCGTAAGTAAACTACTTATTTAATTTTATTTGACATTAAGTTATTGATTTTAATTAATTTCCAGTACATTTGTTGGTTTCCATTAAAGCTATTTCTTCTATTTCTTACTTTTTTTATTGATATTTATATTGGTATTTATTTTGATTATTTTGCTGTTCTTCAGACACAAAGACACAAAGTCTGAAGAAGGGTTCCAACCCCAAACATCACCCACTCCTTTTCTCTAACAATGATGTCTGACTGCTGAGTTACTCCAGCATTTGGTGTCTATCTTCAGTGTAAAGCAGCATCTGCAGTTCCTTCCTACACATTGATTACTCTGCTGTTTGCTAACCATTGGGAGGAAGCAATGGAGGGTGTGGTTTATGTCTTAGAAACGATGATATACAGATAGCTCCCTTTGAACTCCTCTGTCTATTGCAGGATCATTCCTATGGTTCCACATGTATCACTGTGATCCCATCTTTCTGCAGAGTGGAGGCATGGAATGTGCTGGAGGCCAGACACCAGCTCCTCAATGATTCTTATGGTGGTTCCTGATCGAACTGAGCTCAGGGACCATGTGTACTTGGTGTTTGGCCCATCAGCTTTAAGCCACCCATGATTGTAGTTGATATCTTTTATGCAGACCATTCATTTCTGTAAATGTTGCTAATTATTTTTCCAATGATATTGTGCAATTATTAAGTTAATTCTGTTTCAAACTAAATGTTTCGTTTTTTTTCCTTTGAGATTTTTAAAAATGTTTTAGTAGAATTTAAATGCATTTCAACTATTTCTAAATGTCTATGATCATCAGACATCTAGAGGCGGTAGAAAAAATACTTTCAGACGGCATGATGGTTAGTTTATTATTGTCACATGTACCAAAGTACAGTGAAAAGCATTTTTAGTTGCAAGATTTCCAGTCAAAGAAAAGACTATCATTACAATCAAGCCGTTCACAGTTTACAGATAAGGATAAACTTAGACTCAGATCCTTTATTTGTCATTCAGACCTTTCGGTCTGAACGAAATGTCGTTGCCTGCAGCCATACATATAATAATAAACAACAAAACACACAATAAACACAAATTAACATCCACCACAGTGAGTTCACCAGGCACCTCCTCACTGTGATGGAGGCAAAAATCTTAGGGTTACTGTCTCTTCCCTCCTCATTCTCCCTCTGCACTGAGGCGATATGTTGTTACCCCACCGGGCGATGGTAAGGCAGTCCCGCGGCTCACCGAGCTCCGCGGCCCGGGGGTGGTCGAAGCTGCCGCCCTCCAGTCCAGTGGACGCAGCTGTTGCCGCGGGAGCTCCGGAAAACAGGCACCAGCCTGTGACCTGCGAGCTCCCGACGATGTCGTCCACTGGCCCGCGGCCGAGCCCCGGATTCAGGTCACCGCCGCCAGAACGCCACCTCAGCTACCAGAGCACCGTCTCAGCCCTGCATCTTTCAAAGAAGTATCTCACAATAAGAAATAAGATAAACATTATTATTTCTTTTCATCTGGAAAGCTAGGGGAAAGAGAATGAGCTTATTTGGTGAAAGCTTTAAAATCCCATCCAACGGTTTATTAGGTCTCAAGTCTGTTTGCAGCGTTTCTGGTGTTCACAGTTTTATCCCAGGTGTGTTTAGAAACTTCAGACCAGCTAATTCTTTTTTTGCTGGCCAGATTACTAAACTGACAGCTGTGGAATATGTTCAAGAAGGAACTGCAGATGCTGGAAGATCGAAGGTACACAAAATTGCTGGAGAAACTCAGCGGGTGCAGCAGCATCTATGGAGCGAAGGAAATAGGCGACGTTTCGGGCCGAAACCCTTCTTCAGACTGATGGGGGGTGGGGGGGAGTGTGGAATATAATTGTTCGCTTGCACAGAACTTTTTTTTGTACGCTAAGTGATCCCAAATGCAATATCTTCAAAAAAGAGGGGATCTCAAACAATTAAAAAAGTACTGACATGGATTGACACAAGGAACTGTAAACCTGGTTTACAATTTAAAAAAAGACACAAAATGCTGGATTAACAACGATTCAGGCAGCATCTCTGGAAGACATGGATAGGCGATGTTTCAGGTCGGGACTCTTCTTCAGACTTATTAGTATTAGTTTATTATTGTCATGTGTACTGAGGTACAGTGAAAAGCTTTTGTGTTGCGTGCTATCCAGTCATCAAAAGGACTATACATGATTACAATTAAGCTGTCCACAGTGTACAGGTACAGGTACAGGTTATGACGTTTAGTGTAAGATAAAGTCCAGTAAAGTTTGATCAAGAATAGTTGGAAGGTCTCTAATGGGGTAGATGGGAGGTCATGACCACTCTTGTTGGTGAGAAGATGGTTCAGTTGCCTGATAAGCCAACTTACCCACCTTAAGGCAGGTAGGGGGGGGGGGGGGCAAATATGCACCAATGATATTATCATAGTAAATTTTCCAAGCTTGGTGCTGTTCTCATTCTAGAATGTACTGTTTTAAGTCATCATCATCATCATCATTGTTGAAAACATTAGCGACGCAGTGGTGCTGGTTACCAACAGGAAGGTGACGGATGCACCCCACATCTCTGTCCTCCATTTCCTGCGGACTTCCACCGCTGGAAGTATAGGATTTTGGTGTGTGTGCTTTATCATCAATCCTTACAATGCTATGTACGACAGGATCACAACTTCTACTGAAGTGTGGATGGCGTTTGGCTCGCTCAAAGCTCATCTGCCCTTTGACAGGTCTTGTTTTTAGTCCTGCTGAGGGTCCACAGCCCCCTCCTCACCTGGCAAACCAGCTGGGGGACACGGTTTAGTCGCCGACTATCCGACCATGGAGCAGGTAGCATGGGATTACATGGTACCCGTGGTGGGGGGGAACTCCCCCCGACCTGACCTGAAAAGTCATAAAGTAATTAAACCTTCTTTAACTTAAAAATATGAGTACAAAAAACTTAACCTTGCATTTGGATCTTGCTTCAGTCTGTTTTATTTTCCTGTCTTCCTTAGGTTTCGGTACACATTTGAAATCTTTTTGTCTTCAGAAAAGTTCTTCCAGTTTGGCACTGACAACCCTGAAACTCTACAAACATGGACAAGCTCCATAGCAAAGGTACCTCTAGCTTCCAAATGTTCACACAAAAGCAATCATGTCATCTTTCTCCCATATCCTAAGTTTAGTTTAACTTAGTTTATTATTGTCATGTGCATCAACGAAGAGTGAAAAGGTTTTGTTTGTGTGCTGTCCAGTCAAATAAAAGACTATACATGAGTGCAATCAAGCTGTCTGCAGTGCACGGATAAAGGGCACAACATTCAGTGCAATATTGGACGTTGAAGCATGATAAAGTCCGATTAAATAAACGTTGAAATGTCTCCAGCGAGGTAGATGAGTGGTGAGAAACCGCACTCTAATTGATGAGAGGACTATTTAGTTGCCTGATAACAGCTGTGAAGAAACTGTCCCTGAATCTGGAGGTATGCATTTTCAAACCTCTGTAACTCTTGCCTGATGGGAGAAGGGAGAAGAGGTAGTGAATTTTCCCACAACATTCTACTGGGCATTACCATCATAGAATCATGACAACAAAAGAGTCAGCACAGTGATCATGGTGAAGCCGCTGCCTCAGAGATCCAGGTTTGATCCTGACCTCGGGTGCTGTCTGTGTGGTGTTTGCATGTCCCCCCTGTGATCATGTAGGTTTCCTCTAGATGCTTCGGTTTCCTCCCACATCCCGAAGACATAGAGGTTTGTAGCTTAATTGGCTTCTGTAAATTCCCACTTGTGTGTAGGATTGGAAAGTGGGACAACATGGAAATTGTGTAGGGGTGATTGATGGACGGCATGGAACTTGGTGGCCCGAAGGACCTGTTTTCACACTGTGCCTCTAAACTAAACTAAAATTACTAAATCCTACCTACTTTAGTACTGTGCTAAATCTGTGCTAAACTCCATAGGAACCTGCTTGACATCTTAATTAAGTCAAAAGTGTTTTTATTGTCATATGTCCCAGACAGAACAATGCAATTCTTACTTGCTGCTGCACAACAGAATATGTAAACATAGTACACTGTAAACAATATAATAAACGAGAGAGAAAAAAAAGATCGCTCACAAGTGTATATACATACACATATGCACACACACATATGTACACGTGAAAAATAAACAGTAGTCGTACAATAATTATTATAATAGTCTATTGTAGTTCAGAACTTATTTGAGGTAGTAGTTTTTAATAGCCTGATAGTGTAATTATGGTCCTAGAGCTTACCCCCCTTAGTCTAGTTCAGTAAAACACCGAGTCAAGCATCGGATCACTATTCTTTATTCTTTCCAACAATAACGAACTCCCTATACAATACCTAACCACCGCGGGTCCGATCCTTGTCTTTGCTCATTCCAGCCCTTCAGCCTTATGCAAGCAGACACCTACAAAAGGTTACGCAGTCCGAAGTGCCCCTCCAGAAGATCGACCCCGATCCTCATGGGGTTCACTCTTTATAGGTCATTGGACCCTGTGGCGCAAAAGTAGATCGGGGGTGCAGCCCCTACAAACCAATCACAGATATCGATTACATTATACTGTTATTGACAGTTCCCTACCCCAATTACAAAGCATCCCATTACAATGTTTCTACAGAAGGTTCTGGAAAGAGGTCAGTTAACCAAGGTAATGCAACATTTTCCCAGGTTGTATAAACAATTCAAACAAAGTTTCATACTTCAGCTAATCATCAAACAGCAGTACAACACCCTGCAACGTTATGAACAGTATTTACAACTTCCCCTTATCTGGCCAATTCTAACTATGCATTTGCAATACCTCTGAGCTCTTCTTCAAAGTCCTCATGAATTTTAACAAAGGAAAGGACATCTGGACCTGACCTTATCCTGCATATCAATCTGGGGTCCAGACTTTCTGGAACCATCTGTCAACTTGTAACTTCTCACAGAAAGAGGCTGAGCAGGGTCTGCAAATGCAAAGATCCTCCATTTTATAATACCTCTAATTTGGCCAATATTAACAATGGCTGTAGGGAAGAAGCTGTTCCTGAACCTGGATGTTACAGTTTTCAGGCTCCTGTACCTTCTTCCCGATGGCGAGTGAAATAAGTGTGTGGCCAGGGTGATGTGGGTCTCTGATAATGCTGGCTGCCTTTTTGAGGCAATGACTCCGATAAATCCCTTTAATGGTGAGGAGGTGAATGGTGTACAAACTGATGTCCTTTTTTCCAACATAGGGAATCACTTGCGCCAGTCTGCACTGCCTGCTCAGTCGGCAGTTTGAACGGATCGGAAAACTGCGCTATAAATCCATGCGCAACCCCGAGCAATGGAGGGAAGGGTGGTTTATGCTTAAGAAGTGCAATCTTACGTTCTGCTGCGATGAGGGAGGACAAGTGGAGGAGACCCTGAACCTGAAGAGACTACAGGAACTGAGTGAGTCACCAAGTCCAGTACATGGATTGGAACCGCTGCTTAAATCTGTGCCATGAATATACAGTAAGTAAAGGGGATTAGCTGTTTGTGTATTAGCACAGAAATTCGTTATTAGTGTGTAGGGTAGCAGAATGATGCAGCAGTAGAGTTGCTGCCTTACAGTGCCAGAGACTGGGGTTCAAACCTGACTATGGGCACTCTCCGTACAGAGTTTGTATGTTCTCCCTGTGACTGTTGGGGTATTTTATGGGTGCGCCGGTTTTCTCCCACATTCCAAAAACGTGCAGGTTTGTAGGTTAATTGGTTTCTGTAAATTGCGCCTAGTGTGTAGGATGTGAAACTGGGATAGCATAGAAGTAGTGTATGGGTGATCATTGGTCGGCACAGACTAGGTGGGCCAAAGCCCTATTTCCACGCTCTATCTCAAAATGAAACTAAACCAAACTAAACTATCATGTTTGTTTGTTTTTGAATATTGTGGATGCTATTGCTCTTTAGGAAAGAAGATTACTGCGGGACTGTCATATGAGGAAAGATTGAAAAGACTAGGCTTGTATTCACTGGAGTTTAGAAGGATGAGGGGGTATCTTATAGAAACATATAAAATTATAAAAGGACTGGACAAGCTAGATGCAGGAAAAATGTTCCCAATGTTGGGCGAGTCCAGAACCAGGTGCCACAGTCTTAGAAAAAAGGGGAGGCCATTTAAGACTGAGGTAAGAAAAAACGTTTTCACCCAGAGAGTTGTGAATTTGTGGAATTCCCTGCCACAGGCCAAAGCACTGGATGGATTAAGAGAGAGTTAGATAGAGCTCTAGGGGCTAGTGGAATCAAGGGATATGGGGAGAAGGCAGGCACGGGTTATTGATTGGGGACAATCAGCCATGATCGCAATGGCCGAATGGGCCGAATAGCCTCCTCCTGCACCTATTTTCTATGTTTCTATGTTTCAAACAGTATACATCACATTTACCAATCCAGACTACGGGTGCTGTCTGTGTGGAATATGTATGCTCCCCCTGTGACCGCATGGGTTTCCTCCGGGTATTCCGGTTCCCTCCCACATTCCAAAGGCGTACAGGTTTGTTGGCTCTAAAACATAGAACTAGTGAATGCGTGATCGATGCTCAGCATGTACCCAGTGGGCCAAAGGGGCTATTTCCACACTGTATCTGTAAACTAAATATGTTATGTGGGGATTTAATTTGGTTGGGGATGGAGAAATGGGCATTATCAGAAATTTGGATGGGTGGATACTGGTCCTTTGTTGAGAATAGGCAATATTCAACTGTCAGGGCAGTGACTGAGACAAGAAGGGATGATGGAAAGATATCAATTTCTGTTGTGGTTTGTTCGAGGAAGCTCTATTCTGGGGAAATCTCACTTTACACTTTAACTGTTGTTCCTTTTCCTCGAACAGCTTTCACCATTCTGAATGAAAACAGCGAGAAGAAGGAAGTGTTACGGCTGGTTGACAAAGAACGGTAAGATGAGATCAACAGGAGGCAGATTTCAAACTGAAAATGTTCTCTAATTTTTCATTTTTTGCAACGACTTCTTGCTAAACTGTTGCTGCAACTTTGCAGATTTCTGTCTCGTCATGACATTAATTGCTTTCTTGATTACTACAGGTGACAGAGGTTATGGAGAGAAAGCAGGAAAGTGGGGTTAGGAGGGAGAGATAGATCAGTCATGGTTGAATGGAGGAGTAGACTTGCTGGGCAGAATGGTCTATTTCTACTATTCCTTATGACCTTATGACCTTAGATTCAGGGTAGTACAGATATAAATTCACCACACATGCTGGACCTCTTTTTGCTTATGTCTGGGGCAATATTTATCAATTGAGCTCTAGGGGCTAGTGTAGTCAAGGGATATGGGGAGAAGGCAGGCACGGGTTATTGATAGGGGACGATCAGCCATGATCACAATGAATGGCGGTGCTGGCTCGAAGGGCCGAATGGCCTCTTCCTGCACCTATTTTTCTATGTTTGGAGGTAATTGCCGTACCTTTCAGAAAGATAGTGTATCCCAAAAAAGTAACCTGCAGATTTCTATTGAGTGCTGGATATATTGATATAGTTCACTATTTGATCCAGGTTACTCCAGAGAAAAAGATGGTGTGATATGCCGCATATGCATTGTGCTTAAGCCAATGGCTGAAAAGTGTGAAAATGGTGAAAATTGCTCTGTTCTTTGAGACTGGTGAAACCCAGGGATCCTTGTTATCACTTCATACACACAATAAATGGTCTCTTCAGCCCATAATTTTTATACCGATTGTCAAGTATGCATCTGTACTAATCCGATTTGACTGCATTTGACTTAGCGATACCATACGGAAACAGGCCCTTCGGCTCACCAAGTCCGCACTGACCAGTGATCACTACCACTATCCTACACATTAGGGATAATTTTATTAGATTAGATTAGATTAGATTTGATTAGATCCTTTATTTGTCATTCTGACCTTTTGGTCTGAATGAAATTTTGTTGCCTGCAGTCATACATATAATAATAAACAACAAAACACACAATAAACACAAATTAACATCCACCACAGTGAGTTCACCAGGCACCTCCTCACTGATGGAGGCAAAAGTCTTAAAGTCACTGTCTCTTCCCCTCCTTTTTCTCCCTCTGCGCTGAGGCGATCCAGGCCTCCGATGTTGTTACCCCACCGGGCGATGGTAAGTCAGTCCCATGGCTCAACCGAGCTCCATGAACGGGCCGGTTCAAGCTCCGTGGCCCGGGGTGGTCGAAGCTGCCGCCCTCCAGTCCAACGGACGCAGCTGTTGCCGCGGGAGTTCCGTAAAAACATATCACCAGCCTGTGACCTGCGAGCTCCCGACAATGTCGTGCACTGGCCCGCGGCCGAGCCCCGGATTCAGGTCGCCACCAAGTATAACTTACCAAGGCCAATTAACCGACAAACCTGTACATTTTTCCAATGTGGGAAGAAACCGGAGTACCTGGAGAAAACCCACATGGTCACTGGGAGAACGTACAAACTCCCTACAGACGGCACCTGAAATCAGGATTGAACCCGGCTCTCAGGAGCTGTAAGACTGTGCAACATTAGTTTTTTAGCCGTCCATGTGTTAGTGATTCAAATGTTTAGTAAGATACTTATTAAATGTTGTGTCTCTGATTTCACCACGACCAATATGCTTCAGATTCCAACCACCCTGTGAGTGAAATAATTCTTATTGGGATTCTCTACAACTCTTACCCCTTCCCCTAAGCGTATTCCCTCTAGCTTTAAATCCCTATGTTATGGTAAAACATTTCTAATTACTTTCTCTGTCAATGCCCCTTATCATTTTTTTCCATCTGAGGGTTTGAGCCTTGTACACCCCAATCCATTTATCCAGTATATCCAGTATCTCCTTATAACTGAAATGGGCCATCCTAGCCAAGAATACTGGGAATCTTAAATAAATTGTATGATACATCGAATGCATAAAACTGTGGTTACAGATAATCTGAAAAAAACATAAACTGCTAGAAATAATCATCGGGTCAGAAAGGAAATACCATCACTACTTCTATCCCAATCAATGCTGTCCAATATTCAGAGTATTTAAAATATTTTCTGTTTTTATTTCAGGCTTTTCTTGCCTTTATTCCGTTAGTGAGAATAGATGAATGATGTGCACCCCATGTCACGACTTCTCCAAGATCTCTTGGCCTCCAAGTTTATCTTGGCATCATGTTTGGCATGGACATTATTGGCCAAAAGACTTGTTATTGTGCAGTACTGCTCTAAATCCCATGTTCTCTGTGATTCTTATGGTGGAGTTTAATTGTAGAAGATCAACGGTTTATCTGTTTGGCTGTGTGAAAATTCGGCAAAGGTTTGCAAGCATCTGCTTTGAAGGTTGTGCAGACTGGACTGCCTTCATCCTCTGCCCTCCGTCTCTGACTTTACTCAAAACTTTGGGGAGGTTTTTGGGGAGATCTATTGTTCCCTCTCAACCCCATCCTCTTGTATTCTTCCTGTAAACTTTGATGCACTTACTAAATAAGAACCTATCAAACTCCACTTTAAATATGTCCAATAACTTGACTTTTACAGTGATTTGTGACAATGAATTACACAGATTCATCACCCTCTGGCTGATGAAATTCTTCCTCATCTCCATTCTAAAGCTACGTCCTTTTATTTTGAGGCTGCGTTCTCTGGTCCTGGACTCTCCCAGTATTGGAAACATCCTCTCCACATCCAAAAGGTCTTTAATTGTTTGATAGGTTTCAATGAGACCCCTCGCCCCCCCCCTCATCCTTCCAAACTGCAGCGAGTGCAGGCCCAGAGCCTTCAAACACTCCTCATACATTAACTCAATCATCAATCAATGGAGAATTTCCTTGAAGTTCTTTGAACAATGACAACAGAAAATGACATTAAGTCCTCAGCAAAGTAACAGAGACAATGGCAAGCAATGGAGAGGTGAAATATGAACATTGAGTGGTGTATCTTGATGTAACCCTGTCTCCTGTGTCTCTGTAGAACATTGTATCTACATGGCGTGACACGCCTGGACTACTCGGTGTGGTGCAGTGATATTCAGAGTGCGGCAGGGAGTCGGGGGAATGCACTGTGTGACCAGCAGCTCAGCAGAAATGATATCCCCATTATCGTGGACAGTTGCATCGCCTTCATTACACAATATGGTGAGTGGTTGCCACAATGTAACCTATCAAGGGGCATGTTAAATTTGTGTTGATTGTGTGTTTTTGTCATTTTTTAATTATATGTATGACTGCAGGGAAACGAAATTTCGTTCAGACCGAAAGGTCTGAATGACATTAAACGAATCTAATCTAATCTAATCTAATGTGTAGGAAGGAACTGCAGATGCTGGTTTAAACCGAAGATAGATACAAAAAAGCTGGAGTGACTCAGCGGCGCAGGCGGCATCTCTGGAGAAAAGGAATGGGTGACGTTTCAGGTCTGAAGAAGGGTCTCGACTAGAAACGCTACACATTCCTTCTCTCCAGAGATGCTGCCTGTCCCACTCTATTAAAGGGCATAATGGTGCACCATTTGTATGCTGACA
Source organism: Amblyraja radiata (assembly GCF_010909765.2). Lineage (NCBI taxonomy): Eukaryota > Metazoa > Chordata > Chondrichthyes > Rajiformes > Rajidae > Amblyraja > Amblyraja radiata. The sequence goes on from NC_045966.1 coordinate 46,926,807, forward strand.
TTAGAGCCAATCCCTCTTTACGATGTAGAATAGCAGGGTCATGACTACAGTCATCTCACCACAGATGGTAATAAAACTAGAGGTTGTTAATCTAATTCCTGGATAGACACAACGTTCTGGAGTAACGCAGTGGGTCAGGCATCATCTCTGGAGTAAAAGGATGGGTGACGTTTCGGGGCAGGACTGAAGAAGGGTACCGACCCGAAACGTCACTCATCCTTTTTGTCCAGAGATGATGCCTGACCTGCTGATTCACTCCAGCACTTTGTGTCTATCTTTGATATAAAACAGCATCTGCAGTTCTTTGTTTCCAAAAATTAATTCCTGGGTCAACCCAGCGCTTCCTCAGTGGCACTTGGAATGTTTCAGGAGATTGATTTAGAGATACAGCGAGGAAATAGGCCCTTCAGTCCACTAAGTCCATGCCGACCAGCGATCACCCATACATCAGTGTACCTCCTATGCACAATTAACCTACAAACCCGCACGTTTTTAATATGTGGGAGGAAACCAGAGCACCCATAGGAAACCCATGCAATCTCAGGGAGAATGTACAAACTCTATGCAGAAGCACCCTGGATTCGAACCTGGGTCTCTGGCAGTGTGAGGCAGCAACTCTACCGCTGCGCCACTGTGCTGCTTTAAGATGACAAGCAAGGGTAATTAATTTCTAAAGGGGCTGTATCAGCCATGTGCTTAGCATATTCACGTCTGAGATCAGGAGATTAGTGATTTAGCTTCTCACCAGAGGTGTGACACAAGATCTACCTCCAGTGCATTATTGAGTGAGCAATGTGCTGTCTGAGAGACTGTCCTACAGATGAGCTGGTAAAGCACCAGCTACCCACTGAGGCTGATGCCAAATGTCCCCCAGCATTATCTCAAAGAAGAGAATATGAATTATTCCCAGTGGCAAGGGCAGTATTTATCACTGAACAGAGAGCGCTGAAGTAGATGATCCAATCTTTTGCTTCATTGCAGTTGCTTGGGCATGTTCTGAGTATTTTCACTGCGCTCATACATTATGCTGGTGAATATATGTTAATTCCTCTTTCCTGTAAAGAACACCTTAAAAATATATTTTCAGGGATTCAATAAGGAAGTCGATGTTGTAACTCAAACTAAACATCTATCATGTTAGGAATTGTCGCCAATAGACATTGACAAAACGATGAACATGGAACTTTGTGCGGAAAAAGACACCAAGTGCTGGAGTAACTTGGTGGGTCAGGTGGCATCTCTGGAGAACATGGATAGGTGACGTTTCGGTTGGGACCACTCTTCAGACCAGACCTGAGATATCACCTATCCATATTCTCCAGGGATGCTGCCTGACCTGGTGAGTTACTCCAGCACTTTGTGTCTTTATTTGTAAACCATCATATGAAGTTCCTTGTGTGTACGCTGAATTTTGGGCAGATGTACACTCCTAGTATACATAGCTGGACTGAAATTTCAAGAATGAATTCATGGTTGTGATTCAGTTGCATATGTCTTAGATAGTTAAGCAATGAGTTGAAGTTTTCAGGGGAGATTGAGAAGGTGGAGGGAGAGATGGTTGGGTGGGAGGCATGGTTAAAATAGTCTGGCCAGGCCACGCAGAACATTTGTATGCAGAAAATGGCAGAAATGTGGAACACACTCATATATGACAATTGATGCTGGGTGCGTTGAAAATCCAAAATCTGAGATGTGCAGAGATAGCTCATATTTCAGGCATAATCTGATGGAATTGGATAAGGTACAAATTGGTCTCTTCTGCTCTAATAATTAGTTCCCCATTCTTTGATCAAAAACTAGTTGTGGAGGGGCAGAATCTCAGCAACATATGGCATTGAAGCTTTCCACAGGAATACCATTACTCTGCCTTCAAAACCAATGCAGTGGAATATCAGTTGTTTTATGTTTGCAGCAATATAACTAACACACTGTCATCTTTAGTGATGTGATAGCATGTCACCCAGGAGGGTTTTAAAAATGCTCGGTTGGATGGAATTTCAACCCTCAGCTAAAGGGCGTCACGAGGAGTCAAGAGAGCCAGAAGTGCTTATTGTCATATGTATCAAAAATGGAACAATGACATTCTTACTTGCAGCAGCACAACAGGCCTGTAGCATAATACACATAAAACATTTATAATATACAAAAACATCAAAAAATTAATAACCCTAACACCACTGTAAAATATTCCTTACTGCAACCCAAGACAGTCCATAGTTCATTGGTTAGTGTAGGAAGGAACTGCAAATGGTGGTTTCAACCAAAGATAGACATAAAATGTTGGAGTAACTCAGTGGGGCAGGCGGCATCTCTGGAGAAAAGGAATGGGTGACGTTTCGGGTTTAGACCCTTCTTCAGACAGTTCAATTACAATTACAATTACAATTCAATTTATTGTCATTTGGACCCCTTGAGGTCCAAACGAAATGCCGTTTCTGCAGCCATACATTACAAACAAATAGACCCAAGACACAACATAATTTACATAAACATCCATCACATTGCTGTGATGGAAGGCCAAAAAAACTTATCTCTGTTAGTGTTGTTAGTGTTGTTCAAGAGATTGATGATTGTTGAGAAGCAGGAATTCTTAAACCAGTTGGTCACGGTTTTCAGACTTCTATACGTTCTTCCCCACGGTGGGAATGAAATGAGAGCATGGCCAGGTTGGTGTGGATCTTTGATGATGCTGGTGGCTACTTTTTTGAGGCCCACAGCTGTCATCCAAGTCGACAATGGACCTTCAACTGGTGAACGCCAGACTAGAGTATAATCTCCAAAAACAAATAAGGGCCTTTTTGAAAAGAGACATTTGAAAGTAAATGAAGAGATTGGTGAAAACTAGATAAATAATTGATATTTTAAAAATTAACAGTTCATGTCCTGAAACTGAAATGATTTCCAATAATTTGAGATGTAAATATGTAATGACAGTGACTTCATTGAACCTTTGTCTGTTTATTGATTCTCTCTGCTAACTGTAATGTGCAGTGGTTCAATTTTACATTCAGGATGTCTCTTTACTTAATGATTTTGTTAAAGTATTTATAACAGAATATTGAGCCTGTGATGAGAGAGGGATAATCTATCACTAATGATGCTTGTGTCAAAACAGCACGGGAGTTATGTTTTCAATTTTTCCTTCAGCTTACTTTGCACTTAATAGATTCAATAAACCCTTCCTAAAGAATTGTAATTTGTGGAGTTAGTAATTTGTGAAATTGTGGAATCCTTGTGTGCAGTTTTGGTCTCCAAATTTGAGGAAGGACATTTTTGCTATTGAGTGCAGCATAGGTTCACAAGGTTAATTCCCGGGATGGTGGGACTGTCACATGTTGATAGAATGGAGTGGCTGGGCTTGTATATTCTGGAATTTAGAAAGATGAGAGGGGATCTTATTGAAACATATAAGATTATTAAAGGTTTCGACACCCTAGAGGCAGGAAACACGTTTCCTATGTTGGGGGAGTCCAGAACCAGGGGCCACAGTTTCAGAATAAGGGATAAGCCATTTAGAACGGAGATGAGGAAAAACTTTTCCACACAGATGGTTGTGAATCTGTGGAATTCTCTGCCTCAGAAGACAGTGGAGGCCAATTCTCTGGACGCTTTCAAGAGGGATAGCGGAGTCAGGGGATATGATGAGAAGGCAGGAACGGGGTACAGATTGTGGATGATCAGCCATGATCACAGTGAATGGCGATGCTGGCTCAAAGGGCTGAATGGCCTACTCCTGCACCTATTGTCTATTGTATGATAGTCTGTGAACAAATGGATAGAAGTGTATACAGTATGAAGGGACTTGTTCCACAATGGTCAGTTTGTATGAAATCTTTTCACCAATATATTCGGAAATAATAGAGTACAGATTGATCTATCTCATGGTCTTTTACCCTAACTGGGAAGTGTACTACAATGAAATGGTGCCATTGACACAAGGTGCTGGCTTCACTTCGATCTGCTGGCACATTTCTAGGACAGACAATTGCTTCCACAAATTACAGACTGCAAGCTGATCCAAGGGCGAGCTACAGCTGTGTGTGATTGTGTTGTATACACCCACTGTTTCCCACAGGGCTGTGTCACGAGGGGATCTACAGGAAGAACGGAGCCAAGTCACGCATCAAACTCCTGATGGAAGAGTTCCGAAGGGACGCCAGGAACGTGAAGCTACGGACAGGCGAGCACTTCATTGAGGATGTCACCGATGTCCTCAAGAGGTTTTTCAGAGAGGTGGACGATCCAATCTTTCTGACGGAGCTCCATCCACAATGGAAAGAAGCAGCAGGTAAGGTGCCACGTGACAATGGTGCAATGTTCTACAGAGACACATCCATTGTCTTCCTTTACTAGAATTTTATTTTTACCAAAAATAAATGTAATCGATTATTTACAATAAATTGAACAATACAAACAAACCCACCACCATAATACAGGTAAAAATATATATATTCTTAATATTGAACATTAAATACCTATTTCACCATCATTAAGGATACATTCCACCCCCCGTGGTGCCCAGCAGTCCCCGAAATCCCCCAGGGTGCCTGTGGACAGTGCTTCGTCCCTCTCAAGTACCAACCGGGTGCGAATGACTATAACTTTATTGGAGGAACCTATTTGATTACGTTGGTAGTTAGCAATGAGATTTGCTAGTGCACCTTCCTATGTCAGCTCTCTACTTGCAGGTGAATTTCTTCTGTCACTGTTAATGTATTTGGATATTCACTGAATGAGTTTCAACACACTTATTTGGAAATACGGAATGGTAGGGCCGCCAAATGTAATTGTTTATTCAAATAATACAAATAAATAACCTTACCTTAATACTTCAGGTTACATTTATCAAATCGCCCAAAATCATTGTTAAGAGAATTGTATGTTATCCTGAATACATTTACTCATGAAAACTGCAGATGCTTCAAATCTAAAACAAGAACAGTATATTCTGGGCATTTGAGATCCTCTGACCATCTTTAATCAGTCTCCAGTGGACTTTATCTTGCACTAAACGTTATTCCTTCTATCCTGCATCTACACGGTGGACGGCTTGATTGTAATCATGTGTAGTCTTTTCACTGACTGGATAGCAAGCAACAAAAAAGCTTTTCACTGTACCTCGGTACATGTGACAATAAACTAAGCACACACACACACACACACACACACACACACACACACACACACGCGGTTGAAGTTTTACGCAGGCAAATGTCGGGCGTTGTGACTCATTTGTTCTCCCTTTCTTTCAGATATTCCTCATAAATCCCAGAGACTGAAGCAATACAAAGAAATCATTCATACGCTGCCACGAGTCAACAGAATAACTCTTGCTGCCCTGATTGGGCACCTGTACAGGTTGGTCTCTTTCAGTTGTCATTTCTGGAGCAGGCTAAAGTGATCTTTTTGTTTTCTTTTTCGGAAAGGACATTCGGCAAGACGTCATCCCTGACATCCCTGATACCTTATAATGCATACACTTTATAGAGTTGCCTCCAAAAATGTCTTCTACATGCAAGCTTTGTACTATACTGTTAGTCTGAGGTTTCAAGCTAACCAAACCTCCTCTGTGATATTATGATATTAAGCAGTTTAGATGTGAGCTCTACCATTTGTTTTATGACTTGTTGAAGGTAAATTATAGAACTAATTAAACCAAATTGATGTGCCAAGAATGGTGTGAATGCTGTCCCTCTGAAGGGTCAATGTTGTAGAGTGTTATAGACTTGTACAGCACAGAAATGGCCCTTAGGTCCAAACGTTCGATGTTGACCATGATTCCTATCTACACTAATCCTATTGGCCAGCATTAGGCTCATATCACTCCACACTTTTCCTATCTATGTAACTGTCCAATTGCCTTTTAAATGTTGTGAGTGTATCTTTCTCCCAACACTTCCTCTGGCAGCTTGTTTCAAATGGCCACCGTGGAAAAACCGGCCACTCCGGTGTCCTTTCACTCTCTCCTCTCTTACCATAAACCTGTGCCCTCTAGTTTTGGACTCCACACCTGCTGGGAGAAAAGCTCTGTCTATCTTGTCTACACCTCAAGTTCAGAATCTTTTCTTTTGATCAAGAAATCAGTGGATGGACTGAAGTCAGGCAGGTTTGTCCATCCCTTTGAGAACAAGTGGAGGCCTCAGGTCTCGTACCAGTAGGATGAGGAACAGCTTCTACAATCATACCGTCGCATTGCTGAACTCGGAGTCCCGCCGATAGATTCCTCCGGTCCCTCCGTCCCCATTGTTTAATTATTCTGTATTTTTTATTATTCTGTATCCTCTTTTTTTTAAATTTCTATATTGCACTACTACGGACTGACGCAAAACTGCATTTCGTTGTACCCATACTCAGTATTTGTGCAATGACATTAAAGTTGAATTGAATTGAATTGAATTAACTTCTCTCTCTTGATCCGAGCAGGGTTCAGAAATGCGCAGACCTCAACCAGATGTGCACCAAGAACTTGTCGCTACTTTTTGCTCCCAGCTTGTTTCAGACCGATGGGAAAGGAGAGCAGGAAGTGAGGATTATCGAAGACCTCGTTGACAACTACGTGACCTTGTTTGATGTAAGTAACCACTGGGGAAACACTGTTCCCTAATAATAAACAGTGGGAAACTGTGTCTCATAAATGTCTTTGAATAGGTGGCATTGACGACTGATAAGGGAAAGGTAGTTGACATTTTCTATATGGACTTTAGCAAGGTTTTTGAGCAGGTCCCACATGGTGGGGGAGATGTCAGATTCAGATTCAACTTTAATTGTCATTGTCAGTGTACAGTACAGAGACAACGAAATGCAGTTAGCATCTCCCTGGAAGAGCGACATAGAATATGATTTCAATAAATAAATCTATTTACATGCATACAGTCATAGTGTTTTTCCTGTGGGAGGAGTGTCCGGGGGAGGGGGTGATTGGCAGTCACCGAGGTACAGTGTTGAGTAGTGTCTGGCCAATGTCGTGGGATCCAGGCTGAGCTAGCCAATTGGATACAAAATTGACTAGCTCGGAGGAGACAGAGGGTAGTAGTGGAGGGTCGTTTTTCAGATTGGAGGCCTGACCAGGGGTCTGATGCAGGAATTAGGTCTACTGGTGTTTGTCATACATATTAACAATTTGGATGACATGTAGATGACAAGATGACAAGGCAGGTACATGGATAGGACAGGTCTGGAGGGATATGGACCAAATGAGGGCAGGTGGGTCTAGTGTAGCTGGGACTTGTTGGCCAGAGCGGGCAAGTTGGACCGAAGGGCCTGCTTCCACGCTGACTCTAGGTTCAGTAAGTATGCAGATGACCACCAAATTGGTGGTGTGATGGACAGTGAAGGAGATTATCTATAGCTACAGCGGGTTCTGGGTCAACTGGGAACATGGGCCAAGGAATGTCACATAGAAATAAACTCTGGCCTATGTGAGGTGAAGCATTTTGGGAAGCTATATCAGGCCAGGACATGTGCACTAAGTGGCAGGTCCCTGGAGTGAAACAGAGAGATCAAGGTATACAAGTACATAGTTTCCTGAAAGTGGCGACACTGGTAGATAAAGGAATGAAGATGGCATATGGTTGCCTACATCCAACAGAACACTAAGTACAAGAATTGGGATGTCATAATATGCCTAATGGACATTGGTGAGATCACTGTCTTTAAATATGTCTTTAAGCTAGAGAGGGTGCAAAAAAGATTCAGAAAGATGTTGTCTAAAACTGGAGTGCATAGATTAAAAAGGGAAAGGGGAGGGGAATTATTTTAAAATGAAGTGGAGGTCAGGTTTTTCACACAGAGTGTGGTATGCTGTACATGTGGAGTCTGTTGCCAGAGGAAGTGGTAAGGGCAAGTACAATTATAATGTTTAAAATACATTTGGACAGCTGCATGGATATGGGCCAAATGCAGGCAAAATGAACACGCTCTGGAAGACACTTTGGTCGTCATGGATGATTTGGGCCGAAGGGGCAGTTTCCATGTTGTGCAATTCTTTGACTCTCTGACTCTGTAGAATTTCTGGGATTTCAATGGAATGATTTGGCATTGGGTGGTTATCTTTGGGGGCGTTGAATGTGTTATAGTCATTGGTGAAAATCAGGGGATGTTCTTCCATTTTAGTTCCGAGTTAGAAAATTCTCATTTGGCACCCAGAATACACAAGGAAGTTGGGCATTCTAGTTCTCTTTTGGGGAGTTCCGGGTCCCCTTTATTTCAAGATCTTTCAAAGTAAAGATTTCACTGATTGTATGATTATGTTGGAGTTTGCTCTGCGAATGTTTCCATTGATGTAGAAGTCAAGGAACAGCACTTAGATCTAAGGGAGAATGGTGTCATTAATCCCATTGTTTAGTTAAGACTGTTCATCGCCCCTTCAAAGTGCCATCGCTGTTTTGCCAAAGAATTAGCCTGCTGGCCCTTGATCCCTTGATCGCCCAGAGCAAATCAAAATGACCGCTTTAGTTTGACACATCATAATGGATGTCAACTGAGACAACACACCAGAGGAAAAGTATGTTCTTCCACCAGCAAACATTTAATTGAATTAATGTTTTGTTTTGAAAATGTTTGTAATCCTACCAGTACACATGCATCTGTTTAAAAAAAAACCACAATTGTTGCCACAGGCGGTTACTTTAACAATGTCAGTGTTCCATCTTTAGCGCATGGTCTCAAAGCCAAAGACTTTAATTACTGTTTTGCCTCCGTTTCCTCTGTGCTATCGCAAAGGGTGATGGAAAAGTAGAACATAAGAAATACCTGCCTTTATAATTTAAGAGGCAGAAATTTATGGCATGAAGTGGAAAATGAATATGGGTGGATGTTGCTGATGGATTGTGTCATAGATTATTTGTCGTCAAACAGCAAGGAAACAGTCCCTTTGGTTCAATTTGTCCATGGTAATCAAAATGCCCGTCTATGCTTATCCCATTTGCCTGTGTATGGACCATAGCCCTTTAAACCTTTCTTCTCAATGTACTTGTCCAAATATTTTTTAAACATAATAATATTACCTGCTTCTATTACCTCCTCTGGCAGCTCGTTCCATATACCCTCTGTGTGAAATGGTTGCCCTTCTGGTCCATTGTGAAATGTTCCCCTCTCTTACTGTATTAAACTTATTTCCACTAGTTTTAGACTCTCTGTCCTGGTAAAAAAGACTGCAACTATCTACTACATCCATCGCTTGTAATTTAAAAAAACATTTGGAAGGTCATCCCTCAACTTCCTTCATTCCAGGCAAAACAGTCCCAGCCTATCCAACGGGATCCCACTACTGGCCATATCTTCCCATTTCTACACCTTTCTGCTTTCCGCAGAGACCGTTCCCTCCAAAACTCCCTGGTCAACTCGTCCCTTCACACTGATTTTCCACCCCCTCCCCAGGTACTTTCCCCAGCAACCACAGGAGATGCAACACCTGTCCCTGTACCTCCCCCCCTCAACCCCATCCAAGGATCCAAACAATCTTTCCAGGTGAGGCAGAGGTTCACTTGCACCTCCTCCAACCTCATCTACTATATCTGCTGTTCCAGGTGTCAACTTCTCTAAATCGGCGAGACCAAGCGCAGGCTCGGCGATCGTTTCACTGAACACATCCACTCAGTCCGTCTTAACCTATCTGATCTCCCGGTGGCTCAGCACTTCAACTCCCCCTCCCATTTCCAATCTGTCCTTTCTATCCTGGTGAGACACAGTGTCAGAGTGAGGCCCAGTGCACCCCAGCAGTATGAACATTGACTTTGCTAACTTCAGATAGCCCTTGCTTTCTCTCTCCATCCCCTCCCCTTCCCTGTTCTCCACTAGTCTTACCGACTACATTCTATCTTTGTCCTGCCCCCTCCCCTGACATTAGTCTGAAGAAGGGTCTCGGCCCGAAACGTCACCAGCTCCTTTTCTCCAGAGATGCTGCCTCACCTGCTGAATTACTCCAGCATTTTGTGTCTACCTTCGATTTAAACCAGCATCTGCAGTTCTTTCATTCATACCCAGCCTATCCAATCTCTCCTGATAATTCAAGCCCTCCTGCCCCAGGAAGTTCCTTTGATTTTTTTTTCTGCATCGTCTCTAACTTTGTCACACCTTTCACTATGGCGTGATCACTAGAATCCACCAAGTGTGGCCTAAACAGCTGATTGTCCAGCGGTAATATGATGCCCCAAGTCTTATACTCGCTCTTATAGTCTATGAAGGTAAGCTTGCTAAATACCTTCTTAACTATTCTATCCACCCATGTCACCATTTTCCCGGAACTGGGGACTTGCACCATAATGTCTCAATGCTCCTGAGATCACTGCAATTTACTGTTTAATTCCTGCCCTGTTTTAACTTCCAAAACCGTAAGATATTTCACTTGTCTGGGTTGAAATCCATCAGCCATTCCCTTGCCCACTTTTCCAGCTGATCTACATCCTGCTATAACCTTAAACTATCTATCCTCCCTACCTACTTTGCCATGAATCATTAATGTTGGTGTCATCTGCAAACACGAATCATGCCACCTACTTTCTCCTCCAACCTGTGTTAAAAAAAAAGTGGCTTGATTGACTTAAGTGTTCAGTAAAGAATTTCTAATTATTGAAAACTTGTCACTCATAGAAAATAGGCACTCATGATTCTGAAGAAGTGTCCTAATCTAAAACGTCTCCAATAGAGAGTCTAAAACTAGTGGAAATAATTATTTTCCTCTGGCCTCACAATTCATGTATTTTCGCTCCTTATCTTTTGTCTCCTTTACATCTCTGGCCTTTGTCCACCCACCTGTTAATCGACCCCCTCAACTGTATCCACCTATCCCTTGCCTGGGTTTGTTGCAACCCCATCGCTTTTCCAGCTTCCTTCCCCCATTAATACAATGAGTCTGAAGGAAGGTCCCGACTCGAAACGTCATCTAGTCATGTTCCCCATAGATGTTGCCTGACCCACTGAGTTACTCGTGCGCTTTGTGTGCTTTGCTCAAGATTCCACCATCTGCAGTTACCTGTGCCCACAACACATTGTTGCATCTTTGTGCTGATGCATTCAGATGGCATGTTCATTTGCTTACTGGTTTAAAACATTGTCTATTCTATAAGTGGGGGATTCAGAGAGTAACCCTGTGTGACCTATTGCTCTTGTCTATGGCAGATTGATGATGAACACGTGACACAGATAGATTTGGAAAACAGTTTGATCACGACATGGAAAGATGTGCAGGTAGGTGGCCAAGCAAACCTCACCCAAGAACAATGACTGGTCATTGTATTCAGCTGAAGATAGATGTAAACTATATATAAATTACACATGAAGTCTACACGACAGTGTGTAGTAAAAGACTGTGAATTGAAACAAGACATCACCGATTAGCTTCAGGGGGAAATGGGAGAATTTGTCCGTTGTTTGCAAGATCCAAATTTAACTCTGAAAAGGACAGCAGCAACCAAAATATATATGGCAGCCGCAACATATTAAAACATTCCAGGAAGCTTGAAACTTAAGATAGTCAGCAAACCCACCTACCAATCTATTAGCACAGGGAGGGGAAGAACATAGAATAGGTGAGAATAAGAGACAAATAGTTTACACAGTGCCTTTCAGATTGCATTCAGGGTATTCTAAGGCTATTACAGACAGCAAAATACAGTACATGTCAGGGAGTGGGTGAGTAGAGCAACCTAATGTAAGATCAAACCAGATAATGTGTGCAGGGGTAGCACAGTAGCGCAGTGGTAGAGTTGCTGCCTTACAGCACCAGAGACCCGGGTTTGATCCTGACTACAGCTGCTGCCTGTATGGATATGTTCTCCCCACGACTGCATGGGATTTCCCCGGGTGATCCAGTTTCCTCCATGGTGGGCCGGAGGGCCTGTTTTGTGTTGTTTCTCTAAAGTAATTAAATCTTTTTTTAAATAGCCTACCATAGCCATTAACTTTTTAGATTGCAGTAAACCCATCCAGTTAATTCATTATGCTTCAGGAAATTTACCGTCCTTGGGTGGTCTGGTTTATATCATATGATCTGGTTTCGAGACCCAAAACGCCACCTATTCATGTTCTCCAGAGATGGTTCAGATCGAGTCCCGAAACATCATCTATTTATGTCCTCCAGACATGTTGCCTGACCTGCTGAACTACTCCACCACTTTGTATCCTTTTGTGTATTAGCCAGCATCTGCAGTTCACTGTTTCTACCATCCTGCTGAGTGATGAGTTAAGAGTCCTGTCCCAAAACGTTGCCTGTCCATTTCCCTCCACAGATGCTGCCTGGCCCATTGAGTTCCTCCAGCACATTATTTTTTTGTTGATTAAAGTTACAGAGCTTCTATTTTAAAAATTAAATTGATAAATATTAACTGCTAAAAATAAATCCCAGATTGATACACTATATTCATTTGTAGGTCGTCGATTTCTATCCCTCCTAACAGTTTCTTTGGTTTACAGCTTTCCCAGGCTGGGGATTTGATCATGGAGGTGTACGTTGAGACAAAAGCAACTGACAGTTGTATGACCCTCAAGGTAGGTTTGCTGTCATATTTTCAGCTGAAGGTACCGACTCCACCGAGTCCACGCCGACCATCAATCACCCCTTCACACTAGTTCTATTTATCTTATTTTCTCATCCACTCAGTATGGAAAATGTGGAATTCTGTTAACCTTCAACGAGTAAAGGACAGTGAGAGACGTGGCCAGAGAGTACTAAACAATCTAAGTGTACTTCAGCGAGGAACCCATTCTGTCTTATGTGTGACCAGCCACCCACTGATGTGTTGATTCTTGTATACTCTCAAAAATGACCCAGCAAGCCACCCAACTAGTGATAGCTAATTAAGGATAGACAATAAATGGCGACTTTGCCAGCAACCCCAGATTCTGAATAATGATATAGGATGAATTTGGTGGAAAGGAATGAAGACGGGTTAATATTTGCATCTGTACTGTTTCTTGAACTCCTTCTGTTAGCATAAGCTGTGTGTTTGTCAGGCCATTCTGGGTTGGTCATACTGCAAAATTATTTCTGATGGCATTGTGGCACAGCACGGCGGAGTGTATTTGGAGGTTGTAGTGTGTAATAGCCTGATGGTTATTGGGAAGAAGCTGCTCCTGAACCTAGATGTTAGAGTTTTCAGGCTCCTTTTCCTTCTTCCTGATGCCTTAAAGTGCCAGAGATCCGGGTTTGATCCTGACTACAGGTGCTGCCTGTATGGAGTTTGTACTTTCTCCTGGAGCCCGTGCTGGTTTTCTACGGGTGCTCCGGTTTCCTCACACATTCCAAAGACGTACAGGTTTGAAGGTTAATTGGCTGCAAAATTGGCAATTGTCCCTAGTGTGTGGATAGTCCTAGCGTACAGGGATCACTGGTCGGCGTGGACTCGATGGGCCAAACGGCCTGTTTCCGCGCTGTATTCCTAAACTAAACTAAACTAACCTGACTTTGCAGGTATCACCTACAATGACATCAGAGGAACTGACGAATCAGGTGCTAGACATGAAGAACATGTTACCAGGAGAAAGAGAGGTTTGGGTCACCTTCGAGTGCATTGAAAACGGTGAACTGGGTAAGTGTCAAAATCCTGTCACATGAATGTTGGTGAGAAAGTGTGTCGGAATTTATATTTTGCCGCTATATTTAATATTCATGATTGCAACATAATTCCAATCTCTCTAGAAATGCAAGGAACAGCAGATGCTGGTTTATAAAAAAAAGGCAGTCAATATATAATACACACACACACACACACACACACACACACACACACACACACACACACACACACACACACACACACACACACACACACACACACACACACACAAATAAACAATAATAGTGCAAAGTAAAAAATAATGGCCCCATATCTATATGGTTCGGTGACTATTTGGAGGTTGTAATGTGTAATAGCCTGATGGTTATTGGGAAGAAGCTGCTCCTGAACCTAGATGTTAGAGTTTTCAAGCTCCTTTTCCTTCTTCCTGATGGCAGTGGGGAAATGAGAGTGTGGCCAGGGTAGTGTGAATCTCTGATAATGCTTGCTGTTTATTCCCTTATCATGTATCTGTACATTGTAAATGGCTCGATTGGAATCGGATTCCACTGACTGGTTAGCACGCAACAAAAGCTTTTCATTGTAAGTGACAATAAACTAAACTTGTTTAAGAAGGAACTGCAGATGCTGGAAAATCGTCTTTTTGTGGCAGTGACTCTTGTACATCCCTTCAATGGTGGTGAGGTCAGTTCCAGTGATGGAGTGGGCAGTGTTCACACAAATTTCCTGCCCTATCCCCACATCTCTCGATTCCTCCAATAGCAACTTATCCAATTCTGTATTGAGCACAAAATATAGATCAACAGCTTTCTGGTTGCAAGAAGCCTGCAATGATGTGAGCAGAGTGAATGTAGATAGAAACATTTGTAATTCTGAGGTTCCTGTATTCTAATGCCACTTCACTAATATTGGTCTTCTGTACTTGTGTGGAGATGAGAGCTGTGCTTTTTCCCTGATGGTCGTCCTCTTCAATAAATTTGCTCATTTCCACAGAGAGACCTCTCCACTCGAAGGAAAAGGTTCTGGAACAAGCTCTCCAATGGTGTAAGTTGGCAGAACCCAGCTCAGCTTATCTGGTAGTGAAGAGACTCCCGGAAGAAGGAGGAAACCTTTACTCAGGTAAGAATTAATGAGAGCTGCTCACTCACGACACTAGGGACCCCCGGGTTCGATCCTGACCTTGGGGTGCCGTTTAGAGGTACAGAGATACAGCATGCAAATAACCCCTTCAGCCCATCGAGTCCATGCCATCCACCAATCACCTAGAGAACAAAGTGCTAAAGTGCTGGAGGAACTCCACGGGTATGGCAGCATCTGTAGGGGGAATGAATGGATAATGTTTTGCGATGTTAAGGTATATATTAGAACCATCATCAAAGAGGACAGTTTAGAGATACAGATACCGCATGGAGAAGGCCCTTCGACCCACCGAGTCCACACGGACCATCGATCACATATAAACTAGTTCCATATTATTCCACATGCATTATGCACACTACAGGCATTTTACAGAAGTCAATTAACCCACAAACTTGCACGTCTTTGGGATCTGGGAAGCAACTGGAGCACCCCGAGAAAACCCACAGGGAGACGTACAAACTGCGTATAGACAGCACCCATAGTCTGGATTGAACCCGGGTCTCTGGTGCTGGGATGCAGCAGCTCTAACACTGCGACATCGTGCCGCCCATATGTGCTGTTTGTGTGAAGTTTGCCTCTTCTCCCTTTGACCGCTTGGGTTTCCTCTGGGTGTTCCGATTTCATCCCACATCCGAAAGACATGCAGTGATGTAGGTTATTTGGTCTCTGTAAATTGCCCCCTGGTATGTAGGGCTGGATAGACCATGAGAGATTGGGCAATGTCCTCCAGCCTTCTTCATTCATGGGCTTCCTGTGGAACCTTGTACTCCGGAGGAGATATTTATCCTTTTCATGCATTATTTAACTATTTATATTAATATTTATAAACAATCTAATTCATCATAACAAATGTTATGTTTCCTTTGATAGACGAAAGAAAGCCATGTGCCCATTGAGTCTATGCCAGCTCTCAATGCAGTCTCACCAATCCCATTCTCCCACAACCTATTTTCTCTCACATACCCATAACTCCCGACCCATCTACACATAGGTCACTTGCACTCACCATTTAACCTGCAGAGAATTGTAGACGCAGTCCTGACCACCAATCAAACTAACCTCCCTTTCATTGACTCCATCTACACTTCTCATTGCCTTGGCAAGACCACCAGCTTAATCAAGTATGAGGTACACCACAGACACTACCTCTCTTCTCTCCCATCAGGCAAGAGCTACAGAGTTTTGAAAATGCGCATCTCTAGTTCCAGGAACAATTTCCTCCCAGCTGTTATCAGGCAACTGTACCATCCTATCACCAACTACCTCATTGGAGACACTCAGACTTCATCTTGCACTAAATGTTATTCCCTTTATCCTGTATCTGTACACTGTGGATGGCTGGATTGTAATCATGTATCATCTTACCGCTGACTGGATAAAACACAACAAAGAAGCTTTTCACTGTACACTGCTGCACATGACAAAAAATTAAACTAAAACTAAAACCTACTGTCATATCTTTGGGATGTGAAGGGAAACCAGAGAAAACCCATGTTCACACAGGAAGAACATGCAGGTTCCACAAAGACAAAACTGCTAATCAGGAATTAAGTCAACACATTGGAACAGTGAGGCAGCAGGTTTTCTGATTGAGTCACCTGAGATAGAGTTTGTTCTATTAAGTTGAATGTGCTAAGCCCATGTCATAAGAAATAGGGGCAGGAGAACATAATTTACCCTTTCAAGGGAAACATGCAACTTAGTAGGATCTTAGTTGACCTGACCTCAGCCCTAATTTCCTGTCTATTTCTAAATGATGTATTCACGGGTGTGGCCACAGGGGGAGATGGCAGCCCTACCGGCAGTCTGTTTGTCTTTTCATTCTTTTTGCTATTTATTTATTTTTTAGTTTGTTCTAAGTTTGTTTTATTGTTCTTTGGTGTGTTTTATGTGGGGGGAGGGGAGTGGGGGAAACTTTTTTCATGTTCTTACCTTCCCGGAGATGTGATCAATTTTCGGATCACATACTCCGGGTACTGCGGTCTACAATCGCTGGAGCTGGAAGCCTCCTCGGACTGTCGTGAGCCCCACCCCAGGGCGCGGATTTAACATCGGAGCGGGTCGCTTGCCTGGGATCGCTCCCACCATGACCACCTCAGACTTTAACATCAAGGGCTCGCAGTCTCGGGTGAGGCCAAGTCGGGTGCTCCAACGCCGCGGAGGGCTCGACCAGCCCCGACGTGAGATACGATCGCCCGGCGCGGGGGAGCTGACATCCCCCCGAAGCGGGAGTGGAGCGCCTCGACGCGGAGGGCCTGAACGCCGGCTACGGGAGTCAAGATCGTCCCGTCAACGGGGGCTCGAGGCCCACGACCGAGGAAGAGCTAGGGGAAGGACTTGAACTTTATTTTGCCTTTTGCTGTGAGGAGTGTGTAGGAGTCACTATGGTGGATGTTCAATGTTAAAATGTGTTTTGATTGTTCCGTTTCCAAGATGGCTGCCTGAAGGGAGAGTGAACGCTGGCGCGATTAGCTGCCGCTGCTCTCTCTCTGAATTGGGTATTGTTGATGTCCTTACTATTTATTTTTTATTTTTTGTTGTTATAGGGTGATTTCACGAAAGGTCACTGGAGCGTAGATCCTCACCCACGTGACCGCAAAATTTAACTGGGGTACAAGCATCACTTCCGGTACATGTTAGTGATGCTGAAAACACGCACTTTCACACCCGTTAAAAACCACGAAAACGGCCAGTTTTTGAGCTGTAAATTACTGTGCCAGTCGGGGTGACCGTGAGGCACAGCTACCTAACTTTACAGTCCAGAAGAAAGATAAAAACTAGGGTAAATTCAAGAGGGAGCTGAAGGTGCAAAAACAGCGGAAGTGATCAGCGGACATTTGCCGTGGAGATATAAAGATCGAAAATATCGGGAATTATCGCGTTTGCTCGCTGCATTTCATCAAAAGTAAGGCATTATTGACTTTTTATCTTTATTCATTTGTTATATGAAAAGTTTTAAAAGTGAAAAATCCGTCCGTAAAATTGCAAAATCACCCATGATTCTCAGGTGGGTTTAAGCTCCATTTACCATTTAAATAATCGTAAACTATCAATGCGTTTTGAAATAAATTTTACTCAGATGCAAGCTAAGGAATGGGATAATTGTCAGCTGTTAATTGGACATAATCAGGCATTTTATTATTTGCCAAAATATATTTCTCAATGCTCACAGTGGGTGCCCAATCAGGATTGTTGACATCATTCCATGCTGCAGGCTTGTCTGTTATTAGATGATAAATAAATAAGTAGTTTGGGTGATTGTGCAGGCTTTAAACAAGAAACATTGAGAAATATATTTTGGCAAATAATAAAATGTCCTGATTTTGTCCAATAAACAGCTGACAATTATCCCATTCCTTAGCTTGCATCTGAGTAAAATTTATTTCAAAACGCATTGATAGTTTACGATTATTTAAATGGTAAATGGAGCTACAGAAGCATTTTCATTTTGCATGTTAAAACCCACCTGAGAACCATGGGCGATTTTGCAATTTTACTGACGGATTTTTCACTTTTAAAACTTTTCATATAACAAATGAATAAAGATAAGAAGTCAATAATGCCTTACTTTTGATGAAATGCAGCGAGCAAACACGATCATTCCCGATATTTTCGATCTTTATATCTCCATGGCAAATGTCTGCTGATCACTTCTGCTGTTTTTGCACCTTCAGCTCCCTCTTGAATTTACCTTAGTTTTTATCTTTCTTCTGGACTGTAAAGTTAGGTAGCTGTGCCTCACATCACCCCAACTGGCACAGTAATTTACAGCTCAAAAACTGGCCGTTTTCGCGGTTTTTAACGGGTGTGAAAGTGCGTGTTTTCAGCATCACTAACATGTACCGGAAGTGACGCTTGTACCCCAGTTAAATTTTGCGGTCACGTGGGTGAGGATCTACGCTCCAGTGACCTTTTGTGAAATCACCCTATATATTTTTTTGTTTTGTTTCTTTCCGCTTACATGTTTTGTAATCTGTTTACTAAATTTTGTAAGGTGTCCTTGAGAGTCCTTGAAAGGCGCCCATAAGTATAATGTATTATTATTATTATTATTAATTAACCCACTCATCTAAATAATCCACAATCCATTTGGGCGGCACAGTGGTGCAACGGTAGAGTTGCTGCCTTACAGTCAGAGAACCGGGTTTGATCCTGACTACGGGTGCTGTCTGTACGGAGTTTGTATGTTCTCCCTGTGACGTCATGGGTTTCCTCCAACATGCCAAAGATGTGCAGGTTAATTGGCTTCTGTAAATTGTCCCTAGTGTGTAGGATAGAACTAGTGTTTGGGGCGATTGCTGGTTGGCGTTGACTCAGTGGGCCAAAGGAACTGTTTCCGCACTGTATGTCTAAACTAAACTAAATTAACTAATCTATCAAAGAGAAGTCTGCTAATCTTGTTGTTGTGCGTAAACGCTCTAACAAACCAATATGATGGACATAACTCTCTGTTTTCTTTTATGCAACGTGTGATAGCAACTAAAAATGAAACTCCAAAGTATGGGGTCTTGAAATGTCGAGAGGAACCACCAAAACTCCTGGCTGGGAACAAGTTCCAGGAGCGATATTTCGTTCTGCGAGATCGCAAGCTGCTTCTGTTTAAGGATAAAAAGGTAAACTGATGAAGTTCATGAAAGTGGTCGGTTATATTATTCGTGCTGAAACTGTTTCGGGAACAGCGGCTAGCTGTGTTAGCCAAATATGCTTTTTTTTGGCCTAACATGTAAGCCATTTAAAAAGTTCAAGCTGTAACCACAGGATATCTGAATTGAAGATTGATCGTACAAGTCAATGGTGAGGCAGTTCTATGTGCATTTCTGGTCACTCTGCGAAAGGAAGGATGTCATTACATTAGAAAGAGTGCAGAAGGACTGGAAGGCTTGAGTTACAGGGAAAGGTTTGATAGGCTCGGACATTATTCCCTGGAGCATGGGAGGCTGCGGGGTTTAGTTTAGTACATTACAGCACCAGAGCCCCGGGTTTGATCCTGACTACGGGTGCTGTATGTACCAAGTTTGTACGTTCTCCCCGTGACTGCAGTGTTTTCTCCGAGTGCTCCGGTTATCCCAACATTCCAAAGATGTACAGGCTTGTCGGAAGGAACTGCAGATGCTGGTTAAACCGGAGATAGACACAAAAAGCTGGAGT
This sequence comes from Amblyraja radiata, assembly GCF_010909765.2. Lineage (NCBI taxonomy): Eukaryota > Metazoa > Chordata > Chondrichthyes > Rajiformes > Rajidae > Amblyraja > Amblyraja radiata. Next base: position 46,946,609 of record NC_045966.1, read on the forward strand.
AACTCAGCGGGACAGGCAGCATCACTGGAGAGAAGGAATTGGTGAGGTTTCATGTCGAGATCCTTCTTCAGACTCGTTTGTAGGTTGATTGGCTTTGGTAAAGATTGTGAATTGTCCCCAGTGTGTAGAATAGTGCTCGTGTACGGGGATCGCTGGTTGGCGTGGACTCGGTGGTCCAAAAGGCCTGTTCCATGCTGTATCTCTAAATGAAACCAAACAAAATACTGCGCCCAGCAATGATCTTTGCAATCTGCAGGGATATAAAAACTCAGTTAAGCATGTGCAGAGAGCACAAATATTTTATATCCCCATTCCTTCACTTCCAATTGCAGTCTTGTTGTTCCATGTTTTACTGAGAGTCAGAAATGATCAACATGGCCCGTTGGCCACAATACATGGCCAAACATAATGCCAGATTCAATTAAACTACATTGATCTCTATTCCTCCATTCCCTGCATATCCACGTACCAAGATAAAAGCCTCTGAATGCTGCTGTCGTTCGTGTCACCACCACCATCCTTGGCAGCACATTCCAGTCACCCATCACTCTGTGTGAAAACACTAGCCCCGCACATCACAATTAAATGTTGTCCCTCTCACTTTACAGCTATGCCCTCCTGCCTTTACCATTCCCACTCTGACTGTCTACCCGACGTAGAAGATGATACGTTGCACATTTTTGGACCAATTTCTGCTAGTCAGTATCATGAACGTTGATGACATCAATGTGTGTCGATATGGAACTGCAGAAAAGGGTATTTGTGCTGGAACGAGTTGTGGCTGGAAATGTGATTTTCTGATGTGCAGAAATGGGCAGAAATCACAAGTGGTGTTGTAAAACATCCAAAACAACATCACCAACAGGCCAATGTTACAACTTTGGCTGACTGGATTAATAAGTGTGCAATGGATGAAGAATGTGATTGTCCTATTTTGCAGAGCTCCAAGCCAGAGCGGGAGTGGTCTGTCTTCTCGCTGAAGGTTTACTTGGGCATTAAGAAGAAGCTGAAAGCACCAACAGCGCAGTAAGAGCATTATTTACAATCTCAGGGGGAGGAGTGATGGGGAGGGGACAAACAGGGGGATTTGAAATGAAAATCCAAATTGCACTGATCAGCTTAGTCATGTTCAGTGATACAAGTTACCACATCTTCAGTCTCCACCTGTTAAGAGATCTGTTGCAAGAATGATCAGACTTTATAACCCATAGTTTTTTAGAGCACCCTTGGGTGAAATGTTGGAAATCAGTTGCGCAGCTGGTAGACCTTCTGTCTCACAGCTCCAGAGGCCCGGGTTCGATCCACACTTCGGGTGCTTCTGGTGTGGAGTTTCCACATTCTCTCTGGGTGCTCTGGTTTCCTCCCACATTCCAATATGAGAGGGTTTGAGTTCATTGGCCTTTGTAAATTGCCCTTCGTGTGTAGGGAATGGGAAAGTGGGATCATATTGATCTAGTGTAAACAGGAGATCGATGGTCACTGCGACTCGGCGGGACAAAGGGCCCGTTTCCATGCTGTATCTTTCAAACAGTCAAAACTTAAGTCCGAGTCAGCATCTCTAATCAGAGGTTATGCCGGCAATCTGTTTCTATGACTGTATATTCCCTTGGCTCATTATTATAACCAGAAAATTAGTGAGGACGAAAAGAGTGCACACATTTCTGTGCTGATGAAAATAATCAGTTCTCCTGCAGTGTAGTGTTCTGTTAAGGATGGTTAATTTATTGAATATATGCTATTGTGCAACATACCATACGGTAAAAACTTGTTTCCATAAGGAATGTATCATTGTCCTGTTCTGATGCCATGCTCTGGTATCTCTGTTTAAAAGAACAAAGTACTGAACATTAGCATTTGAATTTATTCTCTTAATTGTACTAATGGATCATTTTCATTTGTTGTATAGGTGGGGGTTCACAATTTTTATGGATAAGCAGCAATGGTAAGTAAACATGGACGACTCTCCCACACTTTGTTCTGTTGAAGATCTTAGTGTGATCCATCCACACTGAGGGTCTTGCACCTTGGTTGCTTCAGGTGAACTCTAGTTTAGTTTAGTTTAGTTCAGAGATACAGCATGGAAACATGCCCTAGGGCCCACAGAGTCTGTGCCGACCAGCGATCCCCATACACTGGTACTGTCCTACACACTGGAGACAATTTACAAACTTTACAAAAGCCAATTAACTTACAAACCCATGCGTCTTTGGAATGTGGGAGGAAACCGGAGCACCCGGGGAAAACCCACGCAGTCATGGGAGAAAACCTGCAAACTCCGCACAGAGAGCACTCGTAGTCAGGATTGATCCCGGGTTACTGCCGCTGCACCACTTTGTCTTGAAATTGAAAATAGATTCACACAATAAATGTCAGTGAAGATTTTGCTGTAAACCCAGCTGAAACTTTGAACAAAGTTGCAGAAAGACTTGGCCATGATAAGTGTTTAGGAATGGACATTGAAAAGGTGCATAGAGTTTTTGCAGCCTATGGACAAGGAGCTGAAATGTTTTTGGTCATCAATGAGTTTTGTCATGTGCATTGGGTACATCAAGTAGTTTCACGAAATACCAAGAGGGAAAGGGTTGAGATCTAACATCATACTGAATGTGCAGAAATTGAACATAATTCCAGGTGGGATTTTCACTGGTCCACAATTGCAGGAAGAATTTTCACTAGTCTCGTTTGGAAGGCAGTCTTAATCCACCAGTAATCAATTCCTGTAATTGCTAAAACTGCAGGTACATATGTTCACCAGAAGAGCTTATTTCTCAGTAATTCGATACTGTTTCATTTGTCTCATAAGCAACTGCAGAGTGAAATTATTTTCGCATATATAAGTCCAAAGTCCGCTACGCCCATGTGCTCAATGTACCGGCCTCCATTTTAATCTATTTTGTTTCTGACCTTGATGAAAATGTACAGTTATTGAACACACTCTTGTTCTTTCATATTGCACAACTTCAAACAGGCAACAGAGAGGTAGTCAAGGTGGTTGAGGAATCTGTCAAGAAGCAAACGTGGCCAAGATGCTCAAAACTAGCATGAAATACCACCAGGCCAATGTCTAATTGAAAGGTCGAACAAGTCGACAACATGGAATGCGCACCTGCAGAACCCATGATGGGAAGATTAAAGCCATTCTTGGAGCTTGTTCTACTAAATCTTGGCTTTTAATCATGAATGAAGCTGCTGAGTCCAAGTGGTCATGGAGCCATTCACCATAGAAACAGATCCCATGGCTTCCCATCTACATACACACACAAGTACCTATTTATACTAATCTCATTTATCAACATTAACTCACCATGCCTTGGCAATTAAAATGCTCATCCTGAGGCTACTTGAATTCTGTACCTCCACCATCCCTTCAGGCATTGCGTTCTAGAAAAAGCCATTTCTCTTTTCAAAATATCTACCATGAAATATGAAATATGAAATATGTTAATGCATTTAAACAAAATAGTAGTTTCTCTTGAAGTTAGACACAAACTGCTGAAATAACTCAGCTGAGCATGTTGTGCATATTTGGTGTAAACCAACATCTGCAGTTTCTTCCTACATATTACAGCTTCTATTGTGCCTTCAAAATCCCATGCCATTTACAGGGACTTATCAAGTGAAATTTGATCACAAGATAGAAAGTAGACACAACATTGAAGCTGTGAATTAGAAGATCTGTCTTATAGGTGATACTGATAACAGAGGTGAGGAGAGTTAAGGAAGGATTTTAACCCAAAACAGTTGAAAGACCTCACATGAACTACAACACAAAGCAAACTGGAAATTTGCCAGACATCAGACGTGCAGAGGCACAGAGAGCTCAGAAGGTTGAAGGTTGCAATGCAATGTGTTTTGGAATTGCAATGTTCCACAACCAGGTGAAAAATTGATGAACGAAAGAAAAGGACAGAATCACTGGAGTGTAGATTGTTATGTTACTGAATTACTGCTCGACTGTGCAGTCAGTTCTGTCGGTGGTATTCTTCTGCCACCTAGTGATTGAGCGTGAACACAATTCATGCCATTAATATAGGCAGTCCCTGAGTTTAGTTTAGTTTAGATATACAGCATGGGAACAGGCCCTTTGGCCCACCGAGTCCACGCCAACCAATAATCACCTGTTCACACCAGTTATAAGTTATCCCACTTTTACATCCACTCCCTACACATTAGGGTGGCATCTGCAGTTCTTTGTTTCTCTCTAAATATTTTGAAAAGTTGTGTAATAGCCTTTCTGCTGACACAATATTTATTGGTTTTAAACACCATGATTCCTCTATTCCTCAGTTCTTCCTGGGATGTGACCATTTATTACGTATGTTATAGAGTCATAGAGTCATACAGCCAGGAAACAAGCCATCAGCTTAATTAGACCATGCCGGCCAATATGCCCCATCTACACTATTCCCATCTGCCTGTGCTTGACACAGAACTCCCTAAACCTATACTATCCATGTACTGTACCTGTCAAAATGTCTATTAGACAAGGATAGTACCTGCCTCAACTACCCCCTCTGGCAGCTCATTCCATATACCCATCACCATTTGTGTAAAAAGGTTACCCCTCAGATTCCTATTAAATCTTTCCCCCTTCACCATAAACTCATGCCCTCTTGTTCTCAATTCCCCTACTCTGGGCGAAAGACTGTGCGTTTACCCGGTCTATTCCTCTCATGATTCTGTACACCTCTATAAGATCACGCATCATCCACCTGCACTCCAAGGAATAAAGTCCCAGCCTACTCAACCTCTCACTACAGACTCTCGAGTCCTGGCAACAACCTCGTAAATCTTCTCTGCACCCATCCAGCTTGACAACATCTTTCCTATAACATGGTGACAAAAACTGAACAAAATACTCTAATGTGGCCTCACCAACATTTTATACAACTGTAACATGACCTCCCAACTTCAATACGCAATACTCTGACTGATGAAGAACAATGTGCCAAATGCCTTCTTGATCACCCTATCTACCTGTGATGCTACTTTCAAGGAAGTTCTAGTCTTATACTTGTCCAGGACTGTTGCCTTGATGGTTTGTTGTTGGATTTCTCTCTCCATGTGGTTTTGATAGTTTGTAGTTGTTCTGTTGCAGGTTCCTGTGCTGTTCAGGACAATCTGAGATGTGGGATTGGACAGCTAGCATCCTTAGATCACAGGTAAAGAACATCTTGCATTGATATGGACTTTTATTTTAGTTTTAGAGATACAATAGATAGACAATACAACACGGAAGCAGGCCTTTCAGACCACAGGGCCAGTACCACCAATGATCCCTGCAATTTAACACTATTCTACACACACTAGGGACAATTTACACTTATACCAAGCCAATTAGCCTACAAACCTGTACGTCTTTGGACTGTGGGAAGAAACCAAAGATCTCGGAGAAAACTCATACAGTCACGGGGAGAACGTACAAACTCCATACAGCACCAATTCATGATTGAATCTGGGTCTCCGGCGCTGCAAACACTGTAAGGCAGCAACTCTACTGCTGCGCCACCGTGCTGTCCCTAACTCTTCTTGTCTGAGTTAAATGTCTTGAGGCATCAAAAATCAACCTTTCAATTTAAATATTACATCATCTTGTCCTGAGCTGCATGAAAGAGGAATACATTCTAGCATTTATGTTGTGCTTTTTAAAGGCCTTTCAAGGTGCTGTACAACCAATGAAATACTTCTGAAGTGTGCCCACTGTTGTTCTTGTAGGAAATGTGGTACTAATTAGTACACAAGATCTCACCAACTACAATGTGACGATGATGGAAAGTTATTGTCCAGGATGCCAAGGAAGAATTCAACTGTTAATAAAAGTGATGTCATGAAGTCACATAGTCCAGCTGCTTTGGGGCCTTACTTTAATTTGTCATCTGAAACGCAGATGTTCCCAATTAGGCTCTGTTCTGTAAAAGGGATCTATAGCATTTGATAGACCTTCTGTTCCAGGACAAGTCTCCATGTCCATGTTTATTGGGCCCAAGCAGGTTATAAACATTTCTACATTGAAGGGATTAAAACTAATTTCCTGAAATAGGTTAGGAACAGAAACTAAAGCTGATGTAGTATAGTATTAGTATGAGGAAGATGCTTTAATGAAAATAGGAATAATTGATTTAATCAGCTCCGCAAGAAGAAGATCTGCTCTTCATCCGTTTGTTCTGTTAGGTACAAACTGATGTGTTTAATACATGGTTCCTACTCTTAGAACAAGTGGGTTTTTTTCGTGATGGTACACACAAATACAGTGCATCGCCGCCCTTTAAAAGGTTAAATGTCATAATTCTATTTTCCAGCACATGTCATTTATATTTATTAATCATTAATCAGCTTTTTGTGTACAAAAAAACAAAGGTTGGAACCAAGGAGTGATGGGAGGAATGTGTTGATAAATATTCCAGAGTTTGTGCAATAGAACCTGGCTTCTGTGGGACCTTCTTCAAAAGATGTCATCGTCAAATTTATTAACATATGCACAAGTATACAGGTACAATGAAAATCTTGCCTGCAGCAGCAGCATCACGGGCACGCAGGCTCGACAGCACACGGAAACATAAAATTAGATGTAGATTTATATATAAATCACATATCATTTCATTGGCCTTGACAGAATGGATCTGGTGCAGAAGGTGTAGGATTTCAGTTCGCATGTGCTTCCTTGTGAACTGCCTGTCTAATGTTGCTCACTTATTCCAGGTGGGAAACAAATGTAATTATCAGCATTTTTCAATCCAACAAATGAAACAACCACGACAGGGCTTATTCACATACCGGTAATTTGCATACAGTTTATGTCACTGTAAACCATATGATTTAGGTCAATACACACAACACTGGAGGAATTCCGTAGGAAGGAACTGTGGATGCTGGTTTAAATCGAAGATAAACAAAATGCTGGAGTAACTCAGTGGGACAAACAGCATCTCTGGATAGAAGGAATGGGTGATGTTTCCGGTCGAGACCCTTTTTCAGACTGAGGAAAAGGATGGGTGAATCCTTTTTCTTCTTCTCCTTTTTCTCCAGAGATGCTGCCTGAGCTGCTGAGTTACTCCAGCACTTTGTGTCTCCCTTCAATCTGAAGAATGTTTCTGACCCAAAATGTCACCAGTCCATTCCCACTGTGGACGCTGCCTGACCCGCTGAGCTCCTCCAACACTTTGTGTCTCCATATGAGCTATTTCCTAGTTTCAGTACAAAGGAATAAATTGATGCTCTTATAACACTCCGATGCCCTTTACAGTTAATAAAGTCTTGAAGCACAGTCAAGGGTACAAAGTGATATTATATTTTCTTCCTTTCAGCATGATGACCTCCGACCTACAATATTAAGACGCCATTCATCGTCCGATTTATTCAAGCAGAAATTTGGAACCATGCCACTTATTCCGCTCCATGGGGATGAAAGCAATGCCATTATGCTATCTGCAAATCAAACTCTGGTAATAGCAAGATTGCTCCTCCTGGCCATTTTTATCTTTTAAAACATGAATTGGGGTATTTTGCTTTTGACCTGTATGTCTGATGCTTTCCATTGCGTAATGGAATTTGCCAGATCTCAAACCCATTGACTTTGTTGGTTGAGCCACCTTGTTGAATCCGCTGCCCATATGGTGCTGTTTAACATGAGGCATTAAACCAACGACAATCATGAAATGTGGTTACATTTCCATGTCAAGGTGCATTGACTCCGTTGTGTAAGACTTCACTCCAACAACATAAGAGGATTCAGTTGTTTCCTACATGAAAGCTCGCTGCTACTGAATTATTACATAGTCACAGAGTCATACAGCATGGAAACAGCCCCTTCATCCCAATTCGACCATGCTGACCAAGATAACTGATCTAAGTTACTCCCATTTGCCCCATATCCCACTAACCCTTTCCTATCCATGTACCTGTCCAAGTGTATTTTAAATGCTGTTATGGTACTGCCTCGGCTACCTCCCCTGGCTAAGGAATGTTCATACTGGGGAGGGTGAGGGATACTGATCTGATTGAGCAACACTTACTCCTTGGGTTATAAGCCGATTCTTGGTGCAACACAGAAAAGGTGAATGATAATGGAATAAAGAGCTATCTGATGTCCCACTCTGTTGTCCTCTCGACACCTCTCGTGGTTCCTTCCATTTGCAATAATATTCCATCTCCGTTTTACTGTGGAAATTAGACCTTTTGTCCTTTTGGGCAAAATGCTTCTGATCATAACAATTCACAGCAAAATTCACCTCTTAGTCACAGATTATCTTAAAATGATAAACCCTTGCCTTCATCACCCAACATTCCAGCTCCAGATTAAGGATGCATCAGGTTCCTCCCTCCCCATTTTAGATGATTGCTTTATCTTAAATAGCTTCTTCAATGAATAAAGTGGTGTCTGAGCATATGTATTATATTTTAACTGTGCAAATTGGAAACCACTCTTTGTTTAATGGAAATAAGGAACTATTACATAGTGACAAGCATTATAAAATGAGTTGAGGTGCATTGTGCAAAGACCTTTCTCTGTGTAGTGTATGTTTGCTGTTTGTACAGTTTTTTATCTCTCTGTTTATGGTTCCTTCTGTCATTTTTGCCTTTGTAACTATGGCGCACAACTGCATTTTCAATAGCAGGTGGAAATTCGTAAGCTCCAAAACCTGCCACACCCAAAGCTTCCCTAATGCCCTGAAGGGAAATTCACTTTGAATAATCAATAGGAATTCTACACTGGCACATCATGCAACTGATAGAAGAAACACTGACTGCTCTGTGTTTAACATTATTTAAGTGTCTTAATCTGTTTACTTTAGACTTCAGAGATACAGTGCAAAACAGTCCCTTTGGCCCACTGAGTCTATTGCGACACTAAAGGGCCTGTCCCACTTACGCGACTTTTCAGATCCTGTCTACGACCTTAAAGCTCGAGGACACTCGCTTGAAAAACCGCGAGCTGGATCAACTGTCAGCGATGAAACCGCGAGCTGGATCGACCGTCAGCACACACACATACACACACACAAACACATCGCCAAGGCGGGGGCCAGGGAAAGCGGGGGAGCGCTGTCTGAAATTTGCATCCATGATGAACAGGAAGGTAAAAGACGGCTGGCACAGTGTACGGTAAGTCCTTTAGAGAGCGGGGGGGAACACTTTTAAGAAGCCAGACAACTTTTAATAAAGTTTAGCGGGCATTTAACATTACCGGTTAGTTTTCCTTGATTCTGAAAACTCGAGCCAATTAAAATGCCCGGTCAGCAAAGGAGATTGGCCAGGGCTATCTCGACTACCTATAACTACATGGTGACCCCAGTACCACTGCATTACGAGTTCAAAAGAACCATGCCGGCCAATTTTTACTCGCATAAAATTTTTCAGCATGCTGAAAAACTTTCCTCAAACAAACTGAGGCGGCGAGTATGCGGGAACTTCTCTCGAGTATGATGGAGAGTTACAGTGATCTCCTAGGACCACGTGTCGACCATGCTGTGAATTTGTGGCGAGCACAAACTCTTCTAAACTGGCAAATTAGTTCACCGTAGTGGAACAGGCCCTTTACACTATTCTACACACACTAGGGACTATTTACAATTTTACCAAAGCCAATTAACCTACAAATCTGTCTTTGGAGTGTCGGGGAAAATCGGAGCACCCGGAGAAAATCAACGTGGTCACAGGGAGAACATATAAACTCCGTACAGACTGCACACGTAGTCAGGATGGAACCTGAGTCTATGGTGCAGTTCCTTGATGCATTCCCAATGTAGAATATGGGAGACTAACAGGAGTTAACCATTATTTCACTATTGGAATGAAGTTCCTTGCATCTCAGCCCTTAGTTGGGTTGGTTCAGTTTAATCATCAAATGTAAGGAAACAGCTTTCAATTTGCTTGAAGCGGTGTTGTACTTATGCCTGCAGTGCAAATTGGAATCCACCTCCTTTCCTCCCACCCACCTAACACAGGCACTCGAGTGCATTAAATTTCAAGTGTGCAAATTAGAAAATTTCCTTTGGAAATAGCATGAGCCTCTTATAGGAAATTCTTAAGCATACAGTAGGCCCTTTCAAATACCATGGCGACCCTTTGAGCCTGAACATAATTTGATTAAATAGTGCTACTTATTCATTGGATGTGGATGTCTCTTGTTTCCATCCATAATTGCTCCTGGTGCTACCTTCCTGACTACACTTGCATTTGAATAGGGACTTCGAACCAGCAACAATGAAGGAATGTTAATCTATTTCCAAGTCAAGGAGACATGCCACTTAGATAAGAATATGGATGTTCCTGCCTATCTACTGCCCTTGCCCTTATGAACAGTGGAGGTCAAAAATTCGGGTGGTGTCATATCATCATAGTGCCTGTCATTCAGCATGGAGACAGGCCCTTCAGCCCAACGTGCCCACGCCAACCAATATGCCGCATCTACACTAGTCCCACCTGCCTGCCTTTGGCCCAGATCCATCAAACCTAACACATCCATGTACCTGTCTAAATGTTTCTTAAACATTGTGATAGTATATGCATCGACTACTGTACCTCCTCTGACACATATGCCATACACTCATCACCCTTTGTGTGAAAAAAGTTATCCCTCAGGTTCCCATTAAATATTTCCCTATTCACTGTGGACCTATGTCTTCTGGTTCTCGATTCCCCTACTGTTATAACAGTGGTGCTGTTATATAACTTGCTGCATTGCAGCTAGTACACCTTATATGCCATGGAACATCTCAAAAAGTAGACTGATGATTGAAGATAGTGGCTGGATTGCCAATTGATGATTTTGTTGCCTCACATGATGAGGGGTACTTATTGAGTTATCCTGGAACTCGATTGCATGGCGTTTCATTACAGTGCTGTCTACTGCCTTGTGGACACTGGAAACTATATGGGGAGGCAGGATATGAGTCACTTACCTGATCAGAGTTTCTACACCAATAACCTATCTCAAGTTATTTTTGGAGGGGGGGGCAGGAAGTTTCAGATTTCCGCAACACTTTTTTGTGAAATGTTGATAAATAATTAAACTTTGCCGGCATGGAGGCGCAGTGGTAGAGCTTCTGCCTTACAACTCCAGAAACCCGGGTTTGATCCTGACTATGGGTGCTGTCTGTACGGAGTTTGTACACTCTCCCTGTGATCCCATGGGATTTCTCCAGGTGCTCTGGTTTTCTCCCAAACTCCGAAGACATACAGGTTTGTAGGTTAATAGGCTTCGGTAAAATTGTCCCTAGTGTGTGTTGGATATTGTTAGTGTATGGGGTAATCGCTGGTCGGCGCAGACTTAGTGGGCTAAAGGGGCTGTTTCCACGCTGTATCTCAAAAGTCTGGAGTCTATAGACTTTGAAATAGGTTAGTAAGTCAGATTTTGTTGGAATGGAGCTATTTACTATCTGAAATTATACCTCCACAATCTTCCCCCACCCAGATTTACCTGATCTAGGTGCAGTGAGCAAACTACAGGCGTAGGGTTTCTAGTCTCAAGAGGCACAGACTGAACAGTGGCAAGATCTTCACTGGTTCACTGGTCAAGCTCCACCCCAGAAACATGATGAAACCTTTGACAGCTGGCAATGCTCGGTTCCCAACTCTACTATCTGTCAACATTAGCCATTCACTATAACTACCTTTGAATAGCTTTGGTTTAAAATCAAACACAATTTTAAATGTAAAACAATGTAACATGAACTCCAAACAATTGAAAGCAGATAATTGACAGCATCGAGCGATAAAGTTTGGAATAGTATCAGAGAAAGATAAAGCAAGAGATATCAGCCCACTGAGACCATCCTGGTGATTGTCTTCTTATTTACACTAATCCTACATTAATTTCTTATTATACATATCTTTTTAATTAAAACTATATGCAAAATTGATTATTAAAATAATTACCTATCACAGAATTGTTTTCCCCTTCTATTGCCCGTAATCCTGTAGTGATTAGTTAAATCACAAACCTAGTTATTTCCCGCTCCCCATCAATCAGTCTGAAGAAGGGACCTGACACAATATGTCACTTAACCGTGTTATCTTGAGATGTTGCCTGACCCGTTGGATTACTCCAGCATTTTTTGTGTTTTTTCAGGCCAAGAGCTTATTTCCCGTGTATAAATGCACGGAAAATTGTAGCAGGACTGAGTTCCTATACATATCCCCAGTACAAGTTCAGCAGCAGTGCATCTCGACTGATGCAATAGCCATTATGTTTAGGACTTCCTGCATGGGTATGAGTGCAAAAATCCAATCCCTGCTACTCCATCCACGGTAGTGTGGGTCAATGAAAGCACCCATTGAAATCATGCTCCTTGCACTCTGCAGCCATGATATTTCCTCTTCATCAGAGACAGAGACATAGAACATAGAATATTGCAGCATAGGTACAGGCCCTTCAGCCCAAATGTCTGTGCCAAACATGATGACAAGACCAACTCTTATCTGCCTGCACATAATCCATATCCATCCATTCTCTGAATATCCATGTGCCTGTTCAAATGTCCCATAAATGCCACTAATGCATCTGCCTCCACCAGCACCTTGGCAGCACTTTCCAGGCACCCACCTGTTACTATGTAAAAAAACTTGGTCTCTTTGAAACCATGCCCCTTTCACCTTAAAGCTATACCCTCTGGTACTTAATTAATTCATCAACTTTCCTTTGGTCATTTGAAAGGTACCACATGGAAATATGCATGTCGGCCCACCAATTCCATGCCGACCATTGATCACCTGTTCACACTACTTCCATGTTATCCCACTTACGCATCCACTCCCTACACACTTGGGGGCAATTTACCGAGGCCAATTAGCAAATAAACCCACACATCTTTGGGGTGCGGGAGGAAACCAAAGCACCTAGAGGGAATTCACAGGGTCACTGGGAAAACGTGCAAACACCACACAGATAGCACCTGAGGTCAGGAATGAACCCAGGACTCTGGCGCTGTGCCACTGTGTTGGCCTGTGTATGATATTAGCTAGGTTCTGACTGTCTACCGTATTTAAGCATCTTGAAATTTTAGAAACTTCTATCTGGTCTCCCTGCAACCTCTGGCGTTGCAGAAAAACAATCCAAGTCTCTCCATCCTCTCCCTATAGCTAATGCTCCCTAATCCAGGCATCATTCTGGTAAACCTTCTTTGCGCCCTCTCCAAAGGCTCCACATCCTTCCTGTAATGGGGCAACCAGAACTGCACGCAATACTCAAAATGCGGCCTAACCAATGTTTTTTAAATCTGCATCATGACTTGCTGACTCTTATACTCAACGCCCTGACCAATGAAGGAAACATTACCATATGTCTTCTTTACCACATTGTCTGTTTGCAGTGCCATTCCTTCTATCCAGAGATGCTGCCTGTCCCACTGAGTTACTCCAGCATTTTGTGTCTATCTTCCGTGTAAACCAACATCTGCAGTTCCTTCCTAGATGGATCAAACCATTCACTGATTGGGAAAGTGATGCGTGGTTCTGTTGTTTTACCTGAATGTTGATTGTAACTGTCCCGTTGATTTCTTGTGCTTTTTTGCTCTGCTTATTGCATTTGTGCCCATTTCCTTCTAGCGACGTCTACATGCTCGGAGAACGCTCTCAATGTTCTTTGTAAGTAAATTTGTGCTCCTGCCTGACAACTACAACACTAAAAAAAACTAATCTCACTTGGGACTTGGTGCCTAATGGTCTCAGTAATATTTTTAATACCTCCTACGACGATGCCTCCTCCTTAAGTGTCGCTCTGCTCCCCATTAATGACAGAAAGGTCAGGAGAAGCTGAAAACCAGTACCAAGGACAGTGCCTGCCTGCCAGCAAACATCAGCACCTTGGACAGTGCTTCGGACTGAGCTGAAAAGCATCCAATTAGCTAGGAATGGATCGACTTGCCTGCACCTCATCAACCCTATTCCTTAAAAACAATGCGGTCCCCGCCGGATGGACGAGAGAGCAGAGGAGAAGAAAGATAGTAGGGAGAAATGGAGAAGGCTGGCATTCTTAGTCTTGGCCCAGTGACTCAATCTTAGCCTTGAATAGGAGGGGATATCGGTCTCAGGCTTGTACCAGCAGCTCAGTTTTGGGCCTGAAGAGGAGGTGCTGGGGTTCTTGGGGTTGTCACAGCAACCTAGTCTTCGCCTTGAATAGGTGGTGCTGGCAATAGACAATAGGTGCAGGAAAAGGCCATTCAGCCCTTAGGTCTAGGGATTGTCACAGCGGCTCAGTCTTGGCCTCAAAGGGATGGCACTCCAGCTTTACCCCTTCCTCCCTTCCTCCCTTCCTCCCTTACCTCGTCCGTCCTACTTCCTCCTTACCTTCCTCTCCGTCCCTTCCTCCCTCCCCTTCCTCCCTCCCCTCCTCCATCAACTCCTCCATCCCTCCCCCCTCCCCTCCCCCCTCCCCCTCCCCCCTCCCCCCTCCCCTCCCCCTCCCCCCCCCCCTCCCCTCCCCCTCCCCTCCCCCCTCTCCCCTCCCCCTCTCCCCTACTCTCCCCTCCCCCTCCCCACTCCCCCTCCCCCTCCCCTCCCCTCCCCTCCCCCTCCCCTCCCCTTCCCCCTCCCTCCCCCCCCCCCTCCCCCTCCCTCCCCCTCCCCCTCCCTTGCTGGAACTGCATTGGTTTTAAGGTCTAGGGTTGATGAGGTGCAGGTGAGTTAATCAAATCCTGCTGAATTGGATGTAGCTGTTGCTCCTCTTGCTGTGGCTTCAACTCATTGCAGAGTGTTGTCCGTAGTTCTAGTGTATTCTGGAAGGCAGGCGCTGCCCAGGGAGTTGCTCTGCAGGTCCACCTGGCCTGATAGCTGGTAACGGGGATCAGAACGACGCTTAGGGAGGTGGCATTGTCACAATCTGTATACACTAATGTCCTAGAGCATGGCTTTGCTTCTTTAAGGGCGTGTCCCACTTGGCAATTTTTTTCGGCAACTACCGGCATCATTGACTGACATGTCAGGGTCGTCGAAAGATTTTTAACTTTTCAAAATCCAGCAGCGACAAAAAAATGTTGCGACACTTGAGGAAACACCACGTGCCAATACGTCGACACCACTGCATCACGCCGCTTCACCTTGCGACTTTTACCGTGTCCTGATACATCAGTCAATGATGCAGAGAGTCGCCAAAAAAAATTGGCAAGTGGAACAGGCCCTTTAGATTGTGTCTGTTTATACACTTGATTTTACATGGTCATTATTTGTTCAGTTTTATCTGTGGTTCTATTTAGATTTCTATTGAAACTTTTGCCGCTTTTAAGCTTTTGAGGGTCAGGTCGAAGAAGGTAAAGCTTTTCATTTATACAAAGTGTAGATGGGAGGCTTCATGGTGACTCTCTGGAATTACATTTCATAGCTACAGTATGGTTTTCAATCATCAGCAATTATTTTTTCTTCTGTTTTAGAAATTCTCTTATATCAGTCCTCCCTCCTCCCCTCCACAGGAAGTGCAGGCAATGGGAACTTCCTGTTTTCAATGTCCTTATCTCTCTAGATTATGTAATTTAACAAATGGATCTTTCGTTTGAATATTCAGTCCATTGATATTTTTTAACTCCTGTCTCTTGCCCAGTTAGTCCATTAAATTTCACCTTACTGATCTATTTAATACCTTCCAAATGACACTTTATGGGGCAGTCTTCACAAATGAGCAATCACAAGTAGTTTTGTTTATTATTGTCATGTGTACTGAGGTACAATGAAAAGCTATTTGATTGCCTGCTACCCAGCCAAAGAAAAGACTGTACATGAATACAATTAAACCATTCAAAGTGCATGATAAATGATAAAGGGTACACCATTTAGCATAAAGATATAACAGGGGAGTCGGATAGAGTCGAATTAAAGATGGTTCAAAGTGCTCCAGTGAGGTTCATAGGAGGTTAGGATCGCACTCTAGCTGATGAGAGGACTGGTTATTTGCCTTATAACAGCTAAGAAGAAACTGTTCCTGAATCATAAGTTTTGCGTTTTCACACTTCTGTACTTCTTCCTGATGGGAGAGGGGAGAAGAGGGGTGAGACTGGTCCTTGATCATGCTGGTGGCTTTGCTGAGGCAGCATTAAGTGATAACAGGACATAAATATTTATAACCCCTGAAACTCCCTGACATCCTGATTTACAAGGGGAGGTGGGGAGAGTGTTTACAAGTCCAGATACTGGCAAAGCAAAGTAATGGGATACACGAGGTATTTACCATTTACGCCCCATACTTCAGGTTGGGACTTTGGCTGCTGTCAGTTCATTATCAATGGCCATGTTTAAGTTCATCTCTGCTCCAGATTCTTATGGAGCAGAGTATCAAATACTTACAAAAACCCTTCTGCTGCTTTCCACCACCACTTATATGGGAACTTCGCTTAGACCTCAATCTAAAGTTCAGGACCTGAACATAGAATCCAAAGTAATGGGCAAACTGGTTACAAACTGATGTGTCATACCTGAGATTATAAATGAAGAAATACCTTAATTGGTGATGTTCCTGCTTCTCACAAGTATCAACGTTCTCCTTGAATGCCTACAATTCTGTTCACTAACATTAACGTGTACTCCTTACTCCTTGCATGAATACATATGTTGCATGCCTATTTATGAGAAATGAATTTGATAAGAAAGCCAGCTTGAATCCAGAGGCAATACAACAGTGTAGACTACCTTCTGAACTTCACTCACTTGTCTGGCAATTCAGCTTTACTTCTTAAAACAAGACAAAGTGCTTGAGTAACTTAGTGGGTCAGGCAACAACTCAGGGGGACATGAATAAGCAATGTTTTGGGTTGAGCGTTCCTCAGACTGATTGTAGAAGGGGACAGAAAGCTGGAAAAGAGATGGGGGGGACAAGTGATAGGTGGACACAGGTGAGGCATGGGGTTTGTTTGGCGGATGGGTGGACAAAGGCTAGAGGTTAAAAGGAGACAAAAGGGTGTCAGACAAAGAGAGAAGAGGAATGAAATGTAAAGTCAGAGAGAGGGAAAAAAGTGGAAGGGGATGGGGGGGAAGGGGAAAGGGGGGATGCGTGCACCAGGGTGGGGCATAACAAATAAAAAAGAAAAAAGGCTGTGGGATAATGATTGAGGATAGAAGAAGCATGAAATGTGAAGTGAATGAAAGGGATATAGGTGGAGGGGGGAAGAGTGAAGGGTGGCGGGAATGTAGAAGAAATTGGTGCACATCCTGGTGGGGTACAGGGAAGAGAGGACGGGTCAAAAATAATGCATGTATTTATTGGCTAGTTACCTGAAATTGAAAGGATTCAGTGTTCATTCCATTGGGTTGTAAGCTACCCAAGCAGAATATGAGGTGCTGTTCCTCCAGTTTGCCTGAGGCCTCATTCAGACAATGGAGGAAGTCCAGGACAGCAAGGTCAGTGTGGGAATGGGAAGCAAAGCTAAAATGGTTAGCAACCAGGATATCCAGCAGGCCTTGGCGGACCGAGCGCAATTGTTCGGTGAAACAGTCACTTGGTCTCGCTGATTGTAAAGGAGGCGTTTGCATTTTATTGCTTTGCTTCTTTGCAGCCGATGAAGATGCAGCAGGACATGTTTGAAAACCAACAGAAGGAAGAAGATTCCAGCAATGACCCTGTTTATGAAGAAGTGCAGGATGTCAATGTGATGTTGTCGATCAACCCAGACATCTCACCGGTGGACCCCACGCCAATCCTGATGACGCAGATGAAGAGAAACCCAGCCTCAAACTCACCAATACAGGACAAGTTCCTGCAAGAACTCAGTTCAGCCCTTCACAGAAAGAATGAACCCCAATACGATATCACCAAGCTGTAATACCCAGTGGATAGTCCACGGGTTCACTGACTGAATACAGTGTGTATTGTCTTGGGGCCACTCATTGTTATGTTGATGCACCATGTTAGCTCAATTATGGAGAGTTTCGGATGTATTAATTTTGCCAGTCTGAATGTGAGACCACAGGTAGAAATTCATTCACAGTCACTTGCTCTTTTCAAGAATGTAGAGTCACAAAGTCAACGAGCCGGCCTTTTTGGAGAATGTAGTATATAACACCTGGTCATTGTAATGTTGTGCACCTCATGTAAATAACCAGGGATGCATTTCCACAGCAATGTTTTTGGTTGATGTAAGATTTTCCTTTAACAGTCTTAATTGAACACTCCTTTATCAATGACCACTATGATCACCGTCACGTATGTGGAAGATGTGTTCAATGTACTTTAAGTAACCTATTTAAAATGGCAGTTTAAGTCACACATGGTTCTCATAGAAAATCTTCAATTTTGTTGGGAGATTGCCTGAACATACCCCTGACACTTCTCAACGTGTTTCTTAACTGCTTGTTCTGTAATCTTCAGTAAGAGGATGTCATTGAGGATTTTATTTATGTGAGTTTTCCTAAGGCTCAGTTGAGCTGCACTCTCTGGTTAATCTCTCTGAGAACTTTGGTATTTTCCAGCCAAGTTCTGAGCAGAATTCATGTACAAGACTGGCTGATAAACTGTCCTCAAGATGAAGAAAAGCACCGTACTGATGTATTTATTTCAGTTTTCAGATCCTTAACTACCTTTGTGTCTCCTATCCACTCACTTATGTGAGATTGAAATGAAGTTCACAACTAACTTTCTTGTACTCATTCCTTCTCCATTAGTCTTCTACAGAGTACGAGACACAATAATATTTTCTGTTGAGACGGGTTCAGAATTTCACTGCATCCCAAATTGCAAAGAAATTTGGATAAAAAAGCAAAGAATAGTGATTAAATGAAACTAAGTATCGG
Organism: Amblyraja radiata; assembly: GCF_010909765.2. Taxonomy (NCBI): domain Eukaryota; kingdom Metazoa; phylum Chordata; class Chondrichthyes; order Rajiformes; family Rajidae; genus Amblyraja; species Amblyraja radiata. Next base: position 46,965,320 of record NC_045966.1, read on the forward strand.
TTCAATATCTTGAAACAGGAAAGTAAATCCTATGGTTTGAAATTATTAGGCAATAATGAGTAAGATAGGGGCTTGGTTTAAACAAAGGCTATATTTAAGCCCATGCGCATGCTGCACATTTGCACTAGGTGAAAGATAGTGCTGAACTTACCTGTGGGCATCCAGCAGATAATTGGACGGTTACACTTTCTCAACGTTCAGTCTAGTTCAACCAATGCACCAGATCTTACACCTCTGCCACAAATGACAGTCATGTGGTCCTATTCAGCTGTAGTTTTGTATGTTTGAGCGAAGGAGGCAAAGGTTGAGCACATTAACAATGATCCTGATATCTGAAGAGGGGTACAAGGTCTCTGTAATCCTGTGACAAAATATCATGTCAATTACAATGACAGGCAGCAGCAGATTAAAGTGGTAACCACACCGGCTCATGAAGAAAAACATGCTGCAGGAACCGAGTGCTGAGATTCAGAGAGATGGCGCATCTCTGACATTCAGTCTGAGGCTATTTCTTTCCTCCTTTTCCATTGCAGATGAAGTATGATTTTCTCCTCAGCTTGCTGAAGCTTTGAATGGAGCTTTGAGGGTTGCAACACCAACTCTTTTCCTAAACCTCTCCGCATGTCTCCATGAACTTTTAATCTTAATAATATATTTTACAGTTTGAGACTATAAAGTTTGACATTTCAATTTTTCAGGGTTTCAGTCTAAATTTGAATACCAAGAAAAATCCAATGTTCTTGTTTCATTCTGCTCAAGCTTGAGGAAGAGAGGAGAAGTTTGCCACAGGGAGGATGTTGCAATTTTAAAAATGTCTCAGTGCTTCCAATACCCTTCAATGAGATGCCAGCGCAAAGAGCTATGGCAATTTGTTCCCCAAATTTATAAGTGCTGTCTTCATTTCTTCCTTTTCCTATCTGTAGTGAAAGTGCTGATACATTCTTTTATTTTATGACCCTAGCTAGATAATAAGTGTCTAATCTGATCCCTTTATTATCCATTGGATTCTGAACAGCTCTACTGTGGCAAAGTACACTTTTAGCTTGTTGTTGGCTTGTAAAATGTGGTGGCCAACTGGTAGAGGTCAGTGTTGTTAATCACCCGCAAGAGAAGATATGTCCATTGATGAAGTTCACTTGTTCCTGCTTAAGTGTATTTGCATTACATTCCCATGTGTGCAACAGGTTAGCATCTGTGTAAGAAATAGCCAACACCAAAGTGTTTTATGAGCTTTATAGGTCACAATATTCTGTCCTTGTAAATAACGGATAATCTTCAAATGTGTGAAACCAAATGAATAAAAATGTTGTGTACATTATATATATTATTTTTTACCACTTGTAAAGGGTATGCACAATTTTACTGTAAACACGTATCAAAAACATGACATTTCACTTTTTAACTTTAAATGTAATGAATTTGGATTGCAGTAAAATATGTTGAATTTTCAACCTTAATGTAAACTTCACGATTGTGTAAATACTGTACATTTACATTTTTGTATTATAGTATGGTTACTTCAACTTGCCCAGTGATTTTGGGTGATTCATTCTCATGCATTTATTCAAGGATCAGAATTTGTGTAAAATGAAATGTTAATGCTGGCATGAAATTCTATTAATCAATACATCTATTCAGTAAAAAGTGTCTTGTATGATGATGTCTTTAATCATTCCCCTTTCTAGCTGTAATGAAATTCCTGATATCTATTTGCTATCCCTTTACTATTATGAGTCCATCTTGGCAACAAATATCAAAACTGGCCTTTCTATAGCTCCTTTCACATCCCACCAATGGACTGTATCTACTGCTGTTCAAATGAGAAACATATATTGTCTGGAGGATAACTTCTCTGTTCTGGCTTGACATAGATCCAGCGAATGTTTTAATATCGAACCAGAGATAAGGTAGATAGACAATTTTATTTTTACCATGGTAGGGTTATCATAAACAAGCGTATATAGTGTAAAGTGAGAGGGAGGATAATAGCTCCTGATGCCTTGAGATACCTGCACTGGAATGTCCAGATCTCAGAAGTAGTATATATTTTATTGTGAACATGAAAAACAAAAAAGTTAAAAACAAAGCAAAATAACAATGAAATGAACAATAAACCTATACCCAACTCATTGAATAATTTATCCTAAACATCACAAATTAAATCTTACATGTTCGAATAGGTGTAGGAGGAAGTATACACTTATTTATTCCTACTCCTTCTCCACTACTCATCAATTAATTCGCAAACTTTATCTCATCTACATATATATATATATATATATATATATATATATATACAAAACATATACATACGCCACATACATACATACATAGATACACACATATGCATGCACACAAACATAGATATATACAGTTTATAAACAATTATACAAATTCTATGTACAAGTGAATATCGCACTGTCAATAAACTAAAACTTAACCATCATCACAGGCCTTCCTCAATCTTCTACCACTTGAAAATAATTTTTTTGCACTTCTTCTTAAACTGAGGAATGGTTGTGCTTTGCTTGATTTCCACATCCAAATCATTTCACAATTTCACCCCACAGATTGAAATAGGTCTTCATAATTGTACGAACACAAAGTTTCTCTAAATTAAGCTCTCCTCTCAAATTAGAACCATCCTCCCTGTTAAAGAACATTTTTTGTATATTATCTGGTAGTAAATTATTTCTTGCTTTATACATTATTTGTGCTGTATTAAATTCTACTAGATCCATAAACTTCAAGGCATTCGACTTTAAAAACAGAGAGTTGGTGTGTTCACGAAATCTTACATTATTAGCTATCATCATAGCCATTTTTTGCAGTATGCATAATGGATGTAGGGTGCTTTTGTAAATGTTACCCCAATACCTCCGCACAGTAATTTAGATATGGCAGTACAAGTGAAGGATAAACAATGTACAGCGCTTTGTGATTCAGAATGTGTCTTGTTCTTCCCAGGTCTGCAATGTTCAACATCTGCAGTTCCTTCCTACACAAGATATTACCAGTGCTGTAGAACTAAATGCTGACTATTCTTCAAACTTGGTTCTGGAGAAAACACTGTTCAATCTTCTCAAATATCATGCACAAATATATGCACTTTATTTATTTTTTGTTTCCTCACTTCAAAAATATTTAGTCCAGTAGCACGGTCCCAATGGGGCTTGCAAGGATACAGACATTTCTGAACTTTTAACAGGTTAATCAACAGCACACTTTCCCATTTGTATATTTCTTTGAGGAAGTGTTTTGACTGAAACCACTCTTGCAACATTTTCACTCTTGCGACATTATGGACGTGTGTGGGTCAATAAATCTCCAGGAACGTACTGGGCGCAGAGACAAGAAGCAAGAAACATTGTGTGCTACATTCATGGGGGAAACATGCTCGTTGGTTTGATATTAAGCCCTTTGATTTTCCTATTTCAGACCGTCCCACCACACGGTGAGTACCTTTTTCCTTCCCATTTGGAGGATCATTACAGGGGTGGAACTAAACTCAAGACTATTCAGAATGGTATTATTTAGTTTATTTTAGAGATACAGCATGGAAACAGGCCCTTCGGCCCATCAGGTCCACACCAACCAACGATCACATTTAGACTAGTTCTATTCTACACACAAGGAACATTTTACAGAAGCCAATTAACCAAAAAAGCTGCATCTTTGAAATGTGGGTGGAAACCAGAGCACCTGGAGAAAACCCACGTGATTACAGGGAGAACGTACAAAGTCTGTACAGACAGCACCCGTAGTCGGAATCGAACCCAGGTCTCTGGCGTTGTAAAGCAGCAATTCTACCGCTGCTCCACTGTGCCGCCCCGTCTTCATAGACTGATGGAAAATGTTCAAAGCAGCTAAGCTTGACTGGAAGAAACCAATTTCTTATTATAACAGTTTCAATCTGAAGAAGGGTTCCCACCCTAAAAGTCTCACATCGTTTTTCTCCAGTGATGCTGCCTGACCTGTTGAGTTACTCCAGCACTTTGTGCTACCTTATTATTATCAATAATGTCCTCACTGTCGGTATCATATGTAGCAAGTGACAAAACAAATCATTTGGACTTTTAGCCTTGTATTGCACTGCTAACGATGTTAGTTGAAGCCCTGGTTCTGGAGTTTGTATGGAAATCTGCCTCTGTCTTCTTCTTGGTCCCTGAAGCAACTTGTGCTTGGCATGTCCAGGTTCCCTTCAGAACAGCCCATGAAGTGTGAAGTTAGTGCAGGAGAAACAACAGCTAATTTGAAAACAAAAACTTTCCATAAATAACCATTTGATAATGGATGGTGTAGATAAAGGTCAGTCATGGATACATATTTTTACTGCAGTCGTTCAATACTATATTGGATTGTGAGTGTACATAGAATGTTACTTAAATAAGACAATATTTACTGACTTGCAGGGTTGGAGATGGAGTTGATGTAAAAGACTTGGATTGCTGGAGATGTGGGAGGGGTAAGATCATCCAATGATATAACCATTGAATTGTCTGATTTCACAAAACCATACTCGTTTGTTCCTTTCACACAAGTTCACCAAGGTTAGAATCACAATAAACAGCATTGATATATGTACCATGGAATAAGCACTTTGGCCCAACTTACCAAGGTCCCTTTCTGAACTAGTCCTGTTTGCCAGTATTTGGCCCATCTCCCATGTACCTGTCAAAGTGTCTTTTAATGGTTGAAATTGTACAAGGCTGCACCACTTCCTCTGGCAGCTCACCCTATATATTCAATGTCCTCTGTGTGACAAATGTACCTCTCAGGTCCCCTTCAAATCGTCTCCCGCTCACTGTAAACCCATGCTCTTTAGTTTTTGACTCCCTTACCCAAGGAAAATGACAGGGTCCGTCCACCTTATCTATACTCTCATGATTTTATAACCTTCTCTAAATTCACCTCTCTGCCTTCAATGCTCTTGGGAAAACAGTTCAGCCAATCCTGTCTCTCCTTATAACTCAAACCGTCCAGTCCTGGCAACGTCCTTGTGAATCTTTTCTGCACCTTCTCCAGCTCAATGACATCCTTACAGATGGGTGTCCAGAACATCACACAATACTCCTAGTGTAACCTCACCAACATCTGGTATAGCTTCAAAACTGTGATAGAAACGGTGCTAGCTCTATGCAGAGCGTCAATCAATTCCAACCATCCCATCCCAATAATTTCCTCAAAATCCCACACATGTTTAAATTTATCTGGACAATTCACTTTATTAAACCTACAAATGGACTGGGACATATAATATAGCCAATGAACTGGCCTCAACTACCTTCTGTGGCAGAGAATTCCACAGATTCACCACTCTCTGTGTAAAAAATGATTTTCTCATCTCGGTCCTAAAAGACTTCCCTCTTATCCTTAAACTGTGACCTCTAGTTCTGGACTTCCCCAACATCGGGAATAATCTTCCTGCATCTAGCCTGTCCAACCCCTTAAGAATTGTGTAAGTTTCTATAAGATCCCCCCACAATCTTCTGAATTCTAGCGTGTACAAGCCGAGTCTATCCAGTCTTTCTTCATATTAAAGTCCTGCCATCCCAGGAATCAGTCTGGTGAACCTTCTCTGTACTCCCTCAAAAGCAAGAATGTCTTTCCTCAGATTAGGAGACCAAAACTTGTACGCAAAACTCCAGGTGTGGTCTCACCAAGACCCTGTACAACTGCAGTAGAACCTCCCTGCTCTTATACTCAAATCCTTTTGCGATGAATGCTAACATACCATTTGCTTTCTTCACTGCCTGCTGCACCTGCATGCCTACTTTCAATGACTGGTGTACCATGACACCCAGGTCTCGTTGCATCTCCCCTTTTCCTAATCAACCACCATTCAGATAAAAGTCTACTTTCCTGTTTTTGCCACCAAAGTGGATAACCTCACATTTATCCACATTATACTGCATCTGCCATGCATTTGCCCACTCACCCAAACTATCCAAGTCACCTTGCAGCCTCCAAGCATCCTCCTCACAGCTAACACTGCCCCCCAGCTTCGTGTCATCCGCAAACTTGGAGATGTTGCATTCAATTTCCTCATCCAGATCATTAATATATATTGTAAATAGCTGGGGTCCCAGCACTGAGCCTTGCGGTACCCCACGAGTCACTGCCTGCCACTCTGAAAAGGATTGTCTCCACAACATTTGTTTAGGTATTTACAAATTAGAGATTATATTAAATCCAATACACAAGATTATAAAAATAAAGAAGCAGGATTGTTAGACGAACTGTTTAATTTATATCCAAATACAGAAAAATTAATAGCCTATATATATAACATCATTTTGGATAAGGAGAATCCAATAACGGAAGTATATCGTCAAGCATGGGAAAATGAAATGGGATTGGCTATAACAAAAGAAAACTGGGAAGAAAGTCTACAACGAATACACCGGTGTTCATTAAACGCCAGACATATACTGATACAATTTAAAGTATTATATAGGTTACATTATTCGAAAACTAAATTAAATAGTATTTTTCCGAATCTCTCCGCTATTTGTGATAAGTGCAAGAAAGCAGAGGCAAATTTAATACATAGTTTCGTTACATGTCCTAAATTGAATTATTACTGGACAGAAATTTTTAAAGTTATTTCTGAAGTCATCAAAGTTAAATTGGACCCTAACCCAAAGCTAATAATATTTGGAATTCCGGATTTACATCTATCACTTACAGTAAATCAAAGAAATTTCTTTGATTACTGTTTGATAATTGGGAAAAAAATCATATTGAAATTTTGGAAGGGAACATTATCCCCCACAACCAAAATGTGGGCAACAGAGATGATGGAGACGTTACATCTGGAAAGAATTAGATTTGTCCTATTGGACAAGTATAATTCTTTTGAACAGATATGGTCTCCATATATACAGTATTTAGAGAAGTAGCTGTTCTTGGCAACACAGCTCGGCGTGCACCCTGCGGGATTTGGTGAGAATAATTCATTTTTATATTGGAATTAACATATATGTCTTTATTGATACTATCACTTGTAGTAGTGTTATTAATAATACATATTGTGGTTACTAAAAATTTTATTTTTTTTCGTTTCTCTTTTCTTTCTTATATATAATCAAATTATTATTTAATCACTCTCTTAATGATTTATAACTGTTCTATTCTTTCTCTATCATTATTTCTAAAAAAATAGTAGATAAGTATTACTAGTGTTTTACTTAATGCAAATTGAATTAATTTGATATAAAGTTGTTTGAAGCATTGTAATTGATTACCTTTAATAAAAAAATATATATATATTGTAAATAGCTGGGGTCCCAGCACTGAGCCCTGCGGTACCCCACTAGTCACTGCCTGCCATTCTGAAAAGGACTCGTTTACTCCTACTCTTTGCTTCCTGTCTGCCAGCCAGTTCTCTATCCACATCAATACTGAATCCCCAATACCGTGTGCATTAAGATTGTATACTAATCTCTTATGTGGGACCTTGTTGAAAACCTTCTGAAATTCCAGATATAACACATCCACTGGTTCTCCCTTATCCACTCTACTAGTTACATCCTCGAAAAATTATATAAGATTCATCAGACATGATTTACCTTTCATAAATCCATGCTGACTTTGTCCAATGATTTCACCACTTTCCAAATGTGCTGCTATCCCATCTTTAATAACTGACTCCAGAATTTTCCCCACCACCGATGTTAGACTAACTGGTCGGTAATTCCCCGTTTTCTCTCTCCCTCCCTTTTTAAAAAGTGGGGTTACATTAGCTATCCTCCAGTCCTCAGGAACTACTCCAGAATCAAAAGAGTTTTGAAAAATTATCACTAATGCATCCACTATTTCTGCGGCTACTTCATTAAGTACTCTGGGATGCAAATTATCTGGCCCTGGGGATTTATCGGCCTTTAATCCATTCAATTTACCTAACACCATTTCCCGGCTAACCTGGATTTCACTCAGATCCTCCATCTTATTTAACCCCTGGTCCCTTGCTATTTCCGGCAGATTATTTATGTCTTCCTTAGTGAAGACAGAACCAAAGTAGTTATTCAATTGGTCTGCCATGTCCTTGTTCCCCATTATCAATTCGCCTGTTTCTGACTGCAAGGGACCTACATTTGTTTTAACTAATTTTTTCCTCTTCACATATCTATAAAAACTTTTGCAGTCAGTTTTTATGTTCCCTGCCAGTTTTCTTTCATAATCTATTTTCCCTTTCCTAATTAAGCCTTTTGTCCTCCTCTGCTGGACTCTGAATTTCTCCCAGTCCTCTGGTAGGTTGCTTGTTCTGGCTAATTTGTACGCTTCATCTTTTGTTTTGATACTATCCCTGATTTCCCTTGTTATCCACGGATGCACTACCTTCCCTGATTTATTATTTTGCCAAACTGGGATGAACAATTGTTGTTGTTCATCCATGCAGTTTTTAAATGCCTTCCATTGCATATCCACCGTCAACCCTTTAAGAATCATTTGCCAGTCTATCTTGGCCAATTCACGTCTCATACCCTCAAAGTCACCTTTCTTTAAGTTCAGGACCCTTGTTTCTGAATGAATAATGTCACTCTACATCCTAATGAAGACCTCAACCATATTATGGTCACTCTTGCCCAAGGGGCCACGCACAACAAGACTGCTAACTAACCCTTCCTCATTACTCAATACCCAGTCTAGAATAGCCTGCTCTCTCGTTGGTTCCTCTACATGTTGGTTTAGAAAACTATCCCGCATACATTCCAAGAAATCCTCTTCCTCAGCATCCCTGCCAATTTGATTCACCCAATCTATATGTAGATTGAAGTCACCCATTATAATTGTTTTACCTTTGTTACACACATTTCTAATTTCCTGTTTGATGCCATCCCCAACTCCACTACTACTGTTAGGTGGCTTGTACACAACTCCCACTATCGTTTTCTGCCCCTTAGTTTTTCGCAGCTCTACCCATATCGATTCCACATCCTCAAAGCTAATGCCCTTCCTATCTATTGCTTTAATCTCCTCTCTAACCAGCAACGCTACCCCGCCTCCTTTTCCTTTCTGCCTATCCCTCCTGAATATTGAATATCCCTGGATGTTCAGCTCCCAGCCTTGGTCACCCTGGAGCCATGTCTCCGTGATCCCAACTATATCATATTCATTAATAACTATCTGCACATTCAACTCATCCACCTTATTACGAATGCTCCTTGCATTAAGATACATTCTATCTCCAACTTGATCCGCTTTCTATCTTCTGTACCTTTGCTCAGAAAAGGTTTTTCTTTGCTTCTTATAGTTAGATGTTTTACAGAAAGGCACGACTACACACGTTACCGGTCAAGCCCACTCCACAGTGAACCTCACCTGATTTGGATTCTTATTTCTTTTAGGAGAGTGGAACCAACTGCTTTGTTTTGGAAGTCATATCATTCTCCAAATCAAGACTGGAAGATTGCCGCAGCCTAAGGAAAAGACCATCTGGAACTGAACCGGACTTTCTTTGAGAATTGAATTAATGTAATTGCAAGAAAACATGTTGGTGGGGGTTTACTATTCACAGAGCCCTGTGCTGTTCAATGATGCAGGAGATTACATTTTAACTGTCAACAGAAAGTATCAAACCATTAAATAATTACAGTGAGAGGTAAGAAACTCAATATCGTTGCTTGTTTCAAATTATAAGACAATGTTTAAGAAACACACCAACCAGAGTCTGGCACTAATTCAATATGATTGCTCCTCCCCTTCTGAATGAGCTGCAAATCAGAACAGAAATAGTACTTATTTTTCCCTCGCAGTGGGAGATCAAAATAATTTTTGACTTTCCACAATCACAGCTGAGCCGTCTGATGCAACGACTGAGGGAGACAACATTACCCTGACCTGCCCTGTGTCTCACTTCACTGTGTCAATGAAACTGGATTGGATCAATGGTGATGGCAATACTGATGGAATAAAGATAGTGACTGGGGAAGAGAAATCACTGACTCTGGTTATTCAGAAAGCTGAGAGAGGAGAAAGGAACTGGACGTGTTTTTGTTTCATCAAAACACATCCAGGGTTATCATCCCTACTATTTGCAGAACAAGAGTAATTTTTTTCTCTTTTAAATTGCTAACCATCAGGATGGGCATAAGATTAAGCAGAGCAGATAATTAGTACGACTGAATGAAATATCCTTCTTATTCAATGCTCGATGATAATCAGGTTTACCTCTTTACCTTTATCTCACAGCATTCTTATCTCACCCACCCCCAGCTCCAAAGTTTTCTCTGAGTGAGTGTTAGTTTAGTTTAGGGATACAGCATGGGAAAGGTGCCTGTGGCCCACCGAGTCCACACTGACCATTGACCAACCGTTTACTTGTTCCATGTTATCCCCCTTTCATTTCCCATACTCTAGGGGTAATTTACAGAAGCCAATTAACCTACAAACCTGCATCTTTTTGGAATGTGGGAGGAATCAGGGCTCCCGGAGAAAGCTGGAGCAAAAGCACCTCATATTCCGCTTCAGGAGCTTATCACCCAATAGTATAAACATTGAATTCTTCAATTCCAAGTAATACCCTTCTAACCATCAACCCCCCTCCTTCCACCCTGGTGCAACCCCTCTCCCAACATCTACCATCATCTCAGTTACCATGTTGCTAACCCCCCAATCTTCCATCCCCTACTGCCATATTTCCTTCGATCTCCTCCTTTCCTCATCTAACACCCTTTTGTTTCCATCTCTAGTTTCTGTCACTTACTCCAGCCATCTTCTAATCAACCCCCCCCAGTTGCATCCACTTATCACTTGTCGGACATTGTTCCATCCCTAATGCATGTTCCTTTAACATAGTGACCTCACCACTACTAACCACTCCCCATATCACCAGTATAATTGTAACCTCCCCACCTCTAGATCGCTCTCTAGCTCCGGTGACAGACCACGGACAGCTAGGGCAGTAATGTGTATGAGTAGTGTGATCAGTAATTAAACAGTAGTGAAGACATAGTGCGCTTAGAATTGTCTTTACATGGTGTCATAGTTGTACCTTGCGCTTCCTGTTTATCGGGTTTTATTTACTCTTCGCCCAGTTCCCTACCCTTCATTGTTTCTCTCCCGTGTCTTTACCATGGCCAACTCTTGTCGCAAGCCTGGTATGATGGTTTTCGACTCCGACATTGCCCATCGGTGGGCTGTCTTCCGACGCGACTTTGAGCACTTCATTGCAATTGCCCATCCTGATGCCACCCCTGCGACGCAGTCACACCTGCTCCGCAACTTGGCTGGCCCGGAGGCCCTGGAACGATCGGAGTCGTTTGAATACGCTGATGGTGAGGATGCTCGGGACCCGGTATGTCTTTTGGCTAAGTTCACCGGTCTGTGCGACATTCCCACCAACTGCATTCTAGAGCGATTTAAGTTTTTCACTAGGCGCCAGAGCCCCGGTGAGCACATTGACACCTACATTGCCGCGCTACGGCATCTGGCACGGCGTTGCCGCCTGGACGCGCAGACCCCCGATCAAATGACCCGGGATGTCCTGGTGTTCGGTCTCCAGGACGAGAAACTGTGGGCTGAACTTCTAAGGAAGCCCGATCTGACTTTGACCGAGGCTCTGCACGCCTCTCGCATGGCGGCGGCTGTCGCCTCCGTGGTATCGCCTGCGGCTCAGGACATTAACATTGCCATTGTTGCTGGCCGCCGGCGGATTGATGGCCCGCCGCGCCAGCGTGGTTCCCCTGCCCCCTCGAGGGGCAGCCCGCGTCGTTGCCCCAACTGCAACTTTGCATCCCATCAGTTTAATGTTTGCCCCGCGCTAGGGAAGACTTGTAATTTCTGCAAAAAGTTAAATCATTTTTCTGCTGCATGTCACTCCCGTGGGAAGCCTGTTCCTGCTCCCAGGAGTATGCTCAACAACCTTGTGGAGGCTGATAGCGTGCTCGGTTCACAGTACCAGTCGGACGAACTCCCTGATTCTGATACCAGTTCCTCCCATGATGAATCAAGCATTTTTTCACTGTTGGGTGCACCTGCGCTGATAACGGATCCCTCGGTGCGTGTTACTGTGAATGGGTCGACCTTCCCAGCGAAAATCGACACGGGGACAGTGGCCAATGTTATGTCAGTGAGCCTCTTTAAAAAGATAAGGTCTGGTGAGAAGGTCACTCCCGACAACTCCCGTCTACATGCCTATGGGGGAGGCGTGCTCGAACCAGTCGGGAAGGCAACCCTTTTCTGCAAGGTTTTGATGGCCTCTCGGCCCCCCACTTTTTATCTGCTGGACACTGAGAACATCACGCTGTTGGGCGCCCGTGCATACCAGGACCTCGGTTTGGTCTCCTTTCACCGCGATATCCACCAGGTGCGGACCCTCCTGGACCCCCTGTGTGAGTACCCTGATCATTTCGACAACGGGCTGGGCAAGCTGCCCTGCAATTACAAGATCGTTGTCGACCCAGGTGTCGAGCCTGTGATCCGCCCGCCACACCGCATCTCCTTTGCTATGAAGGACAAGGTAGAGTCGACTCTGCGCCACATGGTGGCCGTGGGCATCCTCAAGGAGGTGAGTAATCCCACCCGGTGGGTCTCCACCATGGTTGTTGCTGCAAAGAAGGATAAGAGTGAGCTTCGCATTTGTATAAACCCCAAGGACCTGAACCTTGCCATTAAGCGCCCACACTACCCCATGCAGACGGTGGAGGACGTCGCTGCACAGGTTGACCCGGCCACTGTCTTCTCAGTCCTCGATGCCAAAAGCTCTTTCTGGCAGATACCGCTGGATGAACGTTCCTCATACCTGACCACCTTCAGCACACCCTTCGGCAGGTTCCTTTTCCTTCGCATGCCATTCGGGATCAATTCTGCCAGCGAAGTCTTCCAGCGCATCATAGAGCAGCTGTTTGCCGGTCTGCCGTGTGCTATCATAGTCGACGGCATCCTGGTATACGGGAAGGACGTCGCTGAGCACGACCTCCACCTCCGCCAAGTCCTGGACAGGGCTCGTGAGATCAACCTTAAGCTTAACCCTAAGAAGTGCTGTTTCCGCGTCCCAGAGGTCACGTACGTGGGACACGTCTTCACAGCTGAGGGGCTGAAGCCTGACCCGCAGAAGACGGCTGCGGTCTCTGGGATGTCTGCACCCGCCGACGTGCCCAGCCTGCAGCGCTTTCTGGGCATGGTGAACTACCTGGGGAAGTTCATCCCCGACCTCAGCGAGCTGAGTGCGCCCCTGAGGGAGCTGATCAAAAAGGACACTGCCTGGGCTTGGTTCCCGAAGCACCAGAAGGCGTTTGACATCCTGAAGTCCAGGCTGGTTAGTCCCCCCACTCTCAAGTTCTTCGACTTGCAGCGACCAATTGTCCTCACCTGCGACGCCTCGAAGTTCGGTCTTGGTGCCGCTTGCCTGCAGCTCTACGATGGCCTGCAGCTGCCTGTCTCCTACGCTTCTCGCACCATGACCCCCGCTGAGCAACGTTATGCTCAGATCGAGAAAGAGCTCCTCGCCGTGGTGTTTGCCTGCTCGAAGTTTAAGGATTACATCCTGGGCAACACCTTCACTATCGAAACAGATCACCAGCCGCTGGTCACGATCCTAAATAAACCGATCCACGTCGCCTCATCCCGCTTGCAGCGAATGATGCTGCAGCTCCAGAGCTTCACGTTTCGGGTCGTGTACCGCAAGGGCAAGGACATGTTCGTGGCCGACACGCTGTCCCGCGCACCGCTGACGTCCACTACCCGACACCCGTACGAATCGTCTGACCTGATGGTGTTAAACGTTAACATTGTGCCTTCACAGCAGATGCAGTCCCTGGTCCAGCACACTGCCAAAGATCCTGCCCTGCAACAGCTTGCCGACGTCATCCGGCGTGGTTGGCCTGACCGTCGCTCATCCTTGCCGGCTGGTGCCGCGCCCTACTTCCTGGTCCGGGATGAGCTTGTGCTGCACGACGGTGTGGTGGTGATAGGCCACAAGGTTGTGGTGCCTGCTGCGCTGCAGGACCACTATTTTCAAACCGCCCACAGCGGCCATCCCGGGGCCGAGGCCACTCTGTCCCAAGCCCAGAGCCAGTTCTATTGGCCCGGCATGGTCCCGGATATCCGGGAGAGGATCTCCGCCTGCTCCACCTGCAATAGCCTCTCTCCCCATCAACAACGGCAGCCGCTTCTGCAACAGCCTGCCCCCGATCTGCCATGGATGGCAGTCGCCACTGACATCTTCGAGTGGCGTGGCAAGCACTTCCTGGTCCTTGTGGACTCCTACTCCAGCTGGTTCGAGGTGGACCAGCTGCCCTCCCTCACATCTGCTGCTGTCATTGGGAAGCTGCGCCGCCACTTCGCAACCTTTGGCTCCCCTGCGAGTTTGCAGTCGGACAACGGTAGCCAGTTTTCAAGTGCGGAGTTCCGCGATTTCGCTGCCACCTGGAACTTTCGTCACTTCACCAGCAGCTCCGAGTACCCGCAGAGCAACGGCCTTGCTGAGCGCGCCGTCCGCAGTGCCAAGGAGCTGCTGGAGCACTGCAGACTTTCCCGGTCGGATTTTCACCCGGCCCTCCTCAACCTCCGCAACATTTCCCGAGACCCTGCCCTGGGCTCGCCTGCTCAGCGGCTTATGTCCCGCACCACGCGCCCTCCGATCCCTGTGTCCCAGCGGTCCCTGGTGCCTTCTGTCCTCCGCCCTGCTGCCGTCAAGGAGCGCATTGCCCAAAAGCAAGAAATACAAAAACGCTCCCACGACAAGTCCTGCCGTCCCCTTCCGCATCTGTTCCCTGGTCAGGTCGTCCGGATGCAGTCCCCCTCCGGCCACTACCGACTGGCGGTTGTCGTCAGCTCTGCCGGCTCACCGCGCTCTTACCTCGTCGACCACGAGGGTACCATTTACCGCCGGTCCCGCCAGCATTTGCGGCTGGTCAATGAACCCGCACAGCCTCCTGCTGCCCCTTTTGCCCCCCCGATTTCTTCCTCTCTGCCTACCGCTCCTCGCATGCCCAGCACTCTGCCCTCTCAGCTCTTTGTGCCCCGCTTCCCTGCTGCCAGTCCGCCCTCGCCTGTTCGTTTGCCCGCCTTTGTGCCGGTGTCCCCTCCCCGGTCTCCGCTCCATCCCTCTCCTGCCCGATCTCCGGCTCGTTCGCCCGCTCCCGCTCCCGCTCCTGCTCCTGTTCCTGTTGTTCCTGCAGAGGAGGGGGAAGGCGAGTTACGTACCCGCTCCGGGCGGTTGGTCAAGCCGCCTGTACGTTACGGGGAATTTGTTTAACTGTTGCCTGACTGTGTGTGTGTGTTTAACTGCTTGTAGCGTATGAGTTGTGGTCGCCCTGTCACTGCTGTACTGCTTTGTTTCCAAGGGGAAGGATGTAGACTAGTGCATGTTCCTTTAACATAGTGACCTCACCACTACTAACCACTCCCCATATCACCAGTATAATTGTAACCTCCCCACCTCTAGATCGCTCTCTAGCTCCGGTGACAGTCCACGGACAGCTAGGACAGTAATGTGTATCAGTAGTGTGATCAGTAATAAAACAGTAGTGAAGACATAGTTCGCATACACTCGTCTTTACAATCCCCACCTCTATTTTCTAGCTTTATCCTCTCTACTCCTGTAAGTCTGAAGAAGGATTCAGACCCGAAACGATGTTTGTCCATTCGCTCCACAGATTCTGACGTACTGAATTCTTACGGCACTTTGTGGTTTGTTCAAGATTCCATCATCTGCAGTCTCTTGTGTCTCTAATATAACTAAGCCATCTGTTTTGGTGATAAATGGTGGCCAGGACAGAAAGATTCAATGCTCTTCAAGCAGCTTTGAGGGATCTTTCCATACCACTGTGAGGTGAAGGTTCCTTGGTTTAGCTTCTCATTCCAAAACCAGTTCATTGCCGAGTGTAGCAGAGCATTACTTAGAACAACTGCTTACGCCCCTTGAGTGGGTATTAAATCCACAATTTCCTGAGCTGCAAATGCAAGCTCTGAATCTTGACAGAAGAAGGGTTTTGGCCCGAAACGTCGCCTATTTCCTTCGCTCCATAGATGCTGCTGCACCCGCTGAGTTTCTCCAGCATTTTTGTGTACCTTCTGAATCTTGACAAGCTGAAGGAATCCAAAGGCTGCAGATATCAGTGCGACCAGCAGAGGGGGTCAGCTGCACAGTGAATACACTTGTGTTCAAGAAGGAACTGCAGATGCTGGAAGTTGGAAGGTACACAAAAATGCTGGAGAAACTCAGCGGGTGCAGCAGCATCTATCTATGTCTGAAGAAGGGTTTCGGCCCGAAACGTCGCCTATTTCCTTGGCTCCATAGATGCTGCTGCACCCGCTGAGTTTCTCCAGCATTTTTGTGTACCAGTGAATACACTTCATTGTCAAAGTCCTCAGTAGATGCATCAGGCTTAAGACAAGAGGCAAGGGTCAAGAATGTTTTTACTGGCATGTGTCACCAAATGGAACAATTACATTGTTACTTGCAGCAGCACAACAGATATGTTGACATAGTACTTTTTAAACAATTAATTATATTAATTTAATTAGTTTACTAAGCTTAATAAATTTAGCATAGTTTAGTTTATTATTGTCAAGTGTACTGAGGTACAGTGAAACACTTTTGTTGCGTATCATCCTGTCAAATAAAAGACTATAGATGATTTTACTTCGGAGTCACGTGAGTGACTACGCGAAGAAAGGCCGTCCGTCTGCGTGCGCGTCATTACGTCTGAACGCAATGCGCGATGGACTGGCAGAGGCACTGCGTCCTCCCAGGCCGTTAGGATGGCAGGTAAGGAAAGTTGAATCACTTACCTGCGTTCTTTCGGACTTGAAACTTTTTGTAGTTTCAGGGCCCAGATGTTGAGGAGACGGTCCGCGGGGAAGTCGGCTGCCGAAGACCGCAGCATTTCCCAGTAGCGGGCAACGGTGTTTCCCGACATTTAGCGCGGGCAGCAGATCGGCAGGAGACTTGTTGCAGGAGGAGAGCTCCGTTGATGGTCCTGCAGTAAGGGAAAATCCACCCGCAAGTCAAACAAACCCGTTGACTCAGAAGAGTCCGGGGAGGGAAAGGGATACCCTCCCTCAACGGGGAGCGTCTGAGGACGACTCTCCCACATAGGAGCAACTTTTTTAGAAGTTGCTCCAACAATGACCTGCTCTAAGGAGAGAGCTGTGTCAGCCCGGGCCTACAGCAGCAGGCAGTACTGGGAGCCTCGCATAATGGGGCAACCCAATGTCTTCCCCATTGGAGGGGGAAGTACATATGGAAGAAACCACTCTGAATCAGAGTACAAAAGCAGGGGGGGGGGGGAACCTTCCCAGGGACAAGCTGAAGAAAGGAAGTAAGTAAGTAACTTTTACTTATATAGCACTGTTTAAATTAACTTGCACCAAAGAGCTTTACATAAAATAAATAATAAGCACAAAAGAAAAGAAATACTTCTGCAATCATCCAGGTTCCACTGGATGCTTCCCTGGATAGAGATCTAGAAAATGTCTCCTGCTCTGAGGAGAGGAGCATTCACGGTCAGTTTCAGTCTGACCCAAAGCAAGAATCTCATTTAGGCCCGCTGGAGGGGCCATGTCAGCGCAGGTATCCTCAGGGGCCTGCGGCAGCACCAGTTTTCAGGGCTAACTACAAATCTCAATCAAGGTACCAACGACAAGCAAACTTCATCAGTAAGCGACAACACACCCCACACCTCCATAGGGGGTAAGCAATTCACTGAAGCCAGTGGTAGCTTGAAAGCTGGGCACGGAAATATGATCAGAGTCGTCTTTCAAGGCAGACTCAGAATTATGGCCAGAATTGTCCGACAAGGCAGGCTCAGTATGATAAGGTTTTCAGACCAAGACCCAAGCAGAGGTCAGGAGAAACATGGAATCCACACTTCCTACCAGTCCAACTCCCAATCAAGGAGAGAAAAGGAACCCGCATCAGGGGCCTTTGGGCTTACCACAAGACCACTGGTAGCCATGGAGGTAGGTGGGTCTGGGTTTACTGAAACAAGGGATTGTGGACCAGTTACATGTTGGTACTTTTACTCTTGTGTTTTTGTTCAAAATGACAATAACATGAATTTCAGATCTGGTTTTAAAAAACAGATAACAACATGTGATTATTTTTTACTGCACAACATACATAGGTTCCAAGCAGACTTGGAACTCGGACCGGAATTGTCTTCAAGGCAGGCCCAGTATTTTGGGCAGGATTGCCTTCCAGGACAGGTGACAGATGGAGGATGTCACTTCATCCAGGTTTAACTCATTTGAGCAGTACAGACCTTTAGAAACAGCAATTTTTTGTTACGGTCTAACTACTGTTTTATAGGAGCTTCCTATGAAATGGTCACATGGCATGCATCGACCTCAAAGATGCATACTATTCGGTATCTATTCATTAAGAACAGGAGATATTTGACGTTTAACTGGATGGCATGGCTCTGCCAAATGGGTTGACATCAGCTCCTAGACTATTGACTAAACTATGGAAACCAATTCTGGGACTACAAAGGTCTCAAAACCACATAGTAATGGCATATTTGGAGGACATTTTCATTTTGGAGTCACCAAGAATTGGCAGAAGCATCAGTCAAGCAAACCAAAACCCTGTTTGAAAGAATTGGTTACCTCATCCATCCAGTTAAATCAAAATTGACACCTACAAGGGTAATTGATTACCTAGAATTTACTATCAAAAACAGTAAATATGTTGGTGACTTTGCCTAGGGGCAAACAACAATATTAATTAAGCCTGCAATGACCTGATAGTCAAATTCTAGCCATCTATCAGGCAAACAGCGAGTGTAATTGGCAAATAGTAGCTGCATTCCCAGCAGTACGGGCCTTTGCATTACCAGAACTTACAGCAAGCAAAGGAACGAACTCTCAGATTACATGCAGGCCGAATTGGCAAACTATGGATTGCCAGCAGAGGCCATTGTTGAATAACTATGGTGGATAACGAATGGGAGACAGCTCAGGGAAATTTTGCTTGAAAGCCATCAAGGGTTCTTCAGACCTATGCAAGCGGCTAAGGATGGGGAGTCTAAAGTTGTGGGGGCAGATGGAATGAGCAGGAGTCTGTAATTCCCCAACACATGGAATCAATTACCCAGAATTGTTGGGGGCACAATATGGACTCAAGGTTCTCTGTAGCGATATGCAACCGGTGCTTGTTCAAATTCAGATTGATAACACCACTGCGGTGGCATATATCAATTAACAAGGGTGGTGTAAAATCTGTATCTTACGACAGATTGTCGAACCTCATTTGGCACTGGTGTATCGAGAGGAATATTTGGGAAATCTACGAGGTAGATATAACACGGTGACAGATGCTGGATCACGAATGTTTAATAACAACACAGAATGGATGTTGAATCAGACAGTATTTAACAAAATAACTACACGATTTGGCATACCAGATGTTGATCCGTTTGCATCTAGACTAACCATTAGTTACCCAGATATGTGTCCTGCGAGCTGGATCCAGGAGCAAGGCAGTGGATGCTTTCTCCCTCAATTGGGGAGGAATGTTTATGTATGCTTTCCGCCAATTTGTCTCACAAACCGATGCTTGACAAAAATCAAGCAAGACTAAGCCACAGGCATATTGGTAGTGCCAGATTGGCCTACTCAAGCCTGGCCCCCAAAAACTTTGGGAATTATAGTCCAACCAGTAATGGCTGTACCCAAGAGCAGGGACCTCCTAGTGAACCCAGTTACAGGGAGCAATCATCCACTACATGAACGTATAACTTGTTTGTCTGCAGATTCTGAGGAGGCCATTTCAAGGCATAGGACTGTCCGAACAAATACAACACAGTTCGGATAACGGATGTCTTGGAGTTCCTATCAACTGTACTATAACTATAAACTAAGTTATAGTGCATCTATAGTGCCAGAGGCGTACTCTCCTCCAATCTGATGCCGGAAGCAGGGCACAGTTCGATAGGAACGCACCCCTTTACAACAAAATTCATGAAGGGAATTTACAATTTAAGACCTCCAAGGCCAAGGTACACTGTCACATGGGATGTGAGTGTGGTACAAACCCTACTTTGATAGTGGGGACCGCCTATAACTAACCCTGAAGGTGGTATGCTGACAAAGACTCCAGACACTGCAAAAGCTACGGTTGGACTACATGACCACCAATATGAACAACATAACATTCCTAATCAGGAACCTGATAAAACAGAGCAGGCCAGGAATGCCAGGGATGGAGATCCAGTTCTTGGCATATCCAGAGGACCAACGGTTGTGTGGGTGGTAACATACTAACACCACTATCTGAGAGTTACGGAGAACCTCAGAGGCTCAGAACAATCGGTCCTCATCAGCCATTAAAAAAAAAAAAATTAAATTAAAAAAAACACCACACCAAAAGGTGTCAACTCAAACCATCTCCAGATGATCAAAGGAGGTAATGGCGGTAGCAGGAGTAAACATTTATATGGTTAAATCTCACTCCACCAGGGCTGCATCTACGTCGGCAGCAAGAGCTATGGACGTGCCCCTTGACGACATCCTAGTGGCTGCAGGATGGACGAATGAAATAACAGTCCACTGGTTTTATAACAAACCCATAACCGGACTGGGGGTGTTTGCACGTACCATTTTAAGTTCTGTCCCTTAGTTTCCCCCCCAAGGTTGGGAGGGGTAACTTTAAAAAAAACTTTTCTTTCATTTAAAGCATCAGTTACTTTACTTAACTACGTAATGTCTGAATGCTTTAATGATTACACGCATCCATGGTCAATCCATTCAGTGTGTGACGCCTGCATTCGTAACCGACGTAAAATCACAGAGCTTTGAAATCTTCACGTAGTCACTCACGTGACTCCGAAGTAAAATAGTAAGATTAAACGAGAACTTACCAGTTTGAAGTTTGATCTTGATTTTATGAGGAGTTACGATGAGCGATTACGTGCCCACCGCTCCCACCCTCATACTATCAAGGTCATATGGAAGTTCTAGTTTCTTCACAATCTTACTATTCTCAGGTCTTCTTTTTATCTGTGATTTAACACCGCTGCTTTGAAGATTGGCGCGCACGCAGACGGACACCCCTTCTTCACGTAATCGCTCATCGTAACTCCTCATAAAATCAAGATCAAACTTCAAACTGGTAAGTTCTCGTTAAATCTTACTATTACAATCAAGCCGTCCAGAGTGCACAGATAAAGGATGAAGAGTACAACATTTAGTGCAAGATAAATTTGGATAAAGTCTGATAAAAGATATTTCAAAGGTCTCCAATGAAGTTGATGGGACAACAGGACCACAGTCGAGCAGGTGAAAGGATGGTTCAGTTGCCTGATAACAGTTGGGAAGAAACTGTCCCTGTATCATTTGTCGACGTCTGCGGGTGGGATGTGGAAATATTCATTTGTCATGGAGTACAGCTAAGATTCACTACATCTATTACTGGGACAGGGTATAGTCATGTGAGAAAAGATTGAACATAATGAGACAAACCAACATCTGCAGTTCGTTCCTTCACACCACATTCCATTGAGTTGAATATATGTCATAACATCATGAAGTATATAATTCTAAAGGGGTTTGGCAGGATATATATAAGAATATAAGAACATTGGAGCAGGAGCCGACCACTCAGCCCCTCTAGTCTGCCCATAGTTGTTCTGCACTTACTCTTGAATTCCATTCACCACAGTGCATCACACAAAGCGGATGTGGTCCTCAATAAATGTCTGATTTTCACCATTAGGCCACCGATAGGAAGCTGTGACAATGCCAAACACATTGTGGTCAACCACAAACTTCCCTTTAGGATGTGGTGCGATACCGCACTGTGTGTTACTGTCAGTCTGTGCTACTGGTGTTTCCTCTTGCCAACTTATTTTTACCATGAGATAATAACTGAGTCAACAAGAGTCAGGAAGGTAGGGGGACTGGAACAATGACATTCTTACTTGCTGCAGTCTTACAGGCGCATTGAAAATAACAATCACACAAAATAAATATATAATAAATTCAATGGCTCAATGATTTTATGATTATCACATGTTCCAAGATACAGTGAAATCCCATTATCGTAAACAGCTCAGCAAGATGATCCCCGTCAGTACAGAATATGCAGAACAGCCCACTCACTACAGATGCAAGGTGCACCAATTTGGCATCATTGTGAGGTCCCAACTGGAACTGGCACTAAAAAGCTGTTGCGGCGGTTGCCTCCATTTTGGTCGTCTCATGAACCAATGTCCTATAATATTATCAATTTTTCCGGCAAAACCAGACCATGATAGTGCAAGCTAAAGTATCTAGTGCAACCTTGTTAGTGCAATGTCCATAGGTAGTTTGTTGCTGAGCCAGGGTTGTGGTTATGATTGTGCAGGATGGTTCAAGAGCCATCGGGTCAAGCAGCATCTGTGGGGAGAGAGGGGTTGTCATGGTTTGGGCTGAGATTCTGAACCAGAATGTCTGAATAACTCCAGTAGTTTGTGTTTTAGTCCAGATCCCAGCATCTGCCGTTGCTTGTGGCTCCATAAACTGAAGGAAGGAAATCACTTCATCTTGTAACTCAGCGCATTATAGTCATCAGGACTCTGTGACAAATGTAATAATTTTAGGTAGTGAGCTATTTCACCCATGCCTCTTATATTTCTAGTATTCAGTTGTTTGCATTCTTATCTTCTAGTATTTCAGGTTTTATTCTGCTCATCTACTATAAACTTCCCCTCATACACCTTGATCACTCTCTAACAAATGGAATCATCACAAACATGCTGAAAGCACCTGGCCCAGATGGAGTCCCCAGGCAGTGTCCTCTGGAGCCGTACAGACTAGGTGACAGGAGTATTTGCAGACATCGTTAACCTCTCCCTCATCCTACCTAAGATGCCCACTTGCTTTAAGGAAAGCATCACTGTCCCTCTGGCTAGAACTGCCTGGGTTTATAAGTTGGAGGCTGAGGTGCTGGTGAGTTGACCCAATTCTGGGTAATTGGGCGCAGCTATGGTTCGTGGTTCGTGGGACTGTGGCCACAGCTCAGTCCAGGGTGCCACTGTTTTCCGGCAGCCAGGTGCTGTTTGTTTTTGCTGATTTTGGCTTCTTCTGGCCTGTCTATGGGTGATGGGGATTGGAATATATATACAGTTTATATATAACCTTCAGAGTCCCGTTCATTGACAATCACTCTGACTTTTAAACCTTAATTGTCAACAAAATCATCTCCAGCTTTCTAGACCTACAACTCTGCTACTGGATCCACGACTTCCTGACCCATAGACCACTGTCAGTTAAGGTAGACAACAACATCTTCCATAATAATTCTCAAGTCCCCTTCTCTGTAACGCTGCACACAGATCTCCTTATCCTCCCATTATACGCACGACTGCATAGCTAAATTCTGCACAAACTCCATTTACAAATTGGCAGATGACACCTACATAGTGAGCCAGATCTCCACACCCTCTATCACAGCCCCTCCACCCCCTCATTTCCACAGATCAGCATTTCCCTCTCAGTCCTGATGCAGGGTCTCAACCCAAAAATTCAAAGTAAACCTTTATGCCTCTGCCGAGTTTTTACAGACTTTGTTTTTTGTTCCAGATTCCAATATCTACAGTCACTTCTGCCTTCATCGCCGAGATATTGTTGTTGTTGAAACCAGAAACAATTGAAACCAAAACCAGGCAACCACAAGACTGAGCGCTGGTTTCTTGCACAAACCGAGCTCAGACTCACCGAAGATAAAGCAGCCTCCCTGGGAGGAAGTCCTGAGCCTTGTTGGCTCAGCAGAGACCCGTGTCAATGGGAAAGGCTGTGGTTCACCACCGCTCCCCCCCAGGATGTGGTACGGGACCGCACTGCTCAGTGTGGACAATACGTGCTGGAAGCAATGATGGGCTGGAGGGGAGCCCCCGGGAGAAGTAACAGCTGAGCAAAATCGGATTCCGGAAACCATAGGGTGAGGGTGGAGGCATCAACAGATGCCCCAAAGCCGAGACTGACAAGCCGTTTCAGCAGGTGAGCCGACATCACCTTAATTCGGCCTAATTATGGGCCTCTCGCACAGGCGATTTTTCAGCGGACTGCCGGTGACTGTCAAGTGCCAGCAGTTGCCTGAAAAACCAGGATCTGGAACGGCGACTGTCAGAGTGGAACACACACACACACACAATCTACAGACTTACGAGTG
This sequence comes from Amblyraja radiata, assembly GCF_010909765.2. Taxonomy (NCBI): domain Eukaryota; kingdom Metazoa; phylum Chordata; class Chondrichthyes; order Rajiformes; family Rajidae; genus Amblyraja; species Amblyraja radiata. The sequence goes on from NC_045966.1 coordinate 46,989,420, forward strand.
GTGTGTGGAATTATGCTATTGAGATGTATATTTTGGCAAATAATAACTGACAACTTAAACTTCCACTCCCTTTCAAAGATATTGTCAATTTGCTGAGATTGATTATGTCCAATTAACAGCTAACAATTATGCCAGTTATGTCACTCCTAGGCTTGCATCTGAGTAAAATGTAATTCTAAACCCACGTGTGGTTTGCAATTTTTCCACACACCACTCGTAAGTCTGGAGATTCTTTAAATGATAAATTTAGCTTCAGAAGCATTTTCTTTTTGCATGCAGAAACCCACTTGAGAACCATGGGCAATTTAAAAATTTTCCAGCCATGTTTATCACCTGAAACTTGTTAGATACCAAAGGAATCAAGAAAAAACACAAATAATGCCTTAATTTTGATGAAATGGAGTGAGCAAATGCGATAATATCAATCTTGATATCTGCACAGCCAATGTTCGCCAACCACTTTAGCTGTTGTTGTCCCTTCAGCTGTCACTTCTCTCCACCGTCATTTTTTCTCACTTTTGGAATTCTGAAGTAGGATAAATGTCTCTCATGGTTACCCTGAATTTCACAATTATTTACAGCGCAAACATTGACCATTTTGGTGGTTTTTAACAGGTAAGAAAGTAAGCATTTTGTGTACTAACACTGTATGTTGGATACTGCGATGTCCTCCACATGGATTGAGCTGCTCCGTACGTCACGCCCGATGACCCTATGTCTCTCTACTCTGGGTAAAAGACTGTGCGTCTACCCTTTCTATTCACCTCATGATCTTACACACGTATAAGATCACCCGTCACTTCCTGCGCTCCAAGGAATAAAGTTATAGCCTGCCCAGCCACTACCTATGACTCATGCCTTCGAGTATTGGAACATCCTCGTAAATCATTTCTGCACTGTTCCCAGCTTAACAAAATCTATCCTATAGCAAGATGATCAAAACGGAACAAAATACTCCAAATGTGGCCTCGACGACAACTGTAACATAACATCCAACTTCTATACACAATTCCGTAACCATGTACCTGCACTCCTGCTCTACAACCCCCTGAGACTTACCATTGCCCTGGTTTGACTTCCCAAAATGCAGCACCTTGCACTTATCTGCATTAATCTCTTCAGTGCCACCCCTGAAGATACTCCAGCCATGGCCAGTAGTGCAAAAAAAAACTTGGCAGTGAACAGGTTAAACTCCATTAACCATTTCTCAGCCCACTTTCCCAAATGATCTTGCTGTAATTTTGATAACCACATTCGCTATCTATAATACCACCCACTTCAGTGTCATCTACAAATTTACTAGTCGTGCCATATACATTCTCATCCGAATCATTGATGTTAACCACAGGCAGCAATTGATACCTGAGGCACATCATTAGTCACAGGCATCCAGTCTGAAAAACAACTTTCCACCATCACCCTTTACTTCCTTCCATGATGCCAATTTTGTATCCTCTAAATTAATTTTGCATCGGCTAAACTCTCCCCGGAACCCATGCCATCTAACAATGCAATGGATGAGGTTGCATTTGTAAGAAGACTCCTGAAATCACCGGTCTGTTCTGGTGCGTTCCTCCTGTAATTCTGATCAATTTCCTCAACTTCACAATGCATGAGGTCCCTGACCAAATAAAGTCCCTGGCATGGAGGTCAGAGTGTGGGCTCAGTGTGGAGAATTTATAACCCTTAAAATGACCAGATTACCTGATCCTTGTTACGTGTCAGTTTGTGGGAGCCTACCTTGCAGTTACGATGCCCTGTTTCCCAAACTACAATAGTGACTGTACTTCATATGTGATTCACAGGTTAAAAACACATTGAAGACACAAGATATTGAAAGGTCTGTTAGAAACGCAAGTATTTGCTGGTACCTGTACTGGGATATTCTGCATTGACAGCTTTGTTTTGTATGACACATTGTTTTATTCCTGTTGCTGTCACTGAGTGGAGCCAGAGAGCTACAGTTATGCTGGGGATTGAACCCAGCTAGTATCTCTGTAGAGGCAAGGAAGGGCAGGTGCTGGTTTATAAAAAAATGGACAGAGTGCTGGAGTAACTCAGCAGATCAGGCATAATCTCTTGGATAGGCAAGGTTTTGGGTCCAGACCCTTCTTGTTACTGATTATAGTAGGGGAGAAAGCTGGGAGAGGTGGGGTGGGACAAAGCCTGGCAAGTGCTACTGGATGCAGGTGAAGGGGGTTTGGTTGGCATATGTTTCAACAAATACCAGTGCTGAAAGGACAAAAGGAAGTGAGATAAGGAATAGGGATAGAGAGGCATGCAATGTGATATAGGAAGCAGGGGAAGGGAGAATGTGGGGGATGGAGAATGTGAAAGAAATGGGTGCACATTTTAAGCTACCCAAGTGAATATGAGGTGCTGTTCCTCCAGAATTTGTGTTGCTTCAGTCTGGCAATGAAAGAGGTGTAAAACAGAAAGGTTGAAATGGGAATGGGATGGGGAGTTCCAATGGTTGGCAACCGGGAGATTCAGCAGGGCTCGATGGACCGAATGCAAATGTTCAGCAAAACGGTTGCCAAGTCTAGGCTTACCAATGTAAAGGAGGACACATTGGGAGCAACAAATGCAATAAATGAGTTTGGAGGATGTACATGTGAACCTGTGCCTCAGCTGGAGTGGCAATTGGGATCCCTGGATGGAAGTGGGGGAGGAGGTGAAGAGACAGGTGTTACATCCCCAGTGTTTCAGGGGAAGGTACATGGGCGGTTTGGGTGGGAAGGGATGAGTGTACAAAGGGTTTGTGGAAGATTGGTCACTGTAGATAGGGGTGGGGCTGGAAAAATGTGACTGGTGATGGGATTACATTGTAGGTGGCAAAAATATCAGTGAATAATGAGTTGGATGCAGAGGCTGGTGGAGTGAAAAGTAAAGACCAGGTAACTCTAGGGTACACACAATTGCTGGGGAAACTCAGCGGGTGCAGCAGCATCTATGATGCCTGAATAGATCACATCAGCCATTTCCAGAAATGTTCTTGAAACCCACATGGTCACAGGGAGAATGTGCAAACTCCACACAGGCAGCACCCAAGATCAGGATTAAACCCAGTCCCTGGTGCTGTAAAGCAGCAGCTCTACCAGCCACCGAGCCACCCACTGCACCACTGTGCCACACACAAGAGCTTGGTGGTGGGGGACTCATCATGGTGCTTAACCAACCCCACACGGGGCATGGACATTGTGACCACTTGTTGCACAATTCATGATTGTGGCCATGAATCCCAGACCTGGAATAGATCACATCAACCTGCCAACAGGGAGATCTGCTGCAGGAGGGACCTCAGTTCTCCACTCCTAAAAAATTCATGGAGGCCAATGAATGGAGATCGAGAGGAGATGTCTCATTACAATAGACAATAGACAATAGGTGCAGGAGTAGGCCATTCGGCCCTTCGAGCCAGCACCGCCATTCAATATGATCATGGCTGATCATCCACAATCAGCACCCCGTTCCTGCTTTCTCGCCATATCGCCTGACTCCACTATCTTTAAGAGCTCTATCTAACTCTCTCTTGAAAGCATCAGAGAATTGGCCTCCACTGCCTTCTGAGGCAGAAAATTCCACAGATTCACAACTCTCTGTGTGAAAAAGTTTTTCCTCATCTCCGTTCTAAATGGCGTGCCCCTTATTCTTAAACTGTGGCCCCTGGTTCTGGACTCCCCCACATAGGGAATGTTTCCTGCCTCTAGCATCCTTAATAATCTTATATGTTTCAATAAAATCCCTTCTCATCCTTCTAAATTCCTGAGTATACAAGCCCAGCCGCTCCATTCTATCAACATTTGACAGTCCCGCCCTCCCGGGAATTAATCTCGTGAACCTACGCTGCACTCCCTCAATAGCAAGAATGTGCTTCCTCAAATTTGGAGACCAAAACAGCACACAATACTCCAGGTGTGGTCTCACTCGGGCCCTGTACAACTGCAGAAGGACCGCTTTGCTCCTATACTCAACTCCTCTTGTTATGAAGGCGAACATGCCATTTGCTTGCTTCACTGCCTGCTGTACCTGCATGCTTACTTTCAGTGACTGATGAACAAACCTTCCTGGTCAGATGATGCAAAAGTGAGAAGCTGGTCACAAGACTGAAAGTTAGATTGAGAATAATCGCAAGTTTTCCTGAGCTGCGTTGTCATGATGATTGATTTCATCCAGTAGATGGGTTTATTGCTCTAGATTCCAGTGTCTGCAATCTCTCCGAATCCAGGGGTTGTGTTCTGATCCATCGTCTTGCAGACCTTCCAGTGATTGTTCAGAAGAATTGATTCGAGGGGAATGAGAAATGCACCCACCCAATTACTGCTAAATTATTCAACAGCAATATATCAGGATTTACATGTATCACCCAAGGTTGAAAGATTCTGTCCATGCAGAGCTAGTCAATGATTCACAGTGACAGCAATGTTAGGAAAGTGATTTTATAGCAATTTCATCAGAATCACACCAGCCATAGTTTATAACATCGAGATATATGCACATATTAATGTCATAGTACTCAACAGATTTGGCCTGTCTCTACTTAGGCTGAATTTTGTGATATTCTAGTTTTATCTGGTGTTGAGCAATTTCAATATCATTAATATTATAATGCATGTGTTGATACCTTTCCTCTCTACCCCTCTGTGCAAAGACCAGTTACTCAAATCACCTTTGGGGACATTCTCTGTCAATCCCATGAGGTACAAACGTTTGTAAAAGATCAGTTCACCCTTCCCAACTTCACTCAGTGGTCTTGTAGCTGAGAGACGTCACGTTACGGTGAATCCCAGTGGATGGTATCAGCTGTAACTGCAGGTCCCCATTGATCTTTCATTCATTGTGCATTCACCCTTCCCCTGGCCAGAGCAAAATCAAAATTCATCTCAACTCTTCCTTCTCCTGTCTCCCTTGGTATTATTGTTGCCCCTTTGGTCCTGTGTGAGTTTCACGTCGGCTTCCTTGCAACCTCACCCCAATACCGTTCAGCTCCATCCTGAGCGATCTCAGCGAAGGTGCCAGCCTGCAGCAGCATAACCTTCCACAAGCTCCCCTCAGTACCTTCTCAGTCCCACAAATGCCACATGTGACCTGGGATGGGGCAACTTCTTTACAGCCATATGACCAACACCATCTACTTTAGTTTAGTTTAGAGATACAGCGCGGAAACAGGCCCTTCGTTCCACCGAGTCCACGCCGATCAGTGATCCTCGCAGAATAACACTATCCTACACACACTAGGGCCAATTTACACATACACCAAGCCAAATAACTTACATACCAGGACATCTTTGGAGCGTGAGAGAAAACTGCAGATCTCGGAGAAAACTGACCAGGTCACAGGGAGAACGTACAAACTCCGTACAGTCAGCACCGATAGTCAGTCTGATTGAACCCGGGTCTCCGGCGCTGCAAGCGCTGTAAGGCAGCAACTCTATCGCTGTGCCACCATGGCTCACATGTCAGATGAGTTGACTGAGAAACCAGACGTTTCATTGACCTATGTGTGTCTGTTTTGTGTTTGCCTTTAATCCTTTAGTCCTGGAGAATCGGGTTCTGCTGGAAGCTCCTGATGCTCTGCATCAGTGTCTGTAGACAATAGAGGATAATGGAAGACCATCAATATGTTGTACAGCTGACTGAACTGATTCCTCTCAGTTAGAACGACCACACCCGATGTTCTCTGTGATCGTTTTGAGTGGGCACGGGTAGTTGGCACTCAGACCAAAGTGCTGCCTGGACCTTCTCACAGGAGGACTGGGATCACCTGATCTGATTGATCAGTGCTTCATTTAGTAGATGGTGTTTGATGGACTGGGACTGGGTCAGTTGGTTTCAGGTCATAGAACATGGAACAATACAGCTCAGAAACATGTAGTTCAGCCCCCAATGTCTGTGCCAAACATGATGCCTGGACCAACCCTTATCTGCCTGCACATAATCCATATCCCTTCATTGCCCACACATCCCTGTGCCTATCCAAAAGTCTTTTAAATGCCACCTGCTGCATCTGCTTCACCACCATCCAGGCAGTGTGTTCTAGGGAGTCACCCCACTTGTGTAAATCCTTAACCCATACATCTCCTTTAAACTTTGCCCCTGTCAAATTAAAGTTATTCCCTCTTGCATTTGATGTTTCCATGCTGGGTTCAAGATCTGATTGTCTACCCAGTCCTCCATTGTCTTTTGATCATTCGCGTTCACAACAAAAATGATACCTGTGGCCATATTTATAACTCTTCCCCCAGCTGCCATCGTTGTAACCCCCTCCCCTCCGCACCCCACACACAGCTTCCCTTTCAATTTCTCGGGAGCTTTGGATTGATTTTATCAGCCTGCCACTTGAGCACGGCTTCCTTCCTTAACTCTGACTACTCATTGCTATCATTACATAGAAACATAGAAAATAGGTGCAGGAGGAGGCCATTCGGCCATTCGAGCCAGCACCGCCATTCATTGTGATCATGGCTGATCGTCCCCAATCAATAACCCATGCCTGCTCCCCATATCCCTTGATTTCTCTAGCCCCTAGGTCTCTATCTAACTCTTTCTTAAATCCACCCAGTGATTTGGCCTCCACTGCCCTCTGTGGCAGGGAATTCCACAAATTCACAACGCTCTGGATGAAAAAGTTTTTCTCACCTCAGTCTTAAATGGCTTCTCCTTTATTCTAAGACTGTGGCCCCTGTGTTCTGGACTCGCCCAACATTGGGAACATTTTTCCTGCATCTAGATATCCCCTCATCCTTCTAAACTCCAGTGAATTACTTTTGGGAACAAAATCCAGAATGGCAACGTGTGATATCAGGGTATGGAGTTGGTGATAGAGATGAGCTCCTGCAATGGTAGGGTAACAATACCATCTCTGCTACATGGGAAACACAGTTGAGGTTGCTACAGCCACAAGCTGACCAGACCAATGATCTCTTTCCACACATTCTACTCCTGTCGAGCCCCTGTCCTTTCCACTGTCTTCCTCACCCAAGTGATACAGAGCTGGTTCCCACCAATCTTTCCACTTACTCCAAACTTTTCCTTGAATTGTAATCCCGAATGAAGGGTTTAAGATGGAAGGGTTTCGAACGATAAGGGCCAAACGCAGAATAGATAAGTTTGAGTAACTTGGTTGGCATGGACGAGTTTTGGCCCAAAGGGCCTGTCCATGCTGCATGACTCAGTGATTCTATAACCGGTCTGTTTCCTGCCTCCCTACATCTGCAATAAAGGACAACTGGCCAAAATTGATTTTTTTTTAGCGATCATACCCTAAGTTAATATGCAGAGTTTACATTAATGTAGTGTCTGGCACTGGGAATACCATCATTCTTTGCTCCTCTTCTGTACAAGTTAAACTCCATGCACTTACAACCATCTCAGCAGGAAGTCCAGTGACAAAATGGTGACCGCTGGCAGGAGTAGCCCCAGTTGGAAAGGGGGAAATGCATAAACTGACCTGCACACAGAAAACATTCACAAACAGCAATGTGCCAATATCTGCAGATTTGTGGATAAATAATGGTCAGGAGGTTGAGGACAACCCCTCCTCTCAGCTCATTGAGCAGTACCTATTACATTCAATTGGGGAGCAGACAAAATACTGGTGACTGTCCAATCCTCAAGACACAACCTACACAGTCCAGTTCACCCTCACTCCCACTGATAACTGGGGTTTTGTTTTTCATTTAATCATTACTGTTAGTTTTTAGAATTCAGAGATACAAGCTGAACATATATCAAAATGAGCTACAAGGTGTATTTATTGTGCTGAATGTATCTGCTTTCTATTTACAGAACACATTGAGAAGCTGAAAACAGATGTTGAAACAGTTTTAAGAAAACTGGTGCTGATTTGAAAGTCATTCATCAGGAATTGCATTGTTCCGTTGAAAGTTTTGTGCAATGTTTAATCAGAGCAAGTACAGAATATAAAAGCTATTTAGCTGTTTTCTAAGCTGTTCGAAAATAAAGAATTCAGTTCACAAAAATTCTGCATACAACATATCCACCTCAGGGAGAAGAATGTATTTTTTCTTTTAAGTCATATTTTTGTTCATTATATTTGTGCATAGATTACAAGCATTCAACACCCTCATGTAAAATAGTTGCCCCATGCAGCTACTTAAGCTTTGCCGGACATGATGCCAGGACCAACACTTATCTGTCTGCACATAATACATATCCCTCCATATTCATTTGCGTATCCAAAAGTCTTTTGAATGTCACTAATGTATCTGCCTCCTTCACCAACCTGGGCAGTGCATTCTATGCATTCACCATTCTTGTGTAAAAAGTATCTCCTTTAAACTTTGCTCCCAGCCCCCTCCCCATCCGCATGTTAAAGCTATGCCCTGTAGTATTTGATATTTCCAACCTAGGAAAAAGGCTTGGACTGCCTATGCTGCCTCCTTTGCCTTTGGATTGTTTGCATGCACATCTAAAATGATTTATCTGGCCATATTTATACCTCTCCCCACTCCCTGAGCCCCAGCCTGGCTATTCCCCCAATGCAAAAGATAAAAGCTACAGCAGTTGGAAAGTAAAAAAATCAGTTCACAAAAAAAGCTTCATTCTACATTCCCGTCTCAGGGAGTGGTACATTTTTTTTTCTTTTCATTCACATTTTTGTTTGTGCTATTTGTGCATAGATGGAAGATGAATCGTCGTTCCTTGAAGGAGCCAGGTACTAAAAGAGAAAATAATCACGTTAATACAATTTGTTGGCGTATATTCGTATATCAGTGAAACTTTGCAGAAGCCTCCAGAAATTGAGAATGCGCTACTTGGTATTTCACCACAAGGAATAAATGTACTGACCATATCTGTCTCTTGGTTGGAGGGTGATTTTCCATCACAACGCCCTGTGATAATTGGAAACATCACAATTAAAGGACGACACTGGTGGATCACATTGACAAAGGACGTGGTGATGGAATACAAATGTCTGAAACATACTGTTGTTGTAACATCAGCTCAGATGTCAATGCTCAGATCTCTGGAGGGGTCCTGAACCCATTCAGAGAAAGTTGGAGTATCAACAGAGTCTCAACTGACTGTCCTAGAACATGTCAATGGGCAGCGTGAGGGGCATTGGCCCAGGATGCCTCATGGCCAGGATGCCCAAGTAGTCAAGATTTCAGACCCAATGCCACAATTTTCAACTTGATTAAACAACTAAAAAATGATTAAAAAATGAAAAAGAGTGATTTACCAGTTTGTGCTTTATCTTGGAAGGAGACAGATCCATAATGAATATCTTCTGTGTCTGTGAAGAATAAAATGAAGAACCTATTTATATAAATGTCAAGGCTTTAGTTTAGTTTAGTTTACTTTATTATTGTTGTGTCTACCAAAGTACAGTGAACAGCTATTTTTTGTGTGCTATCCAGCCAAGGAAAAGGCTATACATGAATACAATCAAGCTGTCGACATTGCACAGATAAAGGATAACAGGTACAACATTTAGTTATATATACAATATTGAAGTCTAATAAAGTCCAATTAAATAGAGCAAAATAAGAACACGATTGCTTCTAAACTAATTTAACATTGAATAATGTTCCACCAAATTCCACCATCATGCCTACTTCATCATTCAATTGTGCTGCTCTATCTTTTCCTCTCAACCCCATTCACCTACCTTCATCCATTACCTCTGACACCTTTACTAATCAAGAATGTGTCAGTCTCCGCATTTAAAAAATCTAATGGCCTCCACAGTCGTCTGAATTGCACAGATTCACCACCCAAAATTCAGGTTTCACAGATTCACCACCCTCACAATAGACTAAATAAATTCCTCTTCATTTCCTATCTAAAAGAATGTTCATTTATTCTGAGGCTATGGCCTCTGGTCCAAGAGTCTCCCACTAGTGGAAATGTCCTCTCCACATTCATTCTATCCAGGCATTTCACTGTTCGGTATGTTTCAATGAAGTCGCCCCTCCTCCTTCTAAACTGCAGCGAGTACAGGCCCATTGCCTACAAACTCTCATCATATGTTAAACCAATCATTCCTAGGAACATTCTCATAAACCTCCCCTGGACCCTCTCAAATGCCAGCACATCCCTCTTCAGATATGGAGCCCAAAGCTGTTCACAATACTCCAAATGTGGTCTGACCGACCAGTGCCTTATAAAGCTTTAGCATTATATCTCTGTTTTTGATTTCTAGCCCTCTAAAATAAATGCTGGTATTACATTCACCTTCCTTACTACAGATTTCACTTGCAAAATAACTTTTTAGGAATCCTGCACCAACACTCCCAAGCCCCTTTGCACCTCTAATTTCTGAATTCTCTACCCATGCCTTTTATTTCTATTAACAAAAAGCATGACTCCACACTTTGCTACGCTGTATTCCATCTGTTACTTCTCATCCCACTATCCCAACCCATCCAAGTCCTTCTGCAGAGTCCCTGCTTTCTCTACATTGCCTGCCCCTCAAATTATTTTTGTATCATCCACAAACCTGGCCACAAAGCCCTCAATCCCCTCATCCAAATTATTAACATATAATGTGAAGAGTAGCGGCCCAAGCACTGACCTCTGCGACACTCCACTAGTTACTGGCAGCCAACCAGAAAAAAACTTTCTTGCCACTCTTTGCCTTCTACCATCCAGCCAACCTGCAATCCGTACTAGTATCTGGCATTTGATACCACGGGCTCTTATCTTCCTTATCAGCCTCACAATAGACAATAGACAATAGGTGCAGGAGCCCTTCGAGCCAGCACCACCATTCAATGTGATCATGGCTGATCCTCCACAATCAGTACCCCGTTCTTGCTTTCTCCCCATATCCACTGACTCCACTATGTCCAAGAGCCCTATCTAGCTTTCTCTTGAAAGTAGCCACAGAACCGGCCTCCACCGAGGCAGATAATTCCACAGACTCACAACTCTGTGTGAAAAGTGTTTCCTCATCTCCGTTCTAAATAGTTTACTCCTTAAAGCCCTGTCCCACGGTATGAGTTCATTCCAAGAGCTCTCCCAAGTTGGCCCTGATTCAAACTCGGAGATTTACAGTAATGTCCACTCGTCGGTACTCGGGGCCCTCGTGGACATTTTTCAACATGTTGAAAAATCTTCACGAGTCTTCCCGTGCTTACCTGCCGTTAGTGAGTCTTCGCAAGTATCTGCCGTTAGCGTAATGAACTGCTAAGAGACGTCCCCGAGCTCCGACGTACCTGCTACGTTCATTCTCCGTGCTTACCACAAGTTTGATTTTTTTTCAACTCAGAAGAGCTCTTGGAATGAACTCGTACCGTGGGACAGGGCTTTTATTCTTAAACTGTGGCCCCTGGTTCTGGACTCCCCCAACACCGGGGACATGTTTCCTGCATCTAGTGTGTCCAAACCCTCAATAATCTTATATGTTTCAATAAGATATCCCCTCATCCTTCTAAATTCCAGAGTATACAAGCCCAGCAGCTCCATTCTCTCAGCATATGACAGTCCCGCCAACCCGGGAATTAACCTTGTGAACCTACTCTGCACTCCCTCAATAGCAAGAATGTCCTTCCTCAAATTTTGAGACCAAAACTGCACACAATACTCCAGGTGTGGTCTCACTAGAGCCCTGTACAACTGCAGAAGGACCTATTTGCTCCTATACTCAACTGCTCTTGTTTTGAAGGCCAACATGCCATTCACTTTCTTCACTGCCTGCTATACCTGCATGTTTACTTTCATTGACTGATGAACAAGGACCCCCCAGATCCTGTTGTACTTCCCCTTTTCCCAACTTGAAACCATTTAGATAATAAGAATCTACCTTCATGTTTTTGCTACCAAAGTGGATAACCTCACATTTATCCACATTAAACTGCATCTGCCATGTATCTGCCCACTCACCCAACCTGTCCAAGTCACCCTGCATTCTCATAGCAACCTCCTGACAGTTCATACTGCCACCCAGCTTTGTGTTATCTGCAAATTTGCTAATGTTACTTGTAATCCCTTCATCTAAATCATTAATATATATTGTAAATATATGCATGTGGCACCATAATATATACATGCGGCACCTTATCAAATGGTTTCTGAAAATCTAGGTAAACAACATCCACTAACTACTTTGTCCTGCTATTTACTTCTTCAAAGGATTCCAGCAAATTCATCTGGCAAGATCTCCCCTTCACAAAACCATGCTGACTTTGGCTTATTTTATCATGAACTTCTAAGCACTCTGTAACCTCACCTTTGGAATCTGTGGAATTTTCTGCCACAGAAGGCAGTGGAGGCCAATTCACTGGATGTTGTCAAGAGAGAGTTAGATTTAGCTCTTAGGGCTAAAGGAATCAAGGGATGTGGGGAAAAAGCCAGAACGGGATACTGATTTTGGATGATCAGCCATGATCATATTGAATGGTGGTACTGGCTCGAAGAGCCCAATGGTCTACTCCAGCACATATTTTCTATTTCTATGTTTCTATAATGGACTCTAAAATGTTATAGTTCCCACTATCCTGTTTTGCTCCCTTCTTGCACAGTGGCGGTCATTTTTGTAATTTTCCAACAGGCTGGAACCATTCCTGATTATAGCGATTCTTGAAATATCACTATTTGCCTCCACAATCTCTAAAGCCACCTCTTACAGAACTCCCTACATTTTTGTCTAAATCTCTCTATATCTCACAGAGGTCTCAACCTGCAGAACACCACTGGTCATAGATCTCCAGCCAGTATGACACCATTCCACCACTACCATCCACCTTCTATACCAAACTCAATTAGAATCCAATCTATCAAACTCCATCAATCAAAATGTGCCTTAATAATGTACCATGTCAAATGCTGTTAGTTATAAAATTCCTCTGATCTTCTTGTTTCAATGTTACCTGGCTTCTGCTGGATTGCATCAGATATTGAGGAAAGTTGAGATTTACCTTCTGCTTTCCTCTTTGATTGTGGAGGTCTCTGTGCTTCATTTCCCAAACCTGTTCAGACAGAGGTCAGCACTTAAAATGATTTTGCTTTGCTTTTAAATTCACACACTTTAAAAAAAAACTTGAGATGTCCATGAGCTCAGATGTTTCAGAGTATCAAAAACATTATAACCATATATAATCAATTATTTTCTAATCAGGCTTGGTAAAACTGCACTGTCTAAAGTGTTTAAAGGTATTGGGTTCATGACCTGCACCAGATTACTAGTACATTATCACAGATTACCTGGACATTAATCAAAGTCCCTCTGAGAATGCCACATTAGTCTCAGAAGCATTAAATTTGAGAAATTGAATTTTTGTAAAGATAGAAATAATTAATGTACTGCATAATTTTGCATGCAAAAGTAGTCAATGGGTTGAATGGAATTATTTATTTTATAAAGAGAAAACCGTGAGTGTAAATAAGTGTCAGGATGTCTTCAAGAATTGAGTGTTCCATGTGTTGGAGACCTTCATGAATTGTTGCACCAGGCACTGCTGTTTAGTTGAGAGTTACTGCCTTCAGTAAAGAATGTTCTGTTCATACCCTGGTAACTGTCTGATAGACTCCATGTATAACATATATATAACATATAACAATTACAGCACGGAAACAGGCCATCTCGACCCTTCTAGTCCGTGCCGAACACGTATTCTCCCCTAGTTCCATATACCTGCGCTCAGACCATAACCCTCCATTCCTTTCCCGTCCATATAACTATCCAATTTATTATTAAATGATAAAAACGAACCTACCTCCACCACCTTCACTGGAAGCTCATTCCACACAGCCACCACTCTCTGAGTAAAGAAGTTCCCCCTCATGTTACCCCTAAACTTCTGTCCCTTAATTCTCAAGTCATGTCCCCTTGTTTGAATCTTCCCTACTCTCAGTGGGAAAAGCTTATCCACGTCAACTCTGTCTATCCCTCTCATCATTTTAAAGACCTCTATCAAGTCCCCCCTTAACCTTCTGCGCTCCAAAGAATAAAGACCTAACTTGTTCAACCTTTCTCTGTAACTTAGTTGCTGAAACCCAGGCAACATTCTAGTAAATCTCCTCTGTACTCTCTCTATTTTGTTGACATCCTTCCTATAATTAGGCAACCAAAATTGTACACCATACTCCAGAATTGACCTCACCAATGCCTTGTCCAATTTTAACATCACATCCCAACTTCTATACCCAATGCTCTGATTTATAAAGGCCAGCACACCAAAAGCTTTCTTTACCACCCTATCTACATGAGATTCCACTTTCAGGGAACTGTGCACAGTTATTCCAAGATCCCTCCGTTCACCTGCATTCTTAAATTCCCTACCATTTACCATGGACGTCCAATTTTGATTTGTCCTGCCAAGATGTAGCACCTCTTCCTCGACACCCTTCGTCTCCCTCCGAGACGCAGGGAGGCGTGTCCTGTACAGGCTCCTCCTCCACACCCTGCACTTCCTCGCCCTGGTCCACCGTCCGGACACCAAGTGGCGGTCGGTGCTGCCTTCCGGTCGCGAGGGGGGCCACCGGTGGGGGTCCCTCTACGCAGGGATTCTCCCCCTCTACATTGGGGACCTGGGGTGGAGGGTATTGCACCGAGGTGTTCCCTGCAACCTGTTTCTCTCGTGGTTCACAGACTCGCCAGCCGCCTGCCACTTTTGCGGGCTGGAAGAGTCTGTGTACCACGTGTACATGGAGTGCGTGAGGCTGCAGCCACTGTTTGAATATCTAAAGGGGCTGCTCCTTGCCTTCTGGCTGCATTTTTCACCCACCATCCTCATCTTTGGACACCCTGTGCGTAGGGGAGAGGGTAGGGCTGAAGATGTCCTGGTTGGGTTGCTCCTGGGCCTGGCCAAGCTGGCCATCCGCGAGTCATGGCGCCAGACATTGGAGGGCTCTACCCGAGCCAGCTGCCTGCCCCTTTTCCGGGGTTACCTTCGTGCCCGGGTAGGATTAGAAAGGGTATATGCCCTGTCTGCGGGCACCCTGAGGGAGTTCCGGGACCGCTGGGCTCCGCAGGGTGTTGAATGTATCCTCAATAAGGATTGTATCATAGTTGTATAGTAGTTTATTATGGATCCATGTTTGTATTGTATTATGGTGGTGGGTTCTGGCTTGTTTTATTGTAGTGTAATATTATTTTTAATAATTGAAAAATAAAGAAGAAAAAAAATAAATAAATTAAAAAAAAGATGTAGCACCTCACACTTATCAGCATTAAACTCCATCTGCCATCTTTCAGCCCACTCTTCCAACTATGTGCCATAACATAGAAAGATACCCTCACACACACTAGATTGGAAGAGTATCTGAGCATATAATTGAAAATGACACTCCACTGTCGTATTGAGTGATTGCTGAGGTACCACCTGATCAGAGATTATCATTGTGATTATTTGTAAAACTAAGATCTTTCTGCCCTCTCAGTTGGACACAAGATATCTCAAGGCAAAGGATATTGCTCATGACAACATTGGTATCCTAGACATGGCAATGTTTTAGCAAACTGAACAAAAAAGTGAAATCCACCTCCTCAACAACAGGAACGCAAACACATTTATGCATCTGATCCCATTTAAATGTTCTGTTCTCTTCAGCACATTGAGAAAATTGTCAGTGCAAGTTTTTAGAATCATATGTTCATTAAGAACTTCATCATGCACCTTACCTCTCAGCTTATGAATTCCCAGAAACAACACCACTGCCAGAATGAAGATCAGAGAAGTCACGATGCCAATAATAATATTTTGTTTTGGATAGGAATTATCTATCGGAGGAATAATTGGATTTGGAGAAGAATTATCTGTCAGAAAAATAAGCACAGATGTTATGCACGAAACACATAAAGGAATTTTCTAAACCATCATTCCAAAGCATTTCCAATCTTATACATGGATACCATTCCTATCCATGTACATGTCTAAATGTTGTTGTACTACCAGTCTCAATCATCTCCTCTGGCAGCTTGTTCCACTACCACTCTGTGAAAAAGTTACCCCTCAATTTCCTACTAATTTTTCCCCTCTCAGCTTAAACCTATGGGTTTTGATTCCCCTACTCTGGGTAAAAGACTGCATTTACCCCATTTATTCCCATCATGATTATATACATCTTTATAGTCCCATTCCTCACTCTCTTGCCCTCCACGGAATAATGTCCAAGCCTGACTACTTCTCCCTATAGCTCAGACCGCCCTCCGGCCCAGACACCATTCTGATAAATCTTTGCTGCAGCTTAACAAAATCTTTCCAATAACAGAGTGACCAAAACTGAACACAATACTCCAAATATGGCCTCACTTTGCCATGTACAACTGTAACATAACATCTCAACTTCCATACTCAATACTCTGACTGATGCAGGCCAATGTACTGAAAGCCTTGGCCAACCTATCTACTTGATCCCTCTGCTCTATAACACTCCCTAGGGCGATGCCTCAGGGCAAAGGCAACTCAGACTCTGGGCTGTGACTGAAATAATAGCTGGAAGAGAACTGTTCACAACTGGGTGGCTAATGGCTTCAAACATCAATCCTTTCTAACCAGGAGCACGAAACCTATAAATGCTGGAAACCGTCAACAGATCAGGCAGTGTCCATGGGAAGAGAAATGAATTCAGAGTAGTTTATTGTCGTTTACACAGTGCAATAACGTTCCGTGTTTGATGCCGCTCATTGATTAAATAGTACAACTGATGTAACTGGTACAATGTGTGCAACGAGGAATGCTCAACATAGCAGAATGGTGCAAAGATTGTAGAACAAACTGAAGTATTGCAAAGTTACATTTTCTAGGTTTGTTGCAAAACCTACCTTCAGCGGGGCTGCAGATCTGTCCCAGCCCGTGTGCGTGATTTTGGCGCTGTTGAGAGGGGGGGGGGGGCGGGTTTAAAACACGATTTTCCCTAGGCTATTCAAATCGAGGTTGTTCAGCCTACTTAGTTGCTGATGAAAAATCGCTGCGAGGTTCATTCGCTGCAGCTATTTTTAATCCTAATTGGTTAATTTAATTGTTATAGTAGGTTAAGAATTATCCTCTAAACTCGCGACCGCCGACAATGGGACGGATCTCATACAGGGGACAACGGAAGGTAGGTTGTTTATATTTACATTAAAAAGGGCTTCTTAAGATCCCTTTATACAAAGTTTTATGTTGCGAGCAGCTAATTTGGGGCCCCATTAAATCCCGCAGTATTTTTCTGGGCATATGGGGTACAAATCTACCGCAATGGAAACATTCCAAACCAGCGCGTTCCAGAGAGTTCCACAGGATCCCACTCAAAAGCTGATTTAAATGGCCATTAATTTACAGCAATTGAACACTAAATTCCTTCCATTTGGCCTATAAATTAATGTAAATGAGATTTAAAAATCATGTTTTATTGTGAATTCTTTGTGAATGTTATTTGGACACAGGCTATTTAAAAATGTTAATCTTTTCTTAAGAAATGGATAGATGTTTAGATCTAGTAATTGAAGTTTGGAATTAGCTACAATTGGGTAACTAACTAATTATATGCTTTAATTTCAGGTCATCCAAGTAAGATTGTTACATATTTGTTTCAGAATGCTTCAATCTATAATAACTCTTAATTTTTAAGAAAGTTATAGCCATTTCACTGTCCTCGATCACAGCTTTTGTGTTAAGTCAATGGAAAATCAATAGGGAACAGGATGCTAATTTCCGAGTATGAAAATGGCCATAACATTTTTAATACTGAAGATATGAAAGTGAATTAGGTGTCAAATTAAACTTATTTTTGTGCTTTATCTGATGGGATAAATTGCAGACTTGATTTTTAAATCTCAAAATTTTGTAACATTGCTACATGTTTAGTCTGATTCTAGCTTTCTCTGATTTTATTTCAAATTTAAGCAGCTGTATTTATTTTTATTTTTATCAAGCACTAGAGCAGCCTATTGCTATCAGTCCAGTTGGAACACACTATTCTATTGCCATGCTGCAGAAAATTCATTTATGTGTTTAGTGCATTTCTTGTAGTAAGGTTGACTAGTGCATCAATGCCACATCGTTGCCAATCTGTTCACACAAACATTTACCCAAGGCTCCAGCACTTGCAGGACATCTTAGTTAGGAATGTTAGGAACATTTCTCGGGTATGTTAATGGAACTGCAGCCGGCTGTAGTTACCCCAAAGGATGGGGAGGTTTGTGCACCAGCACCTGGACGTCAAGGTTCAAAGTCAGATCTGCCCCAGAGGAGTCTGATGGAAATAGTGATGATGACGCGTACATGGCAAGGCTTCTAAATGTCTGACAACATGGAAAAGATGTCAAGGAGTGTCAGAGATCCCATCTCCAACCTCCCGCATGGATTTCTGCAGAGCTATGAGCTCAGATTTCCACTTCGAGGGTTGGAGACACAACAGTGGGAGAGGGTGTGGGGGTGGCCTCTCCTTTGGTGCAGCGGCTGATGGAGCAGAGTTCCTACTGAGGCATGGGCAGAGGACAACCAAAGTCATCATTCCTCAGTGGAATGTTTATTTCATCCGATCCAGTTTAGTAGTTTCAGACTTCCCAGATGAGGCCAATGCGGGAACTACAGATTCTTCCACAGAGGGGGCAGGAGGAGATTGGCAGGGTGAATGAGTGGTTAGTTCGTGAGGAGTTGCACTCTTTCCATTGTTTATATAGGGCTTCTGTCTACTCTCAATGCAAGGATCTAATGCTCTCGATGCCATCCTGAATGATCCTTCTCAACTTTCAGCAGCTATGGGCTAGACATTCCCAATATTCAGTGAATGAGTCGGCACACAGGATGGAGGTGGAGCTGCTTACGGAGTGGTGCAGATCTCACAATCTCACCTTCAATGTGGAAAAGACTAAGGAAATGGTGATCGATTTCAGGAGGGCTGGAAAACAACATAACACTCCGCTGCATATTGATGGAGCTGCTGTGGAGAGGGTCAGCAGTGTGAAGTTCTTGGGACTTCATCTGGCGGATGACCTGACCTCTACGACCAACACCACAGCAGTGATCAAAAGAGATCAGCAGCGGCTCCACCTTCTCCGGAGACTAAGGAAAGCAGGTCTCCCTACTGTTCATCTAAGGACCTTCTACAGGGGCACCATCGAGAGTATAATGACCTACGGCATCACTTCCTGGTTTGGGAGCTGCAAGGCTTATGAGCAAAACCAACTCAACAGGATAGTGAAGACAGCCAGCAGGATCATTGGTGCCCCGCTCCCTTTCCGGTTGGAGATCTATAAGAAGCGGAGCATCAGCAGAGCCATCTCCATTATCAAGGACCCCTATCATCCATCACACCACATCTTCTCCATTCTGCCATCTGGGAAGAGGTACAGGAGCATCAGCTGCAAAACCAGCAGGATGCTACACAGCTTCTTTCCACAGGCAATAAGACTGGTTAATAAGATTGGCCCCTTTTATGAGAAAAGTGGAGGGAGAGCTGGTGTCCCAACACATTGTGAAGATGGGGCTGAGGAGGGAAGGTTTATTTGAGAACAGATAACAGCCGTGTCCAATCTATGGCAACAAGGAGACAGAAGGTGATGATAGAGGGGTGTTTTTGCACCTGGATGTCTGTGACTAATGATATACCACAAGATTGGTCCTCGGACCTTGTTGTATGTAATCTACGTGAATGTCTTAGAAGTGGATATGGGAGGCAAGATCAATGTTCACAGATGACAAGATGATAAGTGAAGTTGTTGATAGTATGGACAGTGGTCTTATTCCGCAGAGGGATATCAATGTGTTGGTGAAATGGGCTGAGAAATGAAAGATGGAGCTTAATCCAGACAATTGTGAGGTGATGTGTTCTGTGGTGCATATGAGGCTAGGACATACACCATGAATGTCAAGCTCTGACAAAGTATTGAGAATATCTGATCTATGTAGGATTTAAACTTGAGCGTGGGGCTTGTTGCTTACTGAGGCCCGAGAGCCGTCGGAGCAGTCGCAGAGGGAGAAGTACCCAAATCTGCAGTTTTCCAACGTTCCATTCGCATTTCAAAACAAGTGGGCTTGAGGAAGCCGCTGATTGGTGGAAGCAGACAAGAGGGAGCAGCTGATTGGGAGTCAGATCCCTGCTGATTTCTTCCAGCAGTTTGTATTGTATTGTATTATACTTTGTATGGTATCCTAGGTAAGAGGGGAGTATGAGTGCCAGGGCAGTTTACTGTTCTGGATGTCAGATGTGGAAGGTCAAGGAATCTGATAACCTTCCAGACGTCCACATCTGCGCCAGATGCGTCAAGATGGGGCTCCTAAGGGACCGTATTAGGAACCTGGAGCAGCAGCTCGATGACCTCCGTCTGGTCAGGGAGAGTGAGGAAGTCATTGAGAGGAGTTACAGAGAGGTGGTCACTCCAAGACCACAGGAGGCAGGCAAGTGGGTCACGGTTAGGAGGGACAAGGGGCAGAGGCAGGGACTAGAGAGTACCCCGGTGGCTGTACAACTTGACAATAAGTTGTCAAGTTGACAATAAGTACTCCTGTTTGAGTACTGTTGGGGGGGACAGCCTACCTAGGGGTAGCAACAGCAGCCAGGCCTCCAGTGCAGAGACCGGTCCTTTTGCTCAGAAGGGTAAGGAAAAGAAGAGGAGGGCATTAGTAATAGGGGACTCTATAGTTAGGGGGTCAGACAGGCGATTATATGGACGCAGTCGGGAGACCCGGATGGTAGTTTGCCTCCCTGGTGCCAGGGTCTGGGATGTGTCTGAACGTGTCCAAGATATCCTGAAAGGGGAGAGAAGCCCGAGGTCGTGGTACATATAGGTACCAATGACAAAGGTAGAAAAAGAGAAGAGGTCCTGAAAGGAGAATTTAGGGAGTTAGGAGGAGAGTTAAAGAGAAGGACCGCAAAGGTAACAATCTCGGGATTACTGCCTGTGCCACGCGACAATGAGAGTAGGAATGGAGCGAGGTGGAGGATAAATGCGTGGCTGAAGGACTGGTGCAGAGGGCATGGATTCAAATTTCTGGATCATTGGGATTTCTTTTGTGGAAGGTGCGACCCGTACAAAAAGGATGGGTTGCACTTGAACCCGAGGGGGACCAATATCCAGGCGGGGAGATTTGCAAAGGCTACTGCGGAGACTTTAAACTAGAATGGTTGGGGGGAGGGACTCAAATAGGGAAAGCTAGTAGTCAGTGTGTGAGGCAGGTGGCAGAGAAGGGTAGCACTCGGACATAAAATGCAGGGGAGAAAGAAGAAAAAGATAATACACAGAGAATACGAGGGGGTGGGTTTCTTAAATGTGCATATTTTAATGCTAGGAGCATTGTAAGAAAGGTGGATGAGCTTAGAGCCTGGATTGACACCTGGAAGTATGATGTTGTGGCGATCAGGGAAACATGGTTGCAGGAGGGCTGTGATTGGAAACTAAATATTCCAGGATTTTGTTGCTTCAGGTGTGATAGAATTGGAGGCGCAAGAGGTGGAGGTGTTGCATTGCTTGTCAGGGAAGATATTACAGCAGTGCTTTGGCATGATAGATTAGAGGGCTCGTCTAGGGAGGCTATTTGGGTGGAACTGAGAAATGGGAAAGGTGTAGCAACACTTATAGGGGTGTATTATAGACCGCCTAATGGGGAGCGAGAATTGGAAGAGCAAATATGTAAGGATATCGCAGATATTAGTAGTAAGCACAAGGTAGTGATTGTGGGAGATTTCAATTTTCCACACATAGACTGGGAAACACATTCTGTAAATGGGCTGGATGGTTTGGAGTTTGTAAAATGTGTGCAGGATAGTTTTTTGCAGCAATACATAGAGGTACCTACTAGAGAAGGGGCAGTGCTGGACCTCCTGTTAGGAAATGAGACAGGTCAGGTTGCGGAGGTATGTGTTGGGGAACACTTCGGGTCCAGTGATCACAATACCATTAGTTTCAATATAATTATGGAGAGGGTCAGAACTGGACCTAGGGTTGAGATTTTTGATTGGAGAAAGGCTAACTTTGAGGAGATGCGAACGGATTTAAAAGGAGTGAATTGGGACATTTTATTTTATGGGAAGGATGTGGAGGAGAAATGGAGGACATTTAAAGATGCCATTTTAAGAGTACAGAATCTTTATGTCCCTGTTCAGTTGAAAGGAAATAGTAAAAATTGGAAAGAGCCATGGTTTTCAAGGGAAATTAGACACTTGGTTCGGAAAAAGAGAGAGATCTACAATAATTATAGGCAGCATGGAGTAAATGAGGTGCTTGAGGAGTATAAGGAATGTAAAAAGAATCTTAAGAAAGAAATTAGAAAAGCTAAAAGAAGATATGAGGTTGCTTTGGCAAGTAAGGTGAAAGTAAATCCAAAGGGTTTCTACAGCTATATTAATAGCAAATGGATAACGAGGGATAAAATTGGTCCATTAGAGAGTCAGAGTGGACAGCTATCTGCATAGCCAAAAGAGATGGGGGAGATATTGAACAATTTATTTTCTTCGGTATTCACCAAGGAAAAGGATATTGAATTATGTGAGGTAAGGGAAACAAGTAGAGTAGCTATGGAAACTATGAGATTCAAAGAAGAGGAAGTACTGACACTTTTGAAAAATATAAAAGTGGATAAGTCTCCAGGTCCTGACAGGATATTACCTAGGACATTGAGGGAAGTTAGTGTAGAAATAGCAGGGGCTATGACAGAAATATTTCAATTGTCATTAGAAACGAGAATAGTGCCGGAGGATTGGCGTACTGCGAATGTTGTTCCATTGTTTAAAAAGGGTTATAAGAGTAAACCTAGCAATTATAGACCAGTAAGTTTGACATCAGTGGTGGGCAAATTAATGGAAAGGATACTTAGAGATAATATATATAAGCATCTGGATAAACAGGGTCTGATTAGGAACAGTCAATGGATTTGTGCCTGGAAGGTCATGTTTGACTAATCTTCTTGAATTTTTTTGAAGAGGTTACTCGGGAAATTGATGAGGGTAAAGAAGTGGATGTTGTCTATATGGACTTCAGCAAGGCCTTTGACAAGGTTCCTCATGGAAGTTTTTTTAAGAAGGTTCAATTGTTGGGTATTAATGGTGGAGTAGCAAGATGGATTCAACAATGGCTGAATGGGAGATGCCAGAGAGTAATGGTGGATGGCTGTTTGTCAGGTTGGAGGCCGGTGACTAATGGGGTGCCACAGGGATCTGTGTTGGGTCCACTGTTGTTTGTCATGTACATCAATGATCTGGATGATGGTGTGGTAAATTGGATTAGTAAGTATGCAGATGATACTAAGATAGGTGGTGTTGTGGATAATGAAGTAGATTTTCTAAGTCTACAGAGAGATTTAGGCCATTTGGAAGTGTGGGCTGAAAAATGGCAGATGGTGTTTAATGCTGATAAGTGTGAAGTGCTACATATTGGCAGGACAAATCAAAATAGGATGTACATGGTAAATGGTAGTGAGTTCAGGAATGCAGTTGAACAGAGGGATCTAGGAATAACTGTGCACAGTTTCCTGAAGGTGGAATCTCATGTAGATAGGGTGGTAAAGAAAGCTTTTGGTGTGCTGGCCTTTATAAATCAGAGCATTGGGTATAGAAGTTGGGATGTGATGTTAAAATTGGACAAGGCATTGGTGAGGTCAATTCTGGAGTATGGTGTACAATTTTGGTTGCCTAATTATAGGAAGGATGTCAACAAAATAGAGAGAGTACAGAGGAGATTTACTAGAATGTTGCCTGGGTTTCAGCAACTAAGTTACAGAGAAAGGTTGAACAAGTTAGGTCTTTATTCTTTGGAGCGCAGAAGGTTAAGGGGGGACTTGATAGAGGTCATTAAAATGATGAGAGGGATAGACAGAGTTGACGTGGATAAGCTTTTCCCATTGAGAGTAGGGAAGATTCAAACAAGAGGACATGACTTGAGAATTAAGGGACAGAAGTTTAGGGGTAACATGAGGGGCAACTTCTTTACTCAGAGAGTGGTAGCTGTGTGGAATGAGCTTCCAGTAGAAGTGGTGGAGGCAGGTTCGATTTTTTAATTTAAAAATAAATTGGATAGGTATATGGACGGGAAAGGAATGGAGGGTTATGGTCTGAGTGCAGGTAGATGGGACTAGGGGAGAATATGTGTTCAGCACGGACTAGAAGGGCTGAGATGGCCTGTTTCCGTGCTGTAATTGTTATATGGTTTATATGGTTATATGTAATGTGGTATATCGTGGATAATTGTACTTTAAATAATGTTAGTTGTAATTCATAGAATCATAGAATCTAATAACATGGAAACAGCCCCCCTGTCCCAACATCCATGGCGACCAGTTTGCACTCTTCCATATTTGTCCCATCTCTCATGGTCCATTACTGTCAATGCAGAAGTTACTTGTGTGATTTACCCAACACTTTTCATTACAACTATTTTAAAAGCAGTGAAGTACATGAAAGATTTCCATGGAACGGCTCCACTTTCTACAGCATCATGAAGATGTAACAATCGCACAATGAACATGTCACATGGAAAGGGAAGTTTCAATATTAACCGAGGGACACGGAGTTATCCCACGGTCCATAATCCCAGGCACTGCACCACAGCAGAGTCTCCCACACGGGCTATAAAGGAGGAGTGAGTGCTGGCAAATTGGACAATAATAAGTCACGTCAAAATGTGACCATAATTCTATGTATGAAGAGCAAACCCCGAGTCGCTTACCACTGGGCTCCTGGTAGTATGGGACAAAAAGCCGGGGCAGGTGTTGATGAAACAAACCACATCTCCAGTTCCCTCTGCCCCTCTCAGTTTTCTGAATAACCAGACTCAGTGATTTCTCTTCCACGGTCAGTGTCTTTTCTCCAACACTTTTGTCATCGTCATTGATCCAAACCAGTTTCATTGACTCAGTGACGTGAGACACAGAGCAGGTCAGGGTAACGTTGTCTCCCTCGGTCACTGCATCGGACGGTTCAGCTGTGACTGTGGAAACAAGCAGGTTGTTTATATTTTAAACAATTAGTTCATCAGTGAAAACACTGGCAGCATTATGTCTCCTACCTTTCACTGTGATTAGATCAATGGTGAGAAATGGAGAGCTTCCCGCGTCGTTCACTGATGTGTCTTTTCCAAGATAACATTTGTAACATCCGGCATCTTGAAACAAAACGGGGACAATCCTCAAACTGAAATCCTTGCCATCGAAGGGTTTCACTGACGTCACCAGTCGATTCCCGAAGTCGGCCCCTTTGACATTGATGGGCTGAGAATGTGTTGCTGATGCTATTACTTGCTGTTGTTGTTGTTGAAGGCGACGTGATGTCCAGGTCATGGCAGTACTGGAGTCCTCACGACTGTTATAGCAAACTAGGTGAAGTTCACTATGATTTGTGCTGGAGCGGTAAACTGTGTATTCCTTTTTATATAAAACTGTATCGGAGGGACAGAGGATAACTCATTTCAGTATTACAGTTACAACCACATTCTCATAAATATTTGCGGTGTTTTGTTCAGCTGATCAAGCTTCAAATGTAAATGAATTTTGCATCAAAACTCATCAGATCTTTACATAAACAAAATGTCCTGTAAAGTAGTAAATTGCAGTAAAGCTTGGATATTTCACAGACTGTCCGGGAATCTTCCGTGATGGAATGAAACCTCCCGGAGACTCCCGAGAGCGGCCCGGGAGGTGAATCTCTCTGTCAGTCTGCAGGAGGTGGTGCAGGTTCATGCTGCGGACAGAAGCAGCCCAGAGGATGCCTGCGTGGGGCCAGATCCGGACAGGTTGGCAGCTCAAGTGGGTCAGGTCTTCCCGTCCCTTCATTCCTATTATTCCCACCATCCCTCTCCCATTCACACCCATTGATTCCCTGCCCTTCCCTCTTCCCCGGGTCCTGCTCCCAGCTCAATGCTGATCTGAAGCCCGAGTCTGCAGCAGCTGGAATCACTTCAAACAGCAGCAGGACTCGGAGAGAAGGGTCAGTGAGGGGAGAGGGGACGGATTGTTGTTCAGTGCTGATGTGTGCACCGGGACCCCCAGTGTGAGTGTGAGCAGCAAGTGCTGGTGGTTGTCATGGTGACTACACTTTCTATCTGACACTTTGACGTGAGTCCTGTATCAGTATCTCACTCTGATACTGGAGCATTGATGGCAAGTTAAAGTGACAAAATACTTTACTGAACAATAGTTACAGAACGACATCACCCCTCCTGTGTTGTGTGTCTGTCACACAGAGACAAGCAGGCAGCTGCTCCACAGAGAGACTTTCTGGAAACTTCTCTCTGGTCGTTGCAGCATTTTATACAGGAGTTGCTTGTCTACAGTTGCTTGTCTATAGTTCTTCACAGGGCGCACACATAATATTACAAGAAGCACCGTGATACAAGTAGCAATGTTACAAAATTTTGAGATTTTAAAAATCAAGTCTGTAATTTATCCCATCTGATAAAGCATAAAAATAAGTTTAATTTGACATCTAATTCACTTTCATATCTCAAGTATTTAAAAAGTTATGGCCATTTTCATACTCGGAAATGAGCATCTTGTTCCCTATTGATTTTCTATGGACATAACAAAAAAGTTGTGATCGTGAACAGTCAAAAGCCCATAACTTTCTTAAAAATTAAGAGAACTGAATGAAATTTTCAGTTATCATAGATTGAAGCATTCTGAAACAAATATAAAATAATCTTACTTGGATGACCTGAAATTAAAGCATATAATTAGTTAGTTACCTAATTGTAGCTAATTTCAGACTTCAATTACTAGATCTAAACATCTATCCATTTCTTAATAAATGATTAACATTTTTAAATAGCCTAAATGTCCAAATAATATTCACAAATAATTCACAATAAAACATGATTTTTAAATCTCATTTACATTAATTTATAGGCCAAATGGAAGGAATTCAGTGTTCAATTGCTGTAAATAAATGCCCATTTAAATCAGCTTTCCAGTGGGTCCCTGTGGAACGCGCTGGTTTAGAACGTTCACATTGCGGTAGATTTGTGCCTCAAATGCCGAGAAAAATACTGCGCGATATAATGGGCCCAAATTGAGCTACTCGCAATATTAAATTTTGTATAAAAGGATCTTTAGAAGCCCTTTTTAATGTAAAAATATACAACCTACCTTCTGCTATTTTCTTTATGAGACCCTGCGGTTGCTGACGGTCGCGGGTTTAAAGATTTATTTTTAAACTACTATAACTATTATTCAAGGCCTTTAAACCTAATAATAGCTTTTGCGACGGGGTCTATCAGCGATTTTTCGTTAATAATTAACTAGGCTGAACATTTTCGATTGGAACAGCTTAGAGAAAATCGCGTTTTAAACCCGCCCCCTCTAAACGGCGCCAAAATCGCGCACAACCTCAGCGGCAGATATTCAGCGACGCTTCAGGTAGGCTTTGCAACATACCTAATACAAGTGTCTACTTAATATGTAATGGGAGGTGTTTACACTCACTGTTGTTTACAGTAAAATCTCCATTACTGGTGAGAACAATGTTTCCGTTTTCCTTCACTTCACACACATACAACTTCCCATCCTCCACTGTAACATGTCGGATCATCAGATAGACCGTGTTATTCAGGCGGATCTGATCAGTGTTGCTCGTGTTCTGCTGGGATGAGTGCATTGGTCTCCAGTGAAGACTGACTGTATCTGAGAGTCTGGAGATGGTGCAGCTGAGTGTGACGTCACTGCCCAGCAGAGGACGCTGTGGACTTGCCTCAACTGTGAAAAACAGATGAATGAGATTCAGAGTGAGTAGTGGTGTGTACAGTCCAATGACTGGGCTCAATCTCACCTCAGCTGAAAACCTAGACCAGCCCCTCATTCTTCTAAACTCCAGCTAGTCCAAGCCCAGAGCCACACACACTCATCATACGTTAAACCAATCATCACATGGGGCATTTTCATAAACATTAGGTTTTTTTTTGCATTACTTCAGACTGCACTACAATCTCTGCACCTTTGTGCTGGTGTGCGTTTAGAAACATAGAAACATGGAAAATAGGTGCAGGAGGAGGCCATTCAGCCCTTCGAGCCAGCACCGCCATTCATTGTGATCATGGCAGATCGTTCCCAATCAATAACCCGTGCCTGCCTTCTCCCCATATCCCTTGATTCCACTAGCCCCTAGAGCTCTATCTAACTCTCTCTTAAATCCATCCAGTGATTTGGCCTCCACTGCCCTCTGTGACAGGGAATTCCACAAATTCACAATTCTCTGGATGAAAAATGTTTTCTCACCTCAGTCTTAAATGGCCTCCCCTTTATTCTAAGACTGTGGCTCCTGGTTCTGGAGCCCAAAATTGTGAACATTTTTCCTGCATCTAGCTCTCCAGTCCTTTTATAATTTTATACGTTTCTATACGATCCCCCTCTTCCTTTTAAACTCCAGTAAATAGAAGCCAAGTCTTTTCAATCTTTCCTCATATGACATTTGTTGCATTTTGTTGCACTTGTTGCATTTTTTACTGTACCTTTCATTAGAATTTACTCTGAACTTTATCTGAATAATTGATGTGTTTTATCCAAATGTATATGACAATTAACATATAAATCTAAATCTGAATTTGATATTGTTCAGACTACACAGACATTGTGTGTTCCACACGTTAGCAGTGTTCACACATTTTGTGCACATAACATTCTTGATCCTCATGCTGCATCCTGAGATTGTATAAATTCAAGTGTTTCAGAGGTTTGTACATTGGATTTCGCTCCTCGGGGACTGGTGGCAGAACGTCCATGGATTGTAGTTCTATTCCACAATGCCTTTGCATTGTCTGCACCGATCTTCAGTGTGTCCCTCAGCACGTACTCCTGCAGCCTAGAATATTCTGCAATGGAGATTTTGCTGAGGAAAGCATCAAGATCAAAGTAGTTGGATCCAACCACTTTCACTCTCTCAGCAAACTTTAAAGCTATGAACTATTCCCAATCCCTTTACACCTGTGGAGAATTATTTACAGGAGACAAATGCCTTGTTCATCCTCTGCTTAAGCTCTCAAGCTATTAGAATGTTCTGAATGGCACCAACCTTTAGATGTAAACACATTTATTAACATTGAATATTTCATTTTTTTAAATAATGGAAGTCTCAAATTCTCCAAACACGATTAATTTTGATTCGTGAAGAGTCTCCACCCAGGCACCGGATCCGGGAACAGTTTTCCCGGTGCCTGTGTCGGGGAATATCAGCGTATTCCTGCACCAGTCCTGGTCTCCACATGGAGAAGTGAACGAGAGCGTTGGCAGATTCACTACAGGAACTGTCAGCATGTTCGGGAATTCCTTGTTGTGCAACACGTGGTTGGAAGTCCTGAACCTGTTCATATTCACACAGGTAAATGCCGGCTGTTCCCATGGCACTGCTGGTGCAACCGTCAACACTCTGACCAGTGAATGCAACAAAGTTTAGATGTAACAGGATTGATAAATGTGTCCCTGTCATGTCTCCCCCGACCACCCTCTCGGTGGGAACTTTCTGACTGAGTGTAAGTTCCACAGATGGACTTCCTCTGGGATCTCAACCAAGTGAGACATGGACCTGATTCGCTGGCAACATTGAGCAGCAGTATCACTGGGGAAATTCACCCCCAGGCCCACAGAATCAATGAAGAAAAATCTTTCCCCCAATTGTTTCATTGAAAGATTCACCGGGTGGAAGAAGTCTCATAATTCCCGCCATATCTCATCATTACACGTAACGTTATTTACAGAAAAACACATTGTTGATCTGTGTCTCACCCACTCACCTTTGATCCCATATATTTCATATTGTTTCAGGATCTGTTTCCTCGGATGTGCTTCAGTCAAGGTGAACAATCCCGACCATTTAAATGTGGGCTTTTTTATTGCCAGATTAACAGTACGGTGATCCACATCCACCTCGTGGTTCTTGTCTGTTTTTTCCCAGCCATTGCCCAACTGTTTGCTCCAGGTGCCCCCGCCCTGGACACGGAGAGTTACCACTGTCTGTTTTCCCCGCCTCGAGTGTGGTTCCCATTCCCAGACAAGAGTGTAATTCCCAGGATTGTCCGGTCCTTTTAACACAATGTCGCCTTCATTATCCAAGAAATAAATCTGGTTTCTGATTTCTGTTGGAAAGAGGAAAAAATGAAGGAATTAACATTTTAAGCACATTTCCCCCACTCCATGTCTGTAAACATTAATTTTCAATTTCATTTATTTCCAGAATGTTTTGATCTCCCACAGAACCTCCAGTGAGACAGGCACAGTTTGTTAATAGATGTCTGGCTGGAATAACCTGGCCTGATCCAGGGATACTTCATGACATGAGAAGAGTGAGTGGGAGAAAGATGGTGGAAGGGCGTTTGTGTCGGGTCTCCAGCCGGTGTTCCCTGTGATGGGGTTTCCTGATGTAGGTGGGGATCAGGCGGATCCTGTACACACAGCATCCCCGGCACTTGGCGGACAAACCTGGAACAGAATATACACGGTCCTGCCTCCCTGTCTGTTCCTCATTCCTCATTGTTTGTTGTCATGTACACTTGTCATTTGGCCCGCCAGGGAATGTGTGTGTCTCCCCCCCCATGTTTTAAAAGTGATTTACAATGCCCCAAGCCATCTGTCCCCACGGCCGGGGTGGGGGTGAATCATCCGGTGTGGGTGTCAGACTCAGGAGGTTAGAGGGTGAAAGAGAGAAGGGGAGAGAGAGAAGAGAGAGAGAGGGGGAGAGAGAGAGAGACAGAAGAGGGGGGAGAGAGAAGGGGGACAGAGGGGGAGAGAGAGAAGGGGGACAGTGAGAAGATGAGTGAGAAAGAGAGAAGGGGAGAGAGAGAGGGAGAGAGAGACAGAGAGAAGGAAGATGGAGGAGAGAGGGGGGAGAAAGAGTGGGGGAGAGAGAGAAAAGGGGAGAGAAAGAGAGAAGGGAGATAGAGGGGGAGAGAGAGGTGCGGAGAGAGAGAGAGGGGGGAGAGAGGGGGGGGAGAGATGGGGAGAGAAAGAGAGAGGGGGAGAGAGAGGGTGAGAGAGGAGAGAGAGAGGTGAGAGAGAGGGGGAGAGAGAGGTGAGGGAGAGAGAGAGGGGAGAGAGAGAAGGGAGAGAGAGAAGGGAGAGAGAGAGGGGGGAGAGAGAAAATAGGAGAGAAAGACTGAAGGGGAGGGGGCGAGAGTGAAGAGGGGAGAGAAAAAGAAAGGGAGTGAGAGAAGGAGGAGAGAGAGAAGGGGAGAGAGAAAGGGAGAGAGAAAGGGAGAGAGAGGGGAGAGCAAGGAGAAGGGAGAGAGAGGGTAGAGGGAGAAGGGGGAGAGGAGAGAGAGCAGGGAGAGAGAGGTGAAGAGAGAGAAGAGGGGAGAGAGAAGTGGGAGATGGGAGCGTGGGGGTCATTTTCCCACACAAGTCATAGGTGACTGGGCAATCTGAACCCAAGCACCAAGTTGTAAGCGGCCAAAGATGCGCATCCCTCGGGACAGCCCCCACTCTCCCACGGCCACCCTCCGCGGGCTGTGGGTCGACTGCAGCGGAGGTGTGGGACAATGTTCATCCCTCCACAGTGATGTGACGGACGTGAGGGTCTGGACCAATTGCTGACAAGTCCTGCCCCACAACAACATCATATCCGTTATTTGACTTTTCTATTGAGCGGCATTCGGTTCGTTGGCTTGTAGGCGACGCCGTCTTATCGGGTAGGTGGCGTTTCGGCAGAATGGCCATTCGGTGAGTTTGCTTTTAGGCGTCGCAGCCTTTTGGTTAGTTGGCTTTTAGGCGTCACGCCCTTTCGGTTAGTTTTCATTTAGGCATCCCACCCTTTCGGTTAGTTGGCGTTTCAGCTTCGTTTACATTCAGTTATTTGGCTTCCACTTCTTTGCTTTGGCTTCTCGTCTGTCGGCGCCACGTCCGGGTACCGGGGGGACTTTACCAAGTGCCTTACTAAAATTACTGTAGACAATGCCATGTAAAATTCATGCCTACTGTCTTTAATTAGTCTATTTTGTTCCAAATGGGAATCAATTCTATCCCAAAGAATATTTTCCAATTGTTTCCTACCATTGTGATGTGAATCACAGTTCTTTAATTTGCTGAATTCTCTCTCCCCATTTTAAACAAATAAACCATTTCAACTCCCATTCCCGTACTGATCTTTCAGTCCTTGGCCTCCTCCTTTGCCAGAGTGAGGCCACATACAAACTAAAGAAACCACACTTCATATTTCTCTTGGGGATCTGACAACTTAATGATATGAACATTGAATTCTTGACTTTCAGGCAACACATCCCCAAACATCCATCCCACCTTTTTATTGACATATTTTATTTTATTTCATTTTTTTCCCTTTTCCCTTGCTCCTCTCATCCCTGGAGATATCTGATACCTCACCTACATCCCCTAACTCCAGTTTCAGTTTCCTTCATTCATCCTTCTTTTGCTTTCTCCTTGTTTACCGTCTTGATTTTAATGTAAGTATAAGAAGCCTTGGAGCTTTGTTTACTCCAAATTGCCATTACCATTTTGTGGCCTATTTTCTCCCTTCTAATCGCCCGCTTGAGTTCTTTCCTCCTTACTTTATATTCCTCAATGGCCCTCTCTGCTATTATACTCTTGAACCTTGCAGGTGTTTCCTTTCTATATTTGACCAAATTTACAAATGTATTTGGTCATCCAAAGTTCCCTTACTTTGCCAGTCGAATCCCTCCTCCTTTCTGGAACTAATTTCTGAACACAAGGTCCATTTTGGATTCCTTTCCCACATTCCACTATTCACAGCTGTTACAAAAAATCCCCCAAGACATCCCTTTGTGTAATCTTTCAGTAATCTGTGTCCACATCTGTTCCTCTATTTCTTGCTCGCTCTTGGGGGACCTCTCGTACAATTCAGTTGAATTGCTTGCACCTCTCTTATTTTCACATGGCTCTACCCATATCACCTCAATGGACAAACCATCCTCTCAGAGTGCTAACAAGATAGTTTCCCTGATAAATAGAGCAATTCCCCCATCTTTTTCCCCATAGAAACACAGAACATTGAGCTGCTAGTCATGTCCCTATCACAACCATATTTCCACAATGACCACAACATCATAGCCCCCAACAGCGATCTAGGCTCTAAGTTCATCTACTTTGCCCACAATACTGCTTGCATTGAAATAAACCTCCACCCATCAGTTTCACTATATAACTCGACCTCCCTCTGTCTGTCCTTCCTTTGGGACTTACTTATCCTCATCTCCACCTTCCCATCATACCCCTGCCTCTCCAGTTTAATCCTCCTGGTAACACTAGTGCACTTCCCTGCAAACATATTGGTCTCCTCCATTTCAGATACAAATTATCCCTCTTGTAGAGGTCACGTCTGTCCCGGAAGAGATCCCAATGGCCGAAAGATCTGAATCTCTGCCCCCTGAACCAAGTCCTGAGCCATATATTCATCTGTCCTTTCATCTTATTCCTATCTTTACTAACACATGGTATCGGGAGGAATCTGCAGATGACGAGCCCAGTGAGCATTGATAAAGATCTGTGTGTGTTTGCCAGCCACAGGTGAGATCGTGGAAGGGTTGGAGAGTTGTTATTGTAGTGAGACTCATGTCAGTGGTAGAGAAATTATCAGACCTCATCTCTTTTCCCATCCATCCCATTTGTGCCAAAGTGCCCGCCACCTTAAGCTGCTCACGTTCGCCCTTGAGAATGTCCAACAGCTGCTGGGAGACTTTCTGGACCCTGGCACCAGGGAGGAAACACACCATCTTGGAGTCTGGTTTGCTGCCACTGAATCACCAGTCTGACCCCCAAATATTCTGGGATTTGAATGGAATGGAATTGCTGGCCGGAGAAAGGGGTTGTGGTGGGACTGAAGGCAATGGCTTTGGATTCAAAGTGTTCAGTTGTGGGGGAATTCTACTCATCCAGTCCTGGATGTCCCACATGTAGTCTGGGAATGTGGAGGCTATGGTAGGGTCGAGGGAGGTGTTAGCGAGGTCGAGCTGGTGTCCACATTCAACTTGTGGAAGCAACGGTGAAACTTCAGCTGATGTCACTGAAGGGCAACGTGAGGATGAGAAATAGGAGGGGCCCATGGTAGATTGTTAGAGGGTGCCCGAGGGAACTGTGCCGGAGCGTGAAGTGGGTAGTTCTCGCCTGCGACAGGATCAATAAGTCAAGGGACAGTTCCACCCGCCTGGACTGTGGTGGGGAGATGTTGGGGAGGATGGTGTGGACAACCATGTCACACTGCTCACCGGGGGCCATTTCTGACTTTGAAAAGGGCCATGTTGATGCAGGAGAAGGGGAGGAAGCTAATTGGAGAGGCTCAGTAATGGAGCACCAGCAAGGATGGGGTGGATTTGTGGGACGTGGAGAGGAAAGTGAGATTGACAATGGGGTGTGGGTTTACACAGACAATGATAAAGTAAATTGACCGGTGATTGTGACCGGTGAAGAGAAAGCACTTACTCTGGTTGGAAACAGGTCGAAACAGGAAAACAACGAAACCGAACATCAAACCAACTGGCAAACTGCTGCAGAGAAACCTGGGCCTCATCTTGTGGATTCCCTGTGGGAAATAACGTAAAGTTTTTGACTCAGCCTGTTTTGAGCCACATATCGTCAGTACATTTGGAGTCCACGTTCATAGCTCACGGAAGGTGGCAACACAAGTAGTTAGGGTAGTGAAGAAGGCGTATGGTATGCTTGCCTTCAATGCTAAGCCCATTGAACGTAAGAGTGAGGAAGTGTCTTTTTTCTTTCTAAAGATAAAACTTCAATTGCAATTCTTCTGTTCTGATGCTGCTCACTGTGGGTCAAAAGCTGGATTATAGGGACAGGAACGTTGCCCCATCTCCCACACACTGTTACTGTGCTGAGGAATGACGCATCGATATGTCAAAGTGAGGTCCATCAGGGAATGTTGCCACCTGACCCACTACAGACTGCAGGAAAATGTGCTGAGGGATGAACTGAAGCTTGGTGCAACCAACATAAAAACTCTGTGGGGAAGAACCACAGTCTAGCGACCTTCTCCTGCTGGACATAAGTAATGAGTCTGATGGGAACACCCCTCATACAAGGAATATCAGCACAGGGGACCACATGAGTGTTAAGGTTGTTTATTGTAAAGATAAATGCTAATCCTATTGAGTATGACACTATTGAATGCAGAGACACTGAAAGTGTCTGAAGATGTTTTTATGTTGTTTTAGATTTGTATAAAACAAGGAACTACAGATTCTGGTTTACCAAGGAAAGACACAAAATAATAGAGTAACTCAGCAGGTCAGGCAGCATCCGTGGAGAACATGGCTAGGTGATGTTTTGGGTCAGGACCGTTTTCTTCAGAAATAGTTTTGTAAATGGTTTTTATTCTGCCTAAAGTTTATTTAATTTTTTTTAAAGAAATGTGAGGTTAGAAGGGCACAAGGTGTCATTATTGTATTTTCCAAGCTCATTCAGAAGATAATATAAATCTGATAGATCCCAAGAACAACGAGGGATTTTGCTTTTCCCCATATCACATTCAGGACCGGAAGCAAAACTCAGAGCAATGGTTAAGGCTGCATTAGGAGCTTGTGTGCAATTCAACCACAATGATTCATCTATTTTGAGCTCTGGGCTGTGTTCCTGTTTTTTTTTCAACTAAGGGGAGTAGGAGGCAACCGTGGCTGACAAGAGAAGTTAGGGATAGAATACAACTAAAAGAAAAGATGTATAACACAGCAAAGAGTAGCCGGAAGCCAGAGGATTGGGAAACTTTCATAAGACAACAGAAGGAAACAAAACGGACAATACGAGCTGAAAAGATGAAGTACGATGGGAAGCAGGCCAGGAATATAAAGAAGGACAGTAAAAGCTTCTTTAGATATATTAAGGGAAAAAGAGTAGCAAAGTCAAATGTGGGCCCCTTGAATGCAGACATGGGTGAAATTATTATGGGTAACAAGGAAATGGCAGAAGAGTTGAACAGGTACTTCGGATCTGTCTTCTCTAAGGAAGTCACAAACAATCTCCCAGATGTACTGGAGGACAGAGGATCTAAGGGGGTAGAGGAACTGAAATAAATTTTCATTAGGCGAGAAATAGTATTGGGTAGGCTAATGGGACTGAAGGATGATAAATCCCCTGGGCTTGATGGTCTGCATCTCAGGGTCCTCAGGAAGGTGGCTCCAGCAATAGTGGACGCATTGGTGATTATTTTCCAATGTTCAATAGATTCAGGATCAGTTCCTGTGGATTGGAGGATAGCTAATGTTATCCCAATTTTCAAGAAATGAGTGAGAGATAAAATGGGGAATTACAGACCAGTTAGCCTGACATGTAGTGGGAAAGATGATAGAGTCAATTATTAAAGAGGTAATAATGGGGCATTTGGATAGCAGTAAACGGATTAATCCAAGTCAACATGGTTTTATGAAAGGGAAATCATGCTTGACTAATCTTCTGGAATTTTTTGAGGATGTGACAAGTAAAATGGATGAAGGGGTGCCAGTGGATGTAGTGCATCTAGACTTTCAGAAAGCCTTTGATAAGTTCCCGCACGGGAGACTGGTGACTAAAATTGGAGCACATGGTATTGGGGGTATTGAGGTTTCCCTTACAATTCTTATGTTTCAATGAGATATCCTCTCATCCTTCTAAACTCCAGAGTGTACAAGCCCAGCTGCTCCATTCTCTCAGCATATGACAGTTCCGCCATCCCGGGAATTAACGTTGTAAACCTACGCTGCACTCCCTCAATAGCAAGAATGTCCTTCCTCAAATTAGGGGACCTAAACTGCACACAATACTCCAGGTGTGGTCTCACTAGGGCTCTGTACAAGTGCAGAAGGACCTATTTGCTCCTATATTCGATTTCTCTTGTTATAAAGGTCAACATGCCATTCGCTTTCTTCACTGCCTGCTGTACCTGCATGCTTACTTTCATAGACTGATGTACAAGGACCCCCAGATCCCGTTGTACTTCCCCTTTTACCAACTTGATGCCGTTTAGATAGTAATCTGCCTTCCTGTTTTTGCTACCAAAGTGGATAACCTCACATTTATCCGCATTGAACTTCATCTGCCATGCATCTGTCCACTCCCCCAACTTGTCCAAGTCACCCGGCATTCTCATAGCATCCTCCTCACAGTTCACACTGCCACCCAGCTTTGTGTCATCTGCAAATTTGCTAATATTACTCTGAATCCCTTCATCCAAATCATTGATTTACATTGTAAATAGCTGAGGTCCCAGCATCGAGCCTTGCTGTACCCCACTAGTCACTGCCTGCCATTCTGAAAGGCACCCGTTAATCCCTATTCTTTGTTACCTGTCTGCCAACCACTTCTCTATCCATGTCAGCATGCTACCCCCAATACCATGTGCTCTAATTTTGCAGGATGTTTGTTTGTGTCCTCCTTTGTGAAGACAGGTCCAAAGTACCTGTTCAACTCATCTTCCATTTCCTTGTTTCACATAATAAATTCATCTTTTTCAGTCATCAAGGGTCCAACTTTGGTCTTAACTAATTTTTTCCTCTTCACATACCTAAATAAGCTTTTACTATCCTGCTTTATATTCTTGGCTAGCTTACCTTCATACCTCATCTTTTCTTCCCGTATTGTCTTTTTGGTTATCTTCTGTTGTTCTTTAAACATTACCCAATCCTCTTGTTTCGCGCTCATCTTTGCTACGTTGTACTTCTTCGCTTTAATTTTTGCACTATCCCTGACTTCCCTCATCAGCCATGGTCATTCCATTCTCCCATTGGAATCTTTCTTCGTCCTAGGATTGAACTGATCCTGCACCTGCTGTATTATTCCTAGAAATATCTGCCATTTTTGTTCCAACGTCATCCCTGCTAGTGTATCTTTCCAGTCAACTTTGGAAAGCTCCTCCCTCATGGCCCCATAGTCCCCTTTATTCAACTGCAACACTGACACCTCCGATCCACCCCTCTCCCTCTCCAATTGTAGATTAAACCTAACCATGTTATGGTCACTGCCTCCTAATGGCTCCTTAACCTCGAGGTCCTTAATTCCAGTTCATTACAAAACACTAAATCCAGAATTGCCTTCTCCCTGGTAGGCTCCAAGACAAGCTGTTCTAAGAATCCATCATGAAGGCACTTTCTTGGGGTCCAGTACCAACCCGATTTTCCCAGTCTACCTGCATGTGGAAATCTCCCATAACAAGCACAGCATTACTTTTGCTACATGCCAATTTTAACTCCCGATTCAACTTGCGCCCTATGTCCAGGTTACTGTTTGGGGGCCTGTAGATTAGTCCCCTTAGGGTCCTTTTACCCTTACAATTCCTTAGTTCTATCCATACTGACTCCACATCTCCTGTTTCAATGTCATCCCTTGCAAGGGACTGAATTACATTCCTCACCAACAGGGCAACCCCACCCCCTCTGCCCACCTGTCTGTCTTTTTGATAGGAGGTATACCCTTGAATATTCAGTTCCCAGCCCTGGCCCTCTTGCAGCCATGTCTCAGTAATTCCCACAACATCATACTTGCCAGTTTCTAACTGAGCCTCAAGCTCGTCCACTTTATTCCTTATACTTCGAGCATTTATATGCAGCACTTTGTCCTCCGTATTCACTTCCCCCCTCGCACTGCTCGCAATTGGCCCAGACCTTACTCTGTTGTCCATTCTCGAGCTTTCCTTACCATTAATTCGAGAATCTTTTGTAATAAAAATAGAGGAGGTGGAGAGGCTTTTCAGAAGACAGAAAAGCCGTAAATCTCCAGGACCTGACAATGTTTCCCCCTCTACTCCCAAGCTCTGTGCCAAACAACTGGCATCGGTCTATTCAGACATGTTTAACCAGTCCCTGCAAGCATGTACAGTCCCTGCCTGCTTCAAAGTCTCCACTATTGTCCCTGTACCCAAAAATGCAAAGATTACTTGTCTTATTGACTACAGGCCTGTCGCACTTACTTCTGTAGTCATGAAGACCCTTGAAAGGCTTGTGCTGGTCATGCTGAAAAATATCCCAAACCCTCTGCTGGACCCTATGCAGTTTACAAGACGGGCCAATAGATCTGTGGATGATGCAGTCAACCTGGGCCTGCACTTCATCCTACAGCACCTAGACCGCCAGAGGACCTATGCGAGGATCCTGTTTGTTGATTTTAGCTCTGCATGCAACACCATTGTGCCAGAGCTACTACACTTCAAATTTTCCGAGTTGACTGTGCCTGAACCGGTACAGTCTGTCGGTGGATCACCAGCTTCCTGACAGACAGGTGAGGCTGGGAAAGCACATCTCGGACCCGCAAATGCTCAGCATAGAAGCACCGCAATGCTGCGTACTCTCTCCTCTCCTCTACTCTCTCTACACCAACGATTGCACCTCTCGGACCTCCATTGGCACCTCTGTCAAACTTGTCATGTTTTCAGATGACACAACCCTGATTGGACTGATCCAGGATGGGGAGGAATCTGCCTACAGACAGGAAATTTCACAGCTGGCGTCCTGGTGCCATCGCAACAACCTAGAGCTCAATGCTCTTAAAACAGTAGAATTGATTGTAGACTTTAGGAGAGCTTCCCCTCCCCTCACCCCACTCACCATCAACAACACCACAGTCACATCTATGGAATCTTTTAAGTTCCTGGGAACCATCAACTCCAAGGACCTTAAGTGGGGACTACCATCGACTCCACAGTCAAAAAGGCACAACAGAGGATGTACTTCCTACGACAGCTGAGGAAGCACAATCTGCCACAGACAATGATGGTCCAATTCTACACGGCCATCGTAGAGCCTGTGCTCACCTTCTCCATCATGGTCTGGTTTGGCTCAGTCACCAAGCACGACACCTGAAGGCTGCAGCGAATCATCCGATCAGCTGAGAAGGTTATTGTCTGCAACCTTCCCGCCAAGATACAAGACACAAGACACATTTATTTGTCACATGTGCCTGTTGGCACAGTGAAATGTGATCACCATACAGTCATACAATAAAAATAAACAACACAACACACGATAGAGTTCAACATAAAACATCCCCATACAGCAGAATCAAAGGTTTCCCACTGTGAGGGAAGGCACCAAAGTCAGTCATCTTCCTCTAATGTTCCTGATGTTCGCCCGTGGTCAGGGCCTCCCCGAGCCCTCCGCTGTCGCCGATCCGGGCGGCCCGATGTTCAGGCTCGCTCACCAGGATGTTGGCATTCCGACATCGGGACTGGAGGACCTCCTCAGCGGCCTGGACATCCGAGTCGGGCACCTTCTACCGGAGTTCGCGGCTCCCAAAGTCCTCAGGCCGTGCTGGGCGGAGATGCAACGCTGGTGGCCCTCGGCAAAGGACTACAGGGACTCTGTGATGTTGTTCAGCACCGCCCGCGCTGGAAGCTCTCCCAAACCACAACTCAGCAATGTTGGAGCAGCGGCCCAACGCTCCGGAGCTTCAAACTGCGTTCCAGGTAGGCATCGCCTGCTCCGCAGTGAATCCAGCGCTGCGCCGCCGCTGTTGAAGCTCTGGTCCAGTTCCTGGTCCCCAGCAGAAAAGGTAGTGCCAATCCAGTTGTAGGCCGCGAGGAGGGGGTGGCGACTGGGGGACAGTTTCCCCCTTACCCTTCGCCCCTCCCCCGCAGAGAAAATTTAAAGATTCCCTAAAACAAACTGTAAACTGAATAACTTTTTTTTTAAAAGATTGAAAAACAAACGGACTGTAGGCAGAGGCTGCATTCAATGCGGCACCCCTAGTGGATTGTTGAACTGTACACTGCAAGAGCCAGGAAGCGAGCGGGCAAGATCATCTCTGACCCCTCTCACCCTGGCCACAAACACTTTGAATCACTTCCCTCTGGAAGGCGACTCCGGACTGTCAATGCTGCCACAGTCTGATATACAACAGTTTTTATCCACGAGTAGTTGCTCTACTCAACTGCCATAAATCTTTAGCCTGCCTTTGATCTGGTATTTTGTTGGTCCATATGCTTGATCAATGGTGTTTTATCATTAATGTTTTATTATTATTAATGTTTACTGTTTTCTGAGTCATTCGTAACTGTCACTGTATGTCATGTTGTTACTTGTGGGTGGAGCACCAAGGCAAATTCCTTGTATGTAAATACTTGGCCAATAAACTTACTTACTTACTTATTGAAACATGCAGGAGTGGATTATTAGGCACTTTGAGCCTGTTCCGTCATTCAACACAACCTTCTCTGTCAATCCCATATTACAATTCTGTGCCTATAATCATTGATGCTATTTGTGTCAAAAAAAATCTATCCCCTAGATTTCCCCTGGATTCAGTTACTTGTCATCTACCATTTTTTCCGTGGGGTGAATTTTAAAGGCTTACTATATCAGAATGAAGAAATGTTTCCACATCTCAGCCCTTCAGGTCTGAAGTCTGCAACCTCTTGTTCTAGATCCTCTAGTCGCTGAAAAAAATCCATACATATGGAGTTTGTCTAGCTCTGCCTGAATGTTGTTTGATTTAGTGAGGTCCCATTTATGTCTACCAAACGTCAGTGACTACTGGCCCAGTGGCTCCTCCTCTCCTCACACGTTAGCCTTGACATTCCAAGAATCAGTCTGGTCAGCTTTGGCTGAATTCCTTCTGTGTCAGGAAAACCTTTTCTCGGGTAAGGAGAACAAAACAGTACACCAAAGGGGTGGTCTCAGGAACATATTGTAATGTGGCAACAAGACATCTTGTTACTGTGCTCAAAACCTCCAGAACTGAAGACGAACAAATATCACTTGCCTACTTACTACGTGCTGCATCACATGTCTGCTTTCTGTGACTAGTGCACAAAGACGCAGATATCTTTATCAATATTTCTGAATCAATCACAATTCATATAGTTCTCAGTCTTTCAGCTTTTTCAATAAAACATCATGTTTATCCACAATATTATGGATAGGAAGTGTATGGAGGGGCATGGGTTAGCTGCAGGCAGTTGTAACTGGCTCAGACAGACAACATGGTCAGCATGTATGCATTGGGTCGATGGGCCTATTTCCATGCTGTACAGCTCTATGACTCTATGCCGCATCTGTGTGTATATTTGGACACAAGCTCAAATGACTGAGATCACCTGGAAATCTCTTTGCATGCTATTTGCTTCTCCTAATTACTCTCAGTTTCATGTAATAAAACTTAGAAATATTAAATTTACTTCCTTGTCAAAATCATTAATGTACATTGAAAATAACAGGCTCAAGCAATGGTTTCAATGACGGCTCATTAGTCACCATGTGCCGCCCAAAATAAGTCTCGGTTCCCA
Source organism: Amblyraja radiata (assembly GCF_010909765.2). Taxonomy (NCBI): domain Eukaryota; kingdom Metazoa; phylum Chordata; class Chondrichthyes; order Rajiformes; family Rajidae; genus Amblyraja; species Amblyraja radiata. Next base: position 47,031,453 of record NC_045966.1, read on the forward strand.
GCCTGCCAAAGAATTTTCAATCCATCCCAGTGGAACATTGCCAAATTCACATATTTTAATATTCCTTGTTGATCTTTTATGCACGACTTTATCAAAGACTTTCTGAAAATTCAACACAACCACTTTTTCTCCCTGAAGCAAAAAAAAAAAACTTTTGGAGGAACTAGCGGCTCAGGCAGCGTCTGTGGACGAAAATTATTAATCCAACAATTACTTTTTTTTAAAAGATCAAAACATTGTTTTGGAAAACAGAAACAACAAACAAGGTTAGATATTGAAATCTTTTCATACAGCAGGTAGAAAACAGGAAATTTGAAATGTGTGAAAGAATAAAATGCATGCGAATAGTCAAGAGAAACACCGCTATTTTAGATTTTAATCAGTCGGATGTAGCAAAAATAATGAAATTTGTTCCCTTTTTAGTCAAGACACCATCATTGCAATAGGAGAACACATTTAAAAATAAAATTTGAAGAAGTACATCAGTTTTACAAACTACATTTCATTCATTTAATCCCGTTCATTTAATCCATTATTACTAATGAAGAATAATGTCTGAAGTTTACCGACCTTCTGCAGAGGAATTTGTGTGGAATTCCAGAGAAGCAGCAACGTGGCTTTGAGCCCAGCACAGGACAAGCTGAGGTTCCCTCACTCTACACAGTAACTGACACTGCCTCTTGTCAAACTAAATGACACTCCCCCTCCACCACAGGGTTCCGGCATCACTGGTGTTGATACAAATGGGTTAAGATATAGAATTATACAACTAATAAAAAGAGAGGTGTTTAAAATGGGAATGTTCTGAGTTCAAGGACATTTCATCTGGAATCGAACTTGCACCTTTGTGATTTTGAACATTTCGAATGGATCTAAAATGGGAGAGCTCCAGGTGCTTTGCTGCATTCTGCTGGGCTTGATGATCCTCATGAGAGTACCAGCAATCCAGGGAGGTCCTGCCATTTCATGATGAAAAAACTCCATAGAGGGTTGTGTTCATTAAAGGTACTGGAAATTCCATTGCACCCATTAGGATAAACGGAACCATTCCCAGAGAGAGGACTGGCCCTGGTGAAAGGAGAAAGAACATAATGTTTCCTCACTTGCCCCTTCATGGGAATGAGCCCACAGATTTCACCATGGGAAGCTTTCACTGTCCTAATGAATGCCCATAATTATTGGTCAGCTGAACAAAATCTCAAATGACATTAAAATAAGCACAGAGTACAGAATGAACACTGGGTGTGGATCTCAGGATCCATCATTGGAAGTGGTTTGGTCACACGACCACTCACTGAGATGGCCGAACCCTGAAGGATGTGTCTGCCAGGCTCTTTCTACAGCAGTTAGAGAATGAGCCAACACAAGGGATTGACCTACTTGACCTCCTCCTCTCCTGTCCACCTGCAACAGGTGAATCTTTTGACCATGGCTTTGGCAGAAATCAGAAGACCATTGCACAGTTCTCATTGAAGACCATATTTTGTCATTACACCAAAGTCATCCCATATTGCTCTGACTGGCACAACAGTTTTTGGAGCTGCAGAGGCTGAGACATTGACATCATTCAAGGTAGAGGATGATTGACTATATCTCTACAGAAGTCAGGAGATGTGGGGAAAGTGGGAACGTGGTGTTGAGACCAATATTGGATCAACTGTATGGGCCTGAAAAATTGTGCTCCCTCAGACTTTATTCCTTGGAGTGCAGGAGGCTGAGGGGTGATTTTAACGAGATTGTTGAATTATTGAGGGGAATAGATATGCTGAATGAACAGAGCCTTTTACCCAGTGTGGGGGTATCAAAAACCAGAGGACACAGGTTTGAAGTGAGAGGATAAGGTTTAATATGAACATGAAGGGCATCCTTTACATTCAAAGGGTAAAGGATTCAAACAAGAGGAATTAAGTATAGAAGCAAAGAGGTCCTTCTGCAGTTGTACAGGGCCCTTGTGAGACAAAACCTGGAGTATTGTGTGCAGTTTTGGTCTGCAAATTTGAGGAAGGACATTCTTGCTATTGAAAGTGCAGTTTACAAGATTAATTTCCAGGATGGCGGGACTGTCATATGCTGTGATAATGGAGCAGCTGGGCTTGTATACTCTGGAATTTAGAAGGATGAGAGGCGATCTTATTGAAACATATAAGATTATTAAGGGTTTGGACATGCTAGAGGCAGGAAACATGCTCCCGATGTTGGGAGAGTCCAGAACCAGGGACCACAGTTTAAGAATAAGGGGTAAGACATTGAGAACGGAGATGAGGAAAACATTTTCACAGAGAGGGTTGTGAATATGAGCAATTCTCTGCCTCAGAGGGTGATGGAGGCTGCTTCGCTGGATGCTTTCAAGAGAGAGCTAGATAGGGCTCTCGAAGATAGCGAATTGGAAAGGGAGAGGGGTGGATCAGAGGTGTCAGTGTTGCAGTTGAATAAAGGGGACTATGGGGCCATGAGGGAGGAGCTGGCCAAAGTTGACTGGAAATATACACTAGCAGGGATGACAGTGGAACAAAAATGGCAGGTATTTCTAGGAATTATACAGAAGGTGCAGGATCAGTTCATTCCTAGGAGGAAGAACGATTCCAAGTGGAGAAAGGGACGACCATGGCTGACAAGGGACGTCAGGGACAGTATAAAAATTAAACCAAAGAAGTACAACGTAGCAAAGATGAGCGGGAAGCAAGAGGATTGGGTAATGTTTAAAGAACAGCAGAAGATAACCAAAAAGACAATACGGGAAGAAAAGATGACCTACGAAGGTAAGCTAGCCAAGAATATAAAGCAGGATAGTAAATGCTTCTTTAGGTATGTGAAGAAGAAAAAATTAGTTAAGACCAAAGTTGGACCCTTGAAGACCGAAAAAGGTGAATTTATTATGGGGAACAAGGAAATGGCAGATGAGTTGAACAGGTAATTTTGATCTGTCTTCACTAAGGATGACACAAACAATCTTCCTGATATAGTAGTGGCCAGAGAATCTGGGGTAATGGAGGAACTGAAGGAAATCCACATTAGTCAGGAAATGGTGTTGGATAGACTGATGGGACTGAAGGCTGATAAATCCCCAGGGCCTGGTGGTCTGCATCCCAGGTTACTTAATGAAATGGCTCTAGAAATCGTGGATGCATTGGTAATAATTTTCCAATGTTCTATAGACTCAGGATCAGTTCGTGTGGATTGGATGGTAGCTAATGTTATTCCACTTTTTAAGAAAGGCGGGAGAGAGAAAACCAGGTAGCTTGATATGGGTGGGGAAGATGCTGGAGTCAATTATAAAAGATTAGATAGCCGAACATTTGGATAGCAGTAACATGATCGGTCTGAGTCAGCATGGATTTACAAAGGGGAAATCATGCTTGACTAATCTTCTGGAATTTTTTGAAGATGTGACGAGGAAAATGGACAAGGGAGAGCCAGTGGATGTAGTGTACCTGGACTTTCAGAAAGCATTTGATAAGGTCCCACATAGGAGATTAGTGGGAAAAAGTAGAGCACATGGTACTGGGGGTAGAGTGCTGACATGGATAGAGAAGTGGTTGGGAGACAGGAAACAAAGAGTAGGGATTAAGGGGTTCCTTTCAGAATTGCAGGCAGTGACTAGTGGGGTACCACAGGGCTCGGTGCTGGGGCCGCAGCTATTTACAATATACGTCAATGATTTGGATGAAGGAATTCAAAGTAACATTAGCACATTTGCAGATGACACAAAGCTGGGTGGCAGTGTGAACTGTGAGGAGGATGCTATGAGAATGCAGGGTGACTTAGACAGGTTGGGGGAGTGGGCAGATGCATGGCAGATGACGTTTAATGTGGATAAATGTGAGGTTCTCCACTTTGGTAGCAAAAGCAGGAAAGCAGATTAATATCTAAATGGCGTCAAGTTGGGAAAATGTGAAGTACAATGGGATCTGGGGGTCCTTGTACAGCAGTCTATGAAAGTAAGCATGCAGGTACAGCAGGTAGTGAAGAAAGCAAATGGAATGTTGGCCTTTATAGCAAGAGGAATCGAATATAGGAGCAAATAGGGCCTTCTGCAGTTGTACAGAGCCCTAGTGAGGGAGTGTAGCATAGGTTTACAAGGTTAATTCCCGGGATGGCGGGACTGTCATATGCTGAGAGAATGGAGCAGCTGGACTTGTACACTCTGGAGTTTAGAAGGATGAGAGGATATCTCATTGAAACATATAAGTTTGTTAAGGGTTTGGACACGCTAGAGGCAGGAAACATGTTCCCGATGTTGGGGGAGTCCAGAACCAGGGGCCACAGTTTAAGAATAAGGAGTAAGTCATTTAGAACAGAGACGAGGAAACACTTATTCCTCACAGAGAGTGGTGAGTCTGTGGAATTCTCTGCCTCAGAGGGCGGTGGAGGCAGGTTCTCTGGATGCTTTCAAGAGAGAGCTAGATAGGGCTCTTAAAAATAGCGGAGTCAGGGGATATGGGGAGAAGGGAGGAACGGGGTACTGATTGTGGATGATCAGCCATGATCACATTGAATGGCGGTGCTGGCTTGAAGGGCCGTATGGCCTACTCCTGCACCTATTGTCTATAAAGGGAAGTAGGTATATGTGATGAGCTGCCAGAGAAGGTAGTTGAAGCAGGTACTAAAATTTCAATTAAAAGGCACTTGGACAGGGTCATGGAAAGGAACATTTTAGAGGGATTTTGCCATGATTAGAGAGCAAATGGAATTAAATTTGATGAGGAAACTTGATCAGCATGGACGAGTTGCAGCTGTGCTGTACGACTCTATGGTTCCATGACTCTGACTAAGTCCTGATAGCTGTGTGAGAGCATCTTCACCAAAAGTATTGCAGAACTTCAAGAAGGCAGCTCACCACCATCTTCTCCAAGGCAGTTAGGGATGGATAATAAACATTGACTTTGATGCTGAATACTGAGTAAAAACTATTTGGAATAAATCTTCTCTTTTGCACCATACAGTGGATTATCTGGCACAATTTATCCCAATCACCGACAAAGATACTTGAGTTTCTCTGTCTGTTAGTTACTATCATTATAATAAATGTATCCTCAGCACACACAGATATGTTCGGTTCTCAAAGTATTTTTTTTAAAGTACACAAATAGAATTATAAGGAATTATTTTTTAATGAAAAGGGGAAATATAAATGTATTTCTGAAGATAACATCAGCGTAAAAGAGGAAGGATCTGTGTTACGTCCAGTTTTCACTTCTGCTGTGAAACTCAGCAAGTGCCCCAACAGAGACATTTGCACTAAAGTAGACAGGGGGTGATCCCAGTGTTTAGAATGTGAGAGTGACGACAGTCTGAGTTTCAAGGGGCGATGAAATGAATTACGAAGAGAAAGGTTCAGGAGCTGGGAAAAATATCAAAACAGAGGGTGAAGCAGCAATAAAAAGGAACTTTATTTCTCTGCAGAATGCACACAATATGGGGGGCAATGAGTTGTGAACACAGATTAAGGAAGTAGACTGATTAGATTTCTTCTCACGATGCGGACAAGACTAACTGCTGAGCTGATGATGAGGTGCCCTTTCTGATTCCATCCAGATTGTTTGCTTAGAAATCAATTGTTTAGCATGTGGGACTCACTGCTCAGTCTTCCATTTTTAGCCCATGAGGATGTGAACATCCTTATTTAGCCAGTGAACGATGCTCCCACAGTGCTCTTGAGAGGAATGAAGGAACAGCAATGGATTTCCAAGTCATGACCGGAGAGGCACTCACAGCATGTGGTGATCCCATGGGCCTGTTGCCATTGTCTTTCTTGGTTTATGGGATCACTGATATGAGAGGTGTTATTGAAGTGGTCTTGGCAATGAACATTGAGACACCTTGCAGTGGTGATTGAGACCGAAGACATGGTACACAAGTGGTGGCAACAACGAAGATTACAGTAGTAGATGGGGACATGCTATGTCCTGGATGATGTTGAGCTTCTTCAGTATCGCTGGAGTTACATTCATCAAGGCACTGAGCACTCCAGAATTGGGCCTTGCCGCTGATGGAGAGGGTTTGTGGTGTCAGGAATTGCTTGCACCATGATAACAAGAAATGAATCACCTTTCCTTTATCGATACTGCTTCTTAATGCTGCAACTCCCTACCTAGTATAACTGTTGGAGTTCTTTCACCGGAAGGAATGGAAACGTTTAGGAAAGCAACCTACCACTGTCTTGAGTGCAATTAACAATGGGGGAAACCACTAACCTTGACACTGATGCTCAAATTGTCGAGAATAACTGAATGAGTAAAGAAATGCTACACAAATAAAATCAAATACACCTGGATTAATGATTTTCAAATACTTACAAATACTTTATAATTTTGGAGGTTCCCCAACACTTGTAAAGGGAGCAGTGTCAATAGAAACTCTTCTCAATCTCTCTTAAATCCCCACTACCCAGCTTCCTAACAATCTCAATTTTCTTCCCTTTTGTCAAAATCCACAGAGTGAAATTTAAAAATTATCCAAGTTTCTCCTCTCCCTCTTGTGACTAACCTCATGTTCCCATATCTCACCTGACATAGAAACAGAGAAACATAGAAAATAGATGAAGGAGGAGGCCATTTGGCCCTTAGAGCTAGCACCGCCATTCATTGTGATCATGGCTGATCATCCACAATCAGTAGCCTGTGCCTGCCTTCTCCCCATATCCCTTGATTCCGCTAGCCCCTAGAGCTCTATCTACCTTTTATATTCATCCAGTGAATTGGCATCTACTGTGTTCTGTGACTGAAATCCTAACGGGAATCACAAAATTCTCGGCCACTCCGCTCTGCTGCTGTCTCTGTTGCCTGACATTCATAGAAACATAGAACATAGGTGCAGGAGTAGGCTATTCAGCGCTTCGAGCCAGCACTGCCATTCAATATGATCATGGCTGATCATCCAGAATCTGTACCCCGTTCCTGTTTTCTCCCCATATCCCTTGATTCCGTTAGCCCTAAGAGCTAAATCTAACTATCTCTTGAAAACTTCCAGTGAATTGGCTTCCACTGCCTTCAGTGGCAGAGAATTTCACAGATTCACAACTCTCTGGGTGAAAATGTTTTTTCTCATCTCAATTTTAAATGACCTCCCCATTATTTTTAGCCTTTATTTTTTACAAAAACACTTGTTTAAAAGGATATTGGGATGAGGATAGGTGATTGTGAGTGGGATATTTGTTATACTGATTGTATTGGGAAGGGTGATTATAGAGTGATGGGTTGTATATATGACTAAGATACTGTAAAGTATATGAGGGGTTTTTCTTTTCTTTTTCTTTTTTTTCTTTTTTGTATGGCTTTGTAAATATTTGATTAGTGTTCAAATGTAAATAATTTGGTGTACATATAGTGGCTGGTGTACATATGGTGTACATATAGCTGCTAAATTTGTATAAGATAATTACAAGCAGTTGAATAAGGGGTGGGAATTAATAAGCTTTGGCTTCTTCCTGCTCCTTTTCGGACACATATGCTTTCATTCATTTATAGATATTGTTTATGACACTTTATAAATATTATTGTTTTGTTTTTTGTATGCTGTTTCACACTTGCTTTTTATTCTTTTATTCTGTTCGAAATAAATAATTTAAAAAAATAAAAATAAAATAAGACTGGAAAATAACTGCAGAAGGACCTCTTTACTCCTATACTCAAATCCTCTAATTATGAAGGCCAACATGCCATTAGCTTTCTTCACTGCCTGCTGAACCTGCATGTTTACTTTCAGTGACTGGTGTACAAGGACACCCAGGTCTCATTGCGCTTCTCTTTTTCCTAATCTGACACCATTGAGATAATAATCTGCCTCCTTGTTCTTGCCACCATAGTGGATACTCTCACATTTATCTACATTATACTGCATCTACCATGCATCTGCCACTCACTCAACATGTAGCATCCTCTTCGCAGTTCACACTGCCACCCAGCTTTGTGTCATCTGCAAATTTGCTAGTGCTACTTTTAATTCCATCGTGTTAATCATTAATGTCTATTGTAAATAGTTGACTACATCACTGATGTGGAGCCCAAGCAATTGAAGGCAGAATCCTTTCATGCAGACATGTCTGGCTCTTGACATGGAAATCTCAAAAACTCACCACATCACTGTCGTCGGTTGCTATAGGCCACCTTCAGCTATCAGCTGCACCTTACCATCTTTAATGGAGCTTTTATCCGGGTTGAACTTTAATGAAATTGTCCTTATTGGTGACCTAAACTGGAACTGGCTGCTACCAGCATCAGATGAATTTAAAGCATTTTGTGATTCGTTTAATTTCTTTCAGATTGTTGACAGTCCTACTAGACCTAATCTGAAATGTCCGGAAAAATCTTCGTTAATTGATCTTATCTTAACTAATGTTCCTCATAAATATTTTGCTGCTTCTGTTTTTGCAAATGACATCAGTGACCACTGTGTCATTGCAACAGTAAGAAATACAAAAGTTCCTAAAACCAAACCGCGTGTCATCATAAAGCGGGACATGAAACATTTTGTGGAGCAAGCATTTTTTCATGACCTGTTTCTCTTTGGCTGGGAGAAAATTAATGTAATTCCTGATGTTGAAAATGCCTGGAAATTCTTTTATGATGGTTTTATTGAAATTGTTAACAAGCACGCTCCTTTTAGGAAGTATAGAATAAGGGGCAGGGATAATGCATGGTTCACGTCAGAGTTATCCATTTTACTCCATGAGCGCAATGTGGCATGGTCTAAAGCCAGGAGTACTGGTCTTGGATCAGACTGGTTGCTCTTTAGGCAGCTGCGAAATGCAAGCACAGTTGCAATTAGAAAAGCCAAAGCTGATCATTTCCTTACTGAAACTTCAAATAACCTAAACAATCCGTTGAAATTCTGGAAAACCATTAAATCAATAACTGGAAATAAAAATGTTATTGAGCTACCTCCATGCATTGTCAAAGGCTCTACCCAAATTTATGAAAAGGCTGACATGCTTGGTTGTTTTAATGAGCATTTCATTGCCTCTGGTTCACTTTTCAACTCTCAAAACACAGCTCAAGGCTCCTCTGCTTGCTCTGATAGTAGTTGTTTTTTTGAGGGACAAGCCTTTACTTTTGACGCTGTTACACTTTCAGAGGTGCATAAGGCCCTGAGATGTTTAGACACAAAAAAATCGGCAGGTCCAGACAACCTTGAGCCTTACTTCCTAAAGTTAGCCGCTGATTTTATTGCATTGCCTCTGACTTATCTTTTTAATCTATCCCTGGAGACAAACGAAATTCCCCTTATTTGGAAATCTGCCTTTGTTCTCCCACTGTTAAAAGGGGAGGACCCCACTGTGCTAAACAACTATAGGCCCATCTCCAAACTGTCTGTTTTAATTAAGGTGCTGGAATCCATTGTAAACCAACAACTGAAGGACTTTTTATCAACTAACAGTATTTTATCTGAATTTCAACCTGGTTTTAGGAAAAAATATAGTACGTCAACAGCTGCTTTAAAAGTAGTAAATGATTTTATTGAATTTTTAGACAATAAGCAACACTGTGCAGCCCTTTTCATTGACCTATCAAAGGCTTTCGATACTGTGGATCATGCCTTATTGTTACAAAGACTATGCAGCATCGGTTTGTCTGATCAAGCTGTCTGTTGGTTTAAAAACTATCTATCAGGCAGATCCCAGTGTGTGCGAGCGGAAGGTATTACTTCTAGCTCTCTTAATGTATCCAAGGGTGTGCCACAGGGATCGGTTCTAGGACCTTTATTATTTACTATTTATATTAATAGTCTAGATCATAAAGCTCCGAACGCAAATTTTCACTTTTATGCTGACGACACAGTGATATATTGCTCTGCGTCTACCCCAAATCAGGCTCTCTGTCAGCTCCAAACTGCTTTTAACACTGTGCAACGTAACCTGTGTGATTTAAAACTTGTTTTAAATGCTGACAAGACAAAGCTCATGCTGTTCACTAAAGCTAAATCAAAGCCCTCGGACCTCCCTCCTATCACCACTTTGCAGGGCTCTGTGGTTGAATCTGTGTCTCAATATAAATATCTGGGAATTATAATTGACGATTCTCTCTCTTTTAAACCTCATATCCAGCAACTTGTGAAAAAACTAAAGATAAAATTAGGTTTTTACTTTAGAAACAAATCTTGTTTTCTTTTGAAGCCAAAAAAAGACTTGTTGCTGCAACGTTTATGTCTGTGTTGGACTATGGTGATGTTTTATATATGAATGCATCTTCAAAATGCCTACAGTCTTTGGACACGGTCTACCACGGAGCACTGAGATTTGTTACTAATTTTAAAACCCTCACGCACCACTGCACTTTGTATGCTCAAGTTGGATGGTTTGCCCTGTCCACCCGCAGACTCCATCATTGGCATATCCTTATTTATAAGACTATCCTCGGTGTTCTTCCTTCATACCTGCAGAAGTATGTAATTCGAAAAAGCACAGGAACTTATCAGCTCCGCTCTGAGGACTTGTTCTTACTAACTGTACCTAAAGTCCGTACTGAACTGGGGAAAAGGGCATTTAGTTATGCTGCTCCCTACGCATGGAACCAGCTGCAGAATGAACTGAAACTTAAGGAGCTGGTTCCTATAAACAGATTTAAATCCCTTCTTAATGATGTTGAAGCGGGCTCTTCTGTCTGTACATGCTTTGTTTGATGATGTTCTGACTGTGACTCTATTTATATGTTCTCTGTTGTTTTTTTTAAATGATTGTCTGTAACTGTGGAACTGTGCTGCTGCCTGTCTTGGCCAGGACTCTCTTGTAAAAGAGATTTTTAATCTCAATGAGACTTATCCTGGTTAAATAAAGGTTAAATAAAAATAAAAATAAAACTGATCACTAACTCCCACATGCTGCATTATGGACACATACTGTAGCTTCCCTTGCCATCTCCAGCCAAGTTTGTTTATATTTTCATAGCCCGTATACAATTTGGAACTTAATGATCAATGATCAAGCAGTTTGCATTGTGAAAATCAATTATATTCCTGAGCACTTTCACATTTTATAAAACCATTTGTCATGAGTGAACAGAATTATAACAGCTTACGGGTCTATTTGTGCCACTCTGCTAACGTGGCCAAGCATTTCTGGGTGTGGATTGCGCTTGCAGAAAGGGCATGTATTTTCAGGATGGGACACAAAAAAAATTTGTGGCCATTCTGCATGCATATTTGTTTACTGAGACACTGGGAGCAATTTATCCACCAGTTTGCAAAGAGTATTATCTTGGGAAACCACAGCTCAGTGAGAAACTAATAGAGAGACTATAGAGACGACAGTGTAGTGTTCTAGTGATTCAATATGAAGAGGGCTTGATTCTCAATCTGGAGATATAAATCCAAATCCTGCTTTGGAATCTGGTGAATTGAAATAAAAAGGAATAATTAATTAATTAATTAAGTTCCAAATTCAATGATGGTGACTATGAAGGCCTCAGATTGTTGGCAAACCTACCTATATCATTATGCCCTTCTGGTGAGGAAAACTCACCTGATTTGGCATCCACGTGATTCCAGGCACATAGCAATGTGGTTGGCTCTTAACTGCCCTGTGAGATGGCCCCGCCCTCCAGTATTTTCAGGGGGCAGTTCGGGATGGGCAATACATACTGGCTTTGTAGCAACCTCACATCCCAGGAATGAGAACTAAATGTCTGCACGGGCTTTGTGTGGAAAACTGGCAGAGTGAAATGGAATATATTTTGCAAATGATGTTTGTTCAGTGGGATTTTACCATAAATAGTTTTCTGAGAAGGAACAGTAACTGTGTAGTTGATGAAGTGACATTGACATAAGTGGAACATCACATGGGTCATTTGCAAAAGTTATGAAAGTTTGGCTGGAAACTGTTATGTTAGAAGCAAAGAGCAAATAATGATTGAGCTGATAAGTGGATTGGTATAAACCGTGTGCGGACGTGGCATCGAAGGACGAGGCCAAAGCAAAGAAGTAGAAGCCAAATAACCGAACGGAAACAAAGTCGAAACGCCAAATAACCGAACGCGTAAAAATCAAAAAATAGTTACATTGATTTAAAAACAATAATGTTATATATATAAATAGTTCTTACATTCGGGAACCTGGTTAATTAAATGGTGGGATTATTTCCATGTCCTAACTATACCTTTGCTTTAGCCGGTGGCCACATCCATTCCATCCCTCCCTCGCAAAGGTGTGAGATTTCATTAAGAGCACAATAGGATGAATAGATGCAAGCGGCATGTAAAGCATCTCTTCCATGCGCGCAATACATGAAGCCAATGAAATGAGACAACTGTCACGCCAAAGATTGACACAAAATGCTGGAGTGACTCGGTGGGACAGGCAGCATCTCTGGAGAGAAGGGATGGGTGGCGTTTCGGGTTGAAATCCTTCAGACTCAGTCTTCAGGTCTCAACAATGGTCTCGACATGAAACGTCACCCATTCCTTCTCTCCAGAGATGCTGCCTGTTCCACTGAGTTACTCCAGCTTTTTGTGTCCATCTTCGGTTAAAGCAGTTTACAGATTATCTGGTGTTTTGTGCGTGGGAGCTTGTGTGCATTACGCAGGCACCCATACGGTAATAAATAAAATGTGCTTCTTGTGTCAAGGGGAAGGGGGGGGGGGGGGGTAGGGGGGGGAGATAAAATTGTTTGTTGTCATGCACACTTGTCGTCAGCCTGCCTGGGAATTTGTGTCCCCCCCCCCATGTTTTAAAAGCAATTTACTTTGTCTGCCAATGCCCTGAGCCGTCAGTCCCCGCAGCCAGGGTGGGGGTGAATCAACCAGTGTGGGTCTCAGGGGGTAAATCGGGGTGTGAGTCGGGGTCTGGAGGTCGGGGGGGGGGACCCTGGTGTGGGGGTTGGGGTCTGATGGCGGTGCATCGTGGTCAGTGACTCTGGGTGGGCAGAGGGGCCAGCGTGTCCCACACCTCTGCTCCACCCGGCGGTGCCGACACACAATGCCGTTACAGTGCCGCTGCATGTGGGAGACGAGGAGGAGGGCAGCCAAGGCCGTGGAAGAGTGGGGGCTGTCCCGAGGGATGCGCCCCTTCAGCTGCTTACAACTTGGTACTCGGGTTCAGAGTGCTCAGTTACCTATGGCTTGTGTAAGAAAATGACCCCCACACAAAATGGAAAATGACCCCCACCCACCCGTCTCCACCGGCCAGTGATTTGATGGATGCGGGGGTCTGGACCAATTGCCAACAAGTCACACCCCCGCACGAAGTCATGCCCGTTATTTGACTTTTTGGTTGAGCGCCCATTTGGTTAGTTGGCTTGTAGGCGATGCAGCCTTTTGGTTAGTTGGCGTTTCGGCAGAGCGGTCATTCGTTGAGTTTGCCTTTAGGCGACGCAGCCTTTCGGTTAGTTGGTTTTTAGGCATCCCGCCCTTTCGGTCAGTTTGCCTTCATGCGCCCCACTCTTTCGGTTAGTTGGCGTTTCGGCTTCGTACGCTTTCTGGTATTTGGCGTTTCGGCATTGTTCTCGTTCGGTTATTTGGCTTCCACTTCTTTGCTTCGGCTTCTCGTCCTTCGATGCCATGTCCGGGTACCGATATAATTTGTGCGGTCAATTTTTTCAGCTTTGTATGAAATCGACAGTTCAAAGAAAACATCGCCAAATATCAGAAGAGTTTCAAAACTGCTTTTATCCAAATTCTATCCAAACTCATTGGAATATCACTGCCCCAAAACATGCCTTGGACCAGCTCAGTTGGACACACTTAAATTAATAAAGATAATGTTTATGCTTTCAGGAATATTACCCAATATATTTTTAAAGGAAATAGAAGCCACATACTTTTGCAATAGTTAAATGCTTCAGTTCCTCACATGAACCCGTTGCCATGGTGACTGAGGTACACCATTCAATGCTTGAACCCTACTGCTCCCTGCCTTTCTGCAGCCCCAACTCCAGTCCCAGTTCAATGCAGTGAACACATTATAGAGGTTGTTCGACAAAGATATTCTTTAAGTTATTATGTGGTAAGCAAACATTAGTACAAATGAAAACCAGTCTTCAAATGTAATTCAAATGTATGCTACATGCAGTAATCAGTTTTGAATTGAAAGGGGTAGTATTGTAAACAAACTGTGCTGTCTGCAGAGCACAAGTCACAGCCCCACAGCAGGAGACTGCTCCGGAGAGATGGTCTACACAGCCTAAAGTTGTAGGGCAATGATCTATTTGATCTTATTTGATTGATGTTTCAAGCAAAAGTAAGACAATTTGGTAAGGTTAACAGGCCTGCATCAAACCTAGCATCAGCCAATTTTAATTAGCTTTTTTTCACTATTATTAATGACAATACAGAGTTATTTTGTCACTGAGCTCATCAAACATGGCCACAGAATTATTTCCTCAATAATTGGGATTTTTGTGTTCCCAAATTGTCAGTCCTCACAATTTTGGGTGTCTGGACTCTGACCTTAGAAGTCATTTTTTATTTTAGAAATACTTCATTGAACCAATCCCTTCAGCCCATGGAGTCCACACTGATTATTGATCAATGTTCTTTGTTATCCCATTTTCCCATCTGCTTCTTACATGTTTGGGGCAATTTACAGAGACCAATTGATCTACAAATCAACATGGCTTTGGGATATGGGGGGGAACCAAAGCCCTTGGAGGAAACCCGTTCAGTTAAAGGGAGAACACAAAAACGCCACACAGACAGCACCCGAGGTCAGCTTTGAACCCAAGTCTCTTGCATTATGAAGCAGCAGCTCCACCGCTTAGCTGCTGCCCACAGTTAATTACTTTTACCCAGCAAACATGGTTGAACAATCAGAAATATCTTGTCAGTTATATTGTGCTCGCATTGTAAGTACGTCTTTCATTTGAAACGTTTGTCAGACTCAAAATATTGAAGTAAACAACGTCTTTGTCACCATTGAAACTGTAGTGAATCATCTGCTGTTTTCTTTGTTCATCAGAGTAAATAAACTAAACGTCTTTGAGTTCAGGGAGCTTCTACTGAGAGTGTGGCAAAATAATGCCTGTTGTCTTGCTATTCTTGCTATTGACGGAGTGCAGCGTAGGTTTACAAGGTTAATTCCCAGGATGGCGGGACTGTCATAAGCTCAGAGAATGGAGCAGCTGGGCTTGTACACTGGAATTTAGAAGGATGAGAAGGTATCTCATTGAAACATAGAAGATTGTTCAGGGTTTGGACATGCTAGAGGCAGGAAACATGTTCCCGATGTTGGGGGAGTCCAGAACCAGGGGCCACAGTTTAAGAATATGGAGTAAGCCATTTAGAACGGAGACGAGGAAACACTTTTTGTCACAGAGAGTGGTAAGTCGGTGGAATTCTCTGCCTCAGAGGGCAGTGGTGGCAGGTTCTCTGTTTCCTCATCTCCATTTTAAATGGCTTACTCCTTATTCCTAAAATGTGGCCCCTGGTTCTCGACTCCCCCAACATCAGGAACATGTTTCCTGCCTCTAGTGTGTCCAAACCCTTAACAATCTTATATGTTCCAATGAGATACCCTGTCATCCTTCTAAACTCCAGAGTGTACAAGCCAAGCTGCTCCATTCTCTCAGCATATGACAGTCCTGCCATCGCAGGAATTAACCTTGTAAACCTACGCTGCACTCCTTCAATAGCAAGAATGTCCTTCCTCAAATATTTCCTTGTTCCACCTACCTACAGTACATTTGGCCCTTCCAAAGGTATGACTACAATCCTGTCACTCTCCCCTGTACCTACTCATATACACTCATGTTCTTTTCCTTCCTTTGCTATAATTGTGGCCAAATACACTGCACTATCCTTGACAATTGATATATGTTTGCCAGCAGGCGATAACACACTCTCACATTTTGCTTATTGATTCTCTGACACTGCCCTTTATTTCCTCATTTCTAAGAGTTGCACTATACTCTGGGGAGAATGAAAAACCACAGCCCATCAGTGTGATACGTTCTGAGACTTCCAATGCCCATGTCACACATTCAAATACTTAAGCATTTTGGTGCACCCCAGCTGCTACTGGGCTTCGCTCAATTAAACTATGCAACTGGCCTCTTCTGTTCGTTCTGTTTTAGTCAGAGGGCCTGGAGTGGAAAGGACTCGAATGCACACACACCATGAAGTACAGAAGAAAAAACAACATCCAGACACAAATGGAACCAAAAGATATAGACCACAAACCGACAGAACTCGAAACTGCTATCAAACGGACAGGATGCTGAACTGTTATTGAACCAACAGAATGCAGAACTAAATGGTCAACACCCAGTTGGTGATGATCTCAGGTATTTATACCAAGTAATAGATTAGGGGAGCAGATTAAATGCAGGTGTAACTTCTAATAGCTCAGGGGAGAGGTGTAGAAAGAGTCTCAAGTGTCTGGAGGTGTAGCAAGTGTGACAGTTTTACTACTGCTGCATGGTAACCTCTCTCATAATCACTATGCAAGTGGAATGGTTGTGTCAAGTGTGGGATTGTCCCCAAGTCCCCAAGATAATGCCTGTATGTCGTGATGAATAAGGACCTTTCACGTTTACTGGCTTAAGTAGCTCAGTCAGTCACAACATTTGGGGGCTGGTTCAAAATATGTGTGAGATCCATTATGTGGATCCAGTGCAGGTCGTGTGTATTTTGAAGTGTAGCACTCCATAGGTAGATCTGTTCAATTCGACAACATGGGAGGTAGAGATGAACTCAATGATTAGCCGTAGCACGAGCTGTAAAGTGTGGTGTGTGTTTGTGTATATGTGTAATGGATCAGTGACTAGAGAGTGCTATGTATTTAGATGAGAGCCCCGATTTAGTGAATAACGCAAAGGGTGTTGGGTGTATGGAACAAGCTGCAAGAGTAGGTAGTTGAGGCTGGGACTATACCAACGTGTAAGAAACAGTTAGACAGGTGCATGGATAGGACAAGTTTGGAGGGATATAGACCAAACGCATGCAGGTGCGACTGGTGTAGCTGAGACATGTTGGGTGGTGTGGCCAAGTTGGGTCAAAGGGCCTGTTTCCACACTGTATCACTGAATGACTCTACGAGTTAGATTAACCACAAACGGCTGATCTGCTGCAATCAGAACTGCTGATCTTGATGCTTGCAACCAGAAACATTAACCATTCCTGTCCCACTCACTCATGCTGCTCATTATGATGAGCTCCTCCAGCAGATTATTTGTTGCTCCAGATTCCACCATCTGCAGGTTCCTCTGTCTCTTTATTTAACCACTTCTCTTTTATGGCTTGTAACTGTTTGCTGCCCATCTGCATCTTGTCCCCTATTTGAAAATCGTGACGGAAAAAATAATGTTGTTGATGCAAGACTGGTGCACTGTAGCCCTATCCCCCTCCCCCCCCCCCCCACCCCACCCCACCCACCACTGATATGATCGTCTTCACAACACGATTTTCTACTGCACAAGGTTTCCTAGAAACACACCTATTGCATTACAGCAGAACCAGCTGTATTTCGCAAGTGTATTTTCTTCAGTTGAGGAATTGCTCAGAATAGCTTTCAAACTTTAACCAGAACAGTTCTCTGAACCAGTGTTACCAGTAACTGTTCTGAACTTCCATTAAAAATAGCATTATTTATGCTATCCATGTGTCCTTTTATAATATAAGATCATTGTATTTTCTTTGATACTGGCGAAATCTGGCCAGTGAATAAACATTATTTAGTACAATTTAATTTAATTGGGAATAATCTAGCTATAAATAGCTGAAAATGATATTACAATTAAAAATTGCTTCAAATTGAGAAACTTACTTTGGAGAACTGGGAGGTCACGTGAGTTATTCGCTCCAAAAGTCTTGGTGCAATCTGTGAGGTTAAACTTGGAGAAGGATGCAGGAGAAAATTGGATGATTATGAAGATGGTGGCTGAAGGTTCAATGAAGAAAATGGGAACTCAGGAGAATATTGGACTGACAACAAATTGCAGTGTTTTTATTATCAATTTCAGCTCTTTTCTGTCCTCCTAAACCAAAAATCAACCATGATCCGCTGCAATCGATATAGTTTTAAACTGTCAGACCGCCCAAATCACAGTTGCACATTTGGAAGAGCTGCTGCCTCACGGGGCGAGAGACCCAGGTTCGATCCTGACCTTGGGTACTATCTGTATGGAATTTACACATTCTCTCCACGATCGAGTGGATTTCCTCCGGATGCTCCTGTTTCCTCCCACATCCCAAAATTGTGTGGAGTTGTGGCTTAATTGGCCTCAGTAAATTCCCAGCAGTGTGTGAAGGGGAAAGTGGGATAATATAAAACTAGTACGGGTGATCTATGGTACACTGTGGTACGGGTGATCTATGGTACACTGTGGTACACTATGGTACGGGTGATCTATGGTCGTCGTGGATTGGAGGCACGAAGCGCCCATTTCCGTGTTGTATCTCTAAACTGAAATAAACTAAACTAAACCAAAAGGAAGCAAATCAGTAACTTCGCTGCAATGCAAGAACATTGACATATTATCAGCACATAACAGTAAATTATCTAATTTCCATAGTCGTCGACATTTTGCTTCCTTCCAATAACCTTTCAAATGGCGAGGTTACGTCCAAACACATCCAATGCATTTTTAGAGTGAGACTGGAATACAGATGAATCAATCCGGATAAGGCAAACCGACAGTGTCTGAATGTGGTCATAAAATCCCAGATTACAGAAGTGACAATATTCCAGTCCACAAAGTAAACGTCTTTCCCCGTGTAATTATGTGCGGCCAATTCTAAAGTGATCCTGGGGACACGAGTTTCAAGCTAGCTGTGCTCAATCCCACACTTGCCAAGTATCAATTTACTAATACTCAGTATAAAGCTGCACCTTATTTCTCACAGGGAATCCACATAATGAGGCGGAGGTTTCTCTGCAGCGGCTTGCCAGCTGGTTTAATTTTCCGTTTCTTTGTTTTCCTGCTTCAAGCTGTTTCCACGCTGAGTAACTGCTTGTTCTTCACCGGTGACCATCACGTTGCTTACTTTGTCATTTCCCGTTGTGTTTAAGAAGGAAATGCAGATGATGGAACAATCGACAAAAATGCTGGAGAAACTCAGCGTGTGAGGCAGCAAATATGGAGCGAAGGAATGAGTGACGTTTCGGGTCGAGACCCTTCTACAGACTGATGATGGGACGGGGTGTGAAGAAGGAAGCTTTTTATCATTTTCCGTGTACACCCGCAGCCCATTGTCAATCTCCCTTTCTCTCAACGTCCCACAAACCCTTTCCCCCGCCACCGACTCCATCCATCTCCCCGGCAACTATGTGAGGCCGAAGAGATCGGTAGCAACCACGGTGTTGTGTTTAACTGGAGACGAGGTTCTGACCATATATTCTGGGAGAAGACAAATTACCGCTGACTGAGGAATAGACAATGGACAGGAGCGGCTTTATTCTGCTCTGTCCGAACCCAGATCTGTCCCGACAAGGGCCGGGGATGAAGTTATAAAAATAAATTCTTCTGATCTCCGCCCAACTCAGGAAACCCCGTCACAGGGAAAACTCGGTGGAGACCCCACAAACCCCGTATCCCTCCCACTCACTCTTCTCATGTCATTAAACATCCCTGGATCAGGCCAGGTTATTATATTTAGACATCTCGTCACAAACTGTAACCGCCTCACTGGCGGTTCTGTGGGAGATCAAATCTCTCTGGAAATAAATGAAGCTCAAAATTAATGTTTACAGACATGGGGTGGGTGAAATGTGTTTAAAATGGTAATTTCTTCATTGTTCCTCTTTCCAACAGAGAACAGAAATCGGATATATTTCTTGGATAATGGAGGCGACAGTGCCAGTGTTAAAAGGACCGGACAATGCTGGGAGTGACACTCGTGTCTGGGAATGGGAACCACATTCAGGACGAGGAATCCAGACAGTGGTAACTCTCCGCATCCAGAGCAGTGACGTGTGGAGCAAACAGTGGGGCAATGGCTGGAGGAACAGAGACATGAAACAGGAGGCGGTTGTGGATGACCGTACTGTTCATCTGGGAATTATAGAACCCGCATTTAGATGGTCGGGATTGTTCACTTGGCCGAGTAACCAGATCCTGAAACAATATCAAATGTATTGGATCAAAAGGTGAGTGGGCAAGAAACGGATCAACAATGTGTTTCTCTGTAAATAATGTCACGTATAATGACGAGAGATAGCGGGAATTGTGAAGCGAGAATCTCCCTATAAAACAATTGGGAGGGGGGTATATATTTCTTCACTGATTCTGATATGAACAACAGGAGTAAAAATAGTTTGTTAATTTCACCAGGAACAGCAGGGGAAGGAATCTCCCCCACAATGTGTATTATAGGCATCTCACTGACACGTTGTTAGATGTAGTCAGTGTTGATGAGTTAGCAACAAATTACTTGTGGAAATGAGCCTCAGCACTGTGGGCCTGGGGTATGATTGGCCAGTGACACTGCTACTCAAAGTTACCCAGTGAACCTTGTCCATTCCTCACTGGGTAGTGATCCCAGTGAAAGTCCATCATCTGTCTAACTAACACTCGGTCGGAGAGTTCCCACCTTGAGGGGTCGAGGGGAGACATGACAGGGACAAATAGACAAATGTATAAAATCCAGTGACATTTAAAGGTTGTTTGCATTCACTGGTCAGAGTGTTGCTGGTTCCACCAGCAGTGCCACGGTGAGCAGCCCTCATTTCCCTGCGTGAATGTGAGCAAGTTCACGACTTCCATCCTCGCGTTACCCAACGAGGAATTCTCGAACTTGCTTCCAGTTCCTGCGGTGAAACTGCCGGCGCTCTCCATCACTTCTCCACATGGAGACGAGGACTGGAGCAGGAACACGCTGATATTCCCAGACACTGGTAACGGGGAAACTGCTCCCGGATCCGGTGCCTGGGTGGAGACGGTTCAGGAATCTAAGCGAATCATTTATGATGAATCTCGTACACTTTCATGACAAAAAATGAAATATTCAATATTATTAAATGTGTTTACTTCTAAAAGTTGGTACCATTCAGAACCATTCCAACTGCTTGAGATCTTTGACAGAGGAGAACCATTGGGCTGTGTCTTTGCCTCCTGCAACTAAATGCAAAACAGCAGATTTGCGTAGAGATGTCTGATGTCATGCAAAATAAAACTAAAGTTTATGAGAATGCTCCAGGGGATCATTGGTTTAACGTATAACGAGTGTTAGGTGGCTCTGGGCTTGTACTAGTTGGTGTTTCGAAGGATGAGGGGCAGATCTCATTGAAACTTACCGAATAATAAATGTCTGGATAGAGTGGATGTGGAGAGGATTTCTCATTGGTGAGTCTAGATCATCGAGCACAGCCTCAAAATAAAATGACATCCATTTAGAATGGAGATGGGGTGGAATTGCTTTAGCCAGAGGATGATGAATTTGGGGAATTCGTTGCCACAGATGGCTGTGGAGGTCACATTATTGGGTATTATTAAAGAGGAAATTGACAGGTTCTTGATGGCGGCGCTGCCTTAGCAGCTGCGGCTCGTCTGCAGTCCGTCTGTTTTTTTTTCTTTTTTATGTTCTTTTGTCCTGTTTTAGTTCATTTTTGGTTTATTGTGTATGTGTGTGGGTGGGGGGGAGAAAACATGTTTTTGGTCTCTTATTTCGGGGGGATGCGACTTCTCTTGTCGCATCCCCCGTCTCCGTCTCCGCCTGCGCCGGGGCCTAATAGCGGAGCTGGCGGCCTCGGAGCTGGGGCAGTAGCGACCCGAACTCGGAGCAGGCAGCGGCGGCGGCAGCGGCTGCGGCAGCGGCGACCCGACCTCAGAGCGGGCAGCGGCTGCAGCCACCAGACCTTGGAGCGGGCAGAGGCAGCGGCAGCAGCGATCCGACCTCGGGGGATCGGCCGCGGGCCCGGTGGACGACATTGTCGGGAGCTCGCAGGTTGGTGACCTGTTCTCTGGAGCTCCCGCGACAACAGCTGTGTCCTCTGGACTGGAGGGCCGCAGCTTCGGCGGCTTCGACCACCCCGGGCCGCGAGGTTGAACCGGCCCGTTCGCGGAGCTTGGATTCAGCCGCGGGACTGACATTACTTACCATCACCCGGCGGGGTCACAACATCCGAAGCCTGGATCGCCTGGGAGAATAAGAAGGGAAGAGACAAAGACTTAAGACTTTTGCCTTCCATCACAGTGAGGAGTATTCAACTCACTGTGGTGGATGTTAATTTGTGTTTTTTGTGTGTTTTTGCCATTTTTTTACTATATGTAGGACTGCAAGGCAACGAAATTTCGTTCAGACCGCAAGGTCTGAATGACAATAAAGGCTACTTTGACTGACTTTTGACTTTGATGGGTTAAGGGTGTTGAATGTTACAGGGAGAAGGCAGGAGAAAGGTGTTGAGGGTAATGTGGACCAGCTATGATTGAATGGCAGAATAGACCTGAAGGGCTGAATGCCCTAATACTGCTCCTTTGATTTATGAACTTATGAATAAAGAGCAATAACAGAATATCTGAATGAGGTAGAGGTAAGAGTGAAAACACGTGGCGGCACCTCCTGGAAGAGTGAGTGAAAAAGATGATTATTTCAGTTGTCTAAAGGTACTGGGGAAGAAGTTGTTCATAATTCTGAATGTCTAGGTTTTCAGCTGAGGTGAGATTGAGCCCAGTCATTGGTCTGTACACACCACTACTCACTCTGAATCTCATTGATCTGTTTTTCCCAGTTGAGGCAACTAGAGCTCTATCTAAATCTCTCTTAAATCAATCCAGTGATTTAGCCTCCACTGCCCTCTGTGGCAGGGAATTCCACAAATTCACAACTCTCTGGGTGAAAAAGTTTTTTGTAACCTCAGTCTTAAATGGCCTTCCCTTTATTCTAAGACTGTGGCCCCTGGTTCTGGACTCGCCCAACATTGGAAACATTTTTCCTGCATCTAGCTTGACCAGTCCTTTTATATTTTTATCTGCCCACTCACTCAACCTGTCCAGGTCACCCTGCAACCTCCTAACTTCCTCTTCACAGTTCACACTGCCACCCAGCTTTGTGTCATCCGCAAACATGAGCTGGGATAGTCCGGAGCGCTGCCCAGGGTGCTGATGTTATCTGACAGGCAGATGCTGTCTGTGGTGCTGGTCTTCAGCTTCCCCTGGCCTGTTTGCTGGTAACAGGGATCAGAGCGACACTTGGGGATAACCTGTCATCATACCCTTTTATATGCTGATAATCAATTTGGCTTCTCCTTAATCTTCTCTACCAAAACTTTCTCAACACCTCCTGTTGCCCTGACTTCCTTCTTGTAAACCTATATTCTTCCAACAATTCACTTGATCCCAGCTGCTTGCACCTGACCTGGCCTTGCCTCTTTATTTCTGACCAGAGTCCCAATATGTCTTGTCATCCAGGGTTTCATACTCATTCCTGCCTTGCTCTTCACTCTAACAGCAACCTGCAGACCTTGAACTATCACAAACTCACTTTTATTAGCCTCCCACTTGCCAGGAGTCACTTTGCCTGCAGACTACCTTCTCCGATCAACTTTTTCAAAACCATCAACATTTTTAATCAAATCGAAGAATTTTCACTTCTTCCAAAATGTTTTGCCACTGAGAACTCAATCATAAGTTCTGCCCTTTTTTACCAAACTAGATCAATATTGCCCTATCTCTCGTGGGGCCCCCTATCTCCTGGGGAAATCTTCCTGAAGAAACTTGACATTAATCATTCTCTGTAAGCCCTCAGCACTATAGCAGTCCCCCTCTTCATTAGGAAAGTTAAAAACTCTTCAAACACCCAGGATAATTGTTCCTTTCATTCCCATTGATTATTTGAGGACCTACAGTAGAATCCCATTTAATTAAACCCTTTTAATTTATGAGCTCCACACATAAACCTTCACTGGATGATCTTATAGTGATTTCATTTCATACTGTTGTGATGTTCTCCTTGATCAACAATCAGACAAAGGACCATTGCACAGGTGTTTCCTCCCAATCCTCCACTGTGTGAGTGGCCAGTGTAGTCATGCCAGGTAATCATGAACTCACATGATCACTGAGCCCAGTTTCATTCCTTCCCATTTATTTATAATGACAGACAATAGTGATATAAAACATGGAAAAATAGGTGCAGGAGTAGGCCATTTGGCCCTTCAAGCCAGCACCACCATTCAATATGATCATGGGTGATCATCTGAAATCAGTACCCCGTTGCTTCTTTTCCCCCATATCCTTTGATTCTTTTAGTCCTAAGAGCTAAATCTAACTATCTCTTGAAAACATCCAGTGAATTAGCTTCCACTGCCTTTTGTGGCAGTAAATTCCACAGATTCACAACTCTCTGGGTGAAGATGTTTTTCCTTATCTCAGCCCTAATTGGCCTACCCATTATTCTTAAACTGTGACCCCCTGGCTCTGGTTTCCTGCATTTAGCCTGTCCAATGCTTTAAGAAATGCTTTAAAATGTTTCTATACGATCCCCTCTCATCTTTCAAAATTCGTGAATACAAGCCCAGTGGACCCATTCTTTCATCATATGTAAGCCCCACCATCCTGGGAATTAATCTTATGAACCTACACTGCGCTCCCTCAATAGCAATAATGTACTTCCTCAAATTAGGACAACAAATTGCACAAAAAATTCCAGGTGCGGTCTCACCAGGGCCCTGTACAACTGCAGTAGGACCTCCTAAACTCAAATCCTCTCGCAATGAAGGCCAACCTGCCATTAGTTTCTTCACTGCCTGCTGTAGCCGCATGCTTACTTTTAGTGACTGGTGTACAGGCACACACAGGTCTAGTTGCACCTCCTATTTTCCTAATCTGACCCCATTCAGATAATATTCTGCCTTCCTGTTCTTGCCACCAAAGTGGATGACCTCACATTTATCCACATTACACTGCATCTGCCATGCACCTGCCCACTCACCCAACCAATCCAAGTCACCCTGCACCCTGCAGCCTCATAGCATCCTCATCGCAGCTCACACTGCCACTCAGTATTGTGTCATCCGCAAATCTGGAGATGTCACATTTAATTCCCTCATCTAATTCGTTATATATTGTAAATATCTGTGGTCCCAGCACCGAGCATTGCGGCACCCCACTCTCTCTCTATCTCTCTCACCCTCTCTTTCTATCTCTCTTGCCCTCTCTCTCCCTAACTTGTTTTCTCTCTCTCTCTGTAACTTGCTTTCTTTCTCTCTCTCTCTCTCTCTCTCTCGCCACAGCTCATCCCAGGGCGCCAGTGTTTTCCAGTAGCCAGGCGCTGTTTGTGGTGCTGAAATGCACGATGCATGTTACAGCAAAATGATGAAAGTGTAATATTAGAGAATTGTTAGGTTTCTTCTTCGATTGAACAATACAGACCTTGCAGAGCAAATCCATGTTTCACCGTGACAACAGTGTGAGGAAAATCACTTTATAACATTTAATGAATGAGTTTGTGCCTTGGTCAGGATCGGGTCAGCCATAATTCACAACAACGAGGTTTAAGAATCCATTACAATTTCTGTGCTCGACAGAAGACGGGGCCAACAAGTGCTGGAAACTTATAACTCATGAGGGTGCTGATGGGAACCATTAAGGGAGAGATAAAGGGCAGATGAAACCGGATGGGGGAGGGGATCCAGTGGTGAAGTGTGTTGGTGGAGAGGGGATGGAGCCGGGAGACAGAGGGAGAGGAGAATGGGGACTGGAGAGGGAAGATGTGAGAGGAAACATAAATGTGAGTATTAGAGGTGGATCTGAAAGAGGGGGAGAATGCAACACAGAACGTGTATGTTTCCTTAAATTAGAATATTTAATGTTCATAAAATTGGTTGTAAGCATTTCAAGGTGCAATATAAGGTGGTATTCTTCTAAACGCCTGGCTATACTAGGGTAGCCAGCAACACAAAGGCACGAGTATTGAATTTTCTAACTTCAAGTTGTCTCAGACCGATGATCCAGTTCCCTGCATTCTCCCCTTCCTCGGCTCTTCCTGTCCCTCCCACACTCTCCCTCAGCCAGATGATGCAGCTAACTCCATGTTGGTTCCCTCAGTACCTCCCGGCACTCAAGTTCTTTCTCTGAATTTCATTTCTGATTAAATTCTTTCCCGAGTGGATCCCCACAGCCTCCAGAGCTCCCAACTCTTTACTGTCGCTCAGCTCTCCGTTTCCATCACTTTGCCATTTCTTCGTTAGTTGATATAGAAAGTATACAATAACTGTACAGTAATGTCTGGCACTATGATATCCTCCCTCTCTACACTTCTCATCAAAAGCTAAACCCCAGCACTCACAACCATCTCAGTGGAAAGTCCACTGACAAAATGATGGGCACTGGCAGGAGTAGCCTCAGTGAGAATGGAGAAAAGTCAGCAACCAATCTCCACAGGGAATGTTCTCACAATTTGCTAATATTCAGATTAATAACTGCTGATTTGTGGATAAATAATGGTCAGGACAATGGCAACAATTCCCCTATTGATATCTGTAGATCCATGAAATGCAGGTGAGTTTAGTTTAGAGATACAGCACAGAAACAGGCCACTCGGCACACCGAGACCGCACCAACCAGCGACCCCCACACACTAAGATACACATTCTAGGGACAATTCACATTTATACCAAGCCAATTATCCTACAAATCTGTACATTTTTGGAGTGCGGGAGGAAACCGAAGATCTCGGAGAAAACCCATGCGGTCAAGTGGAGAATGTACAAATTAGGTACAGACAGCACCAGTAGTCAGGATCTAACCTGGGTCTCTGGCACTGTTAAGGCAGCAACTCTACCACTGCTCCACCGTGCCACCCAGAGAATGCAGGCAACATACTGGTGATTATATAATCTTATAGATACAACCTCCAACAGTTCAGTTCTCCCTCACTTCTACACCTGAGTGAGAACTGAAATTTATTTTTTCAGTAAAATCATTATTGTGTTGTTATAATTCTGAAATACAAGCTGAAAGGACAGAAATTTCTCTGCAATGGTCATTTTTATTGTTGCATCATTCATCTTCATTATGTTTCCACAATATCTCTGGAAGCTGAATACAGATGTTGAACAAGTGTGCACAAAACCGATTCTAACTTTAAAGTAATCAGGCAGGAAATGCGATGCATTTAAAAGCTTGATGCAACGATTATGTTAAGTCTGAGCAGGAACAAAGCAGGAAAGCGACAAATTAGTTTGAAAGTAAATAATACAATTCCCCAAAATGCTACATTCTGCATTTCCAACTCGTCTTTTGCATTCTCTGCAATTAATTCAGTGTATTTTTTTGGCAAAGATGACAAGTTAATAATTTTCATTTCAGGAGATGGTCTTTGCAAAGCAAATTAGCCCACACTGATACTGAGACTGTTAACATGTCCACTGTGGGATAGAACTGACTGGCAACGTACCAAACAAGCACAAAGCAAATCCGCAATAAATCCGCAAATCTATTTCCAAATTCTCCGTTAGGCTCAATATTTTTCCAGAAACAAATTTTCTTGGGCATGAGCCTGATGGGCTGTGTCATCTTCTGCGCTGGGTCATTCATTCTGATCTCTCAGATCAGGGTTAGAATTCAGGGTCTGCAATGCGACAGCTTCTCTTGAATTATTTGTGGTGTTTCCTGGAAATTCCTGTGAATTTCTGCTGCTCTGTATCAAACAAGAGAAACAAATATGCTTTTAAATAAAAATAAACAATAATAAATAATAGACTGGAAGCGATAGGTAAGAGGTTGCAGACCAAGTTGGAAACATTTTCATGGTAATTTAATTCAGCTAAAAACACACCAATATCATCGTGAGTATTGAATGTGTAATTTTTTTTCAATTTGTGTTGATAAAGTGTTCTTTCATATTTGATATCTTACAAAATTACATGGTTAGATTGTAGAGAGGAATAGATATGTGAATGAAGAAAGTCTTTACCTGGGTTGGGGTATCAAGAATCAGAGGACATGGGTTTAAAATGAGAGGTGAAAGATTTAATAGGAACCTGAGGGGCAATTTTTTCAATCAGATGGTGATAGGTTTCTGGAATGAGCTGCCAGAGGAGATATCTGAGGAAGATTCTATAACAGCATTTAAAAAACATTGGACAAGTAAATGGATAGGAAAAGTTTAAAGGTTCATGTCCATAGCTCTCTGAAAGTAACAACACAAGTAGATAAAATGGTAAAGAAGGCACAAAGTATGCTTGCCTTCGTCGGTTGGGCCATTGAGTATAGGAGTTGGGAAGTCATGCTGCATGTTTTAAAAAACTTTGATTATCACATTAGGAGTTCTAGTAGCCCCATTAAAGGAAGAACGGGAAGGCTTTGGAGAAGAAGCAGAAGAGGTTGACCAGGATGCTGCCTGGAATAGAGCAAATAACATACATTTAACCTTTATGAAGTTTATCGAAGGTTTGTGGTAGAAATAGTTATGATAGTGGCGTTTAAGAGGTTTTTAGATAGGCTAATTAATATGCTGGGAATGGAGAGATTTGACTCACGAGCAGGCAAAAGGAATAAGTTTAAATAATGTATTTCTGTGTTGCACTGTTCTATGCCAAACACTAAAATACAGATTGTCACTATTCTAATATGTTCTGTGAACATCCATTTTCTCAACGTCAGAGACACCCCGCCATTGGTTTCTGATATATTGAAAAGCTCATGAAATTCTCACCCGGTTCATCCTCCACGAGCAGCAAATTAGTCCAAGAGCAACGGCCAGTTTAATCGACAAGTAGCCAAGGACTGTGATGATCCTAATGTCTGGAAGTGCTCTCACTGTGAAGGACAAAGTTGAGATTTTCAGTTTCATATTCCATCTTGTTTCATAATTAAATACTCCTGTCTGTGATGTAACATCATAAACATTCTGCATTAGACAGTGGGACCCAGTGAGAACTATTGTGTCAAGAGTGAGAAATATTTGTGCCAATCTTGGATACCTTTTATGTTTCATCCATAACATCTGAGTACTTTGCATTGATATTTTCTGCTTCATTACTTTTGGAACATTGTGAATATTTTTTGGGTGAATGAGATGTGTCAGAATGTACACACAATTGGTTGATCCATTATCTAAACTGATGTCAACTAGGTGTACACTGCGGAGCCTGCGCAAGGGGGACTGGATACAGATTCACAGCTGAGACTCTCCAGGCTCTGAATTCTCACTCTTGGCCATATTGCCTGAGAAGCTATTAGAGCCAATGGAGTGATACAGCGTGGAAACAAGCCCTTTGGACCAACCTGCCCATTGTGGCCAACATGTCCCGACTACACTAGTCACACCTGCCTGCATTTGGTCCAAATCTCTCCAAATCAAAACAAAAGATGAAGCATACAAATTAGCCAGAAAAAGCAGCCTATTGGAGGACTGGGAGAAATTCAGAGACCAAAGGGCTTAATTAGGAAAGGGAAAATAGATTATGAAAGAAAACTGGCAGGGAACATAAAAACAGACTGCAAGAGTTTTTATAGATATGTGATGAGAAAAAGATTAGTTAAAACAAATGTAGGTCCCTTGCAGTCAGAAACAGGTGAATTGATTATGGGGAACAAAGACATGGCAGACCAATTGAAAAACTACTTTGGTTCTGTCTTCACTAAGGAAAACATAAATAATCTGCCGGAAATAGCAGGGGACCAGGGGTCAAATGAGATGGAGGAACTGAGTGAAATCCAGGTTAACCGGGAAGTGGTGTTAGGTAAATTGAATGGATTAAGGGCCGATAAATCCCCAGGTCCAGATAGGCTGCATCCCAGAGTACTTAAGGAAGTAGCCCCAGAAATAGTGGATGCATTAGTGATAATTTTTCAAAACTCTTTAGATTCTGGAGTAGTTCCTGAGGATTGGAGGGTTGCTAATGTAACCCCACTTTTTAAAAAGGGAGGGAGAGAGAAAACGGGGAATTACAGACCAGTTAGTTTAATGTCGGTAGTGGGGAAACTGCTAGAATCAGTTATTAAAAATGGGATTGCAACACCTTTAGGACAGTGGTGAAATCATTGGACAAAGTCAGCATGGATTTATGAAAGGTAAATCATGTCTGACGAATCTTATAGAATTTTTCGAGGATGTAATTAGTAGAGTGGATAAGGGAGAACCAGTGGATGTGTTATATCTGGACTTTCAGAAGGCTTTCGACAAGGTCCCACATAAGAGATTAGTATACAAACTTAAAGGACACGGTATTGGGGGTTCAGTATTGATGTGGATAGAGAACTGGCTGGCAGACAGGAAGCAAAGAGTAGGACTAAACGGGTCCTTTTCACAATGGCAGGCAGTGGCTAGTGGGGTACTGCAAGGCTCAGTGCTGGGACCCCAGCTATTTACGATATATATAATGATTTGGACGAGGGAATTGAATGCAACATCTCCAAGTTTGCGGATGACATGAAGCTGGGGAGCAGTGTTAGCTGTGAGGAGGATGCTAGGAGGCTGCAAGGTGACGTGGATAGGCTGGGTGAGTGGGAAAATGCATGGCAGATGCAGTATAATGTGGATACATGTGAGGTTATCCACTTTGGTGGCAAAAAGAGGAAAGTAGACTATTATCTGAATGGTGGCCGATTAGGAAAAGGGGAGATGCAACGAGACCTGGGTGTCATGGTACACCAATCATTAAAAGTAGGCATGCAGGTGCAGCAGGCAGTGAAGAAGGTGAATGGTATGTTAGTATTCATAGCAAAAGGATTTGAGTATAGGAGCAGGGAGGTTCTACTGCAGTTGTACAGGGTCTTGGTGAGACCACACCTGGAGTATTGTGTACAGTTTTGGTCTCCTAATCTGAGGAAAGACATTCTTGCCATAGAGAAGATTCACCAGACTGATTCCTGGGATGTCAGGACTTTCATATGAAGAAAGACTGGATAGACTTGGTTTGTGTTCGCTAGAATTTGGAAGATTGCTATTATGCTATAAAAATGATCTTTTTACCACAAATCCTATACCTATTTCAATCAATACCTATATATCTCCCAAAAATGTTTTTCAAAAAATTGGACTCAGACATCACAAATTTTATATGGGATTATAAATCCCATAGAATTCAAAGAGCACACCTTAATAAACGAAAAGAGTTGGGGGGTCTAGCGCTCCCTAATTTTATGTATTATAATTGGGCAGTAAATATTAAAAATATGATTCACCTGCTGGACAATTCTGCCCAGCAGGTGGACTGGATTGTAATGGAAAGAGAGGACTGCTCTCCGTGTAATATAGGAGCGACTCTCCTCTCACCAATATATTTGAATAACAAAAATTATAATAAAAATCTAATTATACATAGCACAATTAGAACATGGAAACAAATAAAACAGAACCTAAAATTAAGAAACCTATCTCTTTTAATACCAATAGTTAATAATCCATCGTTTAAACCATCAATTATAGACAAATCATTTATACAATGGGAAAGAATGGGAATCAAAACGCTCGAAGGTCTGTATGAATTGGGAAAATTACTAACATTTCAACAACTACAACTGAAATATAATTTGAAAAAATAATCAATATTTTAAAAATCTTCAAATTCGTGATTATCTGAAAAAATATACAAAAGACTATCATAATATGCCTTGAAGAGTCTGAAGAAGGGTTTCGGCCCGAAACGTCGCCTATTTCCTTCGCTCCATAAATGCTGCTGCACCCGCTGAGTTCCTCCAGCAATTTTGTGTACCATCATAATATGCCTACCGACTTACTGGATGAAGCAATGAAGACAAAGACGGAATCAGCTAATTTAATATCGTACTTATATAACATCATCTTAAACATAGAAATACCCACAACTGATGGAATTAGAAGAGACTGGGAACAAGAATTAGCTATAAAAATTTCAAAAGAGAGCTGGGATAATCACTTACTACAGGTGTATAAATGTTCGATCAACGTACGACATACTCTCATCCAATTCAAAACATTACATAGACTATATTATTCAAAAACTAAATTAAATAAACTCTTCCCTAATGTCTCACCCCTCTGTGATAAATGTCTGTGTCAAGAAGCTACCATAGCGCATTCTTTTGTTTTTTGTACAAAAATCCAAAAATTCTGGTATGAAATATTTGATATCTTTACAAAATTAATCAAAATAAAACTGGTACCAAAACCAGAATGGATCATTTTTGGAATATCGGAAGGTAACCCTGAACTAAACGTGTTTCAGAAGAACTTACTCAATTATGGGCTAATAATGGGAAAAAAGCTCATACTTAAATTCTGGAAAAATGCGCCCACACCAACAATAAAAATGTGGATATCAAATATGTTTGAAACACTACATCTGGAAGAGATGAGATTCCTCTTAGCAGGTAAAGCAGACCAATTCCAAAAGACGTGGTCTACGTTTTTGGAACTATTACAAGCATGAGGTGCAATAGTAATTTTAAAAATAAATAAATAAATAAATGGTACCAGGATCTGGTAACGGGGGGTAAAACAACAAAAACAGACTTGGTTGGTAGTCCCCTTTCTGCGGAGTTTAATGTTATAATAGAGCGATTGTTTCTCCTTTCTTTTTCCTTCTTTCCTAGGGTCTACTTTCTTTCTTTACTTCCTTCTCTAACTTCTTTTCTAAGGGGCTTTTTTTTCTCAACACTCTCTTGCACCTTCACGACTCTTGCGCACTTTCCTTACTTCCTTTACTTCTATCTTTTTCTTAAAGCTCAAAAAATGAAGCGGTACAAAAAATGTATTAAGACAGATGTGTTGTGTATTATTGTAACTTACCGTACTTCTAATTTAAAAAAAAAATAAAAAAAAATAATAGAATTTGGAAGATTGAGGGGGGATCTTATAGAAACTTACAAAATTCTTAAGGGGTTGGACAGGCTAGATGCAGGAAGATTGTTCCCGGTGTTGGGGAAGTCCAGAACAAGGGGTCACAGTTTAAGGATAAGGGGGAAATATTTTAGGACCGAGATGAGGAAAACATTTTTCACACAGAGAGTGGTGGATTTGTGGAATTCTCTGCCACAGAAGGTAGTTGAGGCCAGTTCATTGGCTATATTTAAGAGGGAGTTCGATGTGGCCCTTGTGGCTAAAGGGATCAGAGGGTATGGAGAGAAGGCAGGTACAGGATACTGAGTTGGATGATCAGCCATGATCATATTGAATGGCGGTGCAGGCTCGAAGGGCCGAATGGCCTACTCCTGCACCTATTTTCTATGTTTCTATGTTTCAAAGCTGTCCTATCCATTACCCAGTGAGTTGTGAGGTTTCACGAGATTCAGCTCTTAGGGCAAAGGGAATCGAGGGATATGGGGTAAAAGCTTAACAGGGTACTGATTTTGGAAGATCAGCCATGATCATATTGAATGGTGGTGCTGGCACGAAGGGCCAAATGGCCTACTCCTGCACCTATTTTCGATGTTTCTATGTGAGAAACATACCCCCCAGTGGAGCAGTGTCCCAGCGCTTACCAGAACCTGCTTTAGCCACCTTGAGATAGTTTGCACCGACACCTTACTGTGCATTTTTGTGGCTAATGAACAATGTTCCCCTCAAGGTTCTGGTAGCCTCAATGTAATGGGACAAACATGACACTACACACAGGCGGGAGACCTTGGAGTATGCCGAAAAGATAATGTTAAACCCAGTTACCCCTATTCTACTCTGTCACGACCAGGTTCTTAAACCCATTGCAGAAGCCATCAGCATGGGAATCAGCAGCTGTAGACCAGAACGCCCCATGACCACTTTGCCACGACCACCCTGAGGCCAGATATCCTCCTGGTCACAGAGGCGACCAAAAACATCGTCTTGTTGGAACTGACTGTGCCATGGGAGGACCGTTTGGAAGAGGCCCACGAGAGGAAGATGGCCAAGTATGAAGAGTTGGTCATAGACTGCCGCAAGCAGGGCTGGAAGGCAAGGTGTATGCCCATCGAGGTTGGCTGCAGAGGTTTTGCAGGGCAATCACTCTACAAAGCCTTGAGTGCACCGGGCATAAACGGAGTGGCAAGGAGAAAGGCCATCAAGAACACCACAGAGGCAGCGGAGAAGGCCTCGAGATGGCTCTGGATCAGGAGAGGGGGTCCATGGGGAGGAGCGAATGTCACCTGAACACAAGTCGTGGTCTGATCAACCATGGCTGAGTCGCCTGGGTGAGGGTGTCTGATGTTGAAAGACCCGAAACACCCATTGACCCCAGGTTACATCACTGATGATGTGTTCAGAAGCATCTATCGATGTATTTGTATCATTTACTCTACTTGAGCAGATCATAAACATAAAAAGTGATGGCATCTGCTGATATCTCCATCCTGTCTAGCCGCAGCATCTGTAATGTCTGCACACGTTGGGCTGATACCAATGCCAAAAGCATGACCACCTTCATGGTGAGTTTGGCTAGAGATAGGTCTGTGACAGGAGCCCACTGGCGAAGCAGCATTAGAACTTCGCTCACATTCCAGATAACCGAATACCTGGGCTTCGGAGGATTGGAATTAAAAACTCCCTTCATGAATCTAGAGACTAATGAATGTGTCCCCACTGCATGTAATTCTGACACCATGGGTAAATATGAAGACAGAGCACTTCTGGCTGTTTTGATCGCACTATAGCTTAACTTTTAATCGAAATAAAGTGTTGACAAAAACTCTAGCACATCTGGGATGTCTGCATTTTGATATGAAATATTCTGCCATAAACAGAACACGTTCCACTTTCTTATCGAAGAGATGTACTGCTTTTGGGTACTATCCCTCCAGACTGCAGTGATAATATCCACGGTGCGCTTGGATAGTCCTCTCCCCAGGTATGGTCTCCTTAGAATTTGCAAATTAACAGATCAATACGATCATGTAAAGGATGCTGATCACCAGTTACAGGATTCACCAGTAGGTTTTTGTGTTTGGGAACAATCATGTGAGGCTCAGTAGCCACCTCCAAAACATGAGCATACCATGGCTGAGTAGACCTGTTGGGTACCACCAATACTCCTGAAGCGGAGTCCTGCTTGATATTTTGCAGGCATCGACTGACAAGGCAGAATGGAGGAAATACATATATAAACATTCCACCCAGTGCAGCGAGAATGCATCAACCGCTGCTGCCCCAGGAACTGGTTCCCATGAAATGTATTTAGGCAACTGGTGGTTTAGTCTGGATGCAAACAAATTGATATCTGGCATCCCAAAGCGAGCAACAACACTTTCAAATATATCATGGTTCAACTTCCATTCTATGTTGTCATTGAATTGTCGTGACCTTGTGTCTGCGACTGTGTTGAATCTACCAGGTAAATGGATTGCTGAAATCCAAATGTTTCTGTCAATACACCAGCTCCAGATCTGATTAGCCAACCTATCACAAGCTTTCAACTTGACTCCACCCATATGATTCAGATATGCTACTGCAGTAGTGTTGTCAATTTGAACCTGCACATGCACCTGACTTTTGGTAAAACAATAAGCTTTAAACCCATAAAATGTTCCCAGAAGCTCTAAATAATTGATCCCTCATAATCGCAGAAGGGATGCCTCATCACTATTCCATCTGCCTCCACAGCTGGAAACCATATCAGTAGCACGCCAACATAAGTGACTGACATCAGTCTGTAAAACTATCAAAGGTGGGTCAACCAAAACCTTCCTGGAGCTAGTTGCAACATTCATAATCCACCATTGTCTTTTTTTTTAATTTTATTTTTATTAGAAGTACAATGTTACAGTAATACACACCACATATATCTTATTACATTTGTTGTACCCCTTCATTTTTTGAGCTTTAAGAAAGTTAGAAATAAAAGAAGTAAGGAAAGTGAGAAAGAGTCGTGAAGGTGCAGGAAAGTGTTGGGAAAAGAAAGCCCATTAGAAAATGAGTTAGAGAAGAAAGTAAAGAAATAGACCCTGGAAAAGAAAGAAAGAGAAACAATCGCTCTATTATAAAAAAAACTCTGCAAAAAGGGATATACCAACCGTATTCTTCACCCCCCGTTACCAGATCCTGGCACCATTTATTTTTTAAATTACTATTGCACCTTATGCTTGTAGTAAGTCCATAAATGCAGACCACGTCTTTTGGAAGTGGCCTGCTTTGCCTGCTAGGAGGAGTCTCATCTCTTCCAGGTGTAGTGTTTCGAACATGTTTGAAATCCACATTTTTATTGTTGGTATAGGAGCGTTTTTCCAAAATTTGAGTATAAGCTTTTTTCCCATTATTAGCCCGTAATTAAGTAAATTCTTTTGAAACAAGTTTAGTTCAGGGCTACCTTCCGTTATTCCAAAAATAATCCATTCTGCTTTTGGTATCAGTTTTATTTTAAATAGTTATGTGAAGATTTCAAATATTTAGTTCCAGAATTTTGGATTTTTAAACAAAAAACAAAAGAGTGCGCTATGGTAGCTTCTTGAGACTGACATTTATCACAAATGGGTGAGACGTTAGGGAAAAGTTTATTTATTTTGGTTTTTGAATAGTATAGTCTGTAATGTTTTGAATTGAATTAGAGTATGTCGTACGTTGATCGAGCATTTATGCACATATAGTAGGTGTTTATCCCAGCTCACTTTTGAAATGTTTATAGCTAGTTCTTCTTCCCAGTCTCTTCTAATACCATCAGTTGTAGGTATTTCTATATTTAAAATAGTGTTGTATAAGTATGATATTAGGTTTGCTGATTCAGCCTTTGTCTTCATTGCTTCATCTAGTGAGTCTGGAGGCATGTTATGATAATCTTTTGTGTATTTTTTCAGATAGTCACACATTTGAAGATATTTAAATTATTATATTTAGTATGTTTGGTATACTAATTTGGGGTTTTGTGATGTACAGTAGTACATCGTCTGCATATAGAGATATTATGTTATTTGAATATTTTGTATTATAACCGTAAATATCCGGGTGTGTTCTGATTTTTTCAGCTAAAGGTTCAATTACCAGAGCAAATAACAGCAGTGATAATGAACATCCTTGTCTATTGCCCCTTGATAATTGGAATTTCATAGATAGTGTATTATTAGTTAATATTCTAGCCGTAGGTTTGTTATATAATAATTTTATCCATGCGATGAAGTTCTCTCCCATTTGAAATTTTTGCAATACTTTAATCATATAATCCCATGCTACTTGATCAAATGCTTTTTCTGCGTCCAATGAAATGATTGATAACTCTTGTTCTTGAGGTTTGTGTGAATGCATTATGTTAAGCAAACGTCTCAGGTTATTAAATGAGTGTCTCTTGGGTATAAATCCCGTTTGATTTTATCGTTTATTAATTTACTAACATATTTACTTAGTCTTCTAGCTAGTGTTTTCGCTAATATTTTTTGATCCGTATTTAACAATGCAATAGCTCTATATGAGCCTGGTTCTTCTATATCTTTATCTTTTTTAAGTATTAATGTAATCGTTGATTCTGCTAGTGTTTCAGGTAGGATTTGTTCTTTAAAAGCATATGTATACATTTTCTGTAAACCAGGTGTAACTTTGTCGTTAAAACATTTATAAAATTAATTACTGAATCCGTCTGGTCCTGGTGTTTTTCCATTCTTTAGTGTGTTTATTGTGTCTTCTATTTCCTTAGATGTAATTTGTGCTCCCAGTTCCTCTTGTTCCTTCAATTCTAGTTTTGGAAGATTACAATAGTCCAGGAACTCTGAAACTTTATTATTGTCTATTAGCGTTTTGGATGTGTATAAAGTCTGGTAAAATTGAGCAAATCTTTTATTGATATCATTAGGCAGTGTTAATAATCCCCCTCTATCTGATTTAATCTTTAAAATTGCGTGGTCTTTTTCTCGTCTTTTCAGTTGGCGTGCCAGAAGTTTGTGGGGTTTATCCCCAAATTCAAAGTGTTCCTGTTTTTGTAATTTGGAATAGTCTTATAACTTTCTCTGATAATAACTTATTTAGTTTAAATTTCAATATTAATATTTTATTATGTTTATCCATAATTGGATCTTTAGCATTATCTATATCTAGTTGTCTGATTTGTTCTTCTAATTGTCTTTGTTCGTTCTTATTCTTTTTGTTTTGAAAAGCTTGATATGAGATAATGACTCCTCTAATAAATGCTTTGAAGGATTCCCATAGTAAAGTGGACGATATGTCTGGTGTATCGTTTGTCTCAAAAAATAAGTCCATCTGTTTTTTTAGATATATACTCCCTTGTGGGTCTTTTAAAATTTGCGAGTTAAACCTCCAGAACGATTTATTCATAGACATTCCTTCCAGTTTTAAAAAGAAACTTAGCGGGGAGTGATCTGAAATTGTATTGGTGTGATATTTAGGGTTCATAGAATAAGGGATTAGTTTTGTATCCACTAGGAAATAATCTATACGTGAGTATGTTTTGTGTACCATTGAATAAAACGAGTATTCCCTTCCAGTCGGATTCGCGATCCTCCAAACGTCTGTTATTTTTGTATTTTTTGTGTATGTATTTAAGAGTTCACTAGTTTTAGATTTCATAATACCTCTTTGTTTTTGCATCGATTTATCTAAGTACGGGTCTAAAACACAGTTGAAGTCTCCTCCAATTGTAACATTTTGGTAGTTGAACTCTGCGATTGTATTCAAGGTTTTATTGAAAAATTGAGGATTATCAAAATTGGGCGCGTATATATTTACCAAGGTGATTGGCGTAGCATAGATCTCTCCTGTAACTATAAGATATCTCCCTTCCTTATCTGATATAATGTTCTTTGATTTAAATGGTATTCCTTTGCGAATAATAATTGCGGTACCTCTGGATTTCGAGGTGTGTGAAGAGTGATATGTTTGGCCTATCCAATTCGCCCTCAATCTCATCTGATCTTGGTGTTTAAGATGCGTTTCTTGTAAAAAAGTAATGTCTGCGTTGTATGATTTCATCTGAGCTAGTATCTTGCCCCTTTTGATTGGTTCATTAATACCCCTTATGTTCCAGCTGCAGAATGTGATTCCTCCCATTTTCTTTTGTTTATCGTCATGCATTTTAATACCCTTAATTATTATGGTGCATCCATACCTCAGGACTGGATATTTGGGGAACGTTTATGTTACTGACTTCCTTTGGTAGATCCCTTTTGCGATTGTGAAACAGATAAAAAAGAAACACATAGTTGTGACATATTGTGATTTAAAAAAAATTGAACAAGTGAAATTACAGTGTCTAGAGTGGTCGATACTGTAATGAGTGTCCCACACGACTGTGGGGTTTGACATCAATTCGACTTCTAATGTTGATGTTATACAATTAGCTCCGCTCCCTTTATTACTTTTAGCATTGGAGGGCGGGACCTTTTCAAAATCAGTTGTATTTCACCCAATTACACTATATATATATTTCATTAAGACTTATCAAATCGTATGTTCAGCTACTGTGAAACTTATATATCTAACACTTTTATCTACTAACTATTTATAGTTAGTTATACCTTTGATAATAGTCAGCTGTCGGCTGAAAGGGTTAACCAGAATCAGGCTCCTGGGACTATGCCAGGTGCCTGAGTCTCCTCCCTTCCCCACCCGAAGTACATAGCACTAAAACTTATGATATTATCTACGTTAGTTCTAAAATTTGTTATTTGTTATTTCTTTATCCCTGCTTAACTGTCTCGCTCTATATACTGGATAGTCTGTCTTTTTAACACATTATTACATTTTGCCCCATTATATAGTTCTGGTTAGTTTCCATTTCTATTTCTATATTAGTGTTGTTAATTATTATTAATTCTCTATGTTTTGTAAAACTATTTTAAGATCTTAAACCGCCATTTGTCCCTGTGATGTTTTCCACGTTCGGCTCTCCTGTTCGTCTCTCCGTTGTTAATCAGTCTTTCCTTCATTTTGAACAAAGAGTGTCCTTGAGTTAAATTCCAAAGCGTCCGAGGGAGATAAGGTGTCTAGACCAGCGTACGTGGCGATACTCCTCCATTTTAGACTTTTAGAAGATCCACCATTGTATCTCAGAAATGGCTTCTGTTGGCAATTTCATAGGCCTCAAAATGGCCAGCATGTGCTCCCAATGCTTGTTCTTTTGCTCATTGTAATTGTTGGTAATGCAGAGGCCCAAACTGTACTGCTGGAAAAGCAGCCACCAGCTTGCCAATCAACTTGGCCACCTGTCTAATTGAGGGTAGTTGTTCCTCAACAAGCTTGACACATTCTTCAATTTACTGCTGCTTTTTATCACTCGGCATAGTCACTAACATGTGATCTGAGTTAATGGTGAACCCCAAGTAATCAATAACTTTAACTGGTGTTAATTTGGATTTATCTGGATGGATAATGAACCCCCAACTGCTCAATAGTGAGTTTAACAACTGACACAGATGATTCAGCTGCCTCCCGAGTGTGCCCAACAATAAAAATATCATCAAAATAGGCCATTACCACATGACCATGAGTTCGGAGTAAGCCAAGCATTGGTTTTAACAATTTGGTAAACAGTCTCGGATCTGAGGTTAACACATTAGGCAGTGCTTTGAATTACCACAATTGACTCATCCAGCTAAATTTCAAATATCTCCTATCATCACAATGAACAGACACTGAGTAATAAGCATCCTTGAGATCTATGCTTGCCATATAACACCCTTTGGAAACCATCTGATTAGCAGTCGAAAAAGGTTCCATTTTGAAATGTCTATACTGCACAAAAGGGACCAGGCTCGTCAGGTCCAGAATGATTCTCCATCCCCCATCCTTTTTAGACCTAGGAAAAATACTTGACACAAACTGATGGGATTGACGAACCAACTTCTCAATAACCCCTTTTTTGCACAATATCTCAAGCTCTGCCTGTATCTGTATATTCTCTTTGTGTGAAAACATGAGAGTCCGACGTGGGACATGCTAAGTGGGTGGACACACAGTAGGGTAGAATTCAATTCGAAACCCCTCTATACTGCCCAAAACAAATAGATCAGATGTTATCTGCTGCCATTCTTTGAGAAACAAGTGTAACCTGCCCCCAACTTGAACATCTTCCCCACTTAATTTATTTCCTTCAGGAGCAAAGTCTCTTACCTGCACATTTCCTGACTGAGCTTGTTGCCCCGGCCCCTCGTAGGGAAATTCATCTTTGCCCTTGTGCCTGTGGCAGGATACCAGGTTTGTGTGTTTGAGAAAGAACGACTCGTCCCTTCACCAGTTTCTGTGATAGCATCCCGTCGATAGGGGAAACACTTTTTGCCCATTCTGCTGCTTGTTGGAACTTTGATGAGGTCTCTTCATCCAGTTCTTTGACTCGCTTTGCGAGGTTCTCCCCAAACAACAGATTCGGTAACTGAACATTATTGGGTTTGCAGAGTGCTGCAAATTTTGGGTGAATGGCGGGTTGTATGGCACTATTTCTAAGGCAGTTCATTTCAAAATGTGCACTGCACAAAAGCCCCAGAGCATCCTGGTGAACTTCAGTCATGTGTCCCTAGTCCACCGATCTGGCGAACGCAGTGTTACCTGCTGCTAGCAATTTAAGCACCCTCTGGACCAATTCTTGTGTTCTCACTGCAACCCCCATTTGGCCCCATATCACATGGTTAACCACCGGCACCTTCAACAATCACAGTTAACCGGGGTTTCGTATTTTTTTAGCCGTATCGTCCATTGTCAGCTCCTGGAGCTGATGGGTGAGCATATAATTGATTATAGTAGCCAACTCCTCCTCCAATGGCTCCCCTGCTTCTTTGGGGATTGCAAACTTAGCAGCCAAAATAGGTACAAAGACCTCTTGCCCTTCACCCTTTGGGCTATGTGCAGCCATTACCTCGGCATCAGCATAATCCTGACCCGGCATACCCTCCTCCTCCAGAAGGGGGCGATTTTGCAGCCCTACTTGGGACGACAGATGGCACAATGGGCTAAGTGTTCAACTGGCAACCGGAAGGTAGCCGGTTCGAATCCCGCTTGGAGTGCATACTGTCGTTGTGTCCTTGGGCAAGACACTTCACCCACCTTTGCCTGTGTGTGAATGTGTGTGAGTGATTGGTGGTGGTCGGAGGGGCCGTAGGCGCAGATTGGCAGCCACGCTTCTGTCAGTCTGACCCAGGGCAGCTGTGGCTACAGAAGTAGCTTACCACCACCGAGTGTGACTGAGGAGTGAATGAATAATGCGATGTAAAGCGCCTTGAGTATTAGAAAGGCGCTATATAAATCCCATCCATTATTATTATTATTACTACAGGCGCTGCTGGCACAGGCTCTCCAACAGCTTGGCGAGAACTGCACTCTTCCTCCCGGAGTGCGTCCTTCTCGAGCAACCTCTCCATCAGCTGCGCGATTTGTGAGAGCCGTGAGCAAACGGACTGTCCTGGAGGTTAAACCTCCTGGCCCGACTCTGGGTCTATAGGCCTGGCAGACTTGAATGTGGCCTTACACCCTACCGGCGCGGCAAAGCTGCTCCCAGGCAGCGAGTCTACAGTCACAAGATCCCCTGCTTGCGACAAAGTCGGTGAACTAGGCGGGCACCCGCTAACCGCACTCCCGCGGTCCTCCACACTTTTCGCCATGGGTCGCCTCCCCTTCACCTTACTTGCTTTCTGCATCGTCGAACTCAAAAAAACAACCACCGGCACAGAAAGCGACCTCAAGACTAAGATTTCCACTTACCTCGAGGTGTTTCAAACTTACCCGCTGGAGGAGCTCTGCTGCTCCAACCGGCCGCCTGCACCAATGTGTCTGACATAATGACGCACGTGCGGCTGAACAGGGTTCTTCACATAGTCACTCACGTAACTATGAAGTAAAATGACAGATCACTGGAGTGAGTGAAGTACAACACTTGACCCATGAGAATGGCTCAGAAAAGACCCAAATCTTTGAACAGCTGTACTTCTATCTTTAATTAACTTTTATTTGCCTCCTCCATTCTAGACAGAAGACTACTTGCTTCTCTCTATTGATGGATTTTATCCCCTTTGATTCATGCAAACAAAATTAAATGAATACCTTGGTTCTCCTGTGTGGCTCCATCAATCTTAGTGCCAACATTTTATAATTACACCATGTCCCAGGGTAAAGGCAATGCCTACATCCTGCAGTGAAAGCCCACGGTGGAGACAGTGCTCACTGTACAATATGTGGAACAGTTTGATATCAGGAACTATTTAATACCTGCTGCAAGGCAGCTTTGGACTCACCCTGATCCACTTCAACATTGGTGTCTCCAGTGAGAACAATGGAGCCATTTTCCTGCACTTCCCACATGTACAGATTGGGATTTCCTGCTCCAACATGTTGGACCATCAGATAGATGTGGTTAATCAGATGGATCTGATCAGTGTTGTTCCTCCTGTTCTGCTGAGATGAGCCTCTTGGTTTCCAGTGAGTTATCCCACTGTCCATATTCCCAGGCACTGCACCACAGCAGTTTCCCACACAGGCTATAAAGGAGGAGTGTGTGCTGGCAAATAGGGCAATAATAAGTCACATCAAAATGTGACCATAATTCTATGTATGAAGA
Source organism: Amblyraja radiata (assembly GCF_010909765.2). Classification (NCBI taxonomy): domain Eukaryota; kingdom Metazoa; phylum Chordata; class Chondrichthyes; order Rajiformes; family Rajidae; genus Amblyraja; species Amblyraja radiata. The sequence continues at coordinate 47,074,689 of NC_045966.1, forward strand.
GCAAACCCCGAGTCACTTACCGCTGGGCTCCTGATAGTACGGGACAAAATGCCGGAGCAGGTCTTGATGAAACAAACCACATCTCCAGTTCCCTCTGCCCCTCTCAACTTTCTGAATAACCAGACTCAGTGATTTCTCTTCCACGGTCAGTGTCTTTTCTCCAACACGTTTGTCATCGCCATTGATCCAAACCAGTCTCATTGACTCAGTGACGTGAGACACAGAGCAGGTCAGGGTAACGTTGTCTCCCTCAGTCACTGCATCGGACGGTTCAGCTGTGACTGTGGAAACAAGCAGGTTGTTTATATTTTAAACAATTAGTTCATCAGTGAAAACACTGGCAGCATTCTGTCTCCTACCTTTCACTGTGATTAGATCAATGGTGAGAAATGGAGAAACTCCCTCCTCGTTCACTGATGTGTCTTTTCCAAGAAAACATTTGTAACATCCGGCATCTTGAAACAAAACGGGGACAATCCTCAAACTGAAATCCTTGCCATCGAAATGTTTCACTGACGTCACCAGTCGATTCCCGAAGATGGCCCTTTTGACATTGATGGGCTGAGAATGTGTTGCTGATGCTATTATTTGTTGTTGTTGTTGTTGTTGAATGCGACGTGATGTCCAGGTCATGGCAGTACTGGAATCCCCACGACTGTTATAGCAAACCAGGTGAAGTTCACTGCGATCTGTGCTGGAGCGGTAAACTATGTATTTCGTTTTAAATAAAGCTGTATCGGAGGGACAGAGGATAACTCATTTCAGTATTACAGTTACAACCACATTCTCATAAATATTTGCAGTGTTTTGTTCAGCTGATCAAGCTTCAAATGTAAATGCATTCTGCATCAAAACTCATCAGATCTTTACATAAACAACATTTCCTGTAAAGTAGTAAATTGCAGTAAAGCTTGGAGATTTCATAGACTGTCCGGGAACCTTCCGTGATGGAATGAAACCTCCCGGAGACTCCCGAGAGCGGCCCGGGAGGTGAATCTCTCTGTCAGTCTGCAGGAGGTGGTGCAGGTTCAGGCTGCGGACAGAAGCAGCCCATAGGATGCCTGCGTGGGGCCAGATCCGGACAGGTTGCAATTCAAGTGGGTCAGGTCTTCCCGTCCCTTCATTCCCATTATTCCCACCATCACTCTCCCATTCACATCCATTGATTCCCTGCCCTTCCCTCTTCCCCGGGTCCTGCTCTCAGCTCAATGCTGATCTGAAGCCCGAGTCTGCAGCAGCTGGAATCACTTCAAACAGCAGCAGGACTCGGAGAGAAGGGTCAGTGAGGGGAGAGGGGACGGATTGTTGTTCAGTGCTGATGTGTGCACCGGGACCCCCAGTGTGAGTGTGAGCAGCAAATGCTGGTGGTTGTCATGGTGACTACACTTTCTATCTGACACTTTGACGTGAGTCCTGTATCAGTATCTCAGTCTCAGATACTGGAGCATTGATGGCAAGTTAAACTGACAAAATACTTTACTGAACTGTAGTTACAGAAATACATCATCCCTCCTGTGTTGTGTGTCTGTCACACAGAGACAAGCAGGCAGCTGCTCCACAGAGAGACTTTCTGGAAACTTCTCTCTGATCATTGCAGCATTTTATACAGGAGAGCAGTTGGTCACTCTCCACAGTTCTTCACAGGGCGCACACATAATATTACAAGAAGCACCGTGATACAAGTGTCTACTTGATATGTAATGGGAGGTGTTTACACTTACACGTGTTTACAGTAAAATCTCCATTACTGGTGAGAACAATGTTTCCGTTTTCCTTCACATCACACACATACAACTTCCCATCCTCCACTGTAACATGTCGGATCATCAGATAGACCGTGTTATTCAGGCGGATCTGATCAGTGTTGCTCGTGTTCTGCTGGGATGAGTCCATTGGTCTCCAGTGAAGACTGACTGTATCTGAGAGTCTGGAGATGGTGCAGCTGAGTGTGACGTCACTGCCCAGCAGAGGGCGCTGTGGACTTGCCTCAACTGTGAAAAACAGATGAATGAGATTCAGAGTGAGTAGTGGTGTGTACAGTCCAATGACTGGGCTCAATCTCACCTCAGCTGAAAACCTTGACCCGCCCCTCATTCTTCTAAACTCCAGCTAGTCCAAGCCCAGAGCCGCAAACACTCCGGTTAAACCAATCATCACATGGGCATTTTCATAAATATTAGTTTTTTTTTTGCATTACTTCAGACTGCACTACAATCTCTGCACCTTTGTACTGTTGTGCTTTAAGAAACATAGAAACATGGAAAATAGGTGCAGGAGGAGGCCATTCAGCCCTTCGAGCCAGCACCGCCATTCATTGTGATCACGGCTGATCGTCCCCAATCAATAACCCGTGCCTGCCTTCTCCCCATATCCCTTGATTCCACTAGCCCCTAGAGCTCTATCTAACTCTCTCTTAAATCCATCCAGTGATTTGGCCTCTACTGCCCTCTGTGACAGGGAATTCCACAAATTCACAATTCTCTGGATGAAATTTTTTTTTCTCACCTCAGTCTTAAATGACCTCCCCTTTATTCTAAGACTGTGGCTCCTGGTTCTGGAGCCCAAAATTGGGAACATTTTTCTTGCATCTAGCTGTGCAGTCCTTTTATAATTGTATATGTTTCTATAAGATACCCTCTCATCCTCCTGAACTCCAGTAAATACAAGCCCAGTCTTTTCAATCTTTCCTCATATGACATTTGTTGCATTTTTTACTGTACCTTTCATTATAATTTACTCTGAACTTTATCTGAACAATTGATGTGTTTAATTCAAATGTATACGACAATTAACCAATATAAATCTGAATTTGATATTTTTCAGGCTACACAGACATAGTGTTATTGTTCCACACTTTGGCAGTGTTCACACATTTTGTGCACATAACACTCTTGACACTCATGCTGCATCCTGAGATTATACAAATTCAAGTGTTTCAGAGGTTAGTACATTGGATTTAGCCCCGCGGGGACTGGTGGCAGAACGTCCATGGATTGTAGTTCTATTCCACAATGCCTTTGCATTGTCTGCACCGATCTTCAGTGTGTCCTTCACCACGTACTCCTGCAGCCTAGAATATTCTGCAATGGAGATTTTTCTGAGGAAAGCATGAAGATCAAAGTAGGTCCAACCTCTTTCACTCTCTCAGCAAACTTTAAAGCAATGAACTAATCCCAATCCCTTTACACCTGTGGAGAATTATCTACAGGAGGCAAAGGCCTTGTTCTACCTCTGCTAAAGCTCTCAAGCTATTAGAATGTTCTGAATGGCACCAACTTTTAGATGTAAACACATTTATTAACATTGAATATTTCATTTTTTTTAATAATGAAAGGGTCTCTAATTCTACAAACACGATTAGTTTTGATTCATGAAGAGTCTCCGGAAGTGGCGGCGCTGTGAAACGGCTGCGGCTCGCCTGCAGTCTGTCTGTTTTTACTTTTTTGTGTTGATTTTTTTTTGTCTTGTTCAGTTAAACTTTTGGTTATTAGGTTGTGTCATGTGTGGGGGGGGGGGGTGAAACAGGGCTTTCTGTCTCTCCCTTCGGGGGAAAGCAAATTTCTTGTCGTATCCCCCTTCTCTTTCCCCGTCTGAGCTGAGGCCTAATGGCAGAGCTGGCGGCCTCCAACCTGCGACCGACCTCGAGGAACCGGAGTTAGAGCCAGCCAGGACTTACCAACGCGAGGCTGGCCGTCTTCGAGCTGCGGCGGCGTTCGGGCAGCGGCACGACTCGGCACTCCGGTGAGGGCGGACGGCGTGGGGCTGAGACACACCCGTGCGGGCGGCCCGGCTCCCGGCTGGAAGGTGCTCCCGTGTGGGCGGCCCGGCTCCCGGCTGGAAGGCGCTCCCGTGTGGGCGGCCCGGCTCCCGGCTGGAAGGCGCTCCCGTGGGGGCGGCCCGGTGCGGGGCTGAGACGCTCCCGTGAGGGCGGCCCGGCTCGGGGCTGGAATGGCACTCCCGTGTGGGCGGCCCGGTGCGGGGCGGAGATGGTGCTCCGGTGGCTGAGGCGGCGTTCTGGCGGCGGCGACCTGAATCCGGGGCTCGGCCGCGGGCCAATGGATGACATCGTCGGGAGCTCGCGGGTCACAGGTTGATGCCTGTTTTCCGGAGCTCCCGTGGCAACAGCTGCGGCCGCTGGACTGGAGGGCGGCAGCTTCGATCACCCCCGGGCCGCGGAGCTTGAACCGCGGGACTGACTTACCACCGCCCAGTGGGGTATGGCCTCAGCGCAGAGCGAGAAGAGGAGGGAAGAGACAGCAACCCTAAGACTTTTGCCTCCATCACAGTGAGGAGGTGCTTGGTGAACTCACTGTGGTGGATGTTAATTTGTGTTTATTGTGTGTTGTTTATTATTACATGTATGGCTGCAGGCAACGACATTTCGTTCAGACCGAAAGGCCTGAATGACAAATAAAGGATTCAATTCAATTCAATCCACCCAGGCTCCGGATCCGGGAGCAGTATTCCGGTGCCTGTGTCGGGGAATATCAGCGGGGAATATCCATATCCTGCTCCAGTCCTGGTCTCCACGTGGAGAAGTGAAGGAGAGCGCTGGCAGATTCACCGCAGGAACTGTCAGCATGTTCGGGAATTCCTCGTTGTGCAACGTGTGGTTGGAAGTCCTGAACCTGTTCATATTTACACAGGTAAATGCCGGCTGTTCACGGTGGCACTACTGGTGCAACCGGCAACATTCTGACCAATGAATGCAACAAAGTTTAGATGTAACCGGATTGATAACAATCTTTCCCCCAATATGGAAGAAGTCTCACCATATCTCATCATTACACGTAACATTATTTACAGAGAAGCACATTGTTGATCCGTGCCTCGCCCACTCACCTTTGATCCCATATATTTCATATTGTTTCAGGAGCTTGTCCCTCGGATGTGTTTCAGTTAAGGTGAACAATCCCGACAATTTATACGTGGGTTTTTTTATTCCCAGATTAACAGTGTGGTCATCCACATCCACCTCCTTGTTCTTGTCTGTGTTTCCCCAGCCATTGGCCCACTGTTTGCTCCACGTGTCCTTGTTCTGGATACGGAGAGTTACCACTATCTGTTTTCCCTTCCTTGAGTGGGATTCCCATTCCCAGACAAGAATGTCACTCCAAGGATTGTCTGGTCCTTTTAACACAATGTCGCCTTCATTTTCCTTGAAATAAATCTGGTTTCTGATTTCTGTTGGAAAGAGGATAAATGAAGGAATTAACATTTTAAGCTCATTTCCTCCACTCCATGTCTGTAAACATTAATTTTGAATTTCATTTATTTCCAGATTGTTTTGATCTCCCACAGAACCTCCAGTGAGATGGGCACAGTTTGTGAATAGATGTCTGGCTGGAATAACCTGGCCTGATCCAGGGATACTTCATGACATGAGAAGAGTGAGTGGGAGAAAGACAGAGGTGGAAGAGCGTTTGTGTCGGGTCTCCAGCCGGTGTTCCCTATGACGGGGTTTCCTGATCCTGTACACACTGCATCCCCGGTCCTTGTCGGACAAACCTGGAACAGAATAAACACGCTCCTGCCTCCCTGCCTGCTCCTCATTCCACAGTGATTTACAACATAGAACAGTTCAGCACAGGAACAAGCCCCTCAGCCCACAAGGTCTATGTCGAGCATAATGCCACAACCAACACTTATCGGCCTACACATAATCCATATCTCTACATTCCCTGCATGTCCATGTGTCTATCCAAAAGTCTCTTAAATCCCATTCACTCATCTCCCTCCATCGCCACCAGCAGCATGTTCCAGCCACTCACCACACTCTGTGTAAAATACTTGCCCTTCACATCTTCTTCACACTTTGCCTCTCTCACCTTAAACCCATGCCCTCTTGTATTTGAAATTTCCATCCAGGGGAAAAGATTCTGACTGTCTACACTGACCTTGCAGCTCATAATTTGGTATGATTCTATCAAGCCTCACTTCAATGTCAAACATTCCAGAGAAAACAATCCAAGTCTATTCAACCTCTCCCTGTAGCTAATACCCAGTAACACAGACATCATTCGTGTAAACCTTCTCAGCCCTGTCTCCAAAGCCTCTGCATCTTTCCACTATTGGGGCATCCAGAACTGCATGTAATCTTTGGAATCCGGCCTAACCAAAGTCCTACAATGTTGCATCACATCCTGACTTCCTGACTTGTGTGTGTTCCGCAAGCAACCAGACGGTAATAAATAAAACTTGCTTCCTGTTGTCGGGGGGTGGGGAGTTGGGGGGGGGGGGGGTGTGGGAGGAGATAAAATTGTACGTTGTCATGCACACTTGTCATTCGGCCCACCTGGGAATGTGTGTGTGTCTCCCCCCCCCCCCCCCCCTCCCCCCATGTTTTAAAAGCGATGTACTATGCCCCAAGCCCTCTGTCCCCGCGGCCGTGGTGGGGGGAGAATCACCTGGTGTAGGTGTCAGAGACCTGGGATTGGAGGGGGGGGACAGACGACTCGAGGCATAGTAAATGCAGAACGCACACAAGCTCCCACGCACAAAACACCAGAATCTGTAGACTGTTTTAACCAAAGATGGACACAAAAAGCTGGAGTAACTCAGCAGAACAGGCAGCATTTCTGGACAGAAATGGTGACGTTTCGTGTCGAGACGATTCTTCAGACCTTAAGACAGAGTCTGAAGAGTCACGACCCGAAACGCCACCCAGAGAGAAGGGGGGAGAGAGAGAAGGGAGAGAGAGAGAGAAAAAGAGAGAGAAAGGGAGAATGATACAGAAGGGAGAGAGAGAGGGGGGAGAGAATGGGGAGAGAGAAGGGGAGAGAGAGAAGAGGGGAGAGAAGGGAGAGAGAAGAGGAGAGAAGGGAGAGAGGAGGAGAGAGAGGAGGGGGAGAGAGAGGAGGGGAAGAGAGAGAAGGGAGAGAGAGAAGGGAGAGAGAGAAGGGAGAGAGAGAAGGGAGAGAGTGGTGAGAGGGGTGAGAGAGGGGATGGGAGAGAAGTGAGAGGGGGATGAGAGGGGAGAGAGGGGAAGAGAGGGGAAGGGGAGAGAGAGGAGGGGGAGAGAGATAAAGGGGGAGATAGATAAGGGGGGAGAGGGATAAGGGGGGAGAGAGATAAGGGGGGGAGAGAAAGACTGGAGGGGGAGAGAGAGGGAGAGAGAGGGGAAGAGGGGGAGAGAGGGGGGGATAGGGGGAGAAAGAGGAAGGGGAGAGAGAGGGGAAGGGGAGGGGGGGGAGAGAAGGGGAAGATGGGAGCGTGGGGGTCATTTTCCCACACAAGTCATAGGTGACTGGGCAATCTGAACCCAAGCACCAAGTTGTAAGCGGCCGAAGGTGCGTATCCCTTGAGACAGCCCCCACTCCCCCGCAACCACCCTCTGTGGGCTGTGGGTCGGGTGGAGCGGAGGTGTGGGACAATGTTCACCCCTCCACAGTGATGTGATGGAAGCGGGGTTCTGGACAAATCGCTGACAAGTACCGCCCCCTGGCAGCGTCATGTCCGTTATTTGGCTTTTCTGTTGAGCGGCATTCGGTTAGTTGGCTTGTAGGCGACACCGCCTTTCGGGTAGGTTGCGTTTCGGCAGAGCAGCCATTTGGTGAGTTAGCTTTTAGGCGACTTAGACTTTCGGTTAGTTTTCATTTAGACATCCCACCCTTTCGGTTAGTTGGCGTTTCGGCTTCATTTACATTCGGTTATTTGGCTTCCACTTCTTTGCTTCGGCTTCTCGTCCGTCGGCGCCATGTCCGGGTACCGGGGGGACTTTACCAAGTGTCTTACTAAAATTACTGTAGACAATGCCACGTAAAATTCATGCCTACTGTCTTTAATTAATCTATTTTGTTCCAAATGGGAATCAATTCTATCCCAAAGAATCTTTTCCAATTGTTTCCTACCATTGTGATGTGAATCACAGTTCTTTAATTTGCTGTATTCTCTCTCCCCATTTTAAACAAATAAACCATTTTAACTCCCATTCCCGTACTGATCTTTCAGTCCTTGGCCTCCTCTTTTGCCAGAGTGAGGCCACAGGCAAACTAAAGAAACCACACTTCATATTTCTCTTGGGTATCTGACAACTTAATGATATGAACATTGAATTCTTGACTTTCAGGCAACAAATCCCCAAACAATCCACCCCACCTTTTTACTGACATATTTTATTTTATTTCATTTATTTTTCAATTTTCCATTGCTCTTCTCATCCCTGAAGATATCTAATACCTCCCCTAACTCCAGTTTCGGTTTCTTGATTTTATTGTAAGTATAAGAAGCCTTGGAGCTTTGTTTACTCCAAATCGGCATTACCATTTTGTGGCCTATTTTCTCCCTTCTAATCGCCCGCTTGAGTTCTTTCCTCCTTACTTTATATTCCTCAATGGCCCTCTCTGCTATCATACTCTTGAACCTTGCAAGTGTTTCCTTTCTATATTTGACCAAATTTACAAATTTATTTGGTCATCCAAGCGTCCAGTCTAATCCCTCCTCCTTATTGGAACCTGCCGGTCTTGAGTTTGGATCAACTGACCTTCAGACAATTCTCAATCTCAGACAGAGTAACTTAATAATAACTGATCTGAGTGTACCTTGCCAAGCTCCTGCCTAATAATGGTGTCATTTGCCTTACTCAAATTAATGTCTTGTCACACAGTCCAGACTTATCCCTATTCAAACCAATCTTAAAACATATGGAGTTGTATTCACTATCTTCAAAATATTATTTCACTGAAACATCAGTCACCTGGCCAGACTAATTTCTGAACACAAGGTCCATTTTGGATTCCTTTCTCACATTGCACTATTCACAACTGTTACAAAAAATCGCCCAAGATATCCCTTTGTGTAATCTTTCAGTAATCTGTGTCCACGTCTGTTCCTCTATTTCTTGCTCGTTCTTGGGGGACCTCTCGTCCAATTCCGTTGAATTGCTTGCACCTCTCTTATTTTCACATGGCTCTACCCATATCACCTCAATGGACAAACCATCCAGTGTGGCCTCTCAGAGTGCCAACAAGATAGTTTCCCTGATTAATAGAGCCATTCCCCCATCTTTTTCCCATAGAAACACAGAACATTGAGCTGCTAGTCATGTCCCTATCACAACCATATTTCCATAATGACCACAACATCATAGTCTCCAACCGCGATCTAGGCTCTAAGTTCATCTACTTTGCCCAAAATACTGCTTGCATTGAAATAAACCTCCACCCATCAGTTTCACTATATAACTTCACCCTCTGTCTGTCCTTCCTTTGGGACTTACTTATCCTCATCTCCACCTTCCCAACACCCCCCTGCCACTCCAGTTTACCCCTCCTGGTAACACTAGTGCACCTCCCTGCAAACATATTGGTCCCCTCCATTTCAGATACAAACTATCCCTCTTGTAGAGGTCACGTCTGTCCCAGAAGAGATCCCAATGGCCGAAAGATCTGAATCTCTGCCCCCTGAACCAAGTCCTGAGCCATACATTCATCTGTCCTTTCTTCCTAATCCTATCTTTACTAACACATGGCATTGGGAGGAATCTGCAGATGACGAGCCCAGCGAGCCTTGATAAAGATGTGTGTGTGTTTGCCAGCCACAGGTGTGATCGTGGAAGGGTTGGAGAGTTGTTAATGTAGGAGACTCATGTCAGTGGTAGAGAAATTATCAGACCTCATCCCTTTTCCCACCCATCCCATTTGTGCCAAAGTCCCCGCCACCTTAAGCTGCTCACCTTCGTCCTTGAGAATGTCCCACAGCTGCTGGGAGACTTCCTGGACCCTGGCACCAGGGAGGCAACACACCATCCTGGAGTCTGGTTTGCTGCCACTGAATCACCAGTCTGACCCCCAAATATTCTGGGATTTGAATGGAATGCAATTGCTGGCTGGAGAAAGGGGTTGTGGTGGGAGTGAAGGCAATGGCTTTGGATTCAAAGTGTTCAGTTGTGGGGGAATTCTGCGCATCTAGTCCTTGATGTCCCACATGTAGTCTGGGAATGTGGAGACAATGGAGGGATCGAGGGAGGTGTTAGCGAGGTGGTGTCCACAGTCAACTTGTGGAAGCAACGGTGAAACTTCAGCTGATGTCACTGAAGGGCAACATGAGGATGAGAAATAGGAGGGGCCCATGGTAGATTGTCAGAGGGTGCCCAAGGGAACTGTGCCGGAGCGTGAAGTGGGTAGTTCTCGCCTGCGACAGGATCGATAAGTCAAGGGCAGTTCCACCCGCCTGGACTGTGGTGGGAGATGTTGGGGAGGATGGTGTGGACAACCATGTCACACTGCTCACCAGGGGCCATTTCTCACTTTGAAAAAGGCCATGTTGATGCAGGAGAAGGGGAGGAAGCTAATGGGAGAGGCTCAGAAATAGAGCTCCAGCAAGGATGGGGTGGATTTGTGGGACGTGGAGAGGAAAGTGAGATTGACAATGAGGTGTGGGTTTACACAGACAATGATAAAGTAAAGCAACGTGATTGTGACCGGTGAAGAGAAAGCACTTACTCTGGTTGGAAACAGGTCGAAGCAGGAAAACAATGAAACCGAACATCAAACCAACTGGCAAACTGCTGCAGAGAAACCTGGGCCTCATCTTATGGATTCCCTGTGGGAAATAACATCAAGTTTTAGACTGAGCCTGTTTCAGACACATATATTCAGTACATTTGGAGTCCACATTCATAGCTCACGGAAGGTGGCAACACAAGTAGTTAGGGTAGTGAAGAAGGCGTATGGTATGCTTGCCTTCAATGCTAAGCCCATTGAACGTAAGAGTGAGGAAGTGTCTTTTTTGTTTCTAAAGATAAAACTTCAATGGCAATTCTTCTGTTCTGATGCTGCTCACTGTGGGTCAAAGGCTGGATTATAAGGACAGGAACGTTGCCCCATCTCCCACACACTGTTACTGTGCTGAGGAATGAAGCATCAATATGTCAAAGTGAGGTCCATCAGGGAATGTTGCCACCTGACCCACTGCAGACTGCAGGAAAATGTGCTGATGGATGAACTGAAGCTTGGTGCAACCAACATAAAAACTCTGTGGGGAAGAACCACAGTCAAGCGACCTTCTCCTGCTGGACATAGTGGGATGAGTCTGGTGGGAACACCCCTCATATAGGTATGTTGCAAAACGTACCTGAAGCATCGCTGAAAATCTGTCCCAGCCCGTGCGCGCGATTTTGACGCCGTTTATAGGGGGGCGGGTTTAAAATGCGATTTTCCCTAGGCTGTTCAAATCGAGGTTTTTCAGCCTAGTTAATTATTAACGAAAAATTGCTGGAAGATTCCCTCGCTTGAGCTATTATTAGTTTTAAGGGCTTTATTTACTTGTTATAGTAGGTTAAAATTTAACCTCTAAACCCCCGACCGCCGGCAACCGGATGGATCTCATACATGGGAAAACGGAAGGTAGGCTGTTTATTTTTACGTTAAAAAGGGCTTCTTAAGATCCCTTTATACAAAGTTTAATGTTGCGAGTAGCTAATTTTGGGCCTATTATATCCCGCAGTATTTTTCTGGGCATTTGAGGGCACAAATCCACCGCAATGTGAACGTTCTAAACCAGCGCGTTCACAGGATCCCACTAGAAAGCTGATTTAAATGGACTTTAATTTACAGCAATTAAACACTAAATTCCTTCCATTTGGCCTATAAATTAATGTAAATGAGATTTAAATATCGTGTTTTATTGTGAATTATTTGTGAATATTATTTGGACACTTAGGCTATTTAAAAATGTTAATCATTTATTAAGAAATGGATAGATGTTTAGATCTAGCAATTGAAGTTTGGAATTAGCTACAAGTAGGTAACTAACTAATTATATGCTTTAATTTCAGGTCATCCAAGTGAGATTATTTTATATTTGTTTCAGAATGCTTCAATCTATGATAACTGAAAATTTCATTCAGTTCTCTTAATTTTTAAGAAAGTTATGGGCTTTTGACTGTCCACGATCACAGCTTTTTTGTCATGTCCATAGAAAATCAATAGGGAACAAGATGCTAATTTCCGAGTATGAAAATGGTCATAACTTTTTAAAACTTGAGATATGAAAGTGAATTAGGTGTCAAATTAAACTTATTTTTATGCTTTATCTGATGGGATAAATTGCAGACTTGATTTTTTAAATCTCAAAATTTTGTAACATTGCTACCTCATACAAGGGATATCAGCACAGGGGACCACATGAGTGTTAAGGTTGTTTATTGTAAAGATAAATGCTAATCCTATTGAGTATGACACTATTGACTGTAGAGACACTGAAAGTGTCTGAAGATGTTTTTATGTTGTTTTAGATTTGTATAAAACAAGGAACTGCAGATTCTGGTTTACCAAGGAAAGACACAAAATAATAGGGTAACTCAGCAGGTCAGGCAGCATCCGTGGAGAACATGGCTAGGTGATGTATTGGGTCAGGACCGTTTTCTTCAAAAATAGTTTTGTAAATGGTTTTTATTCTGCCTAAAGTTTATTTTAAAATTTTAAAATAAATGTGAGGTTAGAAGGGCACAAGGTGTCATTATTGTATTTTCCAAGCTCATTCAGAAGATAATATAGATCTGATAGATCCCAAGAACAACAAGGGATTTTGCTTTCCCCCATATCACATTCAGGACCGGAAGCAAAATTCAGAGCAATGGTTAAGGCTGCATTAGGAGCTTTTGTGCAATTCAACCACAATGATTCGTCTATTTTGAGCTCTGGGCTGTTTTATTTCCTGTTTTTTTTTTCAACTAAGGGGAGTAGGAGGCAACCATGGCTGACAAGAGAAGTTAGGGATAGAATAAAACTAAAAGAAAAGATGTATAACACAGCAAAGAGTAGCCGGAAGCCAGAGGATTGGGAAACTTTCATAGGACAACAGAAGGAAACGAAACGGGCAATACGAGCTGAAAAGATGAAGTAAGATGGGAAGCTGGCCAGGAATATTAAGAAGGACAGTAAAAGCTTCTTTAGATATGTTAAGGGAAAAAAGAGTAGCAAAGTCAAATGTGGGCCCCTTGAATGCAGACATGGGTGAAATTATTATGGGTAACAAGGAAATGGCAGAAGAGTTGAACAGGTACTTCGGATCTGTCTTCTCTAAGGAAGTCACAAACAATCTCCCAGATGTACTGGAGGACAGAGGATCTAAGGGGGGTAGAGGAACTGAAATAAATTTTCATTAGGCAAGAAATAGTATTGGGTAGGCTAATGGGACTGAAGGATGATAAATCCCCTGGGCCTGATGGTCTGCATCTCAGGGTCCTCAGGAAGGTGGCTCCAGCAATAGTGGACGCATTGGTGATTATTTTCCAACGTTCAATAGATTCAGGATCAGTTCCTGTGGATTGGAGGATAGCTAATGTTATCCCAATTTTCAAGAAAGGAGCGAGAGATAAAATGGGGAATTACAGACCAGTTAGCCTGACAGGTAGTGGGAAAGATGATAGAGTAAATTATTAAAGAGGTGTTAATGGGGCATTTGGATAGCAGTAAACGGATTAGTCCAAGTCAACATGGTTTTATAAAAGGGAAATCATGCTTGACTAATCTTCTGGAATTTTTTGAGGATGTGACAAGTAAAATGGATGAAGGGGTGCCAGTGGATGTAGTGTATCTAGACTTTCAGAACGCCTTTGATAAGTTCCCGCACAGGAGACTGATGACTAAAATTGGAGCACATGGTATTGGGGGTATTGAGGTTTCCCTTACTATTCTTATATGTTTCAATGAGATATCCTCTCATCCTTCTAAACTCCAGAGTGTACAAGCCCAACTGTTCTCGCAGCATATGACAGTTCCGCCATCCAGGGAATTAACGTTGTAAACCTACGCTGCATTCCCTCAATAGCAAGAATGTCCTTCCTTAAATTAGGGGACCTAAACTGCACATAATACTCCAGGTGTGGTCTCACTAGGGCTGTGTACAACTGCAGAAGGACCTCTTTGCTCCTATATTCGATTTATCTTGTTATAAAGGGCAACATGCCATTCGCTTTCTTCACTGCCTGCTGTACCTGCATGCTTACTTTCATAGACTGATGTACAAGGACCCCCAGACCCCGTTGTACTTCCCCTTTTTCAAACTTGACGCCATTTAGATAGTAATCTGCCTTCCTGTTTTTGCTACCAAAGTTGATAACCTCACATTTATCTGCATTAAACTTCATCTGCCATGCATCTGTCCACTCCCCCAACCTGTGCAAGTCACCCAGCATTCTCATAGCATCCTCCTCACAGTTCACACTGCCACCCACTTTGTTTCATCTGCAAATTTGCTAATATTACTTTGAATCCCTTCATTCAAATCATTGATGTACATTGTAAATAGCTGCGGTCCCAGCACTGAGCCTTGCGGTACCGCACTAGTCATTGCCTGCCATTCTGAAAGGGACCCGTTAATCCCAATTCTTTATTTCCTGTTTGCCAACCACTTCACTATCCATGGCAGCACGCTACCCCCAATACCATGTGCTCTAATTTTGCAGGAAGTTTGTTTGTGTCCTCCTTAGTGAAGACAGGTCCAAAGTACCTGTTCAACTCATCTTCCATTTCCTTGTTTCCCATAATAAATTCATATTTTTCGGTCTTCAAGGGTCCAACTTTGGTCTTAACTAATTTTTTCCTCTTCACATACCTAAATAAGCTTTTACTATCCTGCTTTATATTTTTGGCTGGCTTACCTTCATACCTCATCTTTCCTTCCCGTATTGTCTTTTTGGTTATCTTCTGTTGTTCTTTAGACATTACCCAATCCTCTTGTTTCCCGCTCATCTTTGCTACGTTGAACGTCTTTGCTTTAATTTTTACACTGTCCCTGACTTCCCTTGTCAGTTCATTACATAACACTAAATCCAGAATTGCCTTCTCCCTGGTAGGCTCCAAGACAAGCTGTTCTAAGAATCCATCACAAAGGCACTTTCCTGGGGTCCAGTACCAACCCGATTTTCCCAGTCTACCTGCATGTGGAAATCTCCCATAACAAGCACAGCATTACTTTTGCTACATGCCAATTTTAACTCCTGATTCAACGCGTCCTATGTCCAGGTTACTGTTTGGGGGCCTGTAGATTAGTCCCCTTGGGGTCTTTTTACCCTTACAATTTCTTAGTTCTATCCATACTGCCTCCACATCTCCTGTTTCAATGTCATCCCTTGCAAGGGACTGAATTACATTCCTCACCAACAGGGCAACCCCACCCCCTCTGCCCACCTGTCTGTCTTTTTGATAGGAGGTATACCCTTGAATATTCATTTCCCAGCCCTGGCCCTCTTGCAGCCATGTCTCAGTAATTCCCACAACATCATACTTGCCAGTTTCTAACTGAGCCTCAAGCTCGTCCACTTTATTCCTTATACTTCGCGCATTTATATACAGCACTTTGACCTCCTTATTCACTTCCCCCCTCGCACTGCTCGCAATTGGCCCAGACCTTACTCTGTTGTCCATTCTCGAGCTTTCCTTACCATTAATTCGAGAATCTTTTGTAATAAAAATAGAGGAGGTGGAGAGGCTTTTCAGAAGACAGAAAAGCCGTAAATCTCCAGGACCTGACAATGTTTCCCCCTCTACTCTCAAGCTCTGTGCCAAACAACTGGCATCGGTCAGTCCCTGCAAGCATGTACAGTCCCTGCCTGCTTCAAAGTCTCCACTGTTGTCCCTGTACCCAAAAAGGCAAAGATTACTTGTCTTATTGACTACAGGCCTGTCGCACTGACTTCTGTAGTCATGAAGACCCTTGAAAGGCTTGTGCTGGTCATGCTGAAAAATATCCCAAACCCTCTGCTGGACCCTATGCAGTTTGCAAGTCGGGCCAATAGATCTGTGGATGATGCAGTCAACCTGGGCGTGCACTTCATCCTACAGCACCTAGACCGCCAGAGGACCTATGCGAGGATCCTGTTTGTTGATTTTAGCTCTGCATGCAACACCATTGTGCCAGAGCTACTACACTCCAAATTTTCCGAGTTGACTGTGCCTGAACCGGTACAGTCTGTCGGTGGATCACCAGCTTCCTGACGGACAGGTGAGGCTGGGAAAGCACATCTCGGACCCGCAAATGCTCAGCATAGATGCACCGCAATGCTGCGTACTCTCTCCTCTCCTCTACTCTCTCTACACCAACGATTGCACCTCTCGGACCTCCATAGGCACCTCTGTCAAACTTCTCATGTTTGCGGACGACACAACCCTGATTGGACTGATCCAGGATGGGGAGGAATCTGCCTACAGACAGGAAATTTCACAGCTGGCGTCCTGGTGCCATCGCAACAACCTAGAGCTCAATGCTCTTAAAACAGTGGAATTGATTGTAGACTTTAGGAGAGCTTCCCCTCCCCTCACCCCACTCACCATCAACAACACCACAGTCACATCTATGGAATCTTTTAAGTTCCTGGGAACCATCATCTCCAAGGACCTTAAGTGGGGGACTACCATCGACTCCACAATCAAAAAGGCACAACAGAGGATGTACTTCCTACGGCAGCTGAGGAAGCACAATCTGCCACAGGCAATGATGGTCCAATTCTACACAGCCATCGTAGAGCCTTCTCCATCATGGTCTGGTTTGGCTCAGTCACCAAGCACGACACCTGAAGGCTGCAGCGAATCATCCGATCAGCTGAGAAGGTTATTAGCTGCAACCTTCCCTCCAAGATACAAGATACAAGACACATTTATTTGTCACACGTGCCTGTTGGCACAGTGAAATGTGATCACCATACAGTCATACAATAAAAATAAAGAACACAACACACGATAGAGTTCAACATAAAACATCCCCATACAGCAGAATCAAAGTTTCCCACTGTGAGGGAAGGCACCAAAGTCAGTCATCTTCCTCTAATGTTCCTGATGTTCACCCGTGGTCAGGGCCTCCCCGAGCCCTCCGCTGTCGCCGCTCCAGGCGGCCCGATGTTCAGGCTCGCTCACCGGGATGTTGGCACTCCGACATCGGGACTAGAGGACCTCCTCAGCGGCCTGGACATCTGAGTCGGGCACCTTCTACCGGAGTTCGTGGCTCCCAAAGTCCTCAGGCCATGCTGGGCGGAGATGCAACGCTGGTGGCCCTCGGCAAAGGACTACAGGGACTCTGCGATGTTGTTCAGCACCGCCCGCGCTGGAAGCTCTCCCAAACCACAACTCAGCGATGTTGGAGCAGCAGCCCAACGCTCCCTAGCTTCAAACTGCGTTCCAGGTAGGCATCGCCTGCTCCGCAGTGAATCCAGCGCTGCGCCGCCGCTGTTGAAGCTCTGGTCCGGTTCCCGGTCCCCAGCAGAAAAGGTAGTGCCAATCCAGTTGTAGGCTGCGAGGAGGGGGGGGGCGAAGACGCGACTTGGAGAAATAGTCGGATCCTTGCCAGGAAGCGACTGGGGGACAGTTTCCCCCTTACCCTTCCCCCCTCCCCCGCATAGAAAATTTAAAGATTCCCCAAAACAAACTGTAAACTGAATAACATTTTTTTTAAAGATTGAAAAACAAACGGACTGTAGGCAGAGGCTGCATTCAATGCGGCACCCCTAGTGGATTGTTGAACTGTACACTGCAAGAGCCAGGAAGTGAGCGGGCAAGATCATCTCTGACCGCTCTCACCCTGGCCGCAAACTCTTTGAATCACTTCCCTCTGGAAGGCGACTCTGGACAGTCAATGCTGCCACAGCCTGATATAACAACAGTTTTTATCCACGAGTAGTTGCTCTACTTAACTGCCATAAATCTTTAGCCTGCCTTTGATCTGGTATTTTGTTGGTCCATATGCTTGATCAATGGTGTTTTATCATTAATGTTTTATTATTATTAATGTTTACTGTTTTCTGAGTCATTCGTAACTGTCACTGTATGTCATGTTGTTACTTGTGGGTGGAGCACCAAGGCAAATACACTTACTTACTTACTTATTGAAACATGCAGGAGTGGATTATTTGGCACTTTGAGCCTGTTCCGTCATTCAACACAACCTTCTCTGTCAATCCCATATTACAATTCTGTGCCTATAATCATTGATGCTATTTGTGTCAAAAAAAAATCTATCCCCTAGATTTCCCCTGGATTCAGTTACTTGTCATCTACCATTTTTTCCGTGGGGTGAATTTTAAAGGCTTACTATATTCAGAATGAAGAAATGTTTCCACATCTCAGCCCTTCAGGTCTGAAGTCTGCAACCTCTTGTTCTAGATCCTCCAGTCGCTGAAAATAATCCATACATATGGAGTTTGTCTAGCTCTGCCTGAATGTTGTTTGATTTAGTGAGGTCCCATTTACGTCTACCAAACGTCAGTGACCACTGGCCCAGTGGCTCCTCCTCTCCTCACACGTTAGCCTTGACATTCCAAGAATCAGTCTGGTCAGCTTTGGCTGAATTCCTTCTGTGTCAGGAAAACCCTTTCTCGGGTATAGGGGAACAAAACAGTACACCAAAGGGGTGGACTCAGGAACATATTGTAATGTGGCAACAAGACATCTTGTTACTGTGCTCAAAACCTCCAGAACAGAAGACGAACAAATATCACTTGCCTACTTACTACGTGCTGCATCACATGTCTGCTTTCTGTGACTAGTGCACAAAGACGCAGATATCTTTATCAATATTTCTGAATCAATCACAATTCATATAGTTCTCAGTCTTTCAGCTTTTTCAATAAAACATCATGTTTATCCACAATATTATGGAGAGGAAATGTATGGAGGGGCATGGGTTAGCTGCAGGCTGTTGGTACTGGCTCAGACAGACAACATGGTCAGCATGTATGCATTGGGTCGATGGGCCTATTTCCATGCTGTACAGCTCTATGACTCTATGCCGCATCTGTGTGTATATTTGGACACTAGCTCAAATGACTGAGATCACCTGGAAATCTCTTTGCATCCTATTTGCTTCTCCTAATTACTCTCAGTTTCATGTAATAAAACTTAGAAATATTAAATTTACTTCCTTGTCAAAATCATTAATGTACATTGAAAATAACAGGCTCAAGCAATGGTTTCAATGACGGCTCATTAGTCACCATGTGCCGCCCAAAAGAAGTCTCGGTTCCCAGCCTGCCAAAGAATTTTCAATCCATCCCAGTGGAACATTGCCAAATTCACATATTTTAATATTCCTTGTTGATCTTTTATGCACGACTTTATCAAAGACTTTCTGAAAATTCAACACATCCACTTTTTCTCCCAGAAGCAAAAAAAAAACAAACTCCTGGAGGAACTAGCGGCTCAGGCAGCGTCTGTGGACGAAAATTATTAATCCAACAATTACTTTTTTTTAAAGTTCAAAACATTGTTTTGGAAAACAGAAACAACAAACAAGGTTAGATATTGAAATCTTTTCATACAGCAGGTAGAAAACAGGAAATTTGAAATGTGGGAAAGAATAAAATGCATGCGAATAGTCAAGAGAAACACCGCTATTTTAGATTTTAATCAGTCGGATGTAGCAAAAATAATGAAATTTGTTCCCTTTTTCGTCAAGACACCATCATTGCAATTGGAGAACACATTTAAAAATAAAATTTGAAGAAGTACATCAGTTTTGCAAACTACATTTCATTCATTTAATCCCGTTCATTTAATCCATTATTACTAATGAAGAATAATGTCTGAAGTTTACCGACCTTCTGCAGAGGAATTTGTGTGGAATTCCAGAGAAGCAGCAACGTGGCTTTGAGCCCAGCACAGGACAAGCTGAGGTTCCCTCACTCTGCACAGTAACTGACACTGCCTCTTGTCAAACTAAATGACACTCCCCCTCCAGCTCTGGGTTCCGGCATCACTGGTGTTGATACAAATGGGTTAAGATATAGAATTATACAACTAATAAAGAGAGAGATGTTTAAAATGGGAAAGTTCTGAGCTCAAGGACATTTCATCTGGAATCAAACTTGCACCTTTGCGATTTTGAACATTTCGACTGGATCTCAAATTGGAGAGCTCCAGGTGCTTTGCTGAATTCTGCTGGGCCTGATGTTCCACGAGAGAGTACAAGCAGTCCAGCGAGGTCCTGCCATTTTATGATGAAAAAACCTCAATAGAGGGTTGTGTTCATTAAACATGCCAGCAATTCCATTGCACCCATTAGAATAAACTGAACCATTCCCGGAGAGAGGACTAGCCCTGGCGAAAGGTGAAAGAACATAATGTTTCCCCACTTGCCCCTTCATGGGAATGAGCCCACAGATTTCACCATGGGAAGCTTTCGCTGTCCTAATAAATGCCCACAATTATTGGTCAGCTGAACAAAATCTCGAATGACATTAAAAGAAGCAACGAGTACAGAGTGTACACTGAGCGTGGATCTCAGGATCCATCATTGGGAGTGGCTTGGGCACACGACCACTCACTGAGATGGCCGAACCCTGAAGGATGTGTCTGCCAGGCTCTTTCTACAGCAGGTAGAGAATGAGCCAACACAAGGGATTGACCTACTTGACCTCCTCCTCTCCTGTCCACCTGCAACAGGTGAATCTTTTGACCATGGCTTTGGCAGAAATCAGAAGACCATTGCACAGTTCTCATTGAAGACCATTTTTTTTGTCATTACACCAAAGTCATCCCATATTGCTCTGACTGGCACAACAGTTTTTGGAGCTGCAGAGGCTGAGACATTGACATTGTTCAAAGTAGAGGATGATTGACTATATCGCTACAGAAGTCAGGAGATGTGGGGAAAGTGGGAAAGTGGTGTTGAGACCAATATTGGATCAACTGTATGGGCCTGAAAAATTGTGCTCCCTCAGACTTTATTCCTTGGAGTGCAGGAGGCTGGGGGTAATTTTAACGAGATTGTTGAATTATTGAGGGGAATAGATATGCTGAATGAACAGAGCCTTTTACCCAGTGTGGGGGTATCAAGAACCAGAGGACACAGGTTTGAAGTGAGAGGATAAGGTTTAATATGATCATGAAGGGCATCCTTTACATTCAAAGGGTAAAGGAATCAAACAAGAGGAATTAAGTATAGAAGCAAAGAGGTCCTTCTGCAGTTGTACAGGGCCCTTGTGAGACCAAACCTGGAGTATTGTGTGCAGTTTTGGTGTGCATCTTTGAGGAAGGACATTCTTGCTATTGAAAGTGCAGTTTACAAGGTTAATTTCCAGGATGGCGGGACTGTCATATGCTGTGAGAATGGAGCAGCTGGGCTTGTATACTCTGGAATTTAGAAGGATGAGAGGCGATCTTATTGAAACATATAAGATTATTAAGGGTTTGGACATGCTAGAGGCAGGAAACATGCTCCCGATGTTGGGAGAGTCCAGAACCAGGGACCACAGTTTAAGAATAAGGGGTAAGACATTGAGAACGGAGATGAGGAAAACATTTTCACAGAGAGGGTTGTGAATATGAGCAATTCTCTGCCTCAGAGGGTGATGGAGGCCGCTTCGCTGGATGCTTTCAAGAGAGAGCTAGATAGGGTCTCGAAGATAGCGGAGTCAGGGGATATGGGGAGAAGGCAGGAACGGTGTGCTGATTGTGGATGATCAGCCATGATCACATAGAATGGCGGTGCTGACTTGAAGAGCCGTATGGCCTACTCATGCACCTTTTGTCTATAAAGGGTAGTAGTTATATGTGATGTGCTGCCAGAGGAGGTAGTTGAAGCAGGTACAAAAATGTCCATTAAAAGACACTTGGACAGGTTCATGGAAAGGAAAGGTTCAGAGGGATATGGGGCAAATGGAAATAAGTTTGATGAGGAAACTGGGTAGGTATGCAGGTAGACTGGGAAAATTAGGTACTGAACCCCAAGAAAGGGACTTTGAAGAGTGCCTTTGTGATAGATTCTTAGAACAGCTTGTATTGGAGCCAACCAGAGAGAAGGCAATTCTGGATTTAGTGTTATGTAATGAACCAGATTTGATAAAGGACCTTGAGGATAGTGATCCATTAGGAGACAGTGACCATAACATGGTCAGGTTTAATCTACAATTGGAAAGGGAGAGGGGTGGATCAGAGGTGTCAGTGTTGCAGTTGAATAAAGGGGACTATGGGGCCATGAGGGAGGAGCTGGCCAAAGTTGACTGGAAAGATACACTAGCAGGGATGACAGTGGAACAAAAATGGCAGGTATTTCTAGGAATTATACAGAAGGTGCAGGATCAGTTCATTCCTAGGAGGAAGAACGATTCCAAGGGGAGAAAGGGACGACCATGGCTGACAAGGGACGTCAGGGACAGTATAAAAATTAAACCGAAGAAGTACAACGTAGCAAAGATGAGCGGGAAGCAAGAGGATTGGGTAATGTTTAAAGAACAGCAGAAGATAACCAAAAAGACAATACGGGAAGAAAAGATGACCTATGAAGGTAAGCTAGCCAAGAATATAAAGCAGGATAGTAAATGCTTCTTTAGGTATGTGAAGAAGAAAAAATTAGTTAAGACCAAAGTTGGACCCTTGAAGACCGAAAAAGGTGAATTTATTATGGGGAACAAGGAAATGGCAGATGAGTTGAACAGGTACTTTTGATCTGTCTTCACTAAGGAGGACACAAACAATCTTCCTGATATAGTAGTGGCCAGAGAATCTGGGGTAAAGGAGGAACTGAAGGAAATCCACATTAGGCAGGAAATGGTGTTGGATAGACTGATGGGACTGAAGGCTGATAAATCCCCAGGGCCTGATGGTCTGCATCCCAGGTTACTTAAGGAAATGGCTCTAGAAATCGTGGATGCATTGGTGATAATTTTCCAATGTTCTATAGACTCAGGATCAGTTCGTGTGGATTGGAGGGTAGCTAATGTTATCGCACTTTTTAAGAAAGGCGGGAGAGAGAAAACCAGTTAGCCTAACAGGGTGGGGAAGATGCTGGAGTCAATTATAAAAGATGAGATAGCCGAACATTTGGATAGCAGTAACAGGATCGGTCTGAGTCAGCATGGATTTACAAAGGGGAAATCATGCTTGACTAATCTTCTGGAATTTTTTGAAGATGTGACGCGAAAAATGGACAAGGGAGAGCCAGTGGATGTAGTGTACCTGGACTTTCAGAAAACATTTGATAAGGTCCCACATAGGAGGTTAGTGGGAAAAAGTAGGGCACATGGTATAGGGGGTAGAATGCTGACATGGATAGAGAAGTGGTTGGGAGACAGGAAACAAAGAGTAGGGATTAAGGGGTTCCTTTCAGAATTGCAGGCAGTGACTAGTGGGGTACCACAGGGCTCGGTGCTGGGGCCGCAGCTATTTACAATATACGTCAATGATTTGGATGAAGGAATTCAAAGTAACATTAGCAAATTTGCAGATGACACAAAGCTGGGTGGCAGTGTGAACTGTGAGGAGGACGCTATGAGAATGCAGGGTGACTTGGACAGGTTGGGGGAGTGGGCAGGTGCATGGCAGATGACGTTTAATGTGGATAAATGTGAGGTTCTCCACTTTGGTAGCAAAAGCAGGAAAGCAGATTAATATCTAAATGGCGTCAAGTTGGGAAAATGTGAAGTACAATGGGATCTGGGGGTCCTTGTACAGCAGTCTATGAAAGTAAGCATGCAGGTACAGAAGGTAGTGAAGAAAGCAAATGGAATGTTGGCCTTTATAGCAAGAGGAATCGAATATAGGAGCAAAGAGGTCCTTCTGCAGTTGTACAGAGCCCTAGTGAGGGACTGCAGCATAGGTTTACAAGGTTAATTCCCGGGATGGCGGGACTGTCATATGCTGAGAGAATGGAGCAGCTGGACTTGTACACTCTGGTGTTTAGAAGGATGAGAGGATATCTCATTGAAACATATAAGTTTGTTAAGGGTTTGGACACGCTAGAGGCAGGAAACATGTTCCCGATGTTGAGGGAGTCCAGAACCAGGGGCCACAGTTTAAGAATAAGGAGTAAGCCATTTAGAACAGAGATGAGGAAACACTTATTCCTCACAGAGAGTGGTGAGTCTGTGGAATTCTCTGCCTCAGAGGGCGGTGGAGGCAGGTTCTCTGGATGCTTTCAAGAGAGAGCTAGATAAGGCTCTTAAAAATAGCAGAGTCAGGGGATATGGGGAGAAGGCAGGAACGGGGTATTGATTGTGGATGATCATTGAATGGCGGTGCTGGCTTGAAGGGCCGTATGGCCTACTCCTGCACCTATTGTCTATAAAGGGAAGTAGGTATATGTGATGAGCTGCCAGAGAAGGTAGTTGAAGCAGGTACTAAAATTTCAATTAAAAGGCACTTGGACAGGGTCATGGAAAGGAACATTTTAGAGGGATTTTGCCATGATTAGAGAGCAAATGGAATTAAATTTGATGAGGAAACTTGATCAGCATGGACGAGTTGCAGCTGTGCTGTACGACTCTATGGTTCCATGACTCTGACTAAGTCCTGATAGCTGTGTGAGAGCATCTTCACCAAAAGTATTGCAGAACTTCAAGAAGGCAGCTCACCACCATCTCCATCCAGATTGTTTGCTTAGAAATCAATTGTTTAGCATGTGGGACTCACTGCTCAGGCTTCCATTTTTAGCCCATGAGGATGTGAACATCCTTATTTAGCCGGTGAACGATGCTCCCACAGTGCTCTTGAGAGGAATGAAGGAACAGCAATGGATTTCCAAGTCATGACCGGAGAGGCACCCACAGCATGTGGTGATCCCATGGGCCTGTTGACATTGTCTTTCTTGGTTTATGGGATCACTGATATGAGAGGTGTTATTGAAGTGGTCTTGGCAATGAACATTGAAACACCTTGCGGTGTTTGATTGAGACTGAAGACACGGTACACAAGTGGTGGAAACAACGACGATTACAGTAGTAGATGGGGACATGCTATGTCCTGGATGATGTTGAGCTTCTTCAGTATCGCTGGAGTTACATTCATCAAGGCATTGCGCACTCCAGAATTGGGCCTTGCCGCTGATGGAGAGGTTTTGTGGTGTCAGGAATTGCTTGCACCATGATAACAAGAAATGAATCACCTTTCCTTTATCGATACTGCTTCTTAATGCTGCAACTCCCTACCTAGTATAACTGTTGGAGTACTTTCACCGGAAGGAATGGAAACGTTTAGGAAAGCAACCTACCACTGTCTTGAGTGCAATTAACAATGGGTGAAACCACTAACCTTGACACTGATGCTCAAATTGTCGAGAATAACTGAATGAGTAAAGAAATGCTACACAAATAAAATCAAATACACCTGGATTAATGATTTTCAAATACTTACAAATACTTTATAATTTTGGAGGTTCCCCAACACTTGTAAAGGGAGTAGTGTCAATAGAAACTCTTCTCAATTTCTCTTAAATCCCCACTACCCAGCTTCCTAACAATCTCAAACTTTTCTTCCCTTTTGTCAAAATCCACAGAGTGAAATTTAAAAATTATCCAAGTTTCTCCTCTCCCTCTTGTGACTAACCTCATGTTTACATATCTCACCTGACATAGAAACAGAGAAACATAGAAAATAGGTGAAGGAGGAGGCCATTTGGCCCTTAGAGCTAGCACCGCCATTCATTGTGATCATGGCTGATCATCCACAATCAGTAGCCTGTGCCTGCCTTCTCCCCATATCCCTTGATTCCGCTAGCCCCTAGAGCTCTATCTACCTTTTAAATTCATCCAGTGAATTGGCATCTACTGTGTTCTGTGACTGAAATCCAAACGGGAATCCCAAAATTCTCGGCCGCTCCGCACTGCTGCTGTCTCTGTTGCCTGACATTCATAGAAACATAGAACATAGGTGCAGGAGTAGGCCATTCAGCGCTTCGAGCCAGCACTGCCATTCAATATGATCATGGCTGATCATCCAGAATCAGTACCCCGTTCCTGTTTTCTTCCCATATCCCTCGATTCAGTTAGCCCTAAGAGCTAAATCTAACTATCTCTTGAAAACTTCCAGTGAATTGGCTTCCACTGCCTTCAGTGGCAGAGAATTTCACAGATTCACAACTCTCTGGGTGAAAAAGTTTTTTCTCATCTCAATTTTAAATGACCTCCCCATTATTTTTAGCCTTTATTTTTTACAAAAACACTTATTTAAAAGGATATTGGAATGAGGATAGGTGATTGTGAGTGGGATATTTGTTATACTGATTGTATTGGGAAGGGTGATTATAGAGTGATGGGTTGTATATATGACTAAGATACTGTAAAGTATATGAGGGTTTTTTCTTTTCTTTTTCTTTTTTTCTTTTTTGTATGGCTTTGTAAATATTTGATTAGTGTTCAAATGTAAATAATTTGGTGTACATATAGTGGCTGGTGTACATATGGTGTACATATAGCTGCTAAATTTGTATAAGATAATTACAAGCAGTTGAATAAGGGGTGGGAATTAATAAGCTTTGGCTTCTTCCTGCTCCTTTTCGGACACATATGCTTTCATTCATTTATAGATATTGTTTATGACACTTTATAAATATTATTGTTTTGTTTTTTGTATGCTGTTTCACACTTGCTTTTTATTCTTTTATTCTGTGCGAAATAAATAATTAAAAAAAATAAAAATAAAATAAGACTGTGGAAAATAACTGCAGAAGGACCTCTTTACTCCTATACTCAAATGCTCTAATTATGAAAGCCAACATGCCATTAGCTTTCTTCACTGCCTGCTGAACCTGCATGTTTCAAGGACACCCAGGTCTCATTGCGCTTCTCTTTTTCCTAATCTGACACCATTGAGATAATAATCTGCCTCCTTGTTCTTGCCACCATAGTGGATACTCTCACATTTATCTACATTATACTGCATCTACCATGCATCTGCCACTCACTCAACATGTAGCATCCTCTTCGCAGTTCACACTGCCACCCAGCTTTGTGTCATCTGCAAATTTGCTAGTGCTACTTTTAATTCCATCGTGTTAATCATTAATGTCTATTGTAAATAGTTGACTACATCACTGATGTGGAGCCCAAGCAATTGAAGGCAGAATCCTTTCATGCAGACATGGATATCCCGAAGAGGGTTGCACTGATCACTAACTCCCACATGCTGCATTATGGACACATACTGTAGCTTCCCTTGCCATCTCCAGCCAAGTTTGTTTATATTTTCATAGCCCGTATACAATTTGGAACTTAATGATCAATGATCAAGCAGTTTGCATTGTGAAAATCAATTATATTCCTGAGCACTTTCACATTTTATAAAACCATTTGTCATGAGTGAACAGAATTATAACAGTTTACGGGTCTATTTGTGCCACTCTGCTAACGTGGCCAAGCATTTCTGGGTGTGGATTGCGCTTGCAGAAAGGGCATGTATTTTCAAGATGGGACACAATAAAGAATTGTGGCCATTCCGCATGTATATTTGTTTACTGAGACACTGGGAGCAATTTATCCACCAGTTTGCAAAGAGTATTATCTTGGGAAACCACAGCTCAGTGAGAAACTAATAGAGAGACTATAGAGACGACAGTGTAGTGTTCTAGTGATTCAATATGAAGAGGGCTTGATTCTCAATCTGGAGATATAAATCCAAATCCTGCTTTGGAATCTGGTGAATTGAAATAAAAAGGAATAATTAATTAATGAATTAAGTTCCAAATTCAATGATGGTGACTATGAAGGCCTCAGATTGCTGGCAAACCTACCTATATCATTATGCCCTTCTGGTGAGAAAAACTCACCTGATTTGGCATCCACGTGATTCCAGGCACATAGCAATGTGGTTGGCTCTTAACTGCCCTGTGAGATGGCCCCGCCCTCCAGTATTTTCGGGGGGCAGTTCGGGATGGGCAATACATACTGGCTTTGTAGCAACCTCACATCCCAGGAATGAGAACTAAATGTCTGCACGGGCTTTGTGTGGAAAACTGGCAGAGTGAAATGGAATATATTTTGCAAATGATGTTTGTTCAGTGGGATTTTACCATAAATAGTTTTCTGAGAAGGAACAGTAACTGTGTAGTTGATGAAGTGACATTGACATAAGTGGAACATCACATGGGTCATTTGCAAAAGTTATGAAAGTTTGGCTGGAAACTGTTATGTTAGAAGCAAAGAGCAAATAATGATTGAGCTGATAAGTGGATTGGTATAAACCGTGTGCGGACGTGGCATCGAAGGACGAGAAGCCAAAGCAAAGAAGTAGAAGCCAAATAACCGAACGGAAACAAAGTCGAAACGCCAAATAACCGAAAGCGTAAAAATCAAAAAAGAGTTACATTGATTTAAAAACAATAATGTTATATGTATAAATAGTTCTTACATTCGGGAACCTGGTTAATTAAATGGTGGGATTATTTCCATGTCCTAACTATACCTTTGCTTTAGCCGGTGGCCACATCCATTCCATCCCTCCCTCGCAAAGGTGTGAGATTTCATTAAGAGCACAATAGGATGAATAGATGCAAGCGGCATGTAAAGCATCTCTTCCATGCGCGCAATACATGAAGCCAATGAAATGATACAACTGTCACACCAAAGATTGACACAAAATGCTGGAGTGACTCGGTGGGACAGGCAGCATCTCTGGAGAGAAGGGATGGGTGGCGTTTCGGGTTGAAATCCATCAGACTCAGTCTTCAGGTCTCAACAATGGTCTCGACATGAAACGTCACCCATTCCTTCTCTCCAGAGATGCTGCCTGTTCCACTGAGTTACTCCAGATTTTTGTGTCCATCTTCGGTTAAAGCAGTTTAGATTAGATTAGATTAGATTAGATTATTTAATGACCACACAGTCAAGCTGGTGGAATTCAGGTTCAGTACAGGATGTTACAAGGTAGGCTGATTCCCGTCTGATTATCTGGTGTTTTGTGCGTGGGAGCTTGTGTGCATTACGCAGGCACCCATATGGTAATAAATAAAATGTGCTTCTTGTGTCAAGGGGAAGGGGGGGTAGTGGGAGGAGATAAAATTGTTTGTTGTCATGCACACTTGTCGTCAGCGTGCCTGGGAATTTGTGTCCCCCTCCCCCCCATGTTTTAAAAACAATTTTCTTTGTCTGCCAATGCCCTGAGCCGTCAGTCCCCGCAGCCAGGGTGGGGGTGAATCAACCAGTGTGGGTCTCAGGGGGTAAATCGGGGTGTGAGTCGGAGTCTGGAGGTCGGGGGGGGGGGTGGGAGAGTGGGGGATATCACCCCGGTGTGGGGGTTGGGGTCCGATGGCGGTGCATCGTGGTCAGTGACTCTGGGTGGGCAGAGGGGCCAGCCTGTCCCACACCTCTGCTCCACCCGGCGGTGCCGACACACAATGCCGTTACAGTGCTGCTGCATGTGGGAGACGAGGAGGAGGGCAGCCAAGGCCGTGGAAGAGTGGGGGCTGTCCCGAGGGATGCGCCCCTTCAGCTGCTTACAACTTGGTACTCGGGTTCAGAGTGTCCAGTCACCTATGGCTTGTGTAAGAAAATGACCCCCACACAAAATGGAAAATGACCCCCACCCACCCGTCTCCACCGGCCAGTGATTTGATGGATGCGGGGGTCTGGACCAATTGCCAACAAGTCACCCCCCTCCCCCCTGCGAAGTCATGCCCGTTATTTGACTTTTTGGTTGAGCGCCCATTTGGTTAGTTGGCTTGTAGGCGATGCAGCCTTTCGGTTAGTTGGCGTTTCGGCAAAGCGGTCATTCAGTGAGTTTGCTTTTAGGCGACGCAGCCTTTTGGTTAGTTGGCTTTTAGGCATCCCGCCCTTTCGGTCAGTTTGCCTTCATGCGCCCCACTCTTTCGGTTAGTTGGCGTTTCGGCTTTGTACACTTTCTGGTATTTGGCGTTTCGGCTTTGTTCTCGTTCGGTTATTTGGCTTCCACTTCTTTGCTTCGGCTTCTCGTCCTTCGATGCCACGTCCGGGTACCGATATAATTTGTGCGGTCAATTTTTTCAGCTCTGTATGAAATCGACAGTTCAAAGAAAACAACGCCAAATATCAGAAGAGTTTCAAAACTGCTTTTATCAAAATTCTATCCAAACTCATTGGAATATCACTGACCTCAAAACATGCCTTGGACCAGCTCAGTTGGACACACTTAAATTAATAAAGATAATGTTTATGCTTTCAGGAATATTACCCAATATATTTTTAAAGGAAATAAAAGCCACATACTTTTGCAATAGTTAAATGCTTCAGTTCCTCACATGAACCCGTTGCCATCGTGACTGAGGTACACCATTCAATGCTTGAACCCCACTCCCCCCCCCCCCCCCCTACTGCTCCCTGCCTTTCTGCAGCCCCAACTCCAGTCCCAGTTCAATGCAGTGAACACATTATAGAGGTTGTTCGACAAAGATATTCTTTAAGTTATTATGTGGTAAGCAAGCATTAGTACAAATGAAAACCAGTCTTCAAATGTAATTCAAATGTATGCTACATGCAGTAATCAGTTTTGAATTGAAAGGGATAGTTTTGTAAACAAACTGTGCTGTCTGCAGAGCACAAGTCACAGCCCCACAGCAGGAGACTGCTCCGGAGAGTTGGTTTGCAAACCAACTTGACCATTAGATGTTTCAGCCTTCTTCTTCTTGCGTATGGCATACACAGCCTAAAGTTGTAGGACAATGTTCTATTTGATCTTATTTGATTGATGTTTCAAGCAAAAATAAGACAATTTGGTAAGGTTAACAGGCCTGCATCAAACCCAGTATCAGCCAATTTTAATTAGCTTTTTTTCACTATTGTTAATGAGATCAAGAAAGCTTCCAATACAGACTTATTTTGTCACTGAGCTCATCAAACATGGCCACAGAATTATTTCCTCAATAATTGGGATTTTTGTGTTCCCAAATTGTCAGTCCTCACAATTTTGGGTGTCTGGACTCTGACCTTAGAAGTCATTTTTTATTTTAGAGATACTTAATTGAACCAATCCCTTCAGCCCATGGAGTCCACACTGACTATTGATCAATGTTCTTTGTTATCCCATTTTCCCATCTGCTTCTTACATGTTTGGGGCAATTTACAGAGACTAATTGATCTACAAATCAACATGGCTTTGGGATATGGGAGGGAACCAAAGCCCTTGGAGGAAACCCGTTCAGTTAAAGGGAGAACATAAAAACGCCTCAAAGACAGCACCCGAGGTCAGCTTTGAACCCAAGTCTCTTGCATTATGAAGCAGCAGCTCCACCGCTTAGCTGCTGCCCACAGTTAATTACTTTTACCCAGCAAACATGGTTGAACATTCAGAAATATCTTGTCAGTTATATTGTGCTCACATTGTAAGTACGTCTTTCATTTCAAACGTTTGTCAGACTCAAAATATTGAAGTAAACAACGTCTTTGTCACCATTGAAACTGTAGTGAATCATCTGCTGTTTTCTTTGTTCATCAGAGTAAATAAACTAAACGTCTTTGAGTTCAGGGAGCTTCTACTGAGAGTGTGGCAAAATAATGCCTGTTGTCTTGCTATTCTTGCTATTGACGGAGTGCAGCGTAGGTTTACAAGGTTAATTCCCAGGATGGCGGGACTGTCATAAGCTCAGAGAATGGAGCAGCTGGGCTTGTACACTGGAATTTAGAAGGATGAGAATGAATCTCATTGAAACATAGAAGATTGTTCAGGGTTTGGACATGCTAGAGGCAGGAAACATGTTCCCGATGTTGGGGGAGTCCAGAACCAGGGGCCACAGTTTAAGAATAAGGAGTAAGCCATTTAGAACGGAGACGAGGAAACACTTTTTGTCACAGAGAGTGGTAAGTCGGTGGAATTCTCTGCCTCAGAGGGCAGGTGGTGGCAGGTTCTCTGTTTCCTCATCTCCATTTTAAATGGCTTACTCCTTATTCTTAAAATGTGGCCCCTGGTTCTGGACTCCCCCAACATCGGGAACATGTTTCCTGCCTCTAGTGTGTCCAAACCCTTAACAATCTTATATGTTCCAATGAGATATCCTGTCATCCTTCTAAACTCCAGAGTGTACAAGCCCAGCTGCTCCATTCTCTCAGCATATGACAGTCCCGCCATCGCAGGAATTAACCTTGTAAACCTACGCTGCATTCCCTCAATAGCAAGAATGTCCTTCCTCAAATATTTCCTTGTTCCACCTACTTACAGTACATTTGGCCCTTCCAAAGGTATGACTAAAATCCTGTCACTCTCCCCTGTACCTACTCCTATACACTCATGTTCTTTTCCTTCCTTTGCTATAATTGTGGCCAAATACACTGCACTATCCTTGACAATTGATATATGTTTGTCAGCAGGCGATAACACACTCTCACATTTTGCTTATTGATTCTCTGACACTGCCCTCTATTTCCTCATTTCTAAGAGTTGCACTATACTCTGGGGAGAATTAAAAACCACAGCCCATCAGTGTGATGCGTTCTAAGACTTGCAATGCCCATGTCACACATTCAAATACTTAAGCATTTTGGTGCACCCCAGCTGCTACTGGGCTTCGCTCAATTAAACTATGCAACTGGCCTCTTCTGTTCGTTCTGTTTTAGTCAGAGGGCCTGGTGTGGAAAGGACTCGAATGCACACACACCATGAAGTACAGAAGAAAAAACAACATCCAGACACAAATGGAACCAAAAGATATAGACCACAAACCAACAGAACTCGAAACTGCTATCGAACGGACAGGATGCTGAACTGTTATTGAACCAACAGAATGCAGAACTGAATGGTCAACACCCAGTTGGTGATGATCTCAGGTATTTATACCAAGTAATAGATTAGGGGAGCAGATTAAATGCAGGTGTAACTTCTAATAGCTCAGGGGAGAGGTGTAGAAAGAGTCTCAAGTGCCTGGAGGTGTAGCAAGTGTGACAGTTTTACTACTGCTGCATGGTAGCTTCTCTCATAATCACTATGCAAGTGGAATGGTTGTGTCAAGTGTGGGATTGTCCCCAAGATAATGCCTGTATGTCGTGATGAATAAGGACCTTTCACGTTTACTGGCTTAAGTAGCTCAGTCAGTCTCAACATTTGGGGGCTTGTCCAAATTATGTGTGAGATCCATTATGTGGATCCAGTGCAGGTCGTGTGTATTTTGAAGTGTAGCACCCCATAGGTAGATCTGTTCAATTCGACAACCATGGGAGGTAGAGATGAACTCAATGATTAGCCGTAGCACGAGCTGTAAAGTGTGATGTGTGTTTGTCTATAAGTGTAATGGAACTGCAACCAGAGAGTGCTATGTATTTAGATGAGAGCCCCCATTTAGTGAATAACGCAAAGGGTGTTGGGTGTATAGAACAAGCTGCAAGAGTAGGTAGTTGAGGCTGGGACTATACCAACGTGTAAGAAACAGTTAGGTATATGGATAGGACAAGTTTGGAGGGATATGGACCAAACGCAGGCAGGTGCGACTAGTGTAGCTGAGACATGTTGGATGGTGAGGCCAAGTTGGGTCAAAGGGCCTGTTTCCACACTGTATCACTGAATGACTCTATGAGTTAGATTAAGCACAAACTGCTGACCTGCTGAGACTTGATGCTTGCAACCAGAAACATTAACCATTCCTGTCCCACTGACTCATGCTGCTCATTATGATGAGCTCCTCCAGCAGATTATTTGTTGCTCCAGATTCCACCATCTGCAGGTTCCTCTGTCTCTTTCTTTAACCACTTCTCTTTTCTGGCTTGTAACTGTTTGCTGCCCATCTGCATCTTGTCCCCTATTTGAAAATCGTGACGGAAAAAATAATGTTGTTGATGCAAGACTGGTGCACTATAGCCCCATCCCCACCCCCCCCCCCCCCACCACTGATATGATTGTCTTCACAACACGATATTCTACTGCACAAGGTTTCCTAGAAACACACCTATTGCATTACAGCAGAACGAGCTGTATTTCGCAAGTGTATTTTCTTCAGTTGAGGAATTGCTCAGAATAGCTTTCAAACTTTAACCAGAACAGTTCTCTGAACCAGTGTCACCAGTAACTGTTCTGAACTTCCATTAAAAATAGCATTATTTATGCTATCCATGTGTCCTTTTATAATATAAGATCATTGTATTTTCTTTGATACTGGCGAAATCTGGCCAGCGAATAAACATTATTTAGTACAATTTAATTTAATTGGGAATAATCTAGCTATAAATAGCTGAAAATGATATTACAATTAAAAATTGCTTCAAATTGAGAAACTTACTTTGGAGAACTGGGAGGTCACGTGAGTTATTCGCTCCAAAAGTCTTGGTGCAATCTGTGAGGTTAAACTTGGAGAAGGATGCAGGAGAAAATTGGATGATTATGAAGATGGTGGCTGAAGGTTCAATGAAGAAAATGGGAACTCAGGAGAATGTTGGACTGACAACAAATGGCAGTGTTTTTATTATCAATTTCAGCTCTTTTCTGTCCTCCTAAACCAAAAATCAACCGTGATCCGCTGCAATCGATATAGTTTTAAACTGTCAGACCGCCCAAATCACAGTTGCACATTTGGAAGAGCTGCTGCCTCACGGGGCGAGAGACCCAGGTTCGATCCTGACCTTGGGTACTATCTGTATGGAATTTACACTTTCTCTCCACGATCGAGTGGATTTCCTCCGGATGCTCCTGTTTCCTCCCACATCCCAAAATTGTGTGGAGTTGTGGCTTAATTGGCCTCAGTAAATTCCCAGCAGTGTGTGAAGGAGAAAGTGGGATAATATAAAAGTAGTACGGGTGATCTATGGTACACAATGGTACACTATGGTACGGGTGATCTATGGTCGTCGTGGATTGGAGGCACGAAGCGCCCATTTCCGTGTTGTATCTCTAAACTGAAATAAACTAAACTAAACCAAAAGGAAGCAAATCAGTAACTTCGCTGCAATGCAAGAACATTGACATATTATCAGCACATAACAGTAAATTATCTAATTTCCATAGTCATCGACATTTTGCTTCCTTCCAATAACCTTTCAAATGGCGAGGTTACGTCCAAACACACCCAATGCAGTTTTAGAGTGAGACTGGAATACAGATGAATCAATCCGGATAAGGCAAACCGACAGTGTCTGAATGTGGTCATAGAATCCCAGATTACAGAAGTGACAATATTCCAGTGGCAGAGTCCACAAAGTAAATGTCTTTCCCCGTGTAATTATGTGCGGCCAATTCTAAAGTGGTCCTGGGGACACGAGTTTCAAGCTAGCTGTGCTCAATCCCACACTTGCCAAGTATCAATTTGCTGATACTCAGTATAAAGTTGCACGTTATTTCTCACAGGGAATCCACATAATGAGGCGGTGATTTCTCTGCAGCGGCTTGCCAGCTGGTTTAATTTTCAGTTTATTTGTTTTCCTGGTTCAAGCTGTTTCCACGCTGAGTAACTGCTTGTTCTTCACCGGTGACCATCACGTTGCTTACTTTATCATTTCCCGTTGTGTTTAAGAAGGAAATGCAGATGATGGAACAACGACAAAAATGCTGGAGAAACTCAGCGTGTGAGGCAGCAAATATGGAGCGAAGGAGTGGGTGACGTTTCGGGTCGAGACCCTTCTACAGACTGATGATAGGACGGGGTGTGAAGAAGAAAGCTTTTTATCATTTTCCGTGTACACCCGCACGCCCATTGTCAATCTCCCTTTCTCTCAACGTCCCACAAACCCTTTCCCCCGCCACCGACTCCATCCATCTCCCCGGCAACTGTGTGAGGCCGAAGAGACCGGTAGCAACCACGGTGTTGTGTTTACCTGGAGACGAGGTTCTGACCATATATTCTGGGAGAAGACAAATTACCGCTGAATGAGGAATAGACAATGGACAGGAGCGGCTTTATTCTGCTCTGTCCGAACCCAGCTCTGTCCCGACAAGGGCCGGGGATGCAGTTATAAAAATAAATTCTTCTGATCTCCGCCCAACTCAGGAAATCCCGTCACAGGGAAAACTGGGTGGAGACCCTACAAACCCCGTCTCCCTCCCACTCACTCTTCTCATGTCATTAAACATCCATGGATCAGGCCAGGTTATTATATTTAGACATCTCGTCACAAACTGTAACCGCCTCACTAGGAAGGTCGAGTCAAAGTCCAGCACTAACACTCAAGAAATAACGTTTGCGGCCTGATGTTCCCAATATTTAATTGAAATCATTAATAAAGTAAATAAATAGATACCGGTCTAATCAGTATCTACGGGATTGGACAGGCTAGATGCAGGAAGAATGTTCCCGATGTTGGGGGAGTCCAGAACCAGGGTCCCAGTTTTACAGTCTACCGTGGGAACTCTTTAACTCAGTAAAGTAAAGTAGCCTTTATTGTCATATCAGCACACAGGCAGCAGTTGATTGTTGCTCTATTCAGTTTCCCAGGGGGTCGGGACGGGACTGGAGTTGGGAGGGAAAGGTGGGGGAGTCGAGGGAGAGGAGGGGGAGACAGATGGGGGTGTCTTCATTTACTGGCGGCGGATGTCTGTCACTGAAACAGGCAGGTGAGATTTCACATCCACCTTGTGTGTGCCTCTCTCTCTCTCTCTCTCTCCCTCCCTCTTACACAGGCTGAGAGACTCTGCCTCTGTGAGTGTACGTCTCTTTCTTCCCCTCTCCCACACACAGTAAGACCGAGGTACTGTGCTCAGTCCATCTGTGTCTCCCACATACACAGTAAAACATGTCTTCAAATGAGCCAATTCAACTATGGGAGGATATTTATAGTGTGTGAAAAAAAAGTGACATCATTTGTGCCACGTGATGATTTGACAACACTTCACAATGTTCATTCAAGATTTAACGGGAAAGCTCGGGAGACGGACAAGTCACTCGCACAAATAACAGAAATGCCGAGTACCGTGGGAACTCTTTATCTACCCCCCGTTATATCGTGTGATATCGTGCTAGACCACGACCACTTCACTCTGGTTACATCTTGCGTCAAGTCGCCCCGTGAAAAAGCCCTGGCCCACGGTACGAGTCTCGCACGATATAACGGGGGTAGATAAAGAGTTCCCACGGTACTCGGCATTTCTGTTATTTGTGCGAGTGACTTGTCCGTCTCCCGAGCTTGCCCGTTAAATCTTGAATGAACATCGTGAACTGTAGTGTTGTTAATCACGTGGCACAAATGATGTTACTTTGTTTTCACACACTATATTGTTTTTTTTCACACACTATATTCCTCCCTTGGTTGAATTGGCTCATTTGGAGACATGCCTACACTAAGTATTTTCGAGTACAGGATGGTAGTTATTTTCATTGACGCGCTGTATGCAGCAGCCCACTATGTGCATCGAGAACGCTTGCGTGAAGGCAGAAGGGTGAGATTAATTAAAAAGAGAATTAAGAGGAAGTCTCACTGGGTGAAGCCCATCTTTCAACGGAGACCTCAATTTGGACAATATGATCAGCTGCTTAATGTGCTGTGCGAAGAGGATAAAAGTGCATTCACAAACTTTGTCAGAATTTCACCTGAGCTCTTTAATGAGCTGAAGAATAATCTGTTTTTTTTTAGACAAATGTCGTTTGGTGTGATGCACCTTCTCTCAATATGTGCAAGAAGTCGTTTTTTTATTTTGTCAAATAGGAATAAAGACTTTGTCTCACATTGACCATGATGGTTGTCTTATTTTATTATCTACTGAGAGGTGAAACTTTCAAACGTTTAGCCAGTCAGTAGACAGACAATAAATAGTAACAAACGAGCCATAAATGGTGTATACAAGGTGAAGGGAACAACGCTGTGTGCAAGATAATGTTTAAAATCATGCGAGGAATCGATCGGGTAGATGCACAGTCTCTTGCCCAGAGTAGGCGAATCGAGGACCAGATTACATAAGTTTAAGGTGAAGGGGAAATGATTTAATATGGATCTGATTAAATACTGTCAGTAGTAAACCCGATCAAAAACAACACCAGGACGTCTATTAAACACCAGAGATCCCAGTAAACACCCAGCAGAGACTTATTACAGGTCTAATGGAAAGACACAAAGCGCTGGAGCAACTCAGCGGGTCAGGCAGCATCGCTAGACAACATGGATAGATTATGTTTCGGGTCGGGACTTTTCTTCAGCGCTGAGTTACTCCCGCATATTGTGTCTTTCCAATGCAGATTAGCGTCTGCGATTCTTTGCTCCTGCATTACGGGGTCTATCTCGATTCCCGATAAAGTCTAAAACCCATCCTCCAGAGTTCTCAGCCCAGGGCGCTCATAAACAAGCCCTTAACTCCACACTGGGGACAGAGGCTGAGAGGTGTACAAAACCATGAGACGAACAGGCAGGGAAATAGACAGAGTCCAGGGTAATATATGTCCTTTGCCCACAGAGGGGATTCGAGGACCAGAGGGCATAGGTTCAAGTGAGGGGGGAAGATCTAATACGAATCTGAGTGAGGGGTTACATTTTCGCACAAAGGGTGGTGGGTGTATGGAACAAGCTGCCAGAGGAGGTAGTTGAGGCTGGGTCCATCCCTACATTTAAGAAATATTTAGACAGGTACATGGATAAGACAGGTTGGGAGGGATATGGACCAGACGCAGGCAGATGGGACTAGTTTCGATGGGACATTTTGGCCGGTATGGGCAAGTTGAGCCGAAGGGCCGGTTTCCACACTGTAACTCGATAAAGCCAGTGAGTATACGATCTAAGATAGTCCGAGGGTCTCGAATGAGGTAGGTAGTAGTTCAGGAATGCTCTGTGGTTGGTGTTAGGATGGTTCATTTACATAAGTGCTCAAATGTAGGCACCGTTTTCACAGTGGAAGCTCCGAGACTGTGCAGCGAGACTGTCCCAGTTGGCTGGGACTCCTGTTATCCATGCAGGGGATTGACCTCAGTCTGAAGGCTCTTGACCCGAAACGCCACCCGTTCCTTCTCTCCAGAGTTGCTGCCTGTCCGGCTGAGTTGCTCCAAGCAACTGGTGTCTATCTTCAAAGGACTGACCACCGGGCTGGATGTCGGGGCTGGCGTGTTGCGTTTCACAGACCGAACTGTCCAATTAATGGTAACAGATGGGCACTGAGGGAAGTCCCCCCCCCCTCTCTGTTTATCTGCCCTTTCTTTAACTTTTGTGCCTCTATGCAAGTATCTCGCGAGCCATCCCAGACTGCCCATTTCTGCTCCCCCTCGTCTTTAATAACTACATTTTCCTAACAATTACTATCTTTGTTAGTTATTGAGCAAAATTAGGCCATTCGGTCCATTAAGTCCACTCCGCCATTCAATCGCGGCTGATCTATCTCTCCCTCTCAACCACATTCTCTTGCCTTCTCCCCATAACCTCCTGACAGCCGCACTAATCAGGAATGTATCTATCTCTGCCCTTATTTTTCACCCTTTTGACAGTAGTTTTGTTTTATTGGAGACGCGGGAGACAGCGGATGCTGGAATACTGAGCAAAACACGAAATGCTGGAGGAACTCGGTGCATTTGTGTTTTAGAAGGAACTGCAGATGCTGGAAAATCGAAGGTACACAATAATGCTGGAGAAACTCAGCGGGTGCAGCAGCATCTATGGAGCGAAGGAAGTAGGCAACGTTTCGGGCCGATACGTTGCCTATTTCCTTCGTTCCATAGATGCTGCTGCACCCGCTGAGTTTCTCCAGCATTTGTGTGTGTGGGTGGGAGTAGGGGGGAGGGGGGGGGGGGGGAGAGAGATAAGGCAGCCTGAAGAAAGTGTCGCCTGCCCATTTCCCTCCGTAGTTGCTGCCTGGCCCGCGGAGTTCCTACAGTCTTAGAAGCTGCTTTAGACAAAAAGAGACACAAACTGCTGGAGTAAAATAGCTCAGCAAGTGAGGTACCTGAACACTCAAAAATGAAAAAGAATGAAAATTTGATTATTTCACCTCCCTTCAACTATTTTGTGTTTCAGCATGAGAGGGATTATAACATTAGAGACATTCATCTTGTAGTGATGTGTTAATGAAGAATTGCAGACATCAATCTGATAGTAAAAAATATATTTATTTAACAATGAGGTAAAACAAGCACTGACAATCAAACTGCTCAGTTACTCACCGTTCGCAGGAGTTCCCACGGTAACAGCAAGAGTTATTACGGATATCGCACGGATATCGCACTGGCCACTATGTTCATATAATGTTGCAATGCTCAACCACAAGTGTACAAGTCACTCTTGGAGAAATTCAAACTTTCTTGAATTTTCTCCCGAGTGACCAAGTTACACGATTACCTGCCGTTAGCGCCACGGTGGTCCACGGTGGTCCACGAATGCCGTACTGTTATCGCACGAGGTTCCCACGATGTTAAACTCTGGCGTCAAGTCGCCCCGTGAAAAAGCCACTTTACGGTAATGGCCACTCTTCGGTACTCGGGGTCGCGTGGACATTTTTCATCATGTTGAAAAATCTTCACGAGTCTTCCCATGCTTACCTGCCGTTAGCGAGTCTTCCCGAGTACGTGCCGTTAGCGCTTAGAGACTTCCTCGAGCTCCGACGTACCCGCTACGTTCATTCTCCGTGCTTACCACAAATTTGATTTTTTTTAAAACTCGGGAGAGCGCTTGGAATGAACGTACCGTGGGAAAGGGGTTTGAGATTGGGGAACTCAGTGTGTCGCCATGCTTAGAGCTTTGCTGCACAGTCTCTGGATTCGTTCACCAGTCTCTTCCCACAAAGCAGACGACCTCACTGCAGTCTCACTACAGTTAAAGGAGTGGTTTAAATGGGAGCTAGAAACGGAACTCCGTGTTAAATAATTTCTAACGTGTGATATTTCACTCCTACAACCATTTATTAGACTGTTACAGTCTGTTATTCTTTAGATTTTACACAGTCATAGAAACTTAATTAATAATGAAGAGAGACACAAAATGTAGGAGTAACTCAGCGGGACAGGCAGCATCTCTGGAGAGAAATTGTATTGTATTGTATTGTATTCAAATTTATTGTCATTGTCTCAGTTAGAGACAACGAAATGAATTTCCCTTACAGGCAGTATCATAAAAATAAAAAATAAAAAATAATAATAAATAATAAAACATATTAAAAATAAAATAGAATTTAAAAAAAAGCACAAACACAGAAAGTCCACGACACAACATAACACAGTGGCACCAAGGTGAGGAAGGCACCATAGTCCAGCCAGCCTCCCCTCCGTTCTTCCCAGATGTTCACTCGTGGTCGAGGCCTTCCTAGCACCCGCAGTCGCCGCCCCGGGTGGCCCGATGTTCAGGCCCTCGCTGGTGGAACGCCGACGCCGAACACCGACGGTGAACATCCTCCTCAGCGGCCCGGACCTCCCGATCAGCCGCCTCCCGCAGCCGGAGTCCGCAGCTCCCGAGTCCGCAGCTCCCGAGTCCGCAGCTCCCGAGACCGCAGCTCCCGAGTCCGCAGCTCCCGAGTCCGCAGCTCCCGAGTCCGCAGCTCCCGAGTCCGCAGCTCCCGAGTCCGCAGCTCCCGAGTCCGCAGCTCCCGAGTCCGCAGCTCCCGAGTCCGCAGCTCCCGAGTCCGCAGCTCCCGAGTCCGCAGCTCCCGAGTCCGCAGCTCCCGAGTCCGCAGCTCCCGAGTCCGCAGCTCCCGAGTCCGCAGCTCCCGAGTCCGCAGCTCCCGTGTCCGCAGGCCGAGCCGGGCAGAGTCGCAGGACCCCGCGCTGTCCATCAGCGCCGCCCGCGTTGGAAGCTCCACAAACCGCAGCTCCATGATGCCACAGGTCCAGCACTCCGGGCTCCAGACGGCGATCCCCGGTAAGGCATCGCCAGCCCCGCGATGTATCAGCGCTGTCCCGCCGCTGCTGGAGCTCTGGTCGATCCCGGCAGGAAAGGCCGCGCTAATCCAGTAGGTAGGCCGCTGG
The DNA here is from genome assembly GCF_010909765.2 of Amblyraja radiata. NCBI lineage: Eukaryota > Metazoa > Chordata > Chondrichthyes > Rajiformes > Rajidae > Amblyraja > Amblyraja radiata. The sequence continues at coordinate 47,116,143 of NC_045966.1, forward strand.
GGGGGGGGGGGGGCGAGGACGCGACGCGAATAATAGTCGCGTCCTCACCAGGAAGCGGCTGAAGGACGGTATCCCCCGCACCGTACCCTCTTCCCCCACATAAAAACACAAAAAAAAACACAAAAAAGCACACCTTTACATAACTAAATAAACAAAAAAACAAAAAGATACCGGGCTGTAGGTGGAGGCTGCTGGCACCAGCGCCACCGGAAGTACAACACAAGAATGGATGACTTCGGGTCAAGTCACTTCTTCAGACCCAGACTTCTTCGACCCGAAACGTCACCAATTCCTTCTTCCCAGAGATGCTGCCTGTCCCGCCAAGTTACTCCCGCCGAGTTACTTCTGTGTCTATATTCGGTATAATGCAGCATCTGCAGTTCCTTCCAACACAAAACGTTATCAATGTATTTTTGGTTCCATTGTTTCCACTAGAAACTTAATGAAGCTAAATAACCAGCATCTGCCATTTTACCCCTTTGGGCTTTCCTATTTGTTGCCTGGTCAATATAATGTCTCCATGCCAATATGGATTTTTAATCTTTCCCATTTCTCCGGCAATCCTCTGAGACTGTTTGAGGATGTTCAACGTCCTCGCCGTTTTGTTGCAGGCTCATTTAATTAATAAACCGATAGCAGTTGAATATGGTCGTGAAATCCCAGATTACAGAAGTGACAATATTCCAGCGACAGAGTCCACCAAGCGAATGTATTTTCCCCGTGTAATTGTGTGCGGCAAATTCTAAACTGCCCTGGTGTCAGGAGTTTCAAATTGGCAGTACTCAATACAACATTTGCCAACTACCAATTTACTGATCCCTAGTCTAAAACTGCACGTTATTTCTAAACAGATAATGCACAAAATGAAGCCGAGGTTTCTCTGCAGCAGTTTACCAGTTGGTTTGATGTTCGGTTTCTTTGTATTCCTGCTTGAAGCTGTTTCTACACAGAGTAAGTGCTTTCTCTTCACCGGTCACAATCACCTTGCAGTACGTTATCATTGTCCGTGTAAACCCGCACCCCATTGTCAATCTCGCTTTCCTCTCCACGTACTTGAATGTGCTGCTGCCTCACAAATCCACGCCATTCCTTGCTGGAGCTCCATTTCTAAACCCCTCCCATCAGCTCCCTGTCCTCCTGCACCGACACGGTCCTTATCATGTCAGAAATGGCCTCCTGTGAGCTTGTTGCAGAGTTAAACTCTCCCTCCCCATCCCGCTCAGCTTCTGCAGCCTTTGACACGGTTGTTCACACCATCCTCCACCAACTCCTCCAAGCCAGGTTATTCCAGACAGACATCTCTTCACAAACCGTGTCTTCCTCGCTGGGGTTTCCAAAGAAGATCAAAACTGTCTGGAATTAAATTAAGTTTAAAATGGGGTGGGGAAAATGTGTTTTAAATGTTAATTCTTCATTGCTCGTATTTGTAACAGGAAATAGAAGTCAAACGTATTTCTTGGATAACGGAGACGACATTGTTTTAAACGGACCGGACAATCCTGAGAAAGACACTGTTGTTGGCTGGGAATGGAAACCACACTCAGGGAAATCGAAAAATTGACGACTTTTAGAAGAATGTGGGGCTATTGGATCATAGAGAAGGCATCTGGCGAGAGTAACGTCAACTTGTACCCGGAGATGAATGTGAATCCTTTTACCCTTGATCTGACAATTTATAATAAACCCACATTTAAATGGGCGGGGTTTTTCACTTTGGCTCAAACAGAACCGAGAAAGCAAATCCTGAAACAATATGAAATATTTGGGATCAAAGGTGAGTGGGTGCAATAAGGATCAATAATGTTTAATTTATCTCTGTAAATATTGTCACCTATAATGATGAGAAATAGCGGGAATTGTAAGACTTCTTCCACCCGGTGAGAAGAGAATCTCACATTAAAACAACTGGGGAAGTGTTTTTTTTCATTGATTCTATAATGATCAGCAGGAGTGAAAATAGTTTGATGACTTCACCCTGATGTACAAACACTCAGCATAGGAGCACCGCAAGGCTGCGTACTCTCTCCTCTTCTCTCTCTACACTAATGACCACACATCCACAGACATCTCTGTCAAGCTTCTCAAGTTTGCAGATGACACAACCCTGATTGGACTGATCCAGCATGGGGAGGAATCTGCCTACAGACAGGAAGTGTCACAGCTGGTGTCATGCTGTCGCAACAACCTAGAGTTCAATGCTCTTAAGACAGTGGAATTGATTGTAGGCTTTAGGAGAGCTCCCCCTCCCCTCACCCCACTCACCATCAATAACAACACAGTCACATCTGTGGAGTCTTTTTAGTTCCAGTGGACCATCTCCAAGGACCTTAAGTAGGAGGCTACCATCGACTCCACAGTCAAAAAGGCACAACAGAGGATGTACGTCCTACGGCAGCTGAGGAAGCACAATCTGCCACAGGCAATGATGGTCCAATTCTACACCGCCATCATAGAGCATGTTCTCTCCTTTTCCATCATGGTCTGGTTTGACTCAGCCACCAAGCACGACACCTGGAGGCTGCAGCGAATCATCCGATCAGCAGAGAAGGTTATTGGCTGCAATCTTCCCTCCATTGATGAACTGTACACTGCAAGGGCCAGGATGCGAGCGGGCAAGATCATCTCTGACCCCTCACAAACTCTTTGAATCACTTCCCTCTTGAAGGCGACTCCGGATTGTCAAAGCTGCCACAGCCAGACATAAAAACAGTATTTATCCACGAGTAGTTGCTCTACTCAACAACCAAAAATCTGTAGCCTCCCTTTGATCTGGTTCACATGCTTAATCAATGGTGTTTTATCATTAATGTTTTATTATTATTAATGTTTAGTGTTTTCTGAGTCATTCATAACTGTCACTCTGTCATGTTGTTACTTGTGGGTGGAGCACCAAGGCAAATTCCTTGTATGTGAATATTTGGGCAATAAACTTACTTACTTACTTAGTTACGTATACCATGGTCTTCTTGCCGGCACATGGTAAGTTGATCGGGGCAAGGTGGTATAAAACCAATGTCTCCGTGCAGTGGCTCCGGGATGACTCCGGGGTTTGTGAATATTTGAAACAGAGCATGTGTAAATACAACAACGTCTGAATGTTGTCGGTTCCAACAGCTGTCCCACGGTGAACAGCCGGCATTTCGCTGCGTCAATGTGACCAGCCACGTGTGCCAGGAGTCTGAGGACACTGGGGGAGAAGTTGTTCTGACTTTCAGCCAGGCTGTCAGCTTTAAGCCGGGTTTTTGGATGAACCATGAGATCCGCACTCTTCTGAAGTCTAGATCCCAGGCATTCAGGTTTGGAGATGCAGAGGTATACAAGAAGTCCAGATACGACCTTGGTATGGCCATCAGAAAGGTCAAAAGGGACTTCTGCTCCAAGCTGGAGGATGAGGCGGATGTTCGTCAACTGTGACAGTGCTTGAATGCAATCACCTCTGACAAGGCAAAATCAGGAAGCAACTCTAATGTCAGTGAATCATCACTCCCTGACGAGCTCAATGCGTTTTACGCATGCTTTGATAGGGAGAATACTGATGTGTCTTCGCGAGCCCCCATTCGCCGTGCTGGTATTTTGGTCACAGTCACAGAGGCCAACGTCAGAATATCCTTCAGAGGGGTGAACCCTCGAAAAGCGCCTGGACATGATGGTATACTCGGGCGTGTTTTAAAACCCCGTGAGGACCAACTGGCTGGAGATTTTACAGGCATTTTCAACCTTTCACTTCTGTTGTCTGAGGTTCCCACCTGCTTTAAAAGGGCATCAATAATACCGGTGCCCAAGAAGAGCAAGGTGACGTGCTTCAATGACTATCGGCCAGTGGCACTAATGACTGTGGTGATGAAGTGCTTTGAAAGGCTGATTATGGCGCAAATCCACTCATACCTCGACAAAAATCTGGACCCACTACAGTTCACTTACCGCCACAACGGTGGATGCGATCTCACTGGCTCTCCATTCTGCTCTGGACCACTTGGACAACAAAAATTCATATGTCAGGCTGTTATTCATTGACAACAGCTCGGCATTTAATACCATCATCCCCTCCAAGCTGGTTACCAAGCTCTTAGATCTGGGTCTCTGCGTATCCCTCTGCAATTGGATCTTCAACTTCCTCATTCACAGACCACAGTCTGTCCGTATTGGTGGAAATGTGTCATCCTCGATAAGAATCAGCACAGGAGCACCTCAAGGCTGCGTGCTCAGCCCCCTGTTGTACTCACTCTATACTCATGACCGCTTAGCTGGACATAGTGCGGAATCCATAATCAAGTTCGCCGATGACACCACTGTTGTGGGACGTATCACTGATGGGGACAAGTTAGAGTATAGAAGTGAGATCGACCAATTGACCGAATGGTGCCAGCACAATAACCAGGCTCTCATCACCAGCAAAACCAAGGAACTGATTGTGGACTTTGGAAAGGGTAGGATGGGGACCCTCAGTCCCATTTAAATCGATGGGTCGATGGTGGAAAGGGTTCAAATTCCTGGGCATGCATATTTCCAAAGATCTCTCCTGGTCCCACGACACTGATGCAGTTATAAAGAAAGCACATGATCGCCTCTACTTCCTGAGAAGATTATTGAGAGTCGGTATGTAAAGGAGGACTCTCTCAAACTTCTACAGGTGCACAGTAGAGAGCAAGCTGACCGGTTGCATTGTTGCTTGGTTCGGAAACTTGAACTTCCAGGAGTAGGAAAAGGCTACAAAAAGTTGTGAACACTGCCCAGTCCATCATTGTATCTGACCTCCCTACCATCGAGGGGTTCTATCGTAGTCGCTGACTCAAAAAGGCTGCCAGCATCATCAAGGACCCACACCATCCTGGCCACATACTCATCTCTCCGCTGCAACATCCAGGTTCTGCAACATCCAGGTTCAGGAACAACTTCTTGCCCACAGCCATCAGACTATTAAACACAACTTCAAACAAACTCTGAACTATAACAGCCTATTGCACTTTATCTGCTTATTTATGTGTGTGTGTGTATATATATATATATATATATTCTATAGTATGTGGACACACTGATGTGTTCTGTATTTATGCCTACAATACTCTGTTGTGCTGCAGCAAGCAAGTATTTAATTCTCCTATCTGGGACACATGACAATAAACTCTCTTGACTTGACTTGACTTGTACACACCACTACTATGAATCTCATTGATCCGTTTTTCACAGTTGATGCAAGTCCACAGCGCCCTCTGCTGGGCAATAACGTCACACTCAGCTGCACCATCTCCATACTCTCAGATACAGTCAGTCTTCATTGGAGACCAATGAACTCATCCCAGCAGAACACGAGCAACACTGATCAGATCCGCCTGAATAACACGGTCTATCTGATGGTTCGACATGTTACAGTGGAGGATGGGAAGTATGTGTGTGAAGTGAAGGAAAACGGAAACATTGTTCACACAAGTAACGCAGGTTTTACTGTAGAATGGAGTAAGTGTGCACACCTCCCATTAGATATTAAGTAGACATTTGTATCATCGGTGCTTCTTGCAATGTTTAATGTGCAGCCTGTGAAGAACTGTGGACAGTGACCAACTGCTCTCATGCATAAAATGCTGAATGGTCAGAGAGAAGTTTCCAGAAACTCTCTACAGAGCAACTGCCAGCTTGTCTCTGTGTGACAGACACACAGCACAGGAGTGATTATGTATTTCTGTAACTATTGTTCAGTAAATTATTTTGTCACTTTAACTTGCCATCAATGCTCCAGTATCTGAGACTGAGATACTGATACAGGACTCACGTCAAAGTGTCAGATAGAAAATGTAGTCACCATGACAACCACCAGCACTTGCTGCTCACACTCACACTGGGGGTCCCGGTGCACACATCAGCACTGAACAACAATCCGTCCCCTCTCCCCTCACTGGCCCTTCTCTCCGAGTCCTGCTGCTGTTTGAAGTGATTCCAACTGCTGCAGACTCAGGCTTCGGATCAGCAGTAGCTAGAAGCAGGACCTGAGGAAGAGGGAAGGGCAGGGAATCAATGGGTGTGAATGGGAGAGGGATGGTGGGAATAATGGGAATGAAGGGACGGGAAGACCTGACGCGCTTGAGCTGCCAACGTGTCCGGATCTGGACCCGCGCAGGCGTCCTCAGGGCTGCTTCTGTCAGCAGCCTCGACCTGCACCACCTCCTGCAGAGAGATTCACCTCCCGGACCGCTCTCGGGAGTCTGCGGGAGGTTTCATTCCATCCCGGGAGATTAGAAACATAGAAACAAAGAAAATAGGTGCAGGAGGAGGCCATTTGGCCCTTCGAGCCAGCACCGCCATTCATTGTGATCATGGCTGATCGGCCCCAATCAATAACCCGTGCCTGCCTTCTCCCCATATCCATTGATTCCACTAGCCCCTAGAGCTCTATCTAACTCTCTTAAATCCATCCAGTGATTTGGCCTCCACTGCCCTCTGTGGCAGGGAATTCCACAAATTCACAACTCTCTGGGTGAAATTTTTTTTCTCACCTCAGTCTTAAATGGCCTCCACTTTATTCTAAGACTGTGGCCCCTGGTTCTGGACTCGCACAACATTGGGAACATTTTTCCTGCATCTAGCTTGACCAGTCCTTTTATATTTCTATATGTTTCAATGAGATTCCCCCTCATTCTTCTAAACTCTAGTGAACACAAACTAGTTTTTTCAATCAATCCTCATATGACAGTCCCGCAATCCCAGGGATCAATCTTGTGAACCTAGGCTGCACTGCTTCAATCACAAGGATGTTCTTCCTCAAATTAGGAGACCAGATGTGGTCTTACTGGAGCCCTATACAACTGCAGAAGAGCCTCTCTACTATACTGAAATCCTCTTGTTATGAAGGCCAACATTCCATTAGCTTTCTTCACTGCCTGCTGTACCTGCACGTCAACTTTCAGTGACCAGTGTACAAGGACACTGAGGTCTCGCTGTACCTCCCCCTTACCTAACCTAAGCCCATTGAGATAATAATCTGCTCCCTTGTTTTTACCACCAAAGTGGATAATCTCACATTTATCTATATTATACTGCATCTGCCACACATCTGCCCACTCACTCAACCTGTCCAGGTCACCCTGCAACCTCCTAACAACCTCTTCACAGTTCACACTGCCACCCAGCTTTGTGTCATCCGCAAACATGAGCTGGGATAGTCCGGAGCGCTGTCCAGGGTGCTGATGTTGTGTGACAGGACCCTGGCCTGTTTGCTGGTAACAAGGATCAGAGCGGCACTTGGGGATAATCTATCATTACCCCCTTTTAAATACTAATAATCAATTCGACTTCTCCTTAATCTTCTCTACCGAAGCTTTCTCAAGATGTCTTGTTGCTCTCCTGACTTCCTTCCTGTAAACCTATATTCTTCTACCAATTCACTCGATCCCATTTGCTTTCACATGACCTGACCTTGCCCCTTTATTTCTGACCAGAGGCCCAATATGTCTTGTCATCCAGGGTTTCATACTCATTTTTGTCTTGCTCTTCACTCTAACAGCAACCTGCAGACATTGAACTATCATTAACTCACTTTTATAAACCTCCCACTTGCCAGGAGTCACTTTGCCTGCAGACAACATTCTCCGATCAACTTTTGCAAAACCATCAACATTTTTAATCAAATCGAAGAATTTTCACTTCTTGCAAAGTGTATTGCCACTGAGAACTCAATCATATGTTCTTCCCTTTCCCCCCAAAGTCGATCAATATTGCCCTCTCTCTTGAGGCCCCCATTTATGGCAGTGAATTCCACAGATTCACAACTCTCTGGGTGAAGATGTTTTTCCTTATCTCAGCCCTAAATGGCTTACCCCTTATTCTTAAACTTTGACCCCTGGTTCTGGACTCCCACACAATTGGGAACATTTTTTCTGCATTTAGCCTGTCCAATGCTTTAAGACATTAAAATGTTTTTATAAGATGCCCCCTCATCCTTCTAAATTCGTGAATACAAGCCCAGTGGACTCATTCTTTCATCATATGTCAGTCCCACCATCCTGGGAATTAATCACGTGAACCTACACTGCACTCCCTCAATAGCAATAACGTCCTTCCTCAAATTAGGAGACCAAATTGCACACAATAGTCCAGGTGCGGTCTCACTAGGCCCCTGTACAACTGCAGTAGGACCTCCTTGCTCCTAAACTCAAATCCTCTCGCAATGAAGGCCAACATGCCATTAGCTTTCTTCACTGCCTGCTGTACCCGCATGCTTACTTTCAGTGACTGATGTACAAGCACACCCAGGTCTAGTTGCACCTCCCATTTTCCCAATCTGACCCCATTCAGATAATATTCTGCCTTCCTGTTCTTGCCACCAAAGTGGATGGCCTCACATTTATCCACATTACACTGCATCTGCCATGCAGCTGACCACTCACCCAACCAATCCAAGTCACCCTGCAGCCTCATGGCATCCTCATCGCAGCTCACACTGCCACCCAGTTTTGTGTCATCAGCAAATCTGGAGGTGTCACATTTAATCCCCTTGTCTAAATCTTTATTATATATTGTAAATATCTGGGGTCCCAGCACCGAGCCTTGCGGCACCCCACTAGTCACTGCCCACCACACTAGTCACAAGAAGGTCCGGGTCCACACGGAGCCACAGTCATTCGTGATCAGTGAGGAGACACCGGCTATCCTGGATTTGTCCCAGCAGCTCACTCTGACCTCAAGAGGAGGTGCTGGCGGTCTCAGCCTTCTTCATAGCCTGTGAAAGGCAGAGTTAATAAGGGGTTTTCCACTTTCCCTCCCTTTCTTCCTGCCCTACTTCCTCCCTCCCTCTCCGCTCTGGCTGGAACTGCCTGGGTTTATAAGGAGGAGGCTGACGAGGTCCAGATGAGTTGATCCAATTCCGGGTATTTGGACACAGCCGTGTCTGATGTGACTGTGGCCACAGCTCAGTCTACGGTGCCGGTGTTTACCGGCAGCCAGGCGCTGTTTGTGGTGCTGATCGCTGGCTTCTTCTGGTCTGGATGCCGGTGACTGATCGGAGCGGCATTGAGGGAGAACATGTCGTCACATTTCCTCCCCCTTAGTGATGATCCCGGGATTTGTAACAGACCCGATCAGAGAGCATGGAAGTGGGAGAGGCCATCGCATTCCTATGCTGCGCTCCAGAACGATGTTGGACCTGAAACTGGGTGGAGACCCTACAAACCCCGTCTCCCTCCCACTCACTCTTCTCATGTCATTAAACATCCCTGGATCAGGCCAGGTTATTATATTTAGACATCTCGTCACAAACTGTAACCGCCTCACTAGGAAGGTCGAGTCAAAGTCCAGCACTAACACTCAAGAAATAACGTTTGCGGCCTGATGTTCCCAACATTTAATTGAAATCATTAATAAAGTAAATAAATAGATACCGGTCTAATCAGTATCTACGGGATTGGACAGGCTAGATGCAGGAAGAATGTTCCCGATGTTAGGGGAGTCCAGAACCAGGGTCCCAGTTTTACAGTCTATTGTGGGAACTCTTTAACTCAGTAAAGTAAAGCAGCCTTTATTGTCATATCAGCGCACAGGCAGCAGTTGATTGTTGCTCTATTCAGTTTCCCAGGGGGTCGGGAGGGGACTGGAGTTGGGAGGGAAAGGTGGGGGAGTCGAGGGAGAGGAGGGGGAGACAGATGGGGGTGTCTTCATTTACTGGCGGCGGATGTCTGTCACTGAAACAGGCAGGTGAGATTTCACATTCACCTTGTGTGTGCCTCTCTCTCTCTCTCTCTCTCCCTCCCTCCCTCTTACACAGGCTGAGAGACTCTGCCTCTGTGAGTGTACGTCTCTTTCTCCCCCTCTCCCACACACAGTAAGACCGAGGTACTGTGCTCAGTCCATCTGTGTCTCCCACATACACAGTAAAACATGCCTCCAAATGAGCCAATTCAACTATGGGAGGATATTTATAGTGTGTGAAAAAAAAGTGACATCATTTGTGCCACGTGATGATTTGACAACACTTCACAATGTTCATTCAAGATTTAACGGGAAAGCTCGGGAGACGGACAAGTCACTTGCACAAATAACAAAAATGCCGAGTACCGTGGGAACTCTTTATCTACCCCCCGTTATATCGTGTGATATCGTGCTAGACCACGACCACTTCACTCTGGTTACATCTTGCGTCGTCGCCCCGTGAAAAAGCCCTGGCCCACGGTACGAGTCTCGCACGATATAACGGGGGGTAGAGAAAGAGTTCCCACGGTACTCGGCATTCTGTTATTTGTGCGAGTGACTTGTCCGTCTCCCGAGCTTGCCCGTTAAATCTTGAATGAACATCGTGAACTGTAGTGTTGTTAATCACGTGGCACAAATGATGTTACTTTGTTTTCACACACTATATTGGTTTTTTTCACACACTATATTCCTCCCTTGGTTGAATTGGCTCATTTGGAGACATGCCTATACTAAGTATTTTCGAGTACAGGATGGTGGTTATTTTCATTGACGCGCTGTATGCAGCAGCCCACTATGTGCATCGAGAACGCTTGCGTGAAGGCAGAAGGGTGAGATTAATTAAAAAGAGAATTAAGAGGAAGTCTCACTGGGTGAAGCCCATCTTTCAACGGAGACCTCAATTTGGACAATATGATCAGCTGCTTAATGTGCTGTGCGAAGAGGATAAAAGTGCATTCACAAACTTTGTCAGAATTTCACCCGAGCTCTTTAATGAGCTGAAGAATAATCTGTTTTTTTTTAGACAAATGTTGTTTGGTGTGATGCACCTTCTCTCAATATGTGCAAGAAGTCGTTTTTTTATTTTGTCAAATAGGAATAAAGACTTTGTCTCACATTGACCGTGATGGTTGTCTTATTTTATTATCTACTGAGAGGTGAAACTTTCAAACGTTTAACCAGTCAGTAGACAGACAATAAATAGTAACAATCGAGCCATAAATGGTGTATACATGGTGAAGGGAACAACGCTGTGTGCAAGATAATGTTTAAAATCATGCGAGGAATCGATTGGGTAGATGCACAGTCTCTTGCCCAGAGTAGGCGAATCGAGGACCAGATTACATAAGTTTAAGGTGAAGGGGAAATGATTTAATATGGATCTGATTAAATACTGTCAGTAGTAAACCCGATCAAAAACAACACCAGGACGTCTATTAAACACCAGAGATCCCAGTAAACACCCAGCAGAGACTTATTACAGGTCTAATGGAAAGACACAAAGCGCTGGAGCAACTCAGCGGGTCAGGCAGCATCGCTAGACAACATGGATAGATTATGTTTCAGGTCGGGACTTTTCTTCAGCGCTGAGTTACTCCCGCATATTGTGTCTTTCCAATGCAGATTAGCGTCTGCGATTCTTTGCTCCTGCATTACGGGGTCTATCTCGATTCCCGATAAAGTCTAAAACCCATCCTCCAGAGTTCTCAGCCCAGGGCGCTCATAAACAAGCCCTTAACTCCACACTGGGGACAGAGGCTGAGAGGTGTACAAAACCATGAGACGAACAGGCAGGGAAATAGACAGAGTCCAGGGTAATATATGTCCTTTGCCCACAGAGGGGATTCGAGGACCAGAGGGCATAGGTTCAAGGTGAGGGGGGAAGATCTAATACGAATCTGAGTGAGGGGTTACATTTTCGCACAAAGGGTGGTGGGTGTATGGAACAAGCTGCCAGAGGAGGTAGTTGAGGCTGGGTCCATCCCTACATTTAAGAAACATTTAGACAGGTACATGGATAAGATAGGTTGGGAGGGATATGGACCAGACGCAGGCAGATGGGACTAGTTTCGATGGGACATTTTGGCCGGTATGGGCAAGTTGAGCCGAAGGGCCGGTTTCCACACTGTAACTCGATAAAGCCAGTGAGTATACGATCTAAGATAGTCCGAGGGTCTCGAATGAGGTAGGTAGTAGTTCAGGAATGCTCTGTGGTTGGTGTTAGGATGGTTCATTTACATAAGTGCTCAAATGTAGGCACCGTTTTCGCAGTGGAAGCTCCGAGACTGTGCAGCGGGCGATTGTCGTGTTGGCTGGGACTCCTGTTATCCATGCAGGGGATTGACCTCAGTCTGAAGAAGGCTCTCGACCCGAAACGCCACCCGTTCCTTCTCTCCAGAGTTGCTGCCTGTCCGGCTGAGTTGCTCCAAGCAACTGGTGTCTATCTTCAAAGGACTGACCACCGGGCTGGATGTCGGGGCTGGCGTGTTGCGTTTCACAGACCGAACTGTCCAATTAATGGTAACAGATGGGCACTGAGGGAAGTCCCCCCCCCTCTCTGTTTATCTGCCCTTTCTTTAACTTTTGTGCCTCTATGCAAGTATCTCGCGAGCCATCCCAGACTGCCCATTTCTGCTCCCCCTCGTCTTTAATAACTACATTTCCCTAACAATGACTATCTTTGTTAGTTATTGAGCAAAATTAGGCCATTCGGTCCATTAAGTCCACTCCGCCATTCAATCGCGGCTGATCTATCTCTCCCTCTCAACCACATTCTCTTGCCTTCTCCCCATAACATCCTGACAGCCGCACTAATCAGGAATGTATCTATCTCTGCCCCTATTCTTCACCCCTTTGACAGTAGTTTTGTTTTATTGGAGACGCGGGAGACAGCGGATGCTGGAATACTGAGCAAAACACGAAATGCTGGAGGAACTCGGTGCATTTGTGTTTAAGAAGGAACTGCAGATGCTGGAAAATCGAAGGTACACAATAATGCTGGAGAAACTCAGCGGGTGCAGCAGCATCTATGGAGCGAAGGAAGTAGGTAACGTTTCGGCCCAAACGTTGCCTATTTCCTTCGTTCCATAGATGCTGCTGCACTCGCTGAGTTTCTCCAGGATTTGTGTGTGTGGGTGGGAGTAGGGGGGAGGGGGGGGGGGAGGGGGGAGAGAGATAAGGCAGCCTGAAGAAAGTGTCGCCTGTCCATTTCCCTCCGTAGTTGCTGCCTGGCCCGTGGAGTTCCTACAGTCTTAGAAACTGCTTTAGACAAAAAGAGACACAAACTGCTGGAGTAAAATAGCTCAGCAAGTGAGGTACCTGAACACTCAAAAATGAAAAAGAATGAAAATGTGATTATTTCACCTCCCTTCAACTATTTTGTGTTTCAGCATGAGAGGGATTATAACATTAGAGACATTCATCTTGTAGTGATGTGTTAATGAAGAATTGCAGACATCAATCTGATAGTAAAAAATATATTTATTTAACAATGAGGTAAAACAAGCACTGACAATCAAACTGCTCAGTTACTCACCGTTCGCAGGAGTTCCCACGGTAACAGCAAGAGTTATTACGGATATCGCACGGATATCGCACTGGCCACTATGTTCATACAATGTTGCAATGCTCAACCACAAGTGTACAAGTCACTCTTGGAGAAATTCAAACTTTCTTGAATTTTCTCCCGAGTGACCAAGTTACACGATTACCTGTCGTTAATTACCTGCCGTTAACCGTGGTCCACGAATGCCGTACTGTTATCGCACGAGGTTCCCACGATGTTAAACTCTGGTTCACTCTTGCGTCAAGTTGCCCCGTGAAAAAGCCACTTTATGGTAATGGCCACTCTTCGGTACTCGGGGTCGCGTGGACATTTTTCATCATGTTGAAAAATCTTCACGAGCCTTCCCATGCTTACCTGCCGTTAGCGAGTCTTCCCGAGTACGTGCCGTTAGCGCTTAGAGACTTCCCCGAGCTCCGACGTACCCGCTACGTTCATTCTCCGTGCTTACCACAAATTTGATTTTTTTTTAACTCGGGAGAGCGCTTGGAATGAACGTACCGTGGGAAAGGGGTTTGAGATTGGGGAACTCAGTGTGTCGCCATGCTTAGAGCTTTGCTGCACAGTCTCTGGACTCGTTCACCAGTCTCTTCCCACAAAGCAGGCGACCTCACTGCAGTCTCACTACAGGTAAAGGAGTGGTTTAAATGGGAGCTAGAAACGGAACTCCGTGTTAAATAATTTCTAACGTGTGATATTTCACTCCTACAACCATTTATTAGACTGTTACAGTCTGTTATGCTTTAGATTTTACACAGTCATAGAAACTTAATTAATAATGAAGAGAGACACAAAATGTAGGAGTAACTCAGCGGGACAGGCAGCATCTCTGGAGAGAAATTGTATTGTATTGTATTGTATACAAATTTATTGTCATTGTCTCAGTTAGAGACAACGAAATGAATTTCCCTTACAGGCTGTATCATAAAAATAAAAAATAAAAAATAATAATAAATAATAAAACATATTAAAAATAAAATAGAATTTAAAAAAAAGCACAAACACAGAAAGTCCACGACACAACATAACACAGTGGTACCAAGGTGAGGAAGGCACCATAGTCCAGCCAGCCTCCCCTCCGTTCTTCCCAGATGTTCACTCGTGGTCGAGGCCTTCCTAGCACCCGCAGTCGCCGCCCCGGGTGGCCCGATGTTCAGGCCCTCACGCCGGGCTGGTGGAACGCCGACGCCAAACCCTGACGGTGAACATCCTCCTCAGCGGCCCGAGTCCGCAGCTCCCGAGTCCGCAGCTCCCGAGTCCGCAGCTCCCGAGTCCGCAGCTCCCGAGTCCGCAGCTCCCGAGTCCGCAGCTCCCGAGTCCGCAGCTCCCGAGTCCGCAGCTCCCGAGTCCGCAGCTCCCAAGTCCGCAGCTCCCGAGTCCGCAGGCCGAGCCGGGCAGAGTCGCAGGACCCCGCGCTGTCCATCAGCGCCGCCCGCGTTGGGAGCTCCGCAAACCGCAGCTCCATGATGTCGGTGCCACAGGTCCAGCACTCCGGGCTCCAGACGGCGATCCCCGGTAAGGCATCGCCAGCCCCGCGATGTATCAGCGCTGTCCCGCCGCTGCTGGAGCTCTGGTCGATCCCGGCAGGAAAGGCCGCGCTAATCCAGTAGGTAGGCCGCTGGGGGGGGGGGGGGGGGGGGGGGGGTCGAGGACGCAACTCGAATAATAGTCGCGTCCTCACCAGGAAGCGGCTGAAGGACGGTATCCCCCGCACCGTACCCTCTTCCCCCACATAAAAACACAAAAACCCCACAAAAAAACACACTTTTACATAACTAAATAAGCAAAAAAACAAAAAGATACTGGGCTGTAGGTGGAGGCTGCTGGCACCAGCGCTACCGGAAGTACAACACAAGAATGGATGACTTCGGGTCAAGTCACTTCTTCAGACCCAGACTTCTTCGACCCGAAACGTCACCAATTCCTTCTTCCCAGAGATACTGCCTGTCCCGCCAAGTTACTCCCGCCGAGTTACTTCTGTGTCTATATTCGGTATAATGCAGCATCTGCAGTTCCTTCCAACACAAAACGTTATCAATGTATTTTTGGTTCCATTGTTTCCACTAGAAGCTAAATAACCAGCATCTGCCATTTTACCCCTTTGGGCTTTCCTATTTGTTGCCTGGTCAATCTAATGTCTCCATGCCAATGTGGATTTTTAATTTTTCCCATTTCTCCGGCAATCCTCTGGGACTGTTTGAGGATGTTCCACGTCCTCGCCGTTTTGTTGCAGGCTCATTTAATTAATAAACCGATAGCAGTTGAATATGGTCGTGAAATCCCAGATTACAGAAGTGACAATATTCCAGCGACAGAGTCCACCAAGCGAATGTATTTTCCCCGTGTAATTGTGTGCGGCAAATTCTAAACTGCCCTGGTGTCAGGAGTTTCAAATTGGCAGTACCCAATACAACATTTGCCAACTACCAATTTACTGATCCCTAGTCTAAAACTGCACGTTATTTCTAAACAAGTAATGCACAAAATGAAGCCAAGGTTTCTCTGCAGCAGTTTACCAGTTGGTTTGATGTTCGGTTTCTTTGTATTCCTGCTTGAAGCTGTTTCTACACAGAGTAAGTGCTTTCTCTTCGCCGGTCACAATCACCTTGCATTATGTTATTATTGTCCGTGTAAACCCGCACCCCATTGTCAATCTCGTTTTCCTCTCCACGTACTTGAATGTGCTGCTGCCTCACAAATCCACGCCATTCCTTGCTGGAGCTTAATTTCTAAACCCCTCCCATCAGCTCCCTCTCCTCCTGCACCGACACGGTCCTTATAATGTCAGAAATGGCCTCCTGTGAGCTTGTTGCAGAGTTAAACTCTCCCTCCCCAGCCTTTGACACGGTTGTTCACACCATCCTCCACCAACTCCTCCAAGCCAGGTTATTCCAGACAGACATCTCTTCACAAACCGTGTCTTCGTCGCTGGGGTTTCCATTGACAACAGCTCGACATTTAATACCATCATCCCCTCCAAGCTGGTTACCAAGCTCTTAGATCTGGGTCTCTGCGCATCCCTCTGCAATTGGATCTTCAACTCCCTCATTCACAGACCACAGTCTGTCCGTATTGGTGGAAATGTGTCATCCTCGATAAGAATCAGCACAGGAGCACCTCAAGGCTGCGTGCTCAGCCCCCTGTTGTACTCACTCTATACTCATGACCGCTTAGCTGGACATAGTGCAAAATCCATAATCAAGTTCGCCGATGGCACCACTGTTGTGGGACGTATCACTGATGGGGACAAGTTAGAGTATAGAAGTGAGATCAACCAATTGACCGATTGGTGCCAGCACAATAACCAGGCTCTCATCACCAGCAAAACCAAGGAACTGATTGTGGACTTTGGAAAGGGTAGGATGGGGACCCTCAGTCCCATTTAAATCGACGGGTCGATGGTGGAAAGGGTTCAAATTCCTGGGTGTGCATATTTCCAAAGATCTCTCCTGGTCCCACGACACTGATGCAGTTATAAAGAAAGCACATCATCGCCTCTACTTCCTGAGAAGATTATTGAGAGTCGGCATGTAAAGGAGGACTCTCTCGAACTTCTACAGGTGCACAGTAGAGAGCATGCTGACCGGTTGCATCGTTGCTTGGTTCGGCAACTTGAACTTCCAGGAGTAGGAAAAGGCTACAAAAAGTTGTGAACACTGCCCAGTCCATCATTGTATCTGACCTCCCTACCATCGAGGGGATCTATCGCAGTCGCTGACTCAAAAAGGCTGCCAGCATCATCAAGGACCCACACCATCCTGGCCACATACTCATCTCTCCGCTGCAACATCCAGGTTCTGCAACATCCAGGTTCAGGAGGAACTTCTTGCCCACAGCCATCAGACTATTAAACACAACTTCAAACAAACTCTGAACTATAACAGCCTATTGCACTTTATCTGTTTATTTATGTGTGTGTGTATATATATATATATATTCTATAGTATATGGACACACTGACGTGTCCTGTATTTATGCCTACAATACTCTGTTGTGCTGCAGCAAGCAAGTATTTAATTCTCCTATCTGGGACACATGACAATAAACTCTCTTGACTTGACTTGACTTGTACACACCACTACTATGAATCTCATTTATCTGTTTTTCACAGTTGATGCAAGTCCACAGCGCCCTCTGCTGGGCAATAACGTCACACTCAGCTGCACCATCTCCAGACTCTCAGATACAGTCAGTCTTCATTGGAGACCAATGAACTCATCCCAGCAGAACACGAGCAACACTGATCAGATCCGCCTGAATAACACGATCTATCTGATGGTTCGACATGTTACAGTGGAGGATGGGAAGTATGTGTGTGAAGTGCAGGAATACGGAAACATTGTTCACACAAGTAACGCAGGTTTTACTGTAGAATGGAGTAAGTGTGCACACCTCCCATTAGATATTAAGTAGACATTTGTATCATTGGTGCTTCTTGCAATGTTTAATGTGCAGCCTGTGAAGAACTGTGGACAGTGACCAACTGCTCTCATGCATAAAATGCTGAATGGTCAGAGAGAAGTTTCCAGAAAGTCTCTATGGAGCAGCTGCCTGCTTGTCTCTGTGTGACAGGCACACAGCACAGGAGGGCTGATGTCGTTCTGTAACTATTGTTCAGTAAAGTATTTTGTCACTTTAACTTGCCATCAATGCTCCAGTATCTGAGACTGAGATACTGATACAGGACTCACGTCAAAGTGTCAGATAGAAAGTGTAGTCACCATGACAACCACCAGCACTTGCTGCTCACACTCACACTGGGGGTCCCGGTGCACACATCAGCACTGAACAACAATCCGTCCCCCCTCCCCTAACTGACCCTTCTCTCCGAGTCCTGCTGCTGTTTGAAGTGATTCCAACCGCTGCAGACTCAGGCTTCGGATCAGCAGTAGCTAGAAGCAGGACCCGGGGAAGAGGGAAGGGCAGAGAATCAATGGGTGTGAATGGGAGAGGGATGGTGGGAATAATGGGAATGAAGGGACGGGAAGACCTGACGCGCATGAGCTGCCAACGTGTCCGGATCTGGACCCGCGCAGGCATCCTCAGGGCTGCTTCTGTCAGCAGCCTCGACCTGCACCACCTCCTGCAGAGAGATTCACCTCCTGGACCGCTCTCGGGAGTATGCGGGAGGTTTCATTCCATCCCGGGAGATTAGAAACATAGAGACAAAGAAAATAGGTGCAGGAGGAGGCCATTTGGCCCTTCGAGCCAGCACCGCCATTCATTGTGATCATGGCTGATCGGCCCCAATCAATAACCCGTGCCTGCCTTCTCCCCATATCCATTGATTCCACTAGCCCCTACAGCTCTATCTAACTCTCTTAAATCCATCCAGTGATTTGGCCTCCACTGCCCTCTGTGGCAGGGAATTCCACAATTTCACAACTCTCTGGGTGAAAACGTTTTTTCTCACCTCAGTCTTAAATGGCCTCCACTTTATTCTAAGACTGTGTCCCCTGGTTCTGGACTCGCACAACTTTGGGAACATTTTTCCTGCATCTAGCTTGACCAGTCCTTTTATATTTTTATATGTTTCAATGAGATTCCCCCTCATTCTTCTAAACTCTAGTGAACACAAACTAGTCTTTTCAATCAATCCTCATATGACAGTCCCGCAATCCCAGGGATCAATCTTGTGAACCTAGGCTGCACTGCTTCAATCACAAGGATGTTCTTCCTCAAATTAGGAGACCAGATGTGGTCTTACTGGAGCCCTATACAACTGCAGAAGAGCCTCTCTACTATACTGAAATCCTCTTGTTATGAAGGCCAACATTCCATTAGCTTTCTTCACTGCCTGCTGTACCTGCACACCAACTTTCAGTGACCAGTGTACAAGGACACTGAGGTATCGCTGTACCTCCCCCTTACCTAACCTAACCCCATTGAGATAATAATCTGCTCCCTTGTTTTTGCCACCAAAGTGGATAATCTCACATTTATCTATATTATACTGCATCTGCCACACATCTGCCCACTCACTCAACCTGTCCAGGTCACCCTGCAACCTCCTAACAACCTCTTCACAGTTCACACTGCCACCCAGCTTTGTGTCATCCGCAAACTTGAGCTGGGATAGTCCGGAGCGCTGTCCAGGGTGCTGATGTTATTTGACAGGCCCCTGGCCTGTTTGCTGGTAACAAGGATCAGAGCGGCACTTGGGGATAATCTATCATCACACCCTTTTAAATACTAATAATCAATTTGACTTCACCTTAATCTTCTCTACCGAAGCTTTCTCAAGATGTCTTGTTGCCCTCCTGACTTCCTTCTTGTAAACCTATATTCTTCTACCAATTCACTCGATCCCATTTGCTTGCACATGACCTGACCTTGCCCCTTTATTTCTGACCAGAGGCCCAATATGTCTTGTCATCCAGGGTTTCATACTCATTCCTGCCTTGCTCTTCACTCTAACAGCAACCTGCAGACCTTGAACTATCATTAACTCACTTTTATAAACCTCCCACTTGCCAGGAGTCACTTTGCCTGCAGACAACCTTCTCCGATCAACTTTTGCAAAACCATCAACATTTTTAATCAAATCGAAGAATTTTCACTTCTTGCAAAGTGTATTGCCACTGAGAACTCAATCATATGTTCTGCCCTTTTCCCCCAAAGTCGATCAATATTGCCCTCTCTCTCGTGAGGCCCCCATTTGTGGCAGTGAATTCCACAGATTCACAACTCTCTGAGTGAAGATGTTTTTCCTTATCTCAGCCCTAAATGGCTTATCCCTTATTCTTAAACTTTGACCCCTGGTTCTGGACTCCCACACAATTGGGAACATTTTTTCTGCATTTAGCCTGTCCAATGCTTTAAGACATTAAAATGTTTCTATAAGATACCCCCTCATCCTTCTAAATTCGTGAATACAAGCCCAGTGGACTCATTCTTTCATCATATGTCAGTCCCACCATCCTGGGAATTAATCACGTGAACCTACGCTGCATTCCCTCAATAGCAATAATGTCCTTCCTCAAATTAGGAGACCAAATTGCACACAATAGTCCAGGTGCGGTCTCACTAGGCCCCTGTACAACTGCAGTAGGACCTCCTTGCTCCTAAACCCAAATCCTCTCGCAATGAAGGCCAACATGCCATTAGCTTTCTTCACTGCCTGCTGTACCCGCATGCTTACTTTCGGTGACTGATGTACAAGCACACCCAGGTCTAGTTGCACCTCCCATTTTCCCAATGTGACCCCATTCAGATAATATTCTGCCTTCCTGTTCTTGCCACCAAAGTGGATGGCCTCACATTTATCCACATTACACTGCATCTGCCATGCAGCTGACCACTCACCCAACCAATCCAAGTCACCCTGCAGCTCACACTGCCACCCAGCTTTGTGTCATCCGCAAATCTGGAGGTGTCACATTTAATCCCCTTGTCTAAATCTTTATTATATATTGTAAATATCTGGGGTCCCAGCACCGAGCCTTGCGGCACCCCACTAGTCACAAGAAGGTCCGGGTCCACACGGAGCCACAGTCATTCGTGATCAGTGAGGAGACACCGGCTATCCTGGATTTGTCCCAGCAGCTCACTCTGACCTCAAGAGGAGGTGCTGGCGGTCTCAGCCTTCTTCATAGCCTGTGAAAGGCAGAGTTAATAAGGGGTTTTCCACTTTCCCTCCCTTTCTTCCTGCCCTACTTCCTCCCTCCCTCTCCGCTCTGGCTGGAACTGCCTGGGTTTATAAGGAGGAGGCTGACGAAGTCCAGATGAGTTGCTCCAATTCTGGGTATTTGGACACAGCCGTGTCTGATGTGACTGTGGCCACAGCTCAGTCTACGGTGCCGGTGTTTACCGGCAGCCAGGCGCTGTTTGTGGTGCTGATCGCTGGCTACTTCTGGCCTGGCTGCCGGTGACTGATCTGATCGGCATTGAGGGAGAACATGTCGTCACATTTCCTTCCCCTTAGTGATGATCCCGGGATTTGTAACAGACCCGATCAGAGAGCATGGAAGTGGGAGAGGCCATCTGCATTCCTATGCTGCGCTCCAGAACGATGTTGGACCTGAAACGAATAGTCTTGTAGAGAGAGGAACCAGCGTATTATTCTGGAGTCAGTGTCCATGGCTTTTGCCGTCCATTGCAGGGAGCCTGGTCTTTGACGAGTAAACACTGACTCGGTCAGTGAGTAGCGCAACTCCTGTAGGGCCCACTTGACGACAAGCGCCTCTCACTCTCTCCAGCAGCATTCCTCGTCTCAGGCAACAGTAATTTCCAACTGAGGTTCCACCTTTGCCTCCTCTCCCCAGTCCTGAGAGAGGACGGACCACGGGCTGATTATAGTCTCTCCATCTCTCCCGCCCTCTCTCTCCTTCTCTCTCTCCCTCTCACTATCTCCCTCGCCCACTCTTTCCATCTCTCTCGCCCTCTCTCACTATATCGCCCTCTCTATCTCTCTCGCCTTCTCTCTCAATCATTGTCGCACCCTCTATCTCCCTAACTTGCTCTCTCTCTCTCTAACTTGCTTTCTCTCTCTCTCTCGCCACAGCTCATTCCAGGGCGCCGGTGTTTTCCAGCAGCCAGGCGCTGTTTGTGGTGCTGAAATGCACGATCCATGTTACAGCAAAATGATGAAAGTGTAATATTAGGGAATTGATAGGTTTCTTCTTAGATTGAACGATACAAACAGAAGGCGGGGCCAACAAGTGCTGGAATCGGATAAGTGATGATGGTGCTGATGGGAACCATTAAGGGAGAGATAAAGGGGAGATGGAACCGGATGGGGGAGGGATCCAGTGGTGAAGTGTGTGGGTGGAGAGGAGATGGAGCTGGGAGACAGAGGGAGAGGGGAATGGGGACTGGAGAGGGGAGATGGGAGTGGAAACAAAAATGTGAGTATTAGAGGTGGTTCAGAAAGAGGGGGAGAGTGCAACACAGAAGGTGTATGTTTCCTCAAATTAGAGTATTTCATTGGTTGTAAACTTTCCATGGTGTAATATAAAGTGGTATTCTTCTAAACACCTGGTTATACTAGAGTAGCCAGCAACCCAAAGGCACGAGTATTGAATTTCCTAATTTCAAGTTGTCTCAGACCGATGATCCAGTTCCCTGCATTCTCCACACCCTCGTCTCTTCCTGTCCCTCCCACACTCCCTCAGCCAGATGACACAGCTAACTCCATGTTGGTTCCCTCATTCCGTCAAGGCACTCAAGTCCTTTCTCTGAATTTCATTTCTCATTAAATTCCTCTCCGAGTGGATCCCCACAGCTTCCAGAGCTCCAACCTCTTTACTGTATCTCAGCTCTCTGTTTCCATCACTTTGCCATTTCTTCTTCAACACAGTGTCTCTGCTTTTCATCAGCCACTGACCCACTTCAGTTCCCTGTGGTGATTTAAACATGGCTCCTGCATCCATGATTTGCCTCACTCATGGATTATCCCCTTCAAGGATAACATGATCCCACCCTTCCTTGAGAGATAATTTACACATCACCAGCTGTTCTATCAAGGGTCCCTAACCTCTGTCTGTCGGTATCTCTGTGTGTCCTTTTGTAATTGCCACGATCTGTGAGACCTCTGCCACCCTACATTCAAAATAAAGGAAAAGTTATCACATTTGTTTTTATTGTGGTGACAATCCCTTAGTTGATATAGAAAGTTTACAATAACTGTACAGTAATGTCTGGCACTATGATATCCTCCCTCACTACACTTCACATCAAAAGCTAAACCTCAGTCTCACAACCATCTCAGTGGAAAGTCCACTGACAAAATGATGGGCACTGGCAGGAGTAGCCCCAGTGAGAATGGTGGAAATTCAGCAACCAATCTCCACAGATAATGTTCTCACAATGTGCTAATATTCAGATTAATAACTTCTGATTTGTGGATAAATAATGGTCAGGACAATGGCAACAATTCCCCTATTGATATCTGTAGATCCATGAAATGCAGGTGAGTTTAGTTTAGAGATACAGCACAGAAAGAGGCCACTCGGCACACTGAGACCAAACCAATCAGCGACCCCCACACACTTATATACACACTCTAGAGGCAATTTACATTTATACCAAGCCAATTATCCTACAAATCTGTACATTTTTGGAGTGTGGAAGGAAACCAAATATCTCAGAGAAAACCCATGCGGTCAAGTGGAGAATGTACAAATTAGGTACAGACAGCTTCTGTAGTCAGGATCTAACCTGGGTCTCTGGCACTGTTAAGGCAGCATCTCTACCACTACACCACCGTGCCCCCCAGAGATTGTGGGCAACATACCAGTGATTATATAATCTTATAGATACAACCTCCAACAGTTTAGTTCTCCCTCCTCCAACAGTTTAGTTCTCCCTCACTTTTACACCTGAGTGAGAACTGAAATTTCATGTTTTAGTAAAATCATTATTGTTAGTTGTTATAATTCTGAAATACAGGCTGAAGGGACAGCAAATTTCCCTGCAATGGTCATTTTTGTTGTTGCATCATTCATCTTCATTGTTTTTCCACAATATCTATGGAAGCTGAATACAGATGTTGAACCAGTGTGAAGAAAACTGATTCTCACTTTTAAGTAATCAGGCAGGAAATGCAATGCATTTAAAAGCTTGATGTAACGATTATGTTAAGTCTGAGCAGGTTCAAAGGAGGAAAGCTACAAATTAGTTTGAAAGTCGATTCCTGAAAGCGGCCTTGGTGACATTGATGGGTTGAGAGAGTGTTGCTGATGCTATTACTTCCTGCTGGACTTTTAGGCGACTAGATGTCCAGGTCCGGAACCAGGAAGACAATCGCAAACCAGCTGGACTTCACTGTGATCTGTGCTGGAGCAGTGAAGTGTGTGACGTTTGCTGAATATGTCTATAGCAGAGAGACAAAAGAATATAACTCCTTTCAGCATCATTGTTACTGAGGCACAAGGGGTAATCAGGTAAAAATTCCCAACCAGATTTTTATTAAAATTCTTTCTGTTTTGTTCATCTGATGTTTCAAAATGTGACCATGCATGAATTCCACAACAAAACACCAGGTTTTAAAAAAAATAAAACAGATGTCCTGCATAATACACATACAAGGCCCCCATTTCCCAGACTCATCATCTCA
This sequence comes from Amblyraja radiata, assembly GCF_010909765.2. Lineage (NCBI taxonomy): Eukaryota > Metazoa > Chordata > Chondrichthyes > Rajiformes > Rajidae > Amblyraja > Amblyraja radiata. Next base: position 47,140,436 of record NC_045966.1, read on the forward strand.
GGTGATCGCCCTTCCACAGCCTCCAACCTAATCGTCCACCAGCCCCTTACTGCTCCTTTCTGTCTCCTTCTAAAACCCCACAAACAGGGCAGCCCTGGCAGACCCATTGGTTCTGCCCAATCCCTTCCCCACATCAATCATTTCCGCATCTTGTCCAGGCCCGTCCAACCTACATCCGAAGTATCTCACATGCTTTTCAACACTTCAATAACTTTCAATTCCTAGGCTCTGATGCCTCATCTTTACCAGGGCCATCAGGTCCATTTGACCTCCGTCTCCCACCGGGAGGGACTCAGAGTTCACCGGTTCTTCCATCATCAGAGTCCCAATCACTTCCCCTATGCCAACACGCTCCTCCATCTGGCAGAAAATGTCCTCACACTCAACAACTTCACCTTCAATTCCCCTATTGCAAGAGTGAGGCCACGCGCAAACGGGAGCAACAGCAACTCTTATTCTGCTGGAATAGCTTGCAACCCAATGATGCAAACATTGAATTATCCAGTATTTGGTCACTAACATGCGATCATCATCCTCCCCCCAGATGTCCTCTATCATTATTATATCACACACTTTTTTCATAACTTTATCTCCGGCCTTTGTCAGATCATTTGCTAATGAACAATCCCCCCCCCCCCCCCCCCCCCCCCCCCCCCACCTCACCTATGTCCCCCAATCACTTGCAGGCCTTGTCCCACCCCAACTCTCTTCCAGCTTTCTCCCCATTTTACAATCAGTCTGAAGAAAGGTGTCGACCCAAAACACGGGTCAGGCAGTATCCTTGGTGTCTTGGGTTTTTTTTTGTGTGTATGACTGCAGAAACAACATTTTGTTTGAACCCCAATGGGGTTCAAATGACAAATAAATTGTATTGTATTGTATCCTGAGATACTGCCAGACCCACCATTACTCAGCACTTTGTCTCTTTTTTGTAAATCAATATCTGCAGTTCTTCATGTCTACAATATATTGGATGGTGACCCTTCCACGTCAGACCCTGGCAGAGTTTGTAATCCTCGTGTCCGTGTTAATGTCCACACAGCAGTGACAGTTCTACAGGGAGATTGGGGGAGAGATGAAGAGCACAGGGTGACCAGGTTACAGAACAAGGTGGTGGGAACACATTAACCTGGAATCACAGGAGGACTGACATCTTCTTGGGGTGGGTTTTACACAATAATCAGCTGGTCTGGCACCCCAGTGACTCCCCCGTGGGAATGGTGAACGTCTCCTGACCCTCTCACTCACCCTCATACAGAACCAGCATGTTGCAAACATCAGCCCTACCCCACTCTCTGTTACATTCCTCTGTCCACCAGCTGCCTCCTTCCTCTCTTTGCATCCAATTCCAACCTTCCCTTCATTCCCATTATTCCCACCATCCCTCTCCCATTTACACCCATTGATTCCCAGCCCTTCCCTCTCCCTGGGTCCTGCTCCCAGCTGAATGCTGATCTGAAGCTGGAGTCTGGAGCAGCTGGAATCACTTCAACCTGAAGAAGAGTTCTGACCCAAAACATTATCTTCTCCAGTAATGCCCCACTGAGTTACTCTTACTAAACATATTAAATTCATTCTTTCAGCATTGTGTATCTGTCAAACAGAGATGAACAGGCAGCTGCTCCACAGGGGGACTTTCTGGAAACTTCTCCTTGAACACTGAAGCATTTTGTACAAGAGAGATTTTTACCATGAACTACAATTCTTCACGGGGTGTACACATGATATTATAATAAGCACCAATGGTACAAGTGTATATTCAATATCTAATATGAGGTATTGACACTTACCCAAAATAACATTAAAATTGGCGTTACTTGTATGAATGATTTTTCCATTTTCCCGCACTTCACACACATACAGCTTCCCATCCTCCACTGTAACATGTTGGGTCATCAGATAGACCATGTTATTCAGGCGGATCTGATCAGTGTCCCTCCTGTTCTGCTGGGATGAGCCCATTGGTCTCCACTGAAGACTGACTGTATCTGAGAGTCTGGAGATGGTGCAGCTGAGTGTGACGTCACTACCCAGCAGAGGGCGCTGTGGACTTGCCTCAACTGTGAAAAACAGATCAATGAGATTCAGAGGAAAGGTCTTAGAGCAGAGCGAGATGGGTTACTCTCACGCAAACGTGTAGTACGCTCATGGGCAGATTCATGGGTGATTATAGGGCCCATTTTAGCGACCAGTCCCCGCCATCTTGTTCCGGCCAAAGATCGGATCTTTGTTTCCGCAGCGGGGAGAGGGGGTGTGCGGCCCGGGGAGAGGGAGTGAGCGTCCCGGGGCAGCGGGGAGAGGGGCATAAGGGGGGGGGGGGGGAAGACATTGTAGTGTGGGGGCAGGTGAGGGAGTGCTGGGGGGGGGGGGGGAGGAGAGAGTTGATGGGTGGGATAAGGCCTAGTGTGTGTGAAGTTGCTGGGAGGTTTACAATGTTTCTTATTTAATGTCCCTTGTCTAGTCTGAAATAAAGTTCATCATTGGATCAGAAGAAATATAATTGTGTGTGTTATATGATTATATATATTTATATCACATTCATGTATGTGTGTTTATAACGCAGAGTCAAATTTTATTCTTTAACAAGAATTAACAGAATTATGAACTAACAGAATTATGAATCTAACGCTATATCACACACAAAAACTTACCCCGCAATGTCAATCACCCTGCGAGTCAGGTCGGTTCCGGTTACTACAAAATCAACTCAAACACTGCTTGTGAGCCATTTAAAAAGAAATGATTTAAAAAACATTAAAAAAGATGATTACCAGAGTCAAATTTTATTCTTGACAAGAAATATGAACAGACAGAATTATGAATCTAACCCTATATCACACACACAAACTGTTGCCCTGCAACATTGATTACACTGCGAGTCGGGACGGGTCAGGTAGGCACCGGTTACTAAAATGGGCGGTGAAAAATGCCCAGGATCCCCTCCGTAGCGTACTACACGTCAGCCCATTGTATTTCGCAGAAGGGGCCTATCTTGCTCTGCTCTAAGATCTTTGATTCAGAGTGAGTTGAAGTGTGGACAGTCGAATGACTGGGCTCAATCTCACCTCAGCTGAAAACCTAGAGATACAGATAGAATAACAACTTTCCCAGTGGTTCCTGACTCTTGAACCAATCATCGCCTTCCTGGTGGTGCGGTCACGTGTTAATGCTGTTATTGCAGTTTTATTTTGCATTAATTCAGACAGTTCTGTAAACTCTGCACCGTTCTGCTGTGTTGCATTTATTGTATTTATGGTTTTATCCATCATTAAGTTTTACTCAATGAGCTTCATGTGAACAAAGAATGTATTTGCATCTTGGTGTTTATGTTAATCAACTCATCTGGACCTGTATCGGTCAACACAGTTACGTTGTTGCTGTTCGACACATTTTTTTTTTTTTTAAATCAAAAGAATCAAATACACAGGACAAGATGTTAAGAAGTCCCTTGTGCCAATAGGTGGGGAGCATTTCACGACATTCGTTGATTGTTGAGAGTGGTAGACGCTCAACATCTGTGGGGGGGGGCGGGGGGGGGGGGGGGGTGGGGGAGTGGATACGTATATCTTGGCCTGGGTAACCTTCAGGACAGTTGGGCACAGGACACATCATCAGTAGTGTACCCTTGCATCACTGGGTGTTTCAGCCTTTTAACACTATACACCCTCCACAAGGGCGGCCCGCTGCAGGATGATCAGCCCTCAGCGCGTGTCCCGTGTCAAACCGTCCCAAAGATTCACCCTGAAATACTTGGGGCCCAGCATGGGTCTTTCCGCTTGAGCCAAATCCACCGGCTGCTTCTTTCAGCCGCCTCTGAGAGTGATCTTATGGTCTTCCGCAGAGCCTGACCGTGGATTCCAAGCTCCTTCAGCAGTCTGATGGTAGATGACGCAACAAATCCTCTGCATCCCACTTCAACTGGATAGACTTTGGTGTTCCAGCCACGCTGCGTTGCCTCTGCTGCAAGCTCTGCGTAACGCAGCTTCTTACGCTCATAGGCCTCCTCAACAGAGTTCTCCCATGGAACTGTGAGCTCTATGATGTAAGCAATCTTCTGTGAAGGGGACCAGAACACCAAGTCTGGCCTGAGGTTGGTGGAAGCAATTTCAGGTGGAAAAACTAGTTGTCGGCCGATGTCCGCCAGCATCCTCCAGTCGCGGGCCCTGCATAGGTTTCCTTCTTCTGATCTGGTGGAAGGATGTTTAGATGTTTTCTGTCCTTCTCGGACAAAGGTTGTTGCCCTTAGGGGGAGGGGGTTGCTTGCTCTCGGATTTTTTTTTAAATCAAAATTATTTATTCAAATATTAATATAATATTTACAAGACAATAAAACACAATACAACCCACCACCATAACACAAGACAAACAATAAACTATTATACAACTATCTTACAGTCCTTGTCAAGGATGCAATCACCCCCCGCATTGCCCAGCGGTCCCGGAAATCCCCCAGAGTGCCCATGGAGACTGCATGGTTCCTTTCCAAACCACTCGGGAACGGACGTAACCCCGGAAAAGGGGCAGGCAGCTGGCTCAGGCCTGGCATTGTGGCTTGGCTCGGCAACTTGAGCGCCAGGAGCGGAAAAGACTATAAAAAGTAGTAAACACTGCCCAGTCCATGATCGACTCAGACCGCCCTTCCATCGAGGGGATCTATCGCAGTCGCTGCCTCAAAAAGGCTGGCAGCATCATCAAGGGCCCACACCATCCTGGCCACACACTCATCTCCCCGCTACCTTCAGGTAGAAGGTACAGGAGCCTGAAGACTGCAACGTCCAGGTTCAGGAATAGCTATTTCCCCATAGCCATCAGGCTATTAAACTCAACTGGAACAAATCTCTGAACGTTAATAGACTATTATCTGTTTATTTGCACTTTATCTGCTTATTTGTTGATGCGTGTATTTATTTATATAATGGTATATGGACTCACTGATATGTATTGTACTCATGCTTATTATATTGTGCTGAAGCAAAGCAAGAATGTTATTGTCTTATCTGGGACACATGACAATAAACTCTCTTGACTTGACTCTTGACTTGCGGATGGCCAGCTTGGCCTGGTCCTGGAGAGAAGGTAAAAATGGGCTATGCGGTGCTGGGAAACAATTAGGTTGCAGGTTGTGGAAGGCAGACAGTCAGAAGTGATGAAATTAATAATGGTGTTAGCGGAACTGGTCCTCACCCTCAACAACTTCTCCTTTGACTTATCCCACTTCCTCCATGCTCCAGGCGTAGCTATGGGCATCCACATTGCCAGCTATGCCTGTATCTTTGTTCGGTACGTTGAACAATCCCTGTTCCAGGCATACACTGGCCATATACCCAAACTCTGTCTCCATTACATTGATGACTGCGTCGGTGCTACCTCCTGCACCCATGCAGAACTCATGGACCATCATCGCCAATTTTCAGCCGGCATTCAAATTTTCTCCGAAGCCTCCCTCCCCTTTCTTGATATCACAGTCTCCATCAGAAGAAATAGACTATTAACTGACGTCAATTACAAACCCACTGACTCCCACAACTATCTCAAGTACACTTCTTTCCACTTCCTGCAAAGACTCTATCTCCTACTCACAATTCCTCCATCTAGTCTGCACCTGCCCCAAAGATGAGTTATTTCATGCTACATAATCCAAGATGTCCTCATTCTATAGGCAACGGAGGTTCCCCTCTCCAATCATTCATGAGGCCTTCACTCATGCCTTCTTGGTACCCGGCACCTCCGCCCTTGCTCCCCCTCCCCCTAGTGACAACAGAGACAGAGTCCCCCTAGTCCTTACCTTACACCCCATCAGCCATCGTATACAACCCATAATCCTCCTACAGTTCCACCACCTACAACTGGATCCCACCACTAGCCACATTTCCCCATCTCCACACCTTTCCGCCTTCCGCAGAGAACGTTCCCTCCACTACTCCCTGGTTAACTCATCCCTTCTCACCCAAACCACCCCCTCCCCAGATAACTTACCCTGCAACCGCAGAAGACGCAACACCAGTCGTTATACCTCCTTCCTTGACTCTGTCCAGGGACCCCGACAGTCATTCAGGTGAGGTACAGGTTTACTTGCACCTCCTCCAACCTCATCTACTGTATCTGTTGTTCAAGATGTGGACTCTTTTACATCGGCGAGACCAAAGGCAGACTGGGCGATCGTTTCACGGAACACCTTCGTTCAACCCACGTGAACCAACCTGATCTCCCGGTTGCTGGACACTTCAATTGTCCTACCCATTCCTACACAGACCTTTCTCCTCGTTCTCGTTCTCCTCCATTGTCAGAGTGAGGGTAAATGCAAATTGGAGGAACAGCATCTCATATTTCACTTGGGCAGCATACAGCCCACTGGCATGGATATTGATTTATTTCACTTCAGGTAGCCCCGCATTCCCTCGCTCTCCATCCCTCCCCCACCCAAATCACACTAGCTTCTCATTTTCACCCTACAAACAGCTTACAATGGCCTGTTTCCTTTATCATCATCTCTTTTTTGTATATCTATCATTCATTGTTCTTTATCTCTCCACATCACTGTCTATATCTCTCATTTCCCTTAGTCCTAACCAGTCTGAAGAAGGATTTCAACCCGAAACGTCACCCATTCCTTCTCTCCAGAGATGCAGCCTGTCCCGTTGAGTTACTCCAACTTTTTGTGTCAATTGCCAGTGCCGTGGCTTGTTGGTCACTGTTTAAATGACAACTTTTATTTTGCACCAAGGGATGATTGTAATCTTAGTTGTATTGTATTGCATTTATTTTTGAAAGGTTTATTATAATAATGATAATACTATACAATATATTATTTCTATTGAAGTCATTAGATGGCAACTAATGATATTATAATTATTTCTATTGTTGTCATTATAAGGCTACGAATCATATTATAATTATTGTATAAGATATTTCTGAGTTAGTCTTCTCCCATTGATTTTGGTTCCTTCTGTTGTATTGGGGATTTATTATGTGGAACGTATAAAAGTCCTCTGGTGGACATTTTGAGTTACCTGCTACTGTGATTGTCTGTGATCAAAGAAAAGTGAAGACACTAACTGTAGCCCCATTATTACACACAGCCCAGAGTGACTGGAGTTTTCACATCAAAACATAGGGTGACACATGACATTATTTACAGAGAAACACATTATCGATCCATGTCTCACCCACTCCCCTTTGATCTCAAATATTTCATATTGTTTCAGGATTTGCTTCCTCGGCTGTGTTTTAGTCAAAGTGAAGAATCCCGCCCATTTAAATGCTTGTTTTTTAATGTCAGTTTACAAGTACTAGCATCCACATCCACCTCCTGGTTCTTGTCTCTGTCTCTCCAGCCATCGCTCCACTGGATGGCCCAATGCTTGTCCACTCTGCTGCCAGTTAACACTGTCTGGATTCCCTGCCCTGAGTGTGGTTCCCATTCCCAAACAATGACGTTGCTCCAGGATTTTCCGGTCCTTTTAACTTAATGCTGCCTCCATTATCCAAAAGATAAATCCGATTTCTCTTTTCTGTTGGAAAGAGGAGCAATGAAGGAATTTAGAACACATTTCCTCCACCCCAATTTAAAATTTTGAATTCCATTTATTTCCAGAAAGTTTTGACCTTCCTCAGAAAATACATAAAGTGCTGGAGTAATCAGCGGGTCAGGCAGCATCTCTGGGGAACATGGATAGGTTACAATTTGTGTCAGAACCCTTCATCAGACAACTGTGAATCCGAAGAAGGTTCCTTACCTGAAATGTCACATCCATATTCACCAGAGGTGCTGTCCGACCTGCTGAGTTACTACAGCACTTTGTTTTTTTCATTCCCTGTGAAGTATTGTCTGAGAAATAGATTGTCGGAGGTTGGATAAGGGAGTTCGGTATTCCGTCTGCCCATGCCTAGGTCTTAGGTCACTAGCTATAAAGTCTCGGCAACAGTAGTGCTGCATTGTGTGCAGACTTGTGTTTCGTCCGTGGTCGGGGTCGGAGTGCTCTTGTTGTGCTGGGCCGTCCCATCCACGGTGTCCCATCCAGGTCCGGAGGTTTCAGTGGTGGCCTTGAGCTGGCGGTGCGGCCCTGGACTTTCAGCCGTGTGGGTGGGTTGTGGGAGGGGGGGGAACCGTGGACGGTCCAGAAGCGGTTATACAGCGCTTGAGGTTCAGCAGCATTGGTGGTTGCGGGGACACGGGTTCAATCCTGGCTGCAAACGAGACGCGGTTATCCGGATGAGAGCTGGTCCAGTCTCCCCCCCCCCCCACCACCCACCCACACGGCTGAAAGTCCAGTGCCGTGGAGAGGAAAGCAAGATTGACAAAAGGGTGCGGACAGTTTACACGGACAATGATAAATAAAGCAAGGTGATTGTGACCGGTGAAGAGAAAGCACTTACTCTGTGTGGAAACAGATCGAAGCAGGAAAACAAAGACACCGAACATCAAACCATCAGGAAAACCGCTGCAGAGAAACTTCGGCCTCATTTCGTGGATTCCCTGTGAGAAATAACGTGCAGTTTTAGACTGAGCCTATCTGAGACACATATCTTCAGCACATTTGGACTACAAGTTGATCGGACACTGAAGGTGGCAGCACAAGTAGATAGGGTAGAAAAGAATGTGTATGGTATGCTTGCCTTCAATGCTAAGGCCATTGAACATCAGAGTCAGGAAGTCATGATGCAGCTCTATATGACTGGTAAAGAAAAAAAGTTGAACATTTCTCATTTTTAATGTTTCCATTAAAGTGGACATTTTCATGCCATCCTGAATTATCCTTCAACTGACCCAATTGTGAGCCACTCCAGAGTCACCCACATTATTGTGCCCCGTGGTCATGTACAGCACACACTGTATAAGGATCGCAGGTTGTCTCTCCTTGAGGACGCTGGTAATACGGAGACAGCATTCTGTTTACTTGTTTCTAAAGACAAATCTTCAAATGCATTATTTTTGTTCTGGTGCTGCCCACTGTGGGTCAAAGGCTGGATTATGAGGACAGGAACATTGCCCCATGTCCCATACACTGTTACTGTGCTGAGGAATAAAACAACTATATGACAAAGAGAGGTCCATCTAGGAATGCAGCTGCCTGACCCACTGCAGACATGGAGGACTGAGTCTGGTGGGTCACCCCTCATACAATGGAAGGGATATCACCCCTGGGGGGGGGGGGGGGCAAATGACAGTCAAGGGTGTATTGTGCAAAGATAGTTGGAAACACTACTGAGTGTGACACTATTGAATGTATAGACACAAAGAGTGTTTGTGTTAGTTTTGTATAGAAATATGGAACTGCAGATGCTATTTTACCAAGGAAGGACATAAAATACTGCAGTAACTCAGTGTGTCTGGCAGCACTCCTGGAGAACAAGGATAGTTTCAATTTGGGATCCTTCAGACTAGTTTTGTATATATGTTTTATTCTGAAATAAAGTTTATTTTTGAAGATAAAAAATGTGAGGTTTGAAGGGTGCACGGATTCTGTCTTTCCCCATATCACATACAGGACCTGATGCAAAATTCAGAGCAATGGTTAGGCTGCACGAAGAGCTGTCTGGCATTTTAACCACAATGATTCATCTATTCTGACCTCTGGGCTGTTTCGCTTCCTGTTTTTTATCTCGACTATATTTCACAATAAACATCAGAAGTGTGAAGGACAAAGAAAATATCAAACCATCCCCAAACATATTGAAACAAGCAAAAGAGAGTTGGGGGTGGATTATTTGTCACTTTGAGCCTGTTCAATCATTCAAAACAATCTCATATTCCATTTCTCTCCCGATAAATGTTGATGCATTTTATGTCAAATAAATCTATCCCCTAGATTCAGTGACCTGCCATCCAACATTTTCTGTGGGGTGAATTTCAATGGCTCACCATATTCACAATGAAGAAGTTTCTCAGCCCTAAATGTTTCCCCCTTATCTTGAGTTCAAAACCCCTTGTTCCAGATCCTACAGTCACTGGAAATATCCTTACATATCGAGTCTGTCTAGGTCTGCTTTGAATTTTGTTTAACTTGGAGAGGTTCTGTTTAAGTCTTCCAAACGTCAGTAACTACTGGCTCAGTTAGCTTCTCCTCCTCTTACACATTAGTCCTGCCATTCCATGAATCAGTCTGGTCATGAAAAAGCTACTTTCTTAACTACTAAACCAGGTTCGCTTCTTAATAAACAGACACCACACAAACTGTTTGGTAGACCAGTTCAAAACTTTACTTAACATCGGCCGATGGAAGGGAGCGAGAATTCCAGCTAAGTGACCAATATAGACACTCGACTGTCCTCGGTCCCCTTCTTTGAACAACAGAATTACATTGCCTTAAATAGGGTTTTTTTGTCCCCTTAGCACATTTCACAGACATTAGTCATGGTCAGAGGTACAGAAAAAGGTTTCCACAGAATGCATCACATCAAAGGCCTTTTGTTTACATGTTACAAGATAACATTGGCCATTTGGTTTACGACATTTTATCTTTCTACTTCCCTGGTTCCTCTCTCGTCCTTCATAAACATTGGCCATTTGGATAATGCCATTTTATCTTCACAGACATCACCCTAGCTCTTTCGCTGCTTCCTCGCTGTCATTTGGTCCCTCATAAACATTGGCCATTTGGTTTATGGCATCTTACTTCACAGATATGACTAGCTGTTTCTCTCTTCCTTTCTCGCCTCCTCCCCCATAACATTGGCCATTTGGTTTATGGCATCTTACTTCAAAGAGATCTAGCTCCTCTCTGCTTGTCACTTGGGAGACAATGTTATAGGATTTATTATCTCACACACAGCAACCTGAGGCAAGCCTAATTTGAGACTAAATATAAGCTGTAAGCTAGCCCAGAAGCCAATTTAATATCTTCTCATATTTTTAACTAAAATTTGGCTTCATCATTCCATCCTTTTATCAAAATTTTGATAACAACTACAGTCCTTGCTGAGTACATACGAAAGACCATAAGCATCTCATTAGACAAATTAATAGTACACTAGTAACACAATCAATTCATAGTGGACAATCGTTCCACAAGTCCCTCCAAACATTTTAAATGGCCACCAACCTCCCCCAGACGTGACACTAAGATACTACCATAGGACAGGAAAAGGATCATAAAAATTGCTCAGCCTTTATTCGGCTTCGCTTGGAACTCCCCGTGTGCTGGTGTAACTGGTTCATGCTTCTCTTGTGTGGCACTGCATTTGCAACATAACAATGCCCTGTCACAAATATACTGTTTCCTAAAAATACACCAGTGCCTTGGTTGTGGCAAAAACAGGTAGATTTAACTGGCCTTTGCAGACCTCTTACTGTCTGTAGTCAGGGTATCTTTGCTGCGCTTGTCATGTTTGACTTCAATCTTGTTTAAAAGGTGTGTACCATCCTTTGAATGTGGGTTAGTCCACAAGCTTGCCATTCTGAAGAAAGTTCAGTCCATGTGGGCTGGGCCACCCCAGAATAAAGGGAGCATCAATAGCCCATCGTCATTGTTTCCACAAACTCTTCACAGTCAATCAAATGTGTCCAGCGACGATGATCTTCAATCTTCACAGCAGTTCATGTTGTTAGCAACACTTGGTTGTTCTTTGCAACACAATCTCAATTTCTTCTTGTCCCAGCACCATCATCGTATAGCTTTTATGGCCTTGGTCACTGGTTTCCAGCAAAAACTCCTCCAACCTGGGAATGTAGATCTGGCAAGACATGGGTTAATTGCCGACCATACATAATTAGTTAATTGCCCAGGGCCTGTAGGTGGCTTCCCCCCCACTCTCCAGGGGGTGGACGCAGCAGCTTTTCCTGCATCAATAAAAAGTTGTAAATCTTGTTCACCAGCTGAGTTTCTCCAGCACTTTTGTCTTCCTTTGATCCTCCAGTATCTCAGTTCCTTCTTAACACTTCCCTGTGAACTTATTCTTTAATCCAATTATATCCGAAGAGGCTCTCCCCACCTAAATATTCAATTCTCCAAATATGTTCTCTTCCCCAATCTACTTTATCTTCTCACCTTTTATCCCTCATTGTGAGTTCCCTCAAACCCCCTTTTGTAAGTCATAATACAATTTTTCATCTACCATCATTTCCCTCAAACAGCCCATGCTTCAAAATCTTTTTGTTTGCTTGAAAACAGTAATCTTGCTTCATTTGCATTTTAAAAGACAACCTCTGTTATCATATCAAAACAATCTTTCCCAAAAGAACTCGCTCAGAATCAGTAATCAATAATACATTTTCTTTTTCTCTGTAATTTTGACATTTCCAATCTCATTTAACACTTTAATCGGGATGAGTCTTTTTTTAAAAAACTTGTTTCAAAAGATTTATAATCAACCAACACATTTTATCATTCGAGTATAGCTCCGCCCCCCCCCCCCCATTCATGCCTGTTTCTTCACGGAGCACACCATAAACTGTCCATTTGCATTTTAAAGGACAAACTTCTTAAAGCGACACACAACTTTGCTCATTGCTTCGAATTTCACACATTCCACATACAAAAAACATTGCTTTACAATCAGTACATATACAAAAACATTGTTTTACCAGCAGTATATAATTTCATCTTCAAAGACGTCTCTTTGTAATTTCCCTTCCCTTTTTCTGACAAGACTTCTGTTTACCAAAATCCTGGTTACCTAACCCTAATTGGACATTGATCCAGATCATGATTAGTCAGACTCCCCTTGACTTTTCAGTCTCCCTAGCTCTTTCCTCATTTCTCCATCAAATTTTCCTTCATCCCCAATTTTTTTTTAACATAGTTGCCTGTCAGAAAAAGGATTTACCTCTGGGGTAATTTTGTTTTGCAATCCCCATTGACTCTTTCCACCATCCCAGATGCCTGTGGGTGGTGTACACAGTGAAATTGCAGTCGAATATTAAAATGTGCACATTTTTCCTTATTAATAGTGGTTAAAATGAAGATCATTGTCTGAACTTATGACAGTAGGTAGGCCAAACCTGGGAATAACTTCTCTTAACAACAATGTTACCATAGTTTCAGCAGTATCATTAGTGGTTGGTAGAGCTTCACTCCACCTGCTAAATAAATCTAAAATCACTAAGCAATATTTATAACACTGAGCCCTTGGCATTTCAATAAAATCAATCTGTATGCATTCAAACGGTCGTGATGGCATTGGCGTCACCCCTGAGGGTATCTTAAATGGTTTGCCTGGATTACTTTGTTGGCAAATTTTACATTAGATGCCTGCTTCAGTGCCTCTTATCAAATTTTCGGGTGCCACCACGTTTCCTTTGTTATCCTATCATTCCCTCCTTACCAGCATGGGTAAGACGGGTAAAAATGTATCGAATACACCAACTTGTCCAAGCGGGGTGTGCTGAATCAATGGCACAGCCCTCTTGTTTCCATAGTTATTTTTATATATAAGAGGCGTCCCTCTGTAATGTACATACCTCCCTCATGTTTGGCAGGACCGTTCTATTTGCTAGCGTCTGTTTAGCTGCTGTCACTACGCATTTGGATGTACAGGCTGCCCTGTTTGGATACACTATCAGCAACTCATTGTCCTTTGCTATAGGGTCCCCAGCACCAGTGTGTGCAGTACATTTAACAATGGCCAGCTGTTCTGGTAGCATCAATGCCTTAAACAAATTACGCACAGAAAGGCATTCCCGTGCTCCCAATCCTGGGGAGCTTTGTAAGGTCAGAACTTCGAGGTATATGGATATTACTGACGGAGCTGCCAAAGGTAAGGATGCCATTGCTACTGGTAGGACGTAGGGAGGTGGACGTCTCCCAGGATTATCTAACTCCTCATCTTCACTACCAAACAGGGTCGTCGTGCCAGACATGAAGTCTCCTCCAGAGGATTTACCAGTACTGGGTTTATTTTTTACTAACTATCACCTGTTTCTCACCTCCTGTCTGTCTTTTAATTATTTCCTCTTGTTCCTCTGCCCACTGGCATTCTAGTTGCAATACGTTCCATCCTTTCCGAGTGCTATCCTTGTTTCTTAACTCTATCCCCTTCTTACATACAGCATCCATCCATCTTCAAACTCTATACTCTCCTCATGCTTCTTCACTATGTCTGCGTCCCATGTTTTAATTCCTTTCTTCCATTTCTTTCCCGCCTTCCTTTCCCATATAAATGTCTCTACATTCCATGTTCCCCCTACTGGCCAGGCTTCATCCCCTAACCGTTTGGTCAACTTGTAACTTAACATTCTAATTTTTCTTATTATACTTAGGATTCAAATAACACATGTGTTGGACTGTTATCCAAAGCATTCCCCATAGATAGATAGAAAGAAAGTGAAAGAGAAAATAGACTTCTTAATTCCGAATCGTTCCAAATATATCAACCAGGCCGACTCGCTACTCGAGACCCCAGTTTCTCAATTTGGCTGACTTTTTAATTCCGAATTGTTCCAAATATATCAACCAGGCCGACTCGCTACTCGAAACCCCAGTTTCTCAATTTGGCTGACTTTTTAACTCTTTGATATACGACCCAAGTGTCTCAACGAGGCCGACTCGCTAACCGAGACCCCTGTTTCTCAACCTGGCAGACTTCTTATCCCTTAAAATAAGCCCCAGGTGTCTCAACGAAGCAGACCCGCTAACCGGGACCCCCGTTTCTCAACCTGGCAGACTCCTTAACTCTTAAAATAACCCCCAGGTGTCTCAACGAAGCAGACCCGCTATCCGGGACCCCCGTTTCTCAACCTGGCAGACTTCTTAACTCTTTAATATACAACGCCACTTATTTCTCAATCCGACAACTCTTCGGATGTCTCAATAAGCCAGACGCAAACCTCAACCCCCGTATCTCAACCCGACAAATCACGGATATCTCAACGAGGCTGATGAGCCCTTTGTAGAGAGAGAGAAAAAGAGAAAACAAAGAGAGATAGACAGAGAGAGAGAGAAAGAGAAACTGCTCAAGTCCTTCTTAAAAATATACACAGGCACTTCTTAAAAATACATACACAATTCTGTCTGAAAAATACATACAATCCCTTCTTAAAAAAAAACCATATAAAGCCCAACTGGTCTTACCTGTGTCTGTTTCGAAGAACCTCGGCAGGGAACCAATTCAATGTCTGATGAAGGATCACAGATGTTCCCGGGAGTTTCTAGGGAGTCGGTCTTACAAGGGGGCCGATAGAGCTCAGTTATCTCCCTTCCAATCCTGGCAACCTCTCCAACCTCTTGCACAGTCAGCCGTTGATGTGGTCCCAGCGAGGCCTGCATAACTACGCCAATGAAAAAGCTACTTTCTTAACTACTAAACCAGGTTCACTTCTTAATAAACAGACACCACACAAACTGTTTGGTAGACCTGTTTAAAACTTTACTTAACATCGGCCGATGGAAGGGAGCGAGAATTCCAGCTAAGTGACCAATATAGACACTCGACTGTCCTCGGTCCCCTTCTCTGAACAACAGAATTACATTGCCTTAAATAGGGTTATTTTGTCCCCTTAGCACATTTCACAGACATTAGTCATGGTCAGAGGTACAGGAAAAGGTTTCCACAAAATGCATCACATCAAAGGCCTTTTGTTTACATGTTACAAGATAACATTGGCCATTTGGTTTACGACATTTTATCTTTCTACTTCCCTGGTTCCTCTCTCGTCCTTCATAAACATTGGCCATTTGGATAATGCCATTTTAACTTCACAGAGATCACCCTAGCTCTTTCGCTGCTTCCTCGCTGTCATTTGGTCCCTCATAAACATTGGCCATTTGGTTTATGGCATCTTACTTCACAGATATGACTAGCTGTTTCTCTCTTCCTTTCTCGCCTCCTCCCCCATAACATTGGCCATTTGGTTTATGGCATCTTACTTCAAAGAGATCTAGCTCCTCTCTGCTTGTCACTTGGGAGACAATGTTATAGGATTTATTATCTCACACACAGCAACCTGAGGCAAGCCTAATTTGAGACTAAATATAAGCTGTAAGCTAGCCCAGAAGCCAATTTAATATCTTCTTATATTTTTAACTAAAATTCGGCTTCATCAGTCAGCCTAGGCTGCATTACCTCTGTGGCCGAAAAACCCTGTAAGGAGAGCACAAAGACATGTTTGGAGAGACATGGGCCAGGCGCAGCCAATTGTGATGGGGTCAGTTGGACATCTTGGTCAGCATGTGTGCGTTGTGTCAATGTGTCTATTTCCATGCTCTACAGCTCTATGACTCTCTGCTGCATCTGTGTATATTTGTCAAGTAACTCAACTGACTGAGATCGCCTGGAAACCTCTTTGCATCCTCTTTGCTTCTCCTATTTACTCTCAGTTTCATGTCATCAAACTTAGAAACATTAAATTTGTTTCCTTGTCAATACCATTGATGAACATTGAAAATAATGTACTCAAGAACTGGCTTGATTCTGGATCATTCATCACCACCTGCCACCCTAAAGAAGTCTCCTCTCTGTTTCCTGTCTGTCAAATAATTTTCAATTCATACCTGTTTAATATTGCCTAATCCACATATTTTAAAATTCAAAGACCTTCTGAAAATTCGACACATCCACTTGTTCTCCCTGAAACAAACAAAAACTATCTGCTGGGGGGACTCAGTGGGTCAGGCAGCGTGTGTCAAGGAAAATGTGCAAATGCCCCTGTGTATCGTGACCCTTCTTTAGTTGCGAATGGTCATCTGTCCATTTACTTCCACAGATGAGTCCTGATCCACAAATTCCGTCCAGCAGTTTGCTCTTTGCTCGTGTTTCCAGCATCTGTAAACTCTTGGGTCTCCACATCTTCTCCCTTATCTATTCTACATGGTACATCACAATAATCTCCAATAGATTTGTTTGCCATGATTTTGTTTACATAAATTCAAAAAGACATTGTCTTGTCACATAAATTATTTTTAAATATCCAAACACTGTTTTGGAACCAGGAAACACCAAACCAGGTTGATGATTGAAATATTTTCATCCAGCAGTTATCAAACAGGAATGTGGAATATGTGGAAAAGAATAAAGAGCTGTCATTTAGTAGAGAGAAACATCACTATTTTATTTTTTAATCAGTGGGAAGTAGCAAATATATTTTTTTAAATTACGCTTTTTGGTCAAGCCACCAACAATGCAATAGTTCGTTACTATCCTTATAATAAATGCATCCTCAGCACACGTGCCCCATGTTCTGTTCTCAAAATATTTTTAAAAATTACATAAATAGAATTATATGGAATTACATTTAAATGTAAAGGGTAAATAGAGAAGTTGTTTCTGAAGATAACCAGCGTAAAAGAGGAATGATCTGTGTTAGGCCCTGTTTACACTTCGAACTCAGCAAGTGCCCCAACGGAGACATTTGCACCAGATAAGATGATCCCAGCATTTAGAATGTGAGGGTGATGGACAGTGTGGGTTGGAGGGGGAGATGAGATAAATTACGAAGAGAAAGATTCAGGAGCTGGGGAAAAATATCAAAACAGAGGGTGAAGCAGCATAAAAATGAATTGTATTTCTCTGCAGAATTCACACAATATGGGGGAAATGAGTTGTTAACCCAGATTAAGGAAGGAGCCTGATTAGATTTATTGTCACGATGAGGACAACACTAACTCCTGACTGGCCATGTTGTGTTGAGGGCACAGCATTGAGCTCAGCTCCCCGTGAATTGCATAAAAAGCCTTTTTAAAGTAGGGAACGATTTAAAAAAATACTCACCGAAGGTTGCTTGGCGTCGTGGGAGTGACATCAGCATAAATCAACAAAAAAATCGGAGTTTAACAGGACCTTAAGATGAGAAAAGGAAAACTCACACGAGGACCCAGAAAAGCCACTATCAGACTTCAGGTTCAAGAAGATTTGGAAGCTCTGTTTCATATCAAACAACGGAAAGCTCAGAAGAAGAGTCCATTCCTCAACAAGCAGTATTTGAAATGGCTACAAGAGGAGAGGCCAAAGAAAAGGACAAGGAGCTAAAACAGCTGGAACAAACGGTAAGAGCTAATCTTACTAAAGATCTTACCAAAGACTTCTCCGAAATGATTGCCAGTATTAATACTACACTGGAGAACAATCTCTGTAAACTGGAAGTTAATTTATCCAAGAAAATTGATGCTGCTCGAGAAGAGTCAAGGGAAATGTATACTTCTCTGAAGCAGAAACTCAGGGACTGTGACCAGAGAACAGCACTGGAATTTCAAAGACTATAAAGCGATTATAAAAAGAAATTTGATATGTTGATTGAAGAGATGAAACAGTCTGACATCGTGACAGAAGAGATTACAACTGAAATGAAGGAGATGGCTCGTGAAATATCGATTCTGAAAAAGGAACAAAGTGATAATCGGGAGCAATTGATTAAATTGACGGACAAATGTCAAGATTTGGAGGCGAGGTCAAGAAGACTGAACTTAAGGATTGTAGGAGTAAAGGAGGGACGAGAGCAAGGAATTAATATGCCGGAGCTTGTCTCCAAAATAATTAAAGAGGTCTTTAAGCTGAAGGAAAATGTGAGGATTGATGTGGCTCACAGAGTCGGTCCTCCCCGAAGAGAAACAAATGCTCCCCCAAGACAAATTATTGCGAAGTTCTTAGATATTTCAACCCCGGATAAACTCCAGAAGATGATACCACACGGTGAGAGGCTTATATTCGAGGGAGAGTCCGTGGGATTCTATAGGGACTACCCTCGCGAAGTAAGGGAGAAAAGGAATCAATTCAAAAAAGCAAGCAACACTTTGCAAGGTAAACAAGGGATAAGATATGGCGTGATCTATCCGGCCAAGATGTTTATTTCTTACAAAACAACTCAACGTTCATTCAGGGATCCGGAGAAGGCACTTAAGTACGCACAAGAGATTGTACAGAAAATTGAGAAGGATGATGATTAAAACTTTCAATAAAAGTCTGTACTACAATTAAGATGGCGGACCTGCTTCAGACACTAACCAGACAGCCTTATCTCAATGGAATGTATTTTCAATGACAGTTCAGATTTCACCTTGAATGAAAAGTTAGAAGATAAACAACTGAAGAAAAAATGACAGGCTGAAGAAAAACAGCAGAACTGATATTATGGACTGAATTTAAAGCTTTAACTATTATAATGAAGATTAAATAGTAAAGAACCAACTAATTATATGAAGCTTATTAAATTACTAACAGTTAAATAGTTCCCATAGATGAAATGTAAGGAAATATATCCTGGATGTATTCTAATACTCAATAACTAATGAAAATAGGTATAAGAAGATTATAATACTATAATACTGTGTTAAGGATTTGGAATAGTTCCAAAGGTTCCGACAGGAAGATGGTTACTATTAAGATAAGGAAAATTAACCCTTGGAACAGGCTGGTAATTAGGTGCATCTCTGAGTATAAGGACAAGGCCTGTCCTTATGTCTTATGATTTCATGATTGTAAGTAAGGAATAAGAATTATAGAAGGTTTAAAGTTTGGGTATTTAAGAGAGTACGTGGAAAAGTAATGATGATGATAATTTTTTATGATGACATTTTGGTTGTTGTTTTTTTTTTTTTGGCTTGACTGGTTACATTTTTTTTTCTTTCTCTATGTAGGTTAAGATTTTTGGCTATATTAAGGGGAAATGGCATGATATTGTCTAGGACAGCTTAATTTGGGGGCTGAGCTCAATGTACAATTCCAACGGCGGAAGTCAATAATATTCGGGCCACCTTAGGTGGCAACGAGAATTTAAGGTATCCCATTTTTGATACCTTAAAATCACTCTTTTTTTTAAATTATAATTCACGGTTATATGGTTTACTTAATAATAGTATTCTGTTTTTTCTATGTATTTTTCAACGCACTTCTTTTTTCTTCCTATGGAGGTTCAATAGACGGAGGAGATGTAAAATAACGCTAATAGGGGACGGTTACCCCACATCCAAAACCTCAAGGTATTTAACCACACCACATGGATTAAAACTAGCAAAACTAATTAAGAATGCAAGACATTAGGGGAAAAAGGAATGGAGGAATCACATTTTGTAGTTGGAACATTAGGGGTGCGAACGATCCAATTAAAAGGGGTAAGATTATGGCTCAATTAAAATCTTTAAAGGTGGATATTGCGTTTTTACAAGAAAGGCATGTGAAATTACAAACATAGATGAGACTAAAAGCAAATTGGATAGGCCAAACTTATTATTCGTCATTTACTTCTAAAGCTAGAGGCACGGCTATTATTATTCGGAAAGGTATACCATTTATATCAAAGAACACTATATCTGATAAGGAAGGAAGGTACACAATAGTGGCAGGAGAAATTTATTCTACACCACTGATAAATATTTATGCACCAAATTTTGATAACCCCCAATTTTTAAAGACAATTACGGATATAATAGATGAGTATAATTACCAAAATGTAATATTATGGGGGGATTTTAATTGTATTATAGATACATATTTAGATAAATCAATAAAAGTAAGGAAGAGTAAGGTTAAATCTAAAACTAGTGAATTTTTAAACATATATATAAAAAACACTAATATAACAGACGTATGGAGAATAGTCAACCCTACGGGAAGGGAATACTCATTTTACTCAGCGGTACATAAAACGTATTCGAGAATTGATTATTTTTTAGTGGACACAAAGTTAATTCCTTATACGATTAACCCTAAATATCATAATAGTATTATTTCTGATCACTCATCATTAACCTTTACTTTAAAACTAGAGGGAACGCCAGGTATAAAATCGTTTTGGCGTTTTAATATACAGTTAATTAATAATCCACAAGGTTATGAGTATTTAAAACAACAAATGAAATTATTTTTTGATACAAATGAGACACCAGGCATTTCACCATCTTTATTATGGGAAACTTTTAAGGCATTTATACGTGGAGTTATAATCTCATATCAAAGTTACCAAAATAAAAAGAACTCCATAGAACAAGAGACATTAGAAAAGGAAATTAAAATATTAGAATTAGATAACGCAAAAAACCCAACTATAGATAAACATAATAAGATCACATTATTGAAATTTAAACTTAATCGAATATTATCGGCAAGAGTAATAAGATTATTTCAGATCACAAAACAGGCACAGTTTGAATTTGGTGATAAACCACATAAACTTCTGGCTAGACAATTGAAGAAACAGGAGAAGGAAAAGACGATTACTAAAATCAAATCAGAGAATGGGGAACTACTAACGTTACCCCAGGATATTAATAAAAGGTTTGCCCAATTTTATCAAAACTTGTATACGTCTAAAACTAAAATAGAAGACAATATAATAGTAAGATTAAACGAGAACTTACCAGTTTGAAGTTTGATCTATATTTTATGAGGAGTTACGATGAGGGATTACGTGAAGAACCCGCTCAGTGCGCAGGCGCGGCATACTTCCAAGCAGCGGTGTGGAATCACAGATAGACACAGTTATTTGAAGTAAACATAGTAAAGATAAGGAGACATCAATTTATTAGTTTGATCCATATAATGAGGGTGGGAGCGGAGGGCACGTAATCCCTCATCGTAACTCCTCATAAAATACAGATCAAACTTCAAACTGGTAAGTTCTCGTTTAATCTTACTATTTTACTTCGGAGTCACGTGAGTGACTACGTGAAGACTTCAAAGCTCTGTGATCTCAAACCGTGTAACAGTTCATACTTCACTCGCTGCCGAAGTCATTCGAGGGAGGAAGTATGTTATCGTAATCAACCATGAATCTGTTTGTAAAAACAATAATGGTGTTATTAACAACAACAAGACCAATTGCTCCCCCGGGCTTAAATTATATATTTTTTGCAGATTCTTTTTCTGCAAACGATACAGGTTCTGTCAGTGGTTTGTTATAAAGGTTTGGAACGTATACTCCCTAGACCACCCTGCAGTAGCCAGGATGTGGTCCATAGGCTCGTCCATCCTCTTAGTTACTGACGTGGAAGCTGTCCTGGTGGAATAAGATTTTATACACGTTAGTATTTACTCCAGCAACTCCCAGTACCTGCTTGAGCCACTAGAGATAGTTTAGCTCGTCACCCGACCATGAGGTTTCCTGTGGCTGACCCATAAGGCTTTTTCCTCTCCCTCGGTATTCCTTATTGTGTCGATCTCTAAGTGGGTCATGACACACAAAACGTGGTTCAGGTGGGTATGCCCGGAATTTCATGACTGGACCTGATGTTCCTGGTCTGTTCTGTTTGGCCAACCCTTGAATGGGCATGTGACACTATCTGGTGTTATAACCATGTTGTCCCATCGCAGTAGATGGGAGAGCTGGCTCTTTGTGTTGATGTAAGGCCACCAGCATGTCCATCTTCAGGGTAGGCTGTTCCAGGGTGAGTGACCTGGCTGGTGATCATCCCCTAAGGTATGTCAGGATTTCACTGACATCCCAATTTGGGTGTACCTATTTCTGGGGAATGGATTGATATACCTCTCCTGTATCTGATCACCAGTGAGCGGTACCCAAGTTGAGTAGGCTAACAGAACATCATTGTGGTGAAGACCTGCCAGGAGCTCCAGTACAGTTTTTTGTTATAGTTGAATGTGTAATTCCTGTTTTGGAAAACAGTGTACCATTTCTTGATGCTCCTCAGGTATGTTCCCTAGGATATGCGACGGAATGCTGTCATCAGGTTGATAGTGCTGCTGATCCAAGCACAGCAATGGTCTTCCCAATTCTGCAATTCTTTTAATGACCATGTCGAGGATCACTGGGTACCATGCTTGTGGACTTGGTCCACTGTAATTTGCGTAGTACCCGACTGATGAAGCCGTAGTACCTATTAAAGAGGTAGAAGGAAAGGAAAACATAGAGATTAGGTTCCCCCCACCCCTCAATACGCGGGAATGTCTCCATTGCCGCTGCCTTGAGATTGGTTTCATGTGACGTAAGTTAGTACGTGGTGATTTAATTGGATATAAGGAATCGATATCTGGTGTCCATATTGCTTAGTAATTTCAGCAAATATTTTTGATTTAAATGTTTACAGTATTTAGCTCACCTGATAGGTGAGTTACTGATGGTCAAACATGTTTGACGACATACGGTTTTCAATTGTTAATAAATTGTCACCTAATATCGATGTTCTCCGCCCAAGTGGTTTGGTATATGCCACCACTGTGATGTTGTTATCTTATAAACGAACATGCAAATTTGGTGGATTACTGAGCAAATGCTTCACTAGAATTAAGTAAGTTAATATATAACATGTTTAAGTCAATTCATATTGGCATTAAGTATTACAAGCTCAGTAACACATCAGGACACATAAGATGTTACTCAAAACAGGTGGAAGTGTACAACCATAATCCTTCCTGCCGATAAATTCCATGATAACACTACAGATTAATCCATTTGCCCCCATATTACAGGTATGGATATAGTTTTGAACACTAGTATCTCAGCTCATAGGAAAGGTACAAAGTTCAGTAGCTGGTAATGCTGCTATATCCCAATTACTTTGCCACGTAGTTGATTGGTGGTTAATGTACCATGACTGATAGCCTTAATGAATACCAGATAACAAAGTTGTGGATGGTCAACGTAAATATCTGGATATATATTTTGTGCACCGTTCCCAGAGGCACTGCAATACTGGATCAACGCATGGAGTGGACGGAGCAAGCCCCTATTCCATCTCCCTGTTCCAAAATTCAATTTAATATATGGTCCCTAGATAAGGGACGTATCAGATTATTAAACTGATAAGAACAGATACTACACTTGATCTTAGCCAAAAGGCCGAGAAGCGATGCAGCTAAAGCTGTATCCAAGGATAGTTTGTCGTTAATATATAGACATGCCATGACGGAATGTTTCTAAGTGTCAGGGCTAGTTGATTCTGGATAACTTTGACTTAAATGCCGCAACGCTCATCATGGTTACTCCATCCAGGTAATTGCGGTATATCCGAAACTTATATGAGAAGGTACTGAATAGTGTGCATCTTCAAGGTCGATGTCTACCATAAAGTATCCTTGGATCCATGGTAGTAGTTACAAATCCCATGAATGGGTATACCTGGTGAAATACTCAAGTGGTTTATCAACGATGGTGCGACATTCACCATCGTGGGAGGGTAGACCCCTTGGGGTGCTTGCTGAATTGGTGGCAAGATATTAATTCTATTCCCCTTGTATTTATTTTTTGGTATATAACTACCAAGAGTGATAGCTTCCTAACTAGGCGTGATTCACCCACCCCTTGTTAGTACAACCCTTAACCTTTATGTGATGGTAGGAACCATACTTATCTGTCTTCATTGTTGTTTTCTTCGGTTTCTGGTACCTTGTTCTTGTAGGGACGATGTTTGTTGGGGGGTGGCGCATTTTCCCTGGGGCCTGCTCTGGGCCGTGGCCTAAAATGCTACGGGTTTGGCATGCAGGCCCCGAGCTTTCACCAGTACCATGAGGTAGACGCACCTGGTGGCCACATAGAGGTACTGCTGTCTGGTTTTGTGTGGTGCTCATTCCAGACTCTGCCCTCTTGTGCCGAATAGTTTGAACACTTCGTCCAGTTTTTTAGGATTGGTTTGGTAAGTGCCAGGTAGCAGGATCTGTGCTTGTGAGGTCGGCGTTCTCATAGTCCTGTTAATTTCATAGATTGAGGGCAGGTTTGTGAGTTCATTTCAGAAGTTATGAGGTATACCGTTGAACAGTAGGGTCAGGTGTTTTGCCATACTACCCTGCCCTTCTGGAATGAGCAGGTGGACATGATAGCCGACGTCAGGGTACCGAATGCATTTTTAAAATGTTTAGGTTAAATGCGCTGCTCAATGTATCCCCCAATAATGGCGGGCACTTTGAGTAAATGCAATTTAGGGGAGGCGTGATAAAACCAACGCCTCATGGCTACCTGTCTTGGAGAGGTTTTTTGAAAAAGACAGGTAGTAAGCTGGCCATCAGTTGAGACTGAAAAGCCATCTCGCCAGTGGTGGAGCCACATAGCGGCCACACCCAGCAGCTCTTCCTGATCCTGTACCTCAAGCATACTCCCGATATTGTTCAGCCAGTGACCCCTCTTCATGACCAGCCCAGCCACTGGTCACCCCAAAGCTAACCACACTAAGGAGGAAGCGATGGGCAGTGCCTAGGCACTGTGGAGGGTATGCCTGAACCCTCCAGCGAGACTGCCCCTCACGTAGCGTGTCTCGCAGGAGCTCCTGCTCCAGGAGCCGCTCCAGCGGCTCAGGCGGCTGTCTCTCTCCCATGCGGGTGGAGAGACGTCCCCTCCGACAAGTCGGAAGCCACCGGCCGGATGCCTCTTCGGATGGCTGAACATCCAGCCCGCAGCTCAGGCACTAGCGGGACTGGCCTCGGCGCGGTGTGGGGATAGCGGAGCGCCCGGTAAATGTTCCTACCGCCTTCTTCTAGAGCCTTTGTGCCTTGTAGTAGCGGGAGCGCTCCTCTAGCAGCGCGTCTCGCAGGCACCTGCTCCGAGAGCCGCTCCAGCGGCTCAGGCGGCTCTCTCTCCCCCCGTGCGGGTGGAGAGAAGTCCCGTCCCAAATCGGGAACACCTGCCGGATGCCTCTTCGGGTGGCTATACATCCAGCCCACTATCGGGCTGGGCTCGGCATGGTGTCGGGGAATGGCGGAACACCGGTTCGCTCCTACCGCCTGTTGCTGCCCCCCTCCCCGACGGAAAACGTTCCTCCTCGAACGGGGGACAGTTTTGTTCCAGAGCCTTTTTTCTCTGCCTGTAAAACACAAGCAGAAAAAGGGGCTCCCCTGTAAAAGAAACCCGACCTCAGGGTACTCACCTGACGGTCCGTTTCATTCTGTAGCGGGAGCGCCTAACTCCCGCTGCCGCTGTTGCACTGCTAGCGTAATGCCGCGCCTGCGCACTGAGCGGGTTCTTCACGTAGTCACTCACGTGACTCCGAAGTAAAATTGTAGCTTTTTTAGATAATTGTAATCTGCCAAAATTGGATATTTTGGAACAAGAGGAATTAGGAGCACAGGTCACAAGGGAAGAAATAAGTGAAACAATAAAAGAGCTGAAAAATGGAAAAACGCCAGGACCAGATGGTTTTAATAATGAAGTCTATAAAGGTTTCCAGGAGTTAATGGTACCACGGTTATTTATGTTATAGAAATATGCCTTTACCGAAAATAAATTACCAGAAACATTAGCCGAATCCACAATTACGTTAATACCTAAAAAAGATAAGGACTTAGAAGAACCGGGCTCATATAGAACCATATCACTCCTAAATACAGATCAGAAAATTTTTGCAAGAACTTTAGCAAGAAGATTGAGTAAATATATTAATAAATTGATAAATCCGGACCAAACGGGGTTTATACCTAAAAGACAATCATCTAACAATTTGAGATGCCTTTTTAATATAATGTATTCATACAAAACGGAAAAGGAAGACTTGTCAGTTATATCTCTGGATGCAGAGAAAGCATTTGATCAGGTAGAATGGCAGTATTTATACAAAGTACTCCAAAAATTTAATATGGGAGAGAATTTTATCAGATGGGTTAAATTACTATATGATAAACCAATGGCAAGAATACTAACTAATAATATATTATCTTCAAAATTTAAATTATCGAGGGGCAATAGGCAGGGCTGTGTTTTATCTCCCCTGCTATTTGCACTTATGATAGAGCCGCTTGCTGAAAGGATAAGAAGGCATCCGGATATTCAGGGATATAATACTATTAATAAAATATCACTATATGCAGATGATATACTTTTATATATTACAAACTCCCAAACGAGCATCCCAAATTTATTAAATCTAATAGAGGAATTTGGCTTTCTCCGGTTATAGAATAAATTGGAATAAAAGTGAAATTATGTCATTAAAACCCCAGAAAGCGAATCACCTATTAAAATTTCCATTTAAAATCGCAACGGAAAAATTTAAGTATTTGGGTATTCAAGTTACAAGAAGGTATAAATCATTATTTAATGCTATTTTTATACCATTATTAAATAAATTTGATTCACTGATTAAATTTTGGAGAACGCTCCCACTGTCACTAATCGGCAGAATAAACGCTATAAAAATGATAGCGCTACCACAAATAATATATTTATTCCAATCTATACCGATATATATACCAAAACACATTTTTTTTAAATTAGACTCGAATATTTTTAATTTTATTTGGGATTATAAAGCACATAGAATTAAAAGAAATCACTTGTGCAAACCCAAAGAGGTGGGGGGGGGGGGGGGGGGGTGGGGGGGTTTGCATCACCTAATTTTCTATACTATTATTGGGCAGTACATATTAAAAATATAATTTATTGGTTGGACAGTTCTGCTCAACAGTTGGAATGGATAAGAATGGAGAAAGAGGATTGCGCCCCCTACGATCTAGGAGCGATCATTTTTTCCCCAATAAAGCTGAATAATATGTTATATAAGAAGAATCCAATTATACAAAATACAATACGAATATGGAAACAAATAAAATTAACTTTAAAATTAAGAAATTTATCAGTGTTAACACCAAAAGTGAATAACCCAGTATTTAAACCATCTGGTATGGATAAAACATATAAACAATGGGAAAAAGTGGGAATTAAAAAGGTAGGTGATTTGTATGTATTTGGGAAATTTATTATCATTTCAACAACTAAAATCAAAATTTAAATTGAATAATAATCAATATTTTAAATACCTACAGGTATGTGACTTTATGAAGAAATATATACCAAGATTCTAAAGTATAATTTTAGACCCACTGGAAGAAGTAATGAATATCAAGCGAAGTCAACAAAATTAATATCATACTTGTATAACAGTATTTTAAATATAGAATTACCATCAACAGAGGCAATTAGAGAAGACTGGGAAAAATAATTAATGATAAAAATCTCAAAAGAAACATGGGCAAAATATTTGATACATATACATAAATGTTCGATCAATGCTAGACATAACTTAATCCAATTTAAAATATTACATAGATTATATTATTCCAAAACTAGGTTGAATACATTTTATCCAAATATTTCTCCCATTTGTGATAAATGTCTTTCTCAAAATGCCAATATTACGCACTCATTTGTCTCTTGTTCAAAACTTTATAAATTTTGGTGTGATATATTTGATATATTCTCAAAGCTATTTAAGACTAAAATGGAACCTAACACTGAAATGATTATATTTGGAGTAAGTGGAGATGGGAACAAATTAAATACACACCAAAACTCATTTTACAATTATTGGTTAATAACAGCAAAAAAACTTATACTTAAATTTTGGAAAAATGCTAATAACCAACATTTAAAATGTGGATCAGTAATATGCTGGACACAGCACATTTGGAAGAAATGAGACTCCTCCTAATAGACAAACAAGACCTATTCTTAAGGAGTTGGTCCCCATTTATTGATTTCTTGGATTCATGTGGTGACATAGTATCATGAAAACCAACAGTTTCAGGTATGGGTGAAAGATGATTTAGAATATTAAAAAAAACATCTCAGCGTGGCAATGGAATAATCTCCCTCCTGCTTTCCTTCTTCACTTATTCCTTCTCTTTCACTTTTTCTTTATTGGTTTTTCACCCACGCTCACTAATTCCGGTAGGTGGCGCGACTCTCGTCTGCAGCGGCCTCTGCAGTCCGTCTGTGTTTTTATTATTTTATGTCTATGTTTTAATGTAGTTTTTGTTATTTTTGTTGGGGTATGTGTGTGGGGGGGTGGGGGTGGTGTGGGGGGGTTGGGGGTAACTTTTAAATCTCTCCCTGCACGGGAGACCCGACCTTTTCTTTGTCGGGTCTCCGTTGTCGTTGGGGCTGCAACGAGGAGCGGCCTCCAACAGGAAAACCGGGGGCTCTGGTGCTGACTACTCACCTCACCGTCGCGGAGCTGGCCGAGTCCAGAGCGGGTGGAGCTGTGGTGGACGCTGCTGCGACCCGACCCCCGGAGATTCGGTGGCTGCAACTGCGGGTTTGGCGGACGGCACCGGGAGCCCGCGGGTCCCTGGAGGGAGTCCGCTTTTCGGGGCTTCCGCAGCGGCGACTTCTCCCGCCCGAGTTGCGGGGTTGAAGAGCACCTGGAGCGGGGCCTACATCACCGCCCCGCGCGGCTTGGAATGGCCGCGGGAGTTTGCGAGCGCACGCCGGGGGCTCTAACATCAAGACCTGGAGCGACCTTGCATCACCCGGCGTGGCTTCAATGGCCACGGGACAATTCGCCATCGCCCGCCGGGGGCTTTGACTTTGACTCTGACATGGGGGGGGGGAGAGTGCAGTGGAGAGAGAAGTTTTTTTGGCCTTCCATCACAGCAATGTGATGGATGTTTATGTAAAATATGTTGTGTCTTGGGTCTATTTGTTTGTAATGTATGGCTGCAGAAACGGCATTTCGTTTGGACCTCAAGGGGTCCAAATGACAATAAATTGAATTGAATTGAATTGAATTGAATTGAATAATCTATTCCTCACTTTTCACAACCTCTTTTTCTTCTCTCCTTTCTCACTTCTCTCTTTAAAAAAAAGGGAAGTTGTACAGAGAATGTAATATGTTAACATCGTTTTTGTACCAATGCATTGTATTCACTTCTAATAAATAAAATAAAAATAAAAAAACACTAACTCCTGAGCTGATGATGAGCTGCACTTTGTGATTCCCTCCAGAATTTTTGCTTATAAATCAATGTCTTTGGATGTGGGCCTCAGTGCTCAGGCTTCCATTTTTAACTCATGAGGATGTGAACATCCTTATTTCAACACTGAGGTGTTTAGTAAATAATGTAAATGATAGGAGTAGGCCCCACAAATAACGACGGACCAGCAATGTGTTTCCAAGTTATGATGGTGACTAACTGGATCAATTTGTGCCACTCCGCTAACTTGACCAAGCAATTCTGGGTATGGATTGTGCTTGCATATTGTGGATATATTTTCCAGCACCGATGCTGTCATCAATGTAATGGGGATAGAGTTTGGGGATAGGGCCAGTGTACACCTGGAAGACAATGTATCTCTCGTGTCTATATCTCTAGGCTATGAAGATCTTGGTGCAACTCTGTGACGTTAGGCTTGGAGAACACCAAATGACATAGGGAAAAACTTATGATTGTGAAAATGTTTGCTGAAGGTTCTACCTGGAGTGAAATTGAGAACTCAGGAGAAAATTGCTCTCAATATTGGACTTACTTTGTAAAATTGTAATAGTTTGATTATCACATGCAGCTCATTTGTGACCTCCTAAATCCAACCTCCACCATGATCTGATGCAATTGAATATCGGTTTGAACTATCGGACCAGCTACAGCACGAACAGGCATGAATATTGACCGTACGCATTATTATAAAACAAGCGATTCTGTTTGTGCCATTATCATAGACATTGCAAGCATCACACGGTCATTCGCTTGAACATGTGTTACAAGAAACAATTCTAACTTCAGTTGTGAATAGCATTAATGATACTTGTCTTTCCCCAGGCTGGTTAGCACTCAGCAAAAGTTTTTCTCTTTACCTCAGAAACGTGACACTGAACTAAACTGAATCGAACTGGAATGGACACGATTTATTCTCAGAGGTTGTGAAGGTCTTGGTGCAAATTTTGATTTGGTTTGATTTGGAGAACACTGAAAGTTGCAGAAGAAATTGCATGATCATGAGGATGGTGGCTGGTGGTTTACCTTGTGTGAAACTCAGGTGATAATTACACTCAATATTTGGAATAACTGAATAATACAGCATTTATATTATCACATCTGCTCGTTTGTGTTCTCGTCAATCCAAAACTCACATTGTTGTAAACTGCCAAACCACCCAAACCATAGTGGCACAGATGTCAAAGTTGCTGCCTCACAGTGCCGGTGACCAGGGTTCAATCCTGACCTCGGGTGCTCTGTGGGTGGAGATAGCATGTTCCCTGTGGCCACGTGGATTTCATTCAGGTGCTCTGGTTTCCTGCCACATCCCACGAATGAGCGGGGTTGTAAATTACTTGACCTCCATAAAGTGCCTGGAGTGTGTAGGGAGTGGGCGGGAAAGTGAGATAACAGAACTAGCGTGCTACGGGTGATCAGTGGTCGGCGTGGACGGAGGGTTGAAGGACCTGTTTCCATGCTGTATCTCAAAACCAAACTAAATCAGAACCTCACTAAAGATGCAAAAAAAAAGACACATACTCATCATTACAAAACAATAGATTCTCTCATTTCCCATTGCCTTTGACATTTGTTATCCTCCAATAACCTTTAGATAAATGAGGTTCCATGTCTCAACGCAACCAATCCATGTTTGAGCTCAGTAAATTCCCATTTTATTTTGCCGAAATAAGGTTTTATAAGATGGTTTTTACACTGACGCAAACGCTTTCAACAGAAGTGATGTCTGAACCCTGAGCAGGAGAGGAAGAGGATGGTCCTGTGGTTTCATAAGACACAGCGTTAGTTATTGTGCAATGCCAGACTGGGGAACTCAGTGTGTCGCCGTGCTTAGAGCTTTGCTGCCCAGTCTCTGGACTCGTTCACCAGTCTTTTCCCACAAGGTATGCGACCTCACTACAGGTTCACTTCAGGTAAAGGAGTGGTTTGAATGGGATATAGAAACTGAACTCGGTGTTAAATAATTTCCAACGTGTGATATGTCACTCCTACAACCATTTATTAGACTGTTACAGTGTGTTCTGCTTTAGATTTTACAAGGACATAGAAACTTAATTAATAATGAAGAGAGATACAAAATGCTGGAGTAACTCAGCGGGACAGTCAGCAACTCTGGAGAGAAATAATGGATGAGGTTTCGGGTCGAGACCCTTCTTCAGACCCTGACTTCGTCGACCCGAAACGTCACCCATTCCTTCTTCCAAGAGATGCTGCCTGTCCCGCTGAGTTAGTTTTGTGTCTATATTCGGTATAAGCAGCATCTGCAGTTCCTTCCAACACGAAACGTTATCAATGTATTTGTGTCTCCATTGTTTCCACTAGAAACTTAATGAAGCTAAATTAGCAGCATCTACCATTTTACCCCTTTGGGCTTTCCAATGTGTTGCCTGGTCAATCTAATGTATCCATGCCAATGTGGATTTTATTTTTCCCATTTCTCCGGCAATCCTCCGGGACTGTTTGAGGATGTTCAACGTCCTCGCCGTTCTATTACCTGCTCAATTCATTGACTGACTAGTGAGGTACAAATGAGTTAAAACCACTCTACCGAGAAGCAGGAAGGAAGTGGGTCAAGAATTAAAATGTCGGTGTACAGATGAGTCGTTTCAGTCAAGGCAAACCGTGGTTTAAAAGGTATCCAGAAACTGAACAATGTTGGATGTCCTGTAAACTGATTTATCACTTGTTCAATCAGGTTGTTCCACTTTAGATTTTACACGGGCATACAAACTTTATTAATTTCGTTTTGTCTCCTTTATTTCCCCAGTAACTGAATGGAGGGTGTTTCTCACAGCTAAATGTCCTGCATATGCCATTTTCCAACTGGTTTCCTAGTCAATCTAAATTGAATTTTGTTTTCCCGTTTCGCCGACAACTTCCTGGGACCTTCTGAGAATATTTAATGTCCCTTCCATTCTGTTGCCTCTGTTCAGTGACTCAATAGCGAGGTCTAATTTAGTTGATACAATTTATCAAGTCGTCGTAAGTAATTGATTTAAATCTTTTTATTTGAATTTCACAGCAATTTGTACACATACAATGATAACAGACAGTGACAGTCAAGGCATAATTGTGAAACAGTATGTAAGCGACCCTCAAAGCCCTTACCCTTACCCACCTTCAACCCACCCGAATCAGGTCGGAACCAAACGGGGACAAACAACACTCACAAACATACACATCCACACAAATATGGTAAGATAAACGAAACAAAAAGTACTAAAAAAAAATAAAAATAAAAATAAAATAAAAAGGGGGTCACTAATAACAGTAAATAAGTAAGTAATTAAATAAATAAGTGTGGGGAGGGGGGGGGGTTAAGGGGAGAGCAGCTGCAGTAGAGCAGAACAATGGTGGAGAGCACTCAGTCCTCTTCCGAGTCCGGAGACAAGTTGAGAGAGTTAACAAGTTCCAAGAAAGGGTTCCATGTATCTAGGAATGTCTTGGTAGAGCCTTTGAGAGAGAACCTAAGTTTTTCAAGCTTTAAATTGTAAAGCACCTCCTTAATCCAGCGGGTTTGTGTCGCGGGACAGGTGAGCCTCCAGTTAAGCAAGATCAGTCTCCGGGCTAACAAGGTTGTAAAAGCTAGAACCCGTTTCACCGCAACAGACAGGTTGGTGTTGGGAGGGGTACCGAAAATGGCTGACAGTGGGTTTGGAGGAATAGTCTGGCCGCAGGCTCTGCTTATCAAGTCGAAAGCACTCCTCCAAAAGGCTGCTAGCTTAGGGCAAGACCAAAACATATGGCTATGGTTGGCAGGAGATTGATTACATCTGTTGCAGGTGTCCCTAACAGCGGGGTAAATTCTAGTCGTGCAGTGGACTTTGTGAAGGACTTTGCATTGGATTAGGCCATGACGGGCACATATGGAGGAAGAATGGGTCAAGTCCAAGGCAGAGTCCCATTGCTGGTCTGTTAGTTTTGTATTCAGCTCGCCCTCCCACGCAGCTTTTAATGAGGTATGAGGTTTCAATATAACCGACCCTAACAAGTTATACAAAACAGAGATGCATTTCTTCCGGATGGGATCTAGAGCTAAGATGGTATCGGTCAGGGTTTCAGGGGGGCGATTTGGGAAATGGGGGAATGTCTTCGTCACAAAATCCCTAATCTGGAAAAAACGAAAAAGGTGGGAGTTTGGGAGGCTATAGTTGGACGAGAGCTCCGCAAAAGACGAAAAGATGCCATCCTTGTATAGGTTTTTGATACTACTGATACCGTTGCTATGCCAGGTTTTGAATGCGTGGTCTGTACTTGAAGGTTTAAAGATGTGTTTTTTAAGCAGTGGGGTCAAGATGGAAGGGCCTTGTAAACCGAAGTTTTTCCTGAATTGACTCCATATCTTGAGCGAGAGGGACGCAATTGGGCCTGCACCCACAGATGTTATAGAAAGGGGGAGTTGGGAGCATAGGACAGACCGCAACGGGAGATGTGAACTCGCCTTTTCCATGTGTACCCAGGTCGGTAGGTGGTCGCAATCATCATTCATCCAATACAGGAGTTTTTGCAAGTTAGCTGCCCAATAGTATCGCCTAAAGTCAGGAAGTGCCAAACCGCCGTCACTCTTAGGAGACTGCAGTATCGCCTTTCGGATTCTAGCGGTTTGCTACCCCATAAAAATTTAGATATTGTCCTTTCTAATTTATCAAAAAAAGATTTAGTGATAAGTATAGGGACGTGCTGGAAAAGATACAGGAAATTGGTAAGGACGACCATCTTGACCAGATTTATCTGGCCCATGAGGGATAGCGGTGAAACTGACCAGCGGTCAAAATCTCTTTCAGCTTTCTCAACCAGAGGCAGAAAGTTTGTGCGGAACATATCAGATAAGGGTGTTGTGATAAAGACGCCGAGGTAGCGAAACCCGTCCTCTGCCCATTTGAATGAGGTTAAAGAGCGAGGGAGCTGCTTAGCCAATGAGTTAATCGGTAATAGCTCACTCTTTTGGTAGTTAAGTTTATAACCAGAATACGCGCCAAACCGTTCTAAAATATTCGTAATCACAGGGAGAGAGCTGACTGGGTTCGAGATGTACAGGAGCAGGTCATCCGCATACAATGAGACTTTATGAGTTGTGTCGAACCGTGTAATTCCTTTAAAGCCCTTCTCTGAGCGTAACCAGACCGCCAAGGGTTCTATCGCGACAGCAAACAGGAGTGGTGATAACGGGCAACCCTGTCTGGTACCTCTCTGAAGGGGGAAGTGGGGCGACAGTGTGCCGTTTGTTTGTACTGAGGCCACCGGGGACGAGTATAATAGACTGACCCAAAGAATAAAACTGTTACCGAGGCCAAACCTGTCCATCGCTTCATATAGGTACCTCCACTCGACCCTGTCGAAAGCTTTTTCGGCGTCGAGGGAGACCACTATCTCCGGGGTCTCACTACTCGGTGAATGGATGATGTTAAGGAGACGCCTAGTATTGTGGGAAGAATGTCGGCCTGGTATGAACCCTGTTTGGTCTAACGAGATAATAGAGGGCATCACTCGTTGAAGACGGAGCGCAAGGGCTTTAGAGAGGATTTTGAGGTCCACATTCAGGAGTGAAATTGGTCTGTAGCTACTACAAAGCAGGGGATCTTTCTCCTTTTTCAGAATTAGGGAGATAGTAGCCAACGACAAGGTGGGCGGTAGGCGACGATGTAAAAACACCTCATTGCACATATCTCTCAGGACTGGTGCGAGGAGAGCAGAGAAAGCTTTGTAATATTCTGCAGTGAAGCCATCAGGGCCGGGTGACTTTCCGCTTTGCAACGCTGTGATGGCTGCTTGGATCTCAGCAACAGTTATGGGACCACCCAAGTCTTTCGCGGCTTCATCGTCAATTCGGGGAAACGTCATACTACTGAGCATGTCACCTGCAGTGGGAGGACAATCGGAAACGTATAGTTCAGCGTAGAATTTAGCAAATGCTTCATTAATTCTAAGAGGATCAGTATGAATCTCCCCTAAGCTGGATCTAATGGCTGGAATTAGCTGTGAAGTCGCCTCGGTTCTGGCCTGATGGGCCAAAAGCTTCCCAGCTTTATCCCCAGATTCAAAAAAGTGTTGCCTAGATTTAAGCAGTCGTAGCTTGGCTTTATTAGTAGACGTGAGGTCAAAGTCTGTTTGTAACCTAAGGCGTTCTCTATAAAGGTTAGGGTCTGGGTCAGATGCATATTTGTCATCAATGTCCTTTATTTTTTGTAACAGGTCTGCCGTTTGGGACGTCTCGGTTCTTTTCAGCTTGGAGACAAAAGAGATAAGTTGGCCCCTAATATAGGCTTTTGAAGCTTCCCAGAGTATACCTCTTGCTATGTCCGGCGAGTCATTCAGCTCAAAATATAAGGTGATTTGGGAGTGCAGGAATTGCATGTAGTGAGCCTCTGCTAATAATGAGGAGTTGAACCTCCACTGTTTAAAGGGGTTAGTTCGTTTACGAAAGTGGAGATCGAGGGAGGTTGCAGCGTGATCTGATATTACGATGCTATGATACTCGCTGGATTTGATTTTGGAGAGCAGTCTGTTATCTAAGAGAAAGAAGTCTATACGGGTATAGGTACGGTGCACGTGGGAAAAAAATGAAAATAATTTAGTCGTGGGGAATGTAAATTTCCATGGGTCTGTGAGCCCAGGTTGTTTGGCGAAAGCATGCAGAGTCTTACCTGATTTAGTTAAAGTAGAGGCTTTGTTCGAAGATCTGTCCAGTATAGGGCCTTGGACCAGATTAAAATTTCCACCCACAATGACGTGGTGATTTTCAATATTTGGGAGAGATGTAAAAAATTTGGTTACAAATGAGCTGTCATCCCAGTTGGGATCGTAAATGCTGGCCAATATGACAGGTGTGTCTTGCAGTTTGCCAGACACCATGACAAAGCGGCCAGCAGGATCCTCCACAGTTTTCTGTGGTTCGAACATAACGTTCTTACGAATCAAGATAGCAGTACCCCTAGCCCTATCATTAAATTTCGAGTGAAATAAGTGGCTAATCCAGCCTCTCTTAAGCCGTGTTACCTCTCTGTTGCGAAGGTGGGTCTCTTGAATAAAAAATATATCGCCTTTGAGCTGTTGCAAGTGGGCAAAGATCCTGTCAGTCTTGGTAGGACTTCCCACCCCCCTCACGTTCCACGAGACAAATCTAAGAGTGTCGTTTGTGTTGGCCATACTTAGCTATATCCAAGCGAGTGGGCAGAGCGCTGTAGTACTGCAAGGCGAAACGGAAGAGCGCATCGAAGCCAGCTGCCGAGTGGGGATGTGGTGGGGGGGATGTGGTGGGGGGGGGGGGGGAAGGAGTGATAAAAAAAGAAAAAAAAGATACATACACACGTATTTATTTATTTATTTTATTTAACCTTTATTTAATCAGGATAAGTCTCATTGAGATTAAAAATCTCTTTTACAAGAGAGTCCTGGCCAAGACATATACACACAACAAACAAGTGGGACACATATCACTTAACCATCTTTCAAACCTGAGTCCCCGGACCTGAGATCCCCCATGTCCCAACTGAACCTTGAGTGCCCATTGCCCCAAGGTACGTTGTCCTCGCATCCGCATGGAGTTATCCGATCTTAACTCCCAATATTTCCACCTCCCAAAGCAGCAAAATCGCTCAATGTCAGTAAAGTAACAAAAAATGAAATGAGTGTAGTAATAATAATAATAACAATGATAATAATAATTTGAAAAATAGAAAGTAGAATTAAAGTAAAATAAACATAAATAAATAAATACAAAGTTGAAATAATTGCCATAATAGTTACACTGCCAATGTCATTGCTAACACTAATGGTAATGATAGTAGTGATGATAGTAATAATAAGACAAAGCAAATTAACAAAATGGTGATACTGAATAAGCAAGCCAACGTATAAGTGGAGCAAGAATAGCTTCCTTTGGTATTACATAGTATATCTTAAAATCGACAAGGTATAAAGAAAGAGTTAGCGTTAGAGAAGTTATCAAGTTGCATACTGGGCTCTTGGATTAAAGCGCAGGGCAAAAGAACATCAATTAAGTATTGTTAAACAAAAACGCTGTAGGAGCAGATTGGTATAACACAGCCTTGGCTGTAATGAGTTCTTATCAGCCCCAGACAGTCTGCTAGGGAGACTAGTGTAAACAAACTAGCCGGATGCTGGCAGCGTTAGCAGCCAGCTGCTAAAAACAAGAAGGCAGAGACCAGATCATGAACCACAAAGTGGGTCCCTTAAGCCCAATTTTATAGCATGTGCAGGTGAAGAACCTTTCAAGTATGATTACACATAAACATTATAAGGAAAAGTTGGTATAAGATAGTCACGAATCGTGGTGAATTCTTACCAGCCTCATACATTTCAAGACAGGGGTCTAGTATAATCAGCAAGGCCGAGCACTAGCAGTGGCTAGTTGCTAAGAGCAGTCAAGCTAAAGTTAGTCCATAGTGTAACCATAGATTAACCGGACCCTGTGCCACTCGGATATAGACGTACCGAGCGAAGTCAGGCGTCTGTGGGTCCCGGTCTGCGTCGACGGTAAGATGAGATGAAATCCTGAGCGTCCTCAGGAGATGTTAGTCGTCGCCTCTTTCCTTCCCCGGCCATGATGAACAGCTTGGCTGGATAATGAAGGGAGGGTTTGAGACCCAGGTTGTACAGCTCCTTCATAACGTCTCGGTATGCGGAGCGTTGTTCAACTATCTCGGGACAGTAGTCTTCGAAAATATGGATCGGGATATCCTTGTACTTCAGCTTACCCCTCTGCCTCCGAGCCTCACGCACCACCAACTCGCGGGTCTGGTATCTATGGAAGCAAATCACAACTGCTCTGGGTTTCTCACCAGGGCTTGGCTTGGCTGTTAGCGTATGGTGGGCTCGGTCTAGCTCCGGGGCTGATTCCAGTGTGTGTTCGCCAAGAGTCTCGAGCAGGAGTTGAGAGAAAAGAGCTGTTGTTTGGGGGCCTTCGATGTTCTCGGGGAGACCGACTGTCCTTATGTTATTTCGGCGACTCCTGCCTTCCAGGCCGATAAGCTTAGACTTTAGCTTGGCGTTCTCTTCGATCACCGTAGTTAGCATTGTCGCTATAGCTCGTATGTCTTGGCAGGTGGTATCGGCAAAAGACTCTAATGACGAAAGACGGTGTTGGTGATCTGAAATTGTGGTCTAGATATGGTCCAGCTTCGTTTCCAGTTTGGTGAACGCTGCGTTGAATTCTGCCAGTAGCGATACCTTGCGCTCTGTTAACATGACTACTAGCGTGGCCATGCGGCTGGTCGTCGGGTCTTCCGTCTTTTGCTCCTCTTTCTTTCCTCTGCCTGGCATCTTTACAGCGTGGAGAGGTGCTGTCAATGGTGTTTAAATATTTATGGGTAATTATAAAACTTAGGCTGAGCTATAATAAAGGTTGGAGCTGAACAGGTCGGGAGCGTGGAAAAGTGCGACTACTCCAACATGTCGCCCCCAGCGGCTCCTACAAGAAACAATTCTAACTTCAGTTGTGAATGGCATTAATGACACTTGCCTTTGCCCAGGCTGGTTAGCATTCAGCAAAAGCTTTTTTCTTTACGTCAGAAACTTAACACTGAATTAAACTGAATTGAAATGGAAGGGACACGATTTATTCTTAGAGGTTATGACGGTCTTGGTGCAAACTGTACGGTTTGGTTTGGAGAACACTGAAAGTTGCAGAAGAAATTGAATGATCGTGAGAATGGTGACTGGTGGGTTTACCTTGTGTGAAACTCAGGTGATAATTACACTCAATATTGGAATAACTGAATAATACAACAATTATCATATCTGCTCGTTTGTGTTCTCCCCAACCCAAAACTCATAGTTTGAAATTGCCAAACCATCCAAATCACAGTGGCACAGATGTTAGAGCTGCTGAGACCAGGGTTCAATCCTGACCTCTGGTGCTCTCTGGGTGGAGATAGCACGATCCCTGTGGCCACGTGGATTTCCTTCAGGTGCTCTGGTTTCCTACGACATCCCACAAATGAGCGGGTTGCAGGTTACTTGACCTCCATAAATTGCCTGGCGTGTGTAGGGAGTGGACCGGAAAGTGAGATAACAGAACTAGGCTGAACGGGTGATCAATGGTCGGAGGGTTGAAGGGCATGTTTCCATGTTGTATCTCAAAACCAAACTCAATCAGAACATCGCTACAGATACAAGAAGATTGACATATAATCATCATTACAAAACAACAGATTCTCTAATTTCCCATTGCCGTTGACATTTGTTATCCTCCAATAACCTTTAGAAAAATGAGGTTCCATGTCTCAACGCATCCAATGCATGTTTGAGCTCAGTAAATTCCCATTTTACTTTGCCGAAATTATGTTTTACAAGATGGATTTTACAGTGACGCAAACGCTTTCAACAGAAGTGATGTCTGAACCCTGAGAAGGAGAGGAAGAGGATGGTCCTGTACTTTCATAAGACACAGCGTTAGTTATTGTGCAAAGTGAGACTGGGGAACTCAGTGTGTCGCCGTGCATGGAGCTTTGCTGCCCAGTCTCTGGACTCGTTCACCAGTCTCTTTCCACAAGGTAGGCGACCTT
This sequence comes from Amblyraja radiata, assembly GCF_010909765.2. NCBI lineage: Eukaryota > Metazoa > Chordata > Chondrichthyes > Rajiformes > Rajidae > Amblyraja > Amblyraja radiata. The sequence continues at coordinate 47,180,476 of NC_045966.1, forward strand.
ACTACAGGTTCACTTCAGGTAAAGGGGTGGTTTAAATGGGATCTAACGTAATTTCTAATGTGTGATATTCCACTCCTACAACCATTTATTAGACTGTTACAGTCTGTTCTGCTTTAGATTTTACAAGGACATAGAAACGTATTTAATAATGAAGAGAGACAAAATGCTGGAGTAACTCAGCGGGACAGGAAGCACCTCTGGAGAGAATGAATGGGTGACGTTTCGGTCGCTGACCTCTTCGACCCGAAACATCACCCATTCCTTCATTCCAGAGATGCTGCCTGTCCCGCCGAGTTACGTTTGTGTCTATATTCGGTATAAAGCAGCATCTGTTATTCCTTCCAACACGTAACTTTATCAATGTATTTTTGTCTCCATTGTTTCCCCCTAGAAACGTAATGAATCAAAATTACCAGCACCTGCCATTTTACCCATTTGTGCTTTCTTATTTGTTACCGGGTCAATGTAATGTATCCATGCCAATGTGGATTTTATTTTTCCCATTTATCCGGAAATCCTCGGGCTCTGGGACTGTTCGAGAATGTTCAACGTCCTCGCTGTTCTGTTGCCCGCTCAATTAATTGACTGACTAGTGAGGTACAAATGAGTTAAAACCACTCTACCGAGAAGAAGGAAGTGGGTCAAGAATTAAAATGTCTGCGTACAGATGAGTCGTTTCAGTCAAGGCGAACCGATTGAATGTGGTTGTGGAAATCCCAGATTACAGCAGTGACAATATTCCAGTGGCAGATTCCGCAGAGGAATGGTCTTTCCCCGTGTAATTGTGTGCGGTTAATTCTCAAATGGTACGGGCCCAGAGTTTTCAAAGTGGCTGTACTCAATACAACACTTGCCAACTAGTACTTACTGCAGCTTTTCCTCTGCACATTATTAGTGCCCCTGTTCCGTTCAAGATCACACGGCGAACAAACATTCTTAAGTATGATTTGGTTTACTTGGGAGTAACCTGACGATAAATAGCTGAAGGGTGTTTGCCCTTCCAAAGAAACTGGGTAAATCATCGAGTGAGACTGTGAATCTCAGTGTGTCGCCGTGCTTGGAGCTTTACCGCAGTCTCTGTACTAGTTCACCATCAGTCTCTTCTCACAAAGTAGGCGCCCTCACTGCAGTCTCACTTCATGTAAAAGAGTGGTATCCAGAAACTGAACAATGTTGGATATCCTGCAAACTGTGATCTGTCACTCGTTCAATCAGTTTGTTCTACTTTAGATTTTACTAGGGCATACAAACTTTATTAATTTCGTTTTGTCTCCTTTAGTTCCCCAGTAACTGAATGGAGGGTGTTTCTCACAGCTAAATGACCAGCATATGCCATTTTCCTACTGGTTTCCTAGTCAATCTAAATTGAATATTTTTTCCGTATCTCCGACAACGTCTGTGGACCGTCTGAGAATATTCAATGTCCCTTGACATTCTGTTGCCTTCTCTGTTCATTGACTCAATAGCGAGATCCAATTTAGTTGAAACTATTTTACCGAGTAGTCGGAAGTAATTGGGTCAAAAATTAAAAAGGCGGAGTTCAGATGAGTGATTTCGGACAATGCCAACCGATAGCGGTTTAATATGGTCGTGAAATCCCAGATTACAGAAGTGACAATATTCCAGCGGCAGTCTCCAGCAAGCGAATGTATTTTCCCCGTGTAATTGTGTGCGGCCAATTCTAAAGTGCTCCTGAGTCAGGAGTTTCAAACTGGCTGTACTCAATAAAACATTTGGCAACTACCAATTTACTGATCAAAGTCTAAAACTGCACGTTATTTCCAAACAGAGAATGCACAAAATGAGGCCGAGGTTTCTCTGCGGCAGTTTGGCAATTGGTTTGATGTTCGGTTACTTTGTTTTCCTGCTTCGACCTGTTTCAACACAGAGTAAGTGCTTTCTCTTCACCGGCCACAATAACGTTCCATTACGTTATCATTGTCCTTGTAAACCGCACCCATTGTCAATCTCGCTTTATTCTCCACGTCCCTGAATATGCTGCTGCCTCACAAATCCACGCCATTCCTTGTTGGAGCTCCATTTCTAAGCCCCCCCCCCAATCAAAGTCAGAAATGGCCTCCTGTGAGCTTGTTACAGAGTTAAACTCTCCCTACTCATCCCGCTCAGCCTCTGCAGCCTTTGACACGGTTGTTCACACCATCCTCCCCCAACACCTTCCCACCACCGTGCAGACTGGTGGAACTGCCCTCGACTTATCGATCCAGTCGCAGCCCGAGAACCACACGCAATGTCTTCACTTCACGCTCCCGCAAAGTTCCTTCAAAACCGGGTGGGGCTCCTCCACTACCCCACCACAAACCCCTATCCCCACCTCCGACCCCCTCCCACTCACTCCTCTCATGTGATGAAATATCCTTGGATCAGGCCAGGTTATTCCAGACAGATGGTACACACAAATGCTGGAGAAACTCAGCGGGTGCAACAACATCTATGGAGCGAAGGAAACAGGCAGCGTTTCCGGCCGAAACCATTCTTCAGACTTCAGAGTTGGCTAGACTGACATCTCTTCACAAACTGAGTCTTCCTCGCTAGGTTTCCAAGAAAGATCACAACTGTCTGGAATTGAATTGTTCAAAATTAATAATTACAGATATGGGGTGGGGAAAATGTGTTTTAAATGTTAATTCTTCATTGTTCGTATTTGCAACAGAATACAGACATCGAATGTATTTCTTGGATAACGGAGCCGACATTGTGTTAAACGGACCGGACAATCCCGAGAAAGGCACTGTTGTTGTCTGGGAATGGAAACCACACTCGGGGAAGGAAGTCGAGAATTTGGCGACTTTTAGAAGAAAAGGGAGCCATTGGAGTAAAGTGGACTTGTACCCGGAGGTGTATGTGAATCACGGTACCCTTGATCTGAAAATGTATAAGCCCACATTTAAACGGGCAGGATTTTTCACTTTGGCTCAAACAGAACCGAGAAAACAAATTCTGAAACAATATGAAATATTTGGGATCAAAGGTGAGTGGGTGCGATAAGGATCAATAATGTTTAATTTATATTGTCACCTATAATGATGAGAGATGGTGGGACGTGAGACATCTTCCACCCGGTGAAAAGAGAAACTCCCAGTAAAACAACTGGGGAAATTATTTTGTTCATTGATTCTAAAATGATCAGCAGTGGTGAAATTAGTTTGACTTCACTGGGAACAGCAAATCAATGAATCCACCCCGCAGCGAATACCATGGTCTTCTCGCCGGCAGACGGTAAGGTGATCGCGGCAAGGTGGTATGAAACCAATGTCTCCGTGCAGTGGCTCCGGGGTGACACTGCTGCTTAATGTTACCCTGTGACCAGGCCGATGAAAGTCCATCATCTGTGGAACTTGGGCTCTGCCATCAAGGTGTTCACCTCTTGAGAACAATCAGATAAACTTGGAAGGAGTGGAAATAGATGCATTTTCAACAGTTTGTGAATATTTGACACAGAGCATGTGTAAATGCAACAAAGCCTGAATGTTGCCGGTTCCACCAGCAGTCCCACGGTGAACTGTCGGCATCTCGCTGCGTCAATGTGACCAGCCACGCGTGTCAGGGATCTGAGAGCACTGGGGGAGAAGTTGTCCTGACTTTCAGCCAGGCTGTCAGCTTTGAGCCCAGTCATTGGACTGTCCACACCACTACTCACTCTGAATCTCATTCATCTGTTTTCCACAGTTGAGGCAAGTCCACATCGCCCTCTGATGGGCAGTGACATCACACTCAGCTGCACCATCTCCAGACTCTCAGATACAGTCAGTCTTCACTGGAGACCAATGGACTCATCCCTGCAGAACACGAGCAACACTGATCAGATCCGCCTGAATAACACGGTCTATCTGATGGTTCGACATGTTACAGTGGAGGATGGGAAGTTGTATGTGTGTGATGTGAAGGAAAACGGAAAACTCGTTCACACAAGTAATGGAGATTTTACTGTAAACACGTGTAAGTGTAAACACCTCCCATTACATATCGAGTAGACACTTGTATCACGGTGCTTCTTGTAATATTATGTGTGCGCCCTGTGAAGAACTGTGGACAGTGACCAACTGCTCTCCTGTATAAAATGCTGAATGGTCAGGGAGAAGTTACAGAAAGTCTCTATGGAGCAGCTGCCTGCTTGTCTCTGTGTGACAGAAACACAACACAGGAGTGATGATGTATTTCTGTAACTATTGTTTAGTAAAGCGTTTTGTCAGTTTAACTTGCCATCAATGCTCCAGTATCTGAGACTGAGATACTGATACAGGACTCACGTCAAAGTATCAGATAGAAAGTGTAGTCACCATGACAACCACCAGCACTTGCTGCTCACACTCACACTGGGGGTCCCGGTGCACACATCAGCACTGAATAACAATCCGTCCCCTCTCCCCTCACTGACCCTTCTCTCCGAGTCCTGCTGCTGTTTGAAGTGATTCCAGCTGCTGCATACTCGGGCTTCAGATCAGCATTGAGCTGAGAGCAGGACCCAGGAACAGGGAAGGATGGGAAGACCTGACCCACTTGAACTGCCAACCTGTCCGGATCAGGCCCCGTGCAAGCATCCTCTGGGCTGCTTCTGTCCGCAGCCTGAACCTGCACCACCTCCTGCAGACTGACAGAGAGATTCACCTCCCGGGACGCTCTCGGGATTCTCTGGGAGGTTTCATTCCATCCCGGGAGATTCCCGGACAGTCGGGTGTGGGGGCGAACCTACTGTTGAAATGAAGTGGAATATTCAAACTTAACTGCAATTTACTGCTGTACACGACATTTTATTTTATGAAAATCTGATGTGTTTTGGTGCGGCATTCAAGAAATATGTTACATTTGAAACGCGGATGAGAATCTATCTATGGCACGGTAACTGGAATACTGAAAGGAGTTATCTTTTGTCTCACTGATACAGTTTTATATAAGGAGAGATGCACGCTTTACCGCTCCAGCACAGATCAAAGTGAACTTCACCTGGTTTGTTCTCCTAGTTATATCTATTCCACTGCTCGGTGGACCTGGACATCTCGTCGCCTTCAACAACAGCAGAAAGTAATAGCATCTGCCGTAGGCTCTCAGCCCATCAATGTCAACCGGACCTACTTCCGGAATCGACTTATGACCTCAGTGAAACACTTCAATGGCAAGGATTTCAGTTTGAGGATTGTCCCGATTTTGTTTCAAGATGCCGGACCTTACACATGTTCAATAGGAACATATCCATATCTGACAATTGATCTAATCACCGTGAAAGGTAGGAGATATTATGCTGCCAGTGTTTTTACTGATGAACTCAATGTTTAAAATCTAAACAACCTGCTTGTTTCCACAGTCACAGCTGAAACGTCTGATGCAGTGACTGAGGGAGACACCGTTACACTGACATGCTCTGTGTCTCACGTCACTGAGTCAATGAGACTGGTTTGGATCAATGGCGATGGCAAAAGTGTTGGAGAAATGTCACTGACTGTGGAAGAGAAAACACAGAATCTGGCTATTCAGAAAGCTGAGGGAGGCAGAGGGAACTGGAGATGTGGTTTGTTTCATCAAGACCTGCCCCGGCTTTTTGTCCCGTACTATCAGGAGCCCCGTGGTAAGTGACTCAGGGTTTGCTCTTCATACTTAGTCATGATTGAGTTTTGATGTCCTGAAATTTGAAAGTGGAATATGTTCTACTGGTTTGTGAGTGGTCTAACTCTATTATGACCAATTCATTCTCAAATTTCAAATAAAACATCCCGAACCCCATTTTTCTCACCCCCCCCCCCCTCACTTAATTGTGCACACATTTATCCCACCACCTAGCTACACTACTCCCTTCCCTTCCTCTTTCCACTCATCTCCCACCCCTTCCAATTGCACAATTTTGCTTATATGTTCTTGCTCCACTTCCACCCATATCCCTCCCCCTTTTACGGATCTGACAACCGTCTCCATTTCACCGCTCGCTTTTGTCATTATCTCCATCCATCTAATCACCATTCCCCACCTGTATCCACCTATCACTCGCCATGCTTTGTCTCATGCCTACTTCCCTTTCCCCAGTTTTTTCTCTCCTAGTTCATCAGTCTGAAAAAGTGTCCAGATACGAAACATCATCAATCCATTCCCTCCACAGATGCTGCCTAACCCATTGATTTTCTCCAGCACTTTGCGTTTGATCAACATTCCATAAACTGCAGTTTCTAGTGTCTGCGTGGAAGGATACCCACTGGTCAGCGTTGGTGGGTTGATACAAAGGACCTGTTTCTATGCTGTTCCAGGATGATGAATTATAACGTAAAACTTATTAAAGATTCTTCTCTTTTCCTACAGGATGTGGATCTTCTATTTACTTTTTCCACCAGGAAGGCAACTTTGTAATGAAAGGACCAGACAGTCCTGGAAATGGCCCCATTGTCTGGGAATGGAGGCCACACTCAGGGCAACAAACCACAAAGCGATTGGCTACTTTTCACAGAGAAGATCAGCAGTGGGCCGTACAATGGAGTGATGAGTACAATCAAATACCAGGCATTTCCCAGAGCATGCGTGCGGACTGGGGTACCCTTAATCTGAGGATCAGGAAGCCCATCTTTGAACTTGCAGGACTATTCACCTGGACTCAAGCAGAGCACGGTGGGAAAATCCTGAGACAGTGGGAACTATTTGGGATCAAAGGTAATAGAGTCATAGTGTCACACACAACTGAAACAGGTCCTTTAGCCCAATTCATCCACATGGACCAACTGACCATCTAACCATCCAATTTGCCATCATTTGGCCCTTATCCCTTCAACCTTTTTTCCATGTGCATGTTTAAATGTCTTTTAATTGTTGTTGCACCTGCATCAACCACTTCCTCTGCTCGATCTTTCCATAAAGTATGTTCATGTACCACCCTCTTTGTCAAAAAATTGCACCTCATATTATGGGGTATATCACATCTGTCCCCTCTCAACTTAAACATGTACTATCTAGTTTTTGATTCCCCAACACTGCGAAAAAGATCATGTGCATTTACTATAGATATGCCTCATGATTCACCCCAATATGATCACCCCTCAGTAAAAGACATCCAAGAAAAATAATCAGTCTGAAGAAGGGTCTCGACCTGAAACATTGCCTATCTATGTTCTCTAGAGTTGCTGCATGACCCGCTGAATTACTCCTGCACTTTATGTCCTTTTATATATTAACCAGCATTTGCAGTTCTATGTTTCTCCTGTACTAAAAAAATCCCTACCTGGAAGTGTTGATGTGGGTGACGAGGGGGCCGAGGGGGACAGGTGGTCACTACCAAGAAGTGTTGATGACATCACTGAGCACGGCAGCTCAACATTCGGCCAACTGTTTGCAGGAAAGAGACAATTCTGCCCACAGCAGTTCAGAAATCTGGTGGGGAACTGATCCACACGTCATGTGTCTGTTTCCACAGTTGAGGCAGACTCACCGAGGCCAGTAATGGGCAGTGACATCACCCTCAGCTGTACCATCTCCAGACTCCCAGATACCATCAGTCTTCACTGGAAACCAAGAGGCTCATCTCAGCAGAACACGAGGAACAACGCTGATCAGATCCATCTGATTAACACCGTCTATCTGATGGTCCAACACGTTGGAGCAGGAAGTCTCAATCTGTACACATGGGAAGTGCTGGAAAATGGCTCCATTGTTCTCACTGGAGACACCAATGTTGAAGTGGATCAGGGTGAGTCCAAAGCTGCCTTGCAGCAGGTATTAATAGTTCCTGATATCAAACTGTTCCACATATTGTACAGTGAGCACTGACTCCACCCGTGGGCTTCCACACTGCAGGATGTGGACATTGCCTTTACCCTGGGACATGTTGTAAATATAAAATGGTGGCACTAAGATTGATGGAACCACACAGGAGAACCAAGGGATTCATTTCAGTTCACCTGCATGAATCAAAGGGGATAAAATACATCAATGGAGAGAAGCAAATGGTATTCTATCTGGAATGGAGCTGAGAAATATGAACTAACTAAACTACAGGTGCAAGATTGGCTGAGGCATGTTCAATTCCACTGGTCAATTAAATACTCTGAATAATTAACTGCCCAATAACACTTGACAGTCCCAGTGAAATGGAGCTGCTACATGAGTGATAATTGAGTGTTGAGCTATTGTGGCAGAATTTATCTCCAGTCCACCAGCATCACTTTGCTGGGTGTGTGTCTGGGGAAGATGGACTTTACAGCTCGGCATTTGAACAAAGGGCACCTGGACCAGCAGCCGGCGTATTCCAGCTCCCAGCCGACTTCCCTGTCCCAGTGCGGCCATCCCAGCTGACATCCCAGAGCCGGGGGTTTGGCTCTGTGGAAACTCACAACATTGTATCTCGGCATCTGTAGAAATCTAATTCTTTGTTCCCTGTTGCTCTCTTGCAGGTTTACATAACAAGAAGTACACAGTTTATCGCTCAGTTACAGATCACAGTGAACTCGACCTGATTTGTGAAGCTTCTCCAGATCTCAGTGAAACTAAATGGACTTGGAGATCACAACATTTCCAGAATCAAGAGAAGGAAATAATTTCTTCTCACAGGTCTGAGCCGATCCATGTTGACAGGAGCTACTTTGGGAATCGACTGGAAACCACAGAGGGAAATGTGAATGGCAAGAATTTCCATGTGAGGATTGTCCCCGTACAGTTTGAAGATGCTGGAGTTTACACATGTTCCACGGGATCAAATATATATGTGAACATTGACCTAATCACTGTTACAGGTAGGAGACTGAATGCTGCCAGTATTTTTCATTCATTGTAGTAGAACTCCGACATTGAATGCGAGCTGCAATTTCTGTGCAAATTTCTCCAAATATTCCCTTCTTTTAAAGAGTAGATTTTGCTCCAGAATTACAGATATTTATTTGTGTTTTACTCAACACAAAATGAATCATGAAACAGTATATCAGGCAGCACATGGCATTAAAGCATTTTCCTTTTCATATTTAAGGTCGATGATGTAGAATTGATTCACCCACTGGAAATGGGTCCATCGAAGAAATAAATAAACCTCAATGCAGGTCAAATGAGGGTATATTCAGGATCCTCTGTATCATGTGTCATTCACAGGAGATCCTGGATGGCATCCTGCCATTGGAATGTGTCAGTGTGGGGAAGGGTTTGGCTCCAGCACAGTGGACTGAGGCAGTGCTGCGGGCAGCAGTTGCTTATTGTGCAGTGTTTTTCAGTTGGTTTCTTTGATTGTGGAAAATCAAGTTCCACAATATAAATGTAAACAATCACATTATTACGTGTTTCCATTCACCTTCAATGACTCAGTATTGACCCTCCATGGAAAACCCTTCCCACAGATTGAACTTTTTACTGGAGATCACCCCTTCATCATTTGTGTCGTGTCTGTGGTTCAAGTTCAAGTGAGTTTATTGTCATGTGTCCCTGTATAGGACAATGAAATTCTTGCTTTGCTTAAGCACACAGAAAATAGTAGGCATTTACTACAAAACAGATAAATGTGTCCATATACCATGATATAAATATATACACACATGAATAAATAAACTGATAAAGTGCAAATAACAGAAAGTGGTTATTAATAATCAGAGTTTTGTCCAAGCCAGGTTTAATAGCCTGATGGCTGTGGGGAAGTAGCTATTCCTGAACCTGGTTGTTGCAGTCTTCAGGCTCCTGTACCTTCTACCTGAAGGTAGCAGGGAGATGAGTGTGTGGCCAGGATGGTGTGGGTCTTTGATGATACTGCCAACCTTTTTGAGGCAGCAACTGCAATAAATCCCCTCGATGGAAGGAAGGTCAGAGCCGATGATGGACTGGGCAGTGTTTACTACTTTTTGTAGTCTTTTCCTCTCCAGGGCGCTCACATTGCCGAACCAAGCCACGATGCAACTGGTCAGTATGCTCTCGACTGTGCACCTGTAGAAGTTAGAGAGAGTCTTCCTTGACAATCCGACTTTCCGTAATCTTCTCAGGAAGTAGAGGCGCTGATGAGCTTTTTTGATAATTGCGTTAGTGTTCTCGGACCAGGAAAGATCTTCAGAGATGTGCACGCCCAGGAATTTGAAGTTCTTGACCCTTTCAACCATCGACCCGTTGATATAAACGGGGCTGTGGGTCCCCCTCCTACTCCTTCCAAAGTCCACAATCAGTTCCTTGGTTTTGCTGGTGTTGAGGGCCAGGTTATTGCGCTGGCACCATATGGACAGTTGCTCGATCTCTCTTCTATACTTTTCTATTGCTGTTCACTGCAGCATACAATAAAACGGTTTCTAAACAATACAAATTGTCCGTTTGGCCAGTCATAGGGTTATCAGGCGATTGATAAAGAAATCAATAGAGTAAAAACCCTGGCTGCTGTTCAAAATTTTAATGATGTTCTTGTTTCACAGTCACAGTCGAACCATCTGATGCATTAGCAGAGGAAAACAACATAACCCTGACCTGCTCTGTGTCTGGTGTTGCTGAATCAATGAGACTCACTTGGATCAACAGTGATGGCAAAAGTATGGGAGAGATATTTTTGAACGAGTCAAGAGAGAAAGTGTGGTCTTTGCAGCTGATTATTCCAAAAGCTGAGACAGTGAGAAGGAAATGGACATGTGGATTGTTTCAGCGAAACAGCCTCAAGCTGAGAAATTCAATCTATCTTAAGGTGAACGGTAAGTTCCTCAGCTTGTGTTACATCACAACATGTTTCGCTCAGTTGCTGCTCTCTCTTTCACATAATTGCCTCACTTTCAATAACTCAGCATTGATCCTCCATGGAAAATCCTTGCCACAGATTGATCTTTTTACCAGAGGTCACCCCCGAATCATTCGTATAGTGTCTATGGTCTTTCTTCTATTGCTGTTCACTCAAGCAAGGAATAAAGATAGAGATGCTGAACAACAGACTTCAATGAAAATTGCTACAGCCAACTGACAGCAGTGGCTGCTGCAACAATATGTAAAAATATCACATGTATATTACGTGCACATTAATTATCTTTAAAATGTTAAAGATAAATCAGTTCTTAACCATAACTACATGCATATGTTTTATGTCAATTGAACAATTAAGAATAATTACAGAATTAACTATTTTTAAAGGGTACGTATACACAATAATTTAAGTTGTAAGGTGATTAGATTTATGTTTATTGTTCTCTTGGGTACAATCTCTACGTGAATCTAAACTTTTCCACTGCAGACAATTCCAGGTTTGATGATTTCAGTGATCATTTCTCCAATAGGCTTCACATCTGACTAATCTCAGATGCGATGCCATAGTTGTACCTTGACAAAATTCTAACCGCAGATTTCACAAGGACCAATAACAACCTTCAACTACTACTGGAGTAATAATTATACTTTTCCCTGTATAATCCTAAATAAAACTATTTCTGATTTTATGTCTCCCATATTTCCATCAATGCCCAATGCTACAGATCAAAGTGTAATTTCACTGGAGTCTGTCAATTGATGGCATAATATTATATCAGTGAATAAAGCAAAATAAAATATAAAGCATTTTGTGTATACATGTTATGGAAACACAGATCTTTCAAACCCATACATGAGCGTAAAATTGAAGCAAGATTGCACCTTTGTAAAATGGACATTTATTTAAATAAACCCAAGTGAATAACCATATAACAATTACAGCACGGAAACAGGCCATCTCGACCCTTCTAGTCCGTGCCGAACACGTATTCTCCCCTAGTCCCATATACCTGCGCTCAGACCATAACCCTCCATTCCTTTCCCGTCCATATAACTATCAAATTTATTTTTAAATGATAAAAACGAACCTGCCTCCACCACCTTCACTGGAAGCTCATTCCACACAGCTACCACTCTCTGAGTAAAGAAGTTCCCCCTCATGTTACCCCTAAACGTCTGTCCCTTAATTCTCAAGTCATGTCCCCTTGAATGAGCCATGTCTCTCACACCTCCCTAGGTAATGGATAGGACAGGTTTGTAGGGACATGGACCAAGCTTGGGGAGGTGGGATTAGGCTAACTGGGACTTGTAAGTTGGGCCAAAAGTTTGTTTCCACGCTGCATCACTCTATGATTCTCTGACTGTATGAGTTCGTCAGGCAATACGGCCTAGAGTGAGAATTCAGATCTTGCAGAGTCTCAGCTATGAATCTGTATCCAGTCCCTCTTGTGTAAACACCTTGGTGAACACCTGGTTGACATCAGTTTAGATAATGGATCAACCTATTTTGTGTATATTCAGACACATTTCATTCTCCCAAAAAATATTCACAATGTTCCAAAAGTAATGAAGCAGAAAATATCAAACATTAGTACTCAGATGTTATGGACGCAAAATAAAAGGTACCCTGGACTTAGACGTGGCACAAATATTTCTCACTCTTGACACAATATTTCTCACTGTGTCCCAGTGCCTAATTCAGAATGTTTTTGATGTCACATCACAGACAGTAGTATTTAATTATGAAACACGGTTGAGAAAAAAAATGAAAATATCAACTTTGTCCTTCACAGTGACAGCACTTCAAGACATTAGGATCATCACAGTTCTGGGATATTTGTTGATTAAACTGGCCGTTGCACTTGGACTAATTTCCTACTCATGGAGAATGAACATGGTGAGAATTTCATGAGCTTTTCAATATATCAGAAACCAATGACAGGTTGTCTCTGACTTTGAGAAAATGGATGTTCACAGAACATATTAGAGTGGTGACAATCTGTATTTTAGTGTTTTGCATATAACAGTGCAGCACAGAAATAGGCCCTTTTGGCCCATAATGTCTAAGCTGATCATGATGCTAATTTAAACTAATTTATTGTGCCCACTGTGATCCAAATCTCTCCGTTCCCTGCATATTAATATGCCTATCTAAAAACCTCTTAAATGACACTCTCAGAGCTGTTTCTACCACAACCCTTCGTAACTGTTGATTTTACTTTCCACTCAAATCCAGGCAGCATTCTGGTAAACCTCTTCTGCATCTTCTCCAAAGCCTTCATATCCTTCCTTTAATGGGGCTACTAGAACTCCTAGTACTCCTAATGAGTGTTCTTTTTAACATGAAATAGCCATGTAAATATTTCCAACTTTGTCTCCAAACTGCCTCTTACCTATCACTTCCAGTCTATTGTTTATCATTGCGGGATAAGCTCTTTATTTTAAAGAATATTTGTTGCTCTTGTTTGATACAGAGCTGCAGAAATCCACGGGAAGTTACAGGAAATGTCACAAACAATTCAAACGAAGCTGTCGCATTGCAGGCCCTGAAATCTGACCCTGGTCTGAGAGATCAGAATGAATGACCCAGAGCAGAAGAGACCATTCAGCCCATCAGGCTCATGCCCAAGGAAATCTGTGTTTCTACAAAAATATTGAGCCGAACGGAGACTTTCTAAATAGATATTGTGGGTTTATTGTGCATTTGCTTTGTGCTTATTTGATATGTTGCTGGTGTTGTTTCTATCCCCCAGTGAACATGTCAACAGTCTCAGTGCTGGTTATTTCACTTCACAAAGACCATCTCCTCAGGTCAGTGTGAAATTTGTATGAGGGCAACTCATGCTGACTTTGGGGTGAATTCCTGACCTCCACTTGTGTCCAGTGAGGTTCCACACTTTGACACATTTTTATAGCTGCAGGGACTGATGGTGACCCAACTGTGTGTGGAGCTTGATGGGATGTGGATTTGAGACTGTGCATCGCTAGTGAGTGACCTCAGCTGAATTAAGTGTTGAATTAAGCAGAGCCGTTCGAATGGGAAGGTATGAAACAGGGCTCGGTGATCAGGGGGTCACCCCTGATTCTGTTCACACAGTGGGCGTGGAACCCTAGTAGAAGGCAGTCTCCACACACTAACCCAGGGAACTGTTTTCAGCAGAGTGCATTGGAAAGTCAGCAATATAATTACTGTCAGACGTGTCCTTGCTACCAGCTAAACCCTGCATTCACTCACCACAATACTGAGCTCAATCCATCAATGATCCAATGAAGCATTTATTCAGCAAATAACCAACTCGCTTTCCTGACTGCAGTCCCTGTCTCATTGATCCAACTGCTGACAGTTGATCTACTGGTGAATGACCCACTCACGCTTTCTGAGTGCTGTGACATTATCGCCTCTCCTAACTGTCGTAGGTCTGTCTTGTGCGCAGACCCCATCCTGACTGCAGTAACAGACTGACTGCAGTAAAATTGTGCTGGAAACATAACTAATTTAGGGTAAATTCCTGCTGTGATAACCAATAGAAACTGCAGAACTCCCTTTGATCTAGCACAGTTTTCCCACTCTCCCTCCCACGTGAACTTTGGCAAACATCATTTCAGTTCTCTCCCTGGAGTGCCTGTGTCAGTCTATAGATTTAATATTCATTATTGCAATTGATACAACATTTTTAAGTAAAAAAATTACATATCTTGCTCCCAAACTTCTTGCTATTGAACCAATCCAATTCAATGCATTGTGTAAACAATCCTTCTGCATGTCAGTATTTCCCAAAGCAATTCAGGCCACTGACCTACACATATATGGATAATGCTACTCTGGGGAAGTGCATATTATTTCTTTGGAAGAAAGATAATTGCAGGGAGAGTTAATGGAACTGGGCACAATTATAACGGTTAAAAAAAGGGATGATGATTGCTGTTCCTGGAATTTTCAAGGAGCATGCTCCACAGATTTGTCCAGGCTGATTTCAAGTCTGCAGAGGGAAGCACAGTTATCAGGGAAGCACCCACTTTCTCCCCTCTCTCCCCACTCTCCCTCCTCTTTCACTCACTCACTCTCTCTCTCTTTCCGCTCTCGCTCTCGCTCTCTCTCTCTCTCTCTCTCTTTCTTTTTTTTTTTTAAATTCCAAGACTTTATTCAACACATCAATAATACAACAGATCACGTCATACACAAAACGAAATTACATTATACCAAGTGTCATTATAGTACAACATTACAATCATTATTCACAATACTCTCAACCCCACGCGGTGACCAGCGCCCACGGAATACCTCCAAAGTCCCCGTAAACACCGCATGTTCCCTCTCCAGGGACACACGTGCACGGACGTAGGCCCGAAAGAGGGGCAAGCAGCCGACTCTTGCCTGACCATCCATCGCCTGCTGCCTGGACTCGCGTATGGCCATCTTGGCCAGGCCCAGGAGTAGACCGACAGGTAGGTCCCACCCTCCCACTTGGCTCTCTCCACACCCTGCCTTGTGTCCAAACACAAGAATCGTAGGACTAAAATGTAACCAGAACTTTAGGAACAACCCCTTCAGATATTGATACAGGGGCAGTAGCCTCTCACACTCCATATAAATGTGGAACACGGTCTCTTCCTCGCCACAGAAAATACAGGCAGCGGAAGAGTCCGTGAACCGACTCAAAAGTTTGTTACATGCCACCGCTCCGTGCAGCACTCTCCACCCCAGGTCCCCAATGTAAAGGGGGACAACTCCCGTGTAGAGGGACCCCCACTGGGGACCTTCCCCGCCTTCAGGTGGTAACACCGTCCGCCATGGAGTGTCGGGACGGGAGACGAAGGCAAGGAGGTGCAGAATGTGCAGGAACATTCTATACAGTGAGCGTCTCTTCGCGTCACGAAACGGCACGCTAATCATCTCCGAAAGGCGGCTCAGGTTGTGTGGAGCCGGTGCCCGAGATATGTCCCGGAACCGAGGCCCGATGAGCAGATCTGACGGAGCGGGTAAGAGCTCATTCAAAACCACTCTAGGCTCGCGCCTCTCCTCGACACCCGCCATGATTTGGTGAGGACCGGCCACTCCCGCAGCCGCAACACCCCCCTCCCCTCGTGGAGCAACACGCTGGCTGAAAACAACCAGATTCCTCACTCTTAACACATCCCGGTAGAAAACAGGCAAGCCCCTTAGGGCGGGTCGACTGATGCCCGCCTCCGGGAGCCGCGAGACCCCCCTTAGACAACGACCCCGTCGGAAAAAATACGTGGCCAAAACGTGCCATCTGGGGGGGTTCTCTATATACATATACCTCCTCAGAGTCCTGAGGCGGAGAGCCGCCACCTGGGTACGCACGCATACCAAGGACTGGCCACCCTCTTCTAACGGGAGACTCAGGACCGCTGCGGAAACCCAGTGCTTCCTATTTCACCAAAAGAAGTCCACCAGCTTCTTCTGTAAAGCATTTACAAAAATGGAAGGCGGGACAAGAGGAGGCCACCAGCTGGTTTATGACCAACACCCTCCCCTGAAAAGAAAGAACTCCAAGCAGGCCTGACCAGCGCCCCAGCCTGGCAACCACTTTCATCTCCAACTCCTGCCAGTTTGCCGGCCAAGCATCCTCAGTGGGACTCAGGTACACCCCCAGATAGAGGAGGTGCGTGGTGCTCCATGCAAACATTACCATCTCCTCTGGCAGGGAGTCCACCTGCCACTGACCCACTAAAAGTCCAGAGCACTTGCTCCAATTAATCCTGGCAGAAGATGCAGCCGAGAATATCTTCTGGCAATCACGCATCCTCCGCAGGTCACCAGGATTGGTGAACATAAGGAGTACATCATCGGCATATGCCGAAAGAACCAACTCCACCCCCGGGCCCGGTAGGGCCAGACCTGTCAACCTCCTCCGAAGAAGACACAGGAACGGCTCCACACAGACCGCGTACAACTGACCTGACATGGGGCACCCCTGACGGACCCCCCTCCCAAAATGAAAGGGAGCCAACAACGCACCATTAACCTTCACAAGGCACTCCACTGCAGCATACAAGAGGCGGACCCGGGCCACAAAATGCGGTCCAAATCCGAACGCTTGCAACGTCCCGAAGAGGTATTCATGCTCTACCCTATCAAAAGCCTTCTCCTAATCAAGAGACAGAAAAGCAGCTGACTGACCAGTTCCCTGTGCTAGATGAATCAGGTCCCTAACCAGGTGGATGTTATCCTGAATGGACCGACCAGGGACTGTGTAGGACTGGTCATAGTGAATCAACTGAGACAGCACGGAGCCCAGGCGATTTGCCATCGCCCGTGCAAAAACTTTATACTCTGTGCATAGGAGAGAGACCGGGCGCCAGTTTTTCAACAGGCGGAGTTCCCCCTTCTTGGGCAGCAGGACAACAACTGCTCTATGCCACGAGAGGGGCTTCTCCCCGGTCGCCAGGCTCTCCCCCAGAACCAACATGTAATCACCCCCCAGGATACCCCAGAAAGCTCTTACAAACTCTACCGTCAGCCCATCCAGCCCGGGGGACTTACCCCTCTGAGCTGATGCAATGCACGAGTCAACTCCTCCAAAGATAAAGGGCCATCAAGAAGATCGGCCACCTCCCTATCTATAATCGGTAGACTCTCCCACAGGTCCTGCTGAGCTTCCCCACTGACTCCACCTGCGGAGAACAGGGATCCATAAAAGGACCTGACCAAGGCACTAATCCTCTCTGGATCCGTGACAGAGGAGCCATCATCTGCTAGCAGCTCCACGAGCTGTTTGCGGGCTCCCCGCCCTTTCTCCAGAGAGAAAAAGAAAGGCGAAGCTCGATCCAGATCGTGCAGCATCTGGACCCGCGCCCTCACATAAGCGCCTCGGGACCTCTCAAGTTGCAGGTTCCTCAAGGCTTCCTTCTTCTCATGAAACACACCCCATTCGCAAGATTCACCTCCAACCTGACCCAGGCGAGACTCTGCGTCCCTCAGCTCCCTCTCAAGCTTCTCAACCGCTGAGTCCCGCCGCCCGGTCGACCCCCACGTGTATTCCTTACAAAAAATACAGATGTGAGCTTTCCCCACATCCCACCACTGCCGAAGGGAAGAGAAGCACCTCTGCCTCTCTCTCCACCTCACCCAAAACCGACTGAATGACTCCCGGAAACACCGATCCTCCAGCAGCCGGTTATTAAAGTGCCAGTACGCAGACCCGGCCCGAGCGCACGCTGGATTAAAATCCGCACGCACCAGACAATGGTCCGAGCATGGCACCAGCTGCATTGAGGCCGCTGAGACACGGGAAACAAACGCTCGGGAGATATATATTCGATCAATGCGGGAACCACCGCCCTCAGACCTCCGCGAAAAAGCAGTGGAGTCTGGGTTGAGGTCCCGCCACACATCAACCAACTCAAAAGAATCAATCAACCCTCTCAGCTTCTTCGCTACAGCAGGGGCACACTGAGTACCAGAACGATCTCGCCCCTCAAGTGTGCAGTTAAAGTCCCCCCCAAGGAAGACACACTCTCCCCGATCAATAGTGCTCAACAGAGCATTCACCTCCTGAAGTAGGCCGGCCTGCATCGTGCCGGAGCTGGGGGCATACACGTTAATGAAATGCAACGGCATGCCATCCAGGCTCACGGCCAGATGGAGCAAACGTCCTGGCACAACTTCTTGCACTTTTATAATATTGGGCAAGAAATTCTGAGCCAACAGAATGGCCACCCCACTCGAATTTGAGCTAAGATGACTCATATAGACCTCACCTTCCCACTCCAATCTCCAGGTGGGTTCATCACTGACAACAGTATGCGTCTCCTGCAGAAAACACACTGCAAATTTCCCCTCCCTAAGGACCGATAAAAGCTGGAATCTGCGAAAACTCGCTCTACTCCCATTTAAATTTAGGGTAACTAACGTGCATGCACTGGTACATTAGTTTGAAATCCTCCCACTTCTCCTGGGTTCTGTAGCCCTCTCTCTTAGGAACTCCAAAAAGCCCCTAAGCTGGCACTGCTCAGAGCCAGGAAGACCACTATCCTCGCTGGCAAGGATAGCCTCGAGAGTTTCAACTAAGGCCGACAGATCACCCCACCGTCTCTTAGCAGCCTCAACCTTTGTCTTGTTGCTGCGGCTTGTTTTTAGGAATTCCAGCAACTCGCAGATAGCAATAGCATGAGACTCGTCCTTGGTTCCTGGGCTATCGGCCAAGTTTCTCGCACCTGACACAACACGCTCAGCATCACCAAGGTCATTTTCAGAAGTCGAAAGACCAGAGCTCTCTGGAATTTCGCCAACCCCTTCACACAAACTGGCCCCATCCCTCTCCCCCTCCTCCGACATGTCACCACCCCCAGGATCAATGCCGGGGAAGGGTCCCGAAGCCCCTATCCGCATCACGCAGCCCACTGCCTGGCTGGGCTCCTGCGCTCTGTCCTCACCCTCCACATCTGGGCCTGGGGAAGAGAAAACAAGAGGCACCCCCAGGGTCTGTGGTAAACTGGCACCCCCAGAAACCGAAAGAAGGTCGCTGCCCGAAACAACTCCGACCTCCACAGCACCGAAAGCACCCCCTCCATTGGCAACACCCAGAGGCTCTCCACCAGTCTTTTTCCTCTCCCCTGCCAACTCAGCCGGCAGTACAATACACACCTCGGCACCTCCACTGGCTCCAATATTGAGCACTGATTGGTACACCATTCCCCCCGGCCCCCCTCCCTCGGGCTGACTCTGCTCGTCCCCCGTCTCAGGGTCCACACTACCAGGGGAGCTTTACCCACCCTCCTGCGTGCTAACACCCTTAGTAGGCCTCTGAAACGAGGGGACCTCCTCCGACCCAGAGGACGCACCCCCAGGGGAGCCAAGATCAACACACGATGAGATACCTCCCTCGGAGGGCCCCTGAGACGAAAGGAACCTCCCCCCGCCCAGAGGACACAGCTCCAGAGGGGTCTACCCCGTCACCTGACCCTAGTGGTACCCTCGAGAGATCCCTGAAGCGGAGGCTCAACCTCCAACCCAGTAGACGTCATTTCCTGACCTCCACCCACATCGGTGGTGGAAGGACTGGTAAACTGCACCCCCCTTACTTTGGACTCACGTCCTTGCTCTTCCTCGCCAGGCCCAATCCTCCTTTTTGTCCCACTAGCATGCGGCGGTGTGGTGACCTCCATAAAGGAAGGGTCTTCCTCCTCCACACTACCCCCAGCCACTTTACCACCCGCACGTGTTACCTTCCCTACTCCCGTCAGAGCCACCTCAGCTCCTTGCTGGGCCACGGCAGTTTCACTCTGGACCTCCCTGGAGCTGACAGGCACCCCTTGGGTGATCTCCGCACTCGGCAGTTGCACATCCACCTGCTTTTGACTCGCTTGGGTAATCTTTTTATGCTTATTCCTCTACTTCTTCTGCTGCTCCCATTTCTCTCCACCCTCCCCCTGTGCCTCACCTTCAGCCACCCCCACAGGTTCAAGATGTAGGGGGCGGGGGCCCTCGCTGCCCCGGGTCCCCAAGGCGGAAACTGCAGACCCAGAAGGGCTATCCCCGCTGCCCCGGATCACCGAGGCAGAGCCAGCAGCCCCAGCCAGGTCAGCAATTCCACCCCGCCCCTCCAAGGCATGACGAGCCACCGCTGATGGGCCAGCAGTGCATTCCTGGGCCACTGCGCTAGAAGTTCTGGCAGCGACCCCGTGATTAGGACATTCCCTACGGAGATGTCCATAACCACCGCACGCATGACACCGTGCCTTTCCCCAACTCCAACGCACGGCTCAAGGGAGATCCCTACACTCCACCTCGAAGCTCCCCTCATTGCCTTCCCCCTCCCCCACCTTCACGAACACCCTCCTTTTGAAACTGAGAATCCCTTTTTCCTCCGGGTCCCCCCCAGGGTGCATGAGCCTAAAGCACTTAGACCGCATCTCCCCAATCTGAGACAGGTGTGGAATGAGTGTCGCATCAGGAATATATGTAGGGCAACTCCGCAGGAGAGCCGGTCTCACCCTGGACACCCATGGGTCCACCGGTATATGGACCCCCCCCACTGAAATCCCCCTCTCCACCACTGTGGCCACATCCTCCCGTTTCTTCAATATCATCTCAACCTTTCCCCTCTCGAGCTCGGAAGAGACAATAGCCCCCCTACCAAGAAGGGCATTCATAGCCTTCGTAATTGCTCCCCTGGACATCTGGGGCCCAGTTTGAACCGAGATACCAAAACTGTCCCAGTCCAAGTCAACATGAGGCTCATGTTCAGATGGCCTCGCTTCCGCTGCTGATGTCAGCTAGCTGCAGTAGCTCCTCACCTTCTGCCGCGCCCCCGCCATCGCCATCCGGGCAGAGGCACAAACCAGCTCCCGTCACTCCAGCAGCTCAGCAAATTAATTCCCAGGGACAGTCACAGTCCAAAGCAATCCTCAAAAAGCAAAGTCCTCCAGCTGAAGAAGGAATGTTCCAAACTCGTCCACGCCAGAAAGCCAGCTCGCCCTGTCTTGCCGAACACAAAAGCACCGTCTTCACATTAAGCCAGGCAGCCGCACTGTGCAAAATGACTTTAGGGCAGAGAATCAGTGCCAAAACACCGCAAAGGCACCGAAAAACTTCAAACCCTCGATATCCAGGCACTCTTGGCAGTCCGCCAATGACAGCCGCACCCTGCTCCCTCGACAATGCAGAAAATTATCAAGGGATTTTCACGCTAAATGGAGGAGTCTTTAAAGCATTGGAAAGTTTCAACAGTCCAACAATAAGTCAGACTATGAATCCCCACTGCCTCTGTTCCTTTCCCAGCGACAGAATCCTTCAAATGCTGCTTAAAACTTCTCAGCCACTGGAGCTGAGAAAGACACATCCTGTCTCTCTCTCTCTCTCTCTCTCTCTCTCTCTCTCTCTCTCTCTCTCTCTCTTTTTTTTTTTTTTTTTTTTTTTTTTTTTTTTTTTTTTTTCCAAGACTTTATTCAACACATCAAATAATACAACAGATCACGTCATACACAAAGCGAAATTACATTATACCAAGTGTCATTATATTACAACATTACAATCATTATTCACAATACTCTCAACCCCTCGCGGTGACCAGCGCCCACGGAATACCTCCAAAGTCCCCGTGAACACCGCATGTTCCCTCTCCAGGGACACACGTGCACGGACGTAGGCCCGAAAGAGGGGCAAGCAGCCGACCCTTGCCTGACCATCCATCGCCTGCTGCCTGGACCCGCGTATGGCCATCTTGGCCAGGCCCAGGAGTAGACCGACAGGTAGGTCCCACCCTCCCACTTGGCTCTCCCCACAACCTACCTTGTGTCCAAACACAAGAATCGTAGGACTAAAATGTAACCAGAACTTTAGGAACAACCCCTTCAGATATTGATACAGGGGCAGTAGCCTCTCACACTCCATATAAATGTGGAACACGGTCTCTTCCTCGCCACAAAAAATACAGGCAGCGGACGAGTCCGTGAACCGACTCAAAAGTTTGTTACATGCCACCGCTCCGTGCAGCACTCTCCACCCCAGGTCCCCAATGTAAAGGGGGACAACTCCCTTGTAGAGGGACCCCCACTGGGGACCTTCCCCGCCTTCAGGTGGTAACACCGTCCGCCATGGAGTGTCGGGACGGGAGACGAAGGCAAGGAGGTGCAGAATGTGCAGGAACATTCTATACAGTGAGCGTCTCTTCGCGTCACGAAACGGCACGCTATCCATCTCCGAAAGGCGGCTCAGGTTGTGTGGAGCCGGTGCCCGAGATATGTCCCGGAACCGAGGCCCGATGAGCAGATCTGACGGAGCGGGTAAGAGCTCATTCAAAACCACTCTAGGCGCATGCCTCTCCTCGACACCCGCCATGATTTGGTGAGGACCGGCCACTCCCGCAGCCGCAACATCCCCCTCCCCTCGTGGAGCAACACGCTGGGTGAAAACAACCAGATTCCTCACTCTTAACACATCCCGGTAGAAAACAGGCAAGCCCCTTAGGGCGGGTCGACTGATGCCCGCCTCCGGGAGCCGCGAGACCCCCCTTAGACAACGACCCCGTCGGAAAAAATACGTGGCCAAAACGTGCCATCTGGGGGGGTTCTCTATATACATATACCTCCTCAGAGTCCTGAGGCGGAGAGCCGCCACCTGGGTACGCACGCATACCAAGGACTGGCCCCCCTCCTCTAACGGGAGACTCAGGACCGCTGCGGAAACCCAGTGCTTCCTATTTCCCCAAAAGAAATCCACCAGCTTCATCTGTAAAGCATTTACAAAAATGGAAGGCGGGACAAGAGTAGCCAGCCGGTACCATAACATGGAGGCCACCAGCTGGTTTATGACCAACACCCTCCCCTGAAAAGAAAGAACTCCAAGCAGGCCTGACCAGCGCCCCAGCCGGGCAACCACTTTCGTCTCCAACTCCTGCCAGTTTGCCGGCCAAGCATCCTCAGTGGGACTCAGGTACACCCCCAGATAGAGGAGGTGCGTGGTGCTCCACGCAAACATTGCCATCTCCTCTGGCAGGGAGTCCACCTGCCACTGACCCACTAAAAGTCCAGAGCACTTGCTCCAATTAATCCTGGCAGAGGATGCAGCCGAGAATATCTTCTGGCAATCACGCATCCTCCGCAGGTCACCAGGATCGGTGAACATAAGGAGTACATCATCGGCATATGCCGAAAGAACCAACTCCACCCCCGGGCCCGGTAGGGCCAGGCCTGTCAACCTCCTCCGAAGAAGACACAGGAACGGCTCCACACAGACCGCGTACAACTGACCTGACATGGGGCACCCCTGACGGACCCCCCTCCCAAAATGAAAGGGAGCCAACAACCCACCATTAACCTTCACAAGACACTCCACTGCAGCATACAAGAGGCGGACCCGGGCCACAAAATGCGGTCCAAATCCGAACGCTTGCAACGTCCCGAAAAGGTATTCATGCTCTACCCTATCAAAAGCCTTCTCCTGATCAAGAGACAGAAAAGCAGCTGACTGACCAGTTCCCTGTGCTAGATGAATCAGGTCCCTAACCAGGTGGATGTTATCCTGAATGGACCGACCAGGGACTGTGTAGGACTGGTCATAGTGAATCAACTGAGACAGCACGGAGCCCAGGCGATTTGCCATCGCCCGTGCAAAAACTTTATACTCTGTGCATAGGAGAGAGACCGGGCGCCAGTTTTTCAACAAGCGGAGTTCCCCCTTCTTGGGCAGCAGGACAACAACTGCTCTACGCCACGAGAGGGGCATCTCCCCGGTCGCCAGGCTCTCCCCCAGAACCAACATGTAATCACCCCCCAGGATACCCCAGAAAGCTCTTACAAACTCTACCGTCAGCCCATCCAGCCCCGGGGACTTACCCCTCTTGAGCTGATGCAATGCTCGAGTCAACTCCTCCAAAGATAAAGGGCCATCAAGAATATCGGCCTCCTCCCTATCAATAATCGGTAGACTCTCCCACAGGTCCTGCTGAGCTTCCCCACTGACTCTACCTGCGGTGAACAGGGATCCATAAAAGGACCTGACCAAGGCACTAATCCTCTCTGGATCCGTGACAGAGGAGCCATCATCTGCTAGCAGCTCCACGAGCTGTTTGCGGGCTCCCCGCCCTTTCTCCAGAGAGAAAAAGAAAGGCGAAGCTCGATCCAGATCGTGCAGCATCTGGACCCGCGCCCTCACATAAGCGCCTCGGGACCTCTCAAGTTGCAGGTACCTCAAGGCTTCCTTCTTCTCATGAAACACATCCCATTCGCAAGATTCACCTCCAACCTGACCCAAGCGAGACTCTGCGTCCCTCAGCTCCCTCTCAAGCTTCTCAACCGCTGAGTCCCGCCGCCCGGTCGACCCCCACGTGTATTCCTTACAAAAAATACGGATGTGAGCTTTCCCCACATCCCACCACTGCCTAAGGGAAGAGAAGCACCTCTGCCTCTCTCTCCACCTCACCCAAAACCGACTGAATGACTCCCGGAAACACCGATCCTCCAGCAGCCGGTTATTAAAGTGCCAGTACGCAGACCCGGCCCGAGCGCACGCTGGATTAAAATCCGCACGCACCAGACAATGGTCCGAGCATGGCACCAGCTGCATTGAGGCCGCTGAGACACGGGAAACAAACGCTCGGGAGATATATATTCGATCAATGCGGGAAACCACCGCCCTCAGACCTCCGCGAAAAAGCAGTGGAGTCTGGGTTGAGGTCCCGCCACACATCATCCAACTCAAAAGAATCAATCAACCCTCTCAGCTTCTTCGCTACAGCAGGGGCACACTGAGTACCAGAACGATCTCGCACCTCAAGTGTGCAGTTAAAGTCCCCCCCAAGGAAGACACACTCTCCCCTATCAATAGTGCTCAACAGAGCACTCACCTCCTGAAGTAGGCCGGCCTGCATCGTGCCGGAGCTGGGGGCATACACGTTAATGAAATGCAACGGCATGCCATCCAGGCTCACGGCCAGATGGAGCAAACGTCCTGGCACAACTTCTTGCACTTTTATAATATTGGGCAAGAAATTCTGAGCCAACAGAATGGCCACCCCACTCGAATTTGAGCTAAGATGACTCATATAGACCTCACCTTCCCACTCCAATCTCCAGGTGGGTTCATCACTGACAACAGTATGCGTCTCCTGCAGAAAACACACTGCAAATTTCCCCTCCCTAAGGACCGATAAAAGCTGGAATCTGCGAAAACTCGCTCTACTCCCGTTTAAATTTAGGGTAGCTAATGTGAATGCACTGGTACATTAGTTTGAAATCCTCCCACTTCTCCTGGGCTCTGTAGCCCTCTCTCTTAGGAACTCCAAAAAGCCCCTAAGCTGGCCCTGCTCAGAGCCTGGAAGACCACTATCCTCGCTGGCAAGGATAGCCTCGAGAGTTTCAACTAAGGCCGACAGATCACCCCACCGTCTCTTAGCAGCCTCAACCTTTTTCTTGTTGCTGCGACTTGTTTTTAGGAATTCCAGCAACTCGCAGATAATAGCACTTGGTTCGTCCTTGGTTCCTGGGCTATCGGCCAAGTTTCTCGCACCTGACACAACACGCTCAGCATCACCAAGGTCATTTTCAGAAGTCGAAAGACCAGAGCTCTCTGGAATTTCGCCAACCCCTTCACACAAACTGGCCCCATCCCTCTCCCCCTCCTCCGACATGTCACCACCCCCAGGATCAATGCCGGGGAAGGGTCCCGAAGCCCCTATCCGCATCACGCAGCCCACTGCCTGGCTGGGCTCCTGCGCTCTGTCCTCACCCTCCACATCTGGGCCTGGGGAAGAGAAAACAAGAGGCACCCCCAGGGTCTGTGGTAAACTGGCACCCCCAGAATCCGAAAGAAGGTCGCTGCCCGAAACAACTCCGACCTCCACAGGCACCGAAAGCACCCCCTCCACTGGCAACACCCAGAGGCTCTCCACCAGTCTTTTTCCTCTCCCCTGCCAACTCAGCCGGCAGTACAATACACACCTCGGCACCTCCACTGGCTCCAATATTGAGCACTGATTGGTACACCATTCCCCCCGGCCCCCCTCCCTCGGGCTGACTCAGCTCAATCCCCCGTCTCAGGGTACACACTACCAGGGGAGCTTACCCCACCCTCCTGCGTGCTAACACCCTTAGTAGGCCTCTGAAACGAGGGGACCTCCTCCGACCCAGAGGACGCACCCCCAGGGGAGCCAAGATCAACACACGATGAGATACCTCCCTCGGAGGGCCCCTGTGACGAAAGAACCTCCCCCCGCCCAGAGGACACAGCTCCAGAGGGGTCTACCCCGTCACCTGACCCTATGGTACCCTCGAGAGAACCCTGAAGCGGAGGCTCAACCTCCAACCCAGTAGACGTCATTTCCTGACCTCCACCCACATCGGTGGTGGAAGGACTGGAAAACTGCACCCCCCTTACTTTGGACTCACGTCCATGCTCTTCCTCGCCAGGCCCAATCCTCCTTTTTGTCCCACTAGCATGCGGCGGTGTGGTGACCTCCATAAAGGAAGGGTCTTCCGCCTCCACACTACCCCCAGCCACTTTACCACCCGCACGTGTTACCTTCCCTACTCCCGTCAGAGCCACCTCAGCTCCTTGCTGGGCCACGGCAGTTTCACTCTGGACCTCCCTGGAGCTGACAGGCACCCCTTGGGTGATCTCCGCACTCGGCAGTTGCACACCCACCTGCTTTTGACTCGCTTGGGTAATCTTTTTATGCTTATTCCTCTACTTCTTCTGCTGCTCCCATTTCTCTCCACCCTCCCCCTGTGCCTCACCTTCAGCCACCCCCACAGGTTCAGAATGTAGGGGGTGGGGGCCCTCGCTGCCCCGGGTCCCCAAGGCGGAAACTGCAGACCCAGAAGGGCTATCCCCGCTGCCCCGGATCACCGAGGCAGAGCCAGCAGCCCCAGCCAGGTCAGCGCATTCCACCCCGCCCCTCCGAGGCATGACGAGCCACCGCTGATGGGCCAGCAGTGCAGTTCCTGGGCCAGCTGCGCTAGAAGGTTCTGGCAGCGACCCCAGTGATTAGGACATTCCCTACGGAGATGTCCATAACCACCGCACGCATGACACCGTGCCTTTCCCCAACTCCAACGCACGGTTCTAGGGAGACCCCTACACTCCACCTCGAAACTCCCCTCATCGCCTTCCCCCTCCCCCACCTTCACGAACACCCTCCTTTTGAAACTGAGAATCCCTTTTTCCTCCGGGTCCCCCCCCAGGGTGCATGAGCCTAAAGCACTTAGACCGCACCTCCCCAATCTGAGACAGGTGTGGAATGAGTGTCGCATCCGGAATACATGTAGGGCAACTCCGCAGGAGAACCGGTCTCACCCTGGACACCCATGGGTCCACCTGTATATGGACCCCCCCACTGAAATCCCCCTCTCCACCACTGTGGCCACATCCTCCCGTTTCTTCAATATCATCTCAACCTTTCCCCTCTCGAGCTCGGAAGAGACAATAGCCCCCCTACCAAGAAGGGCATTCATAGCCTTCGTAATTGCTCCCCTGGACATCTGGGGCCCAGTTTGAACCGAGATACCAAAACTGTCCCAGTCCAAGTCAACATGAGGCTCATGTTCAGATGGCCTCGCTTCCGCTGCTGATGTCAGCTAGCTGCAGTAGCTCCTCACCTTCTGCCGCGCCCCCGCCATCGCCATCCGGGCAGAGGCACAAACCAGCTCCCGGCACTCCAGCAGCTCAGCAAATTAATTCCCAGGGACAGTCACAGTCCAAAGCAATCCTCAAAAAGCAAAGTCCTCCAGCTGAAGAAGGAAAGTTCCAAACTCGTCCATGCCAGAAAGCCAGCTCGCCCTGTCTTGCCGAACGCAAAAGCACCGTCTTCACATTAAGCCAGGCAGCCGCACTGTGCAAAATGACTTTAGGGCAGAGAATCAGTGCCAAAACACAGCAAAGGCACCGAAAAACTTCAAACCCTCGATATCCAGGCACTCTTGGCAGTCTGCCAATGACAGCCGCACCCTGCTCCCTCGACAATGCAGAAAATTATCAAGGGATTTTCACACTAAATGGAGGAGTCTTTAAAGCATTGGAAAGTTTCAACAGTCCAACAATAAGTTAGACTATGAAGCCCCTCTGCCTCTGTTCCTTTCCCAGCGACAGGATCCTTCAAAGGCTGCTTAAAACTTCTCAACCACTGGAGCTGAGAAAAACACAGCCTCTCTCTCTCTCTCTCTCTCTCTCTCTCTCTCTCTCTCTCTGTCTCTCTGTCTCTCTGTGTCTCTCTGTGTCTCTGTGTCTCTGTGACTCTGTGTCTCTGTGTCTCTGTGTCTCTGTGTCTCTGTGTCTCTGTGTCTCTGTGTCTCTGTGTCTCTGTGTCTCTGTCTCTCTTCACCCCCCCTCCCCCCACCTACCACTTTCTCCAGGGCTGAGCTGGAATAGTCCGGAGCGCTATCCAGGGTGCTGATGTTATTTGACAGGCAGATGGTGCTGGTCTTCAGCTTCCCCTGGCCTATTTGCTGGTAACAGGGATCAGAGCGGCACTTGGGGATAACCTGTTGTCATATCCTTTTATATACTGATAATCAATTTGGCTTCTCATTAATCTTCTCTACCAAAGCTTTCTCAACACCTCTTGTTGCCCTCCTGACTTACTTCTTGTAAACCTATATTCTTCTAACAATTCACTTGATCCCAGCTGCTTGCACCTGACCTGGCCTTGCATTTTTATTTCTGACGAGAGGCTCAATATGTCTTGACATCTAGGGTTTCATACTCATTCCTGCTTTGCTCTTCACTCTAACAGAAACCTGCAGGCCTTGACCTATCACTTACTCACTTTTATAAGCCTCCTACTTGCCAGGAGTCACTTTGTCTACAGACAACCTTCTCCGATCAACTTTTGTAAAACCATCAACATTTTTAACCAAATCGAAGAATTTTCACTTCTTCCAAAGTGTTTCGCCAATGAGAACTCAATCATATGTTCTGCCCTATTTCCCCAAAGAAGAACAATATTCCCCTCTCTCTCGTGGGGCCCCCTATTTCCTGGGGAAATCTTCCTGAAGACACTTGACATTAATCATTCTCTGTAAGCCCTCAGCACTATAGCAGTCCCCATCTTCATTAGGAAAGTTAAAAATGCTTCAAACACCCTGGATAATTGTTCCTTTAATTCCCTTTGATTATTTGAGGACCTACAGTAGAATCCCATCACTGTAATTAAACCCTTTTAATTTATGAGCTCCACCCATAAGCCTTCACTGGATAATCTTATAGTGATTTCATTTCATACTGCTGTGATGTTCTCCTTGATCAACAATCAGACACAGGACCATTGCACAGGTGTTTCCTCCCAAACCTCTGCTGTGTGAGTGGCCAATGTAGTAATGCCAGGTAATCATGAACTCACATGATCACTGAGCCCAGTTTCATTCCTTCCCATTTAGTTATAATGACAGACAATAGTGACATAGAAACATAGAAAAATAGGTACAGGAGTAGGCCATTCGGCCCTTCGAGCCAGCACCACTATTCAATATGATCATGACTGATCATCTGAAATCAGTACCCCAGTTCCTGCTTTTCCCCCCATATACTTTGATTCCTTTAGGCCTAAGAGGTAAATCTAACTCTTGAAAACATCCAGTGAATTGGCTTCCACCACAGATTCACAACTCTCTGGGTGAAGATGTTTTATCCTTATCTCAGCCCTAAATGGCCTACCCCTTATTCTTAAACTGTGACCCCTGGTTCTGGACTCCCCCAACATCGGGAACATATTACCTGCATTTAGCCTGTCCAATCCTTTAAGAAATGAAATGTTTCTATAAAATGCCCTCTCATCCTTCTAAATTCAAGTGAATGCAAGCCCAGTGGGCCCATTCTTTCATCATTTGTCTGTCCCGCCATCCCGGGAATTAACCTCGTGAACCTACGTTACACTCCCTCAATAGCAATAATGTCCTTCCTCAAATTAGGAGACCAAAGTGCACACAATATTCCAGGTACGGTCTCACCAGGGCCCTGTACAACTGCAGTAGGACCTCCTTGCTCCTAAACTCAAATCCTCTCGCAATGAAGGCCAACATGCCATTAGCTTTCTTCACTACCTCCTGTACCTGCTTACTTTCAGTGACTGACGTACAAGCACACCCAGGTCTCGTTGCACCTCCACTTTTCCTAATCTGCTCTGGATGTCTGGATGTTTCCCCCCCCCCCCCCCCCCCCCCCCCCCCCCCCTGGTTTCGCCGTTTGAAGCTCCGGAGTGTTGGGCCTGCAACATCAACATCGCGGAGCTGTGGTTTGTGGAGCTCCCAGCCGCTGAGTCCTGGGATCCCTTTGCCGAGGCCCGTCAGTGTGAATCTAAGCCCAGCTCGGCCTGTGGACTTCGGGAGCCACGGTCTCTGGTAGGAAGTGGCCGATTCGGAAGTCCAAGCCGCTGAGAATGTTCTTCCGTTCCGAAGTCGGAGTTCCATCATCCCGGCGAGTGGGCCTGAATATCGGGCCGCCCGTAACGGTGACTGCGGAGGGCTCGGAAGGCCCCTACCGTGGGTGAACAAAGAGGAAGATGATTGAACTTTGGTGCCTTCCCTCACAGTGGGAAACCTTGAGTCCGCTGTGTGGGAATGTTTATGTTAAAGTCTATCGTGTGTTGTGTTCTTTTTGATTCGTATGGCTGTATGGTGACCAAAATTTCACGGTACCAATTGGTGCATGTGATAATAAATGTCTCTTGAACTTTTGAAACTTGGAGATGTCACATTTAATTCCCTCGTCTAAATCGTTAATATATATTGTAAATAACTGGGGTCCCAGCACCGAGCCTTGCGGCACCCCACTAGTCACTGCCCACCACACAAGTCACAAGAAGGTCCGGGTCCACACGGAGCCGCAGTCATTCGTCATCAGGGAGGACACCGGCTATCTTGGATTTGTCCCAGCAGCTCCCTCTGGCCTCACGAGGAGGTGCTGGCGGTCTCAGTCTTCTTCCTAGCCTGTGAAAAGATGCACAGTTAATAGGGGGTTTTCCACTTTCCCTCCCTTTCTTCCTGCCCTGCTTCCTCCTTCTCTCTCCGCTCTGGCTGGAACTGGCTTATAAATAGGAAGCTGACGAGGTCCAGATGAGTTGATCCAATTCTGGGTATTTGAACACAGCCATGGATGATGTGACTGTGGCCACAGCTCAGTCTACGGCGCCGGTGTTTACCGGCAGCCAGGCGCTGTTTGTGGTGCTGAAATGCACGCTCCATGTTACAGCAAAATGATTAAAGTGTAATATTAGAGAATTGTTAGGTTTCTTCTTCGATTGAATGATACAGACCTTGTAGAGCAAATCCATGGTTCAAGGTGACAACAGTGTTAGGAAAATCACTTCATAACATTTAATGAATGAGTTTGTTCCTTGGTCAAGATCGGATCAGGCATAATTCCCAACAACGAGGTTTAAGAATCTATTACCATTTCTGTACTCGACAGAAGACTGGGTCAACAAGTGCTGGAATCTGATGTCATGATGGTGCTGATGGGAACCATTAAGGGAGAGATAAAGGGCAGATGGAGCCGGATGGGGGAGGGGATCCAGTGGTGAAGTGTGTGGGTGGAGAGGAGATGGAGCCGGGAGACAGAGGGAGAGGAGAATGGGGGCTGGAGAGGGGAGATGAGAGAGGAAACAAAAATGTGAGTATTAGAGGTGGTTCAGAAAGAGGGGGAGAATGCAACACAGAAGGTGTATGTTTCCTCAAATTAGAATATATCATGTACATACCATTGGTTGTAAACTTTCCATGGTGGAATATAAAGTGGTATTCTTCTAAACAACTGGCTATACTAGAGTAGCCAGCAACACAAAGGCACGAGTATTGAATTTCCTTATTTCAAGTTGTCTCAGACCGATGATCCAGTTCCCTGCATTCTCCCCATCCTCGGCTCTTCCTGTCCCTCCCACATTCTCCCTTAGCCAGATGACACAGCTAACTCCATGTTGGTTCCCTCAGTCCCTCCCGACACTCAAGTCCTTTCTCTGAATTTTATTTCTGATTAAATTCTTCCCCGAGTGGATCCCCACAGCCTCCAGAGCTCCCAACTCTTCACTGTAGCTCAGCTCTCTGTTTCCATCACTTTGCCATTTCTTCTTCAACACAGTGTCTCTGCTTTTCATCAGCCACTGACCCACTTCAGTTCCCTGTGGTGATTTAAACATGGCTCCTGCATCCATGATTTGCCTCACTCATGGATTATCCCCTTCAAGGATATCATGATCTCACCCTTCCTTGAGAGATAATTTACACATCACCAGCTGTTCTTTCAAGGGTCCCTAACCTCTGTCTGTCGGTATCTCTGTTTGTCCTTTTGTAATTGCCAAGATCTGTGACACCTCTGCCACCCGACATTCAAAATAAAGGAAAAGTGATCACATTTGTTTTTATTGTGGTGACAATCCTTTAGTTGATTTAGAAAGTTTACAATAACTGTACAGTAATGTCTGGCACTATGATATCCTCCCTCACTACACTTCACATCAAAAGTTAAACCCCAGTCTCACAACCATCTCAGTGGAAAGTCCACTGACAACATGATGGGCACTGGCAGGAGTAGCCCCAGTGAGAATGGTGGAAATTCAGCAAACAATCTCTACAGAGAATGTTCTCACAATGTGCTAATATTCAGATTAATAACTTCTGATTTGTGGATAAATAATGGTCAGGACAATGGCAACAATTCCCCTATTGATATCTGTAGATCCACAAAATGCAGGTGAGTTTAGTTTAGAGATACAGCACAGAAAGAGGCCACTCGACACACCGAGACCGCACCAACCAGCGATCCCACACACTAACATACACACTCTAGAGGCAATTTACATTTATACTAAGCCAATTATCCTACAAATCTGTACATTTTTGGAGTGTGGAAGGATCTCAGAGGAAACCCATGCGGTCTAGTGGAGAATGTACAAATTAGGTACAGACAGCACACGTAGTCATGATCTAACATCGGGTTCAGTATTGATGTGGATAGAGAACTGGTTGGCAGACAGGAAGCAAAGAGTAGGAGTAAACGGGTCCTTTTCAGAATGGCAGGCAGTGACTCGTGGGGTACTGCAAGGCTCAGTGCTGGGACCCCAGCTATTTACGATATATATTAATGATTTGGATGAGGGAATTGAATGCAACATCTCCAAGTTTGCGGATGACACGGAGCTGGGGGGCAGTGTTAGCTGTGAGGAGGATGCTAGGAGGCTGCAAGGTGACTTGGATAGGCTGGGTGAGTGGGCAAATGCATGGCAGATGCAGTATAATGTGGATAAATGTGAGGTTATCCCCTTTGGTGGCAAAAACAGGAAAGTAGACTACTATCTGAATGGTGGCCGATTAGGAAAAGGGGAGATGCAACGAGACCTGGGTGTCATGGTACACCAGTCATTAAAGGTAGGCTGACTGGTGTACCATGACCAGTGCAACCGCAAGAAATGCAACACCTGTCCCTTCACCTCCCCCCTCGACTCCATTCAAGGTCTCAAGCAGTCGTTCCAGGTGCGACAAAGGTTCACCTGTATCTCCTCCAACCTCATCTACTGCATCCGCTGCTCTAGATGTCAGCTGATTTACATCGGTGAGACCAAGCGTAGGTTGGGCGATCGTTTCGCCGAACACCTCCGCTCAGTCCGCAATAACCTACCTGACCTCCCGGTGGCTCAGCACTTCAACTCCCCCTCCCATTCCCAATCCGACCTCGCTGTCCTGGGTCTCCTCCATTGCCAGAGTGAGCAACAGCGGAAATTGGAGGAACAGCACCTCATATTCCGTCTGGGGACCTTGCGTCCTTATGGCATTAACATTGAATTCTCCCAATTTGGCTAGCCCTTGCTGTCTCCTCCCCTTCCTTAACCCTCTAGCTGTCTCCTCCCACCCTCCCATCCGCCCCCCCCCCGGCCCCCCCCCCCCCCCCCCCTTTTCCTTCTTTCCCCCCCCCCCCCCACCCCCCATCAGTCTGAAGAAGGGTTTCGGCCCGAAACGTCGCCTATTTCCTTCGCTCCATAGATGCTGCTGCACCCGCTGAGTTTCCCCAGCAATTTTGTGTACCTTCGATATTCCAGCATCTGCAGTTCCCTTTTGAACATTAAAGGTAGGCATGCAGGTGCAGCAGGCAGTGAAGAAAGCGAATGGTATGTTAGCATCCATAGCAAAAGGATTTGAGTATAGGAGCAGGGAGGTTCTACTGCAGTTGTACAGGGTCTTGGTGAGACCACACCTGGATGATTGCGTACAGTTTTGGTCTCCTAATCTGAGGAAAGACATTCTTGCCATAGAGGGAGTACAGAGAAGGTTTACCAGACTGATTCCTGGGATGTCAGGACTTTCACATAGAGAGTGGTGAATCTCTGGAATTATCTGCCACAGAAGGTAGTTGAGGCCAGTTCATTGGCTATATTTAAGAGGGAGTTAGATGTGGCCCTTGTGGCTAAAGGGATCAGGGGGCATGGTGAGAAGGCAGGTACAGGATACTGAGTTGGATGATCAGCCATGATCATATTGAATGGCGGTGCAGGCTCGAAGGGCCGAATGGCCTACTCCTGCACCTATTTTCTATGTCTATGTTTCTGTGTTTCTAACCTGGGTGGTTGGCACTGTAAGGCAACAACTCTACCGCTGCACCACCGTGCCACCCAGAGATTGCAGGCAACATGCTAGTGATTATCTATATTACTAAAAGTCTGTTCTTGACCGGATTTGGCGATCTGTGCTGCGATATCCGAGAGAACGCCGCCACCTACGGCTGTCATTTTTGGCCACCTCGCTCAGAGCCCCCCTCTGCCGCATGTGTGCCGAGGATTTTCCAGTCGATGTAAAATGACAGAGATATTAATGATTTTACAAAATTCCCCATTCTCTCTGCTGCCCCCGCTGGCGGCAGGGGGGATGGACTATAAAACCAGGAACTGGTGTGCCTCAATTAGTCTGCAAGCTGGAGGAAGGCAGAGGGTCATGTTTCTCTGAGCTGTGAGTAACACTGAACACATGTCCACACAACTGTGAGTAAGTACCCTTAATGTGGATTGAAAATGAAAATATGGTTAAAGTAAAAAAGCACTGGCTGCAAATGGTTGTTTGGGGGGTTTGGGTTGAAATAAAAAGGCACTCTCTCTCCTCCCTTCTCCTCTCCCCCCCCCCCTCTCCTCTCCCCCCCCCCCCCCCCCCTCCTCTCCCCCCCTCTCCTCTCCCCCCCTCCTCTCCCCCTCCTCTCCCCCTCTCTCCTCTCCCCCTCTCCTCTCCCCCTCTCCTCTCCCCCTCTCTCCTCCTCCCCCCCCTCTCCTCTCCTCTCCCCCCCTCTCCTCTCCCCCCCTCTCCTCCCCCCTCCTCTCCTTTCCACTCCCCCTTCTCTCTCTCCCCTCTTTTTCTCCCCCTCCTCCCCTCCCCCACAGTCCCTCCCCTAAACCCCACTTCCCCTCCACACACCCCTACCCCCTTCCCTCCACCCCTCCCTGCTCCCCACCTCTCCCCCTCCCACACCTCTCCCCCTCCCCTCACCTCTCCCCCTTCCCTCTCCCGCCTTCCCCTCACCTCTCTCCCCCTCACTCTCACCCCCTCACCTCTCTCTCCCCTCTTTTTCTCCCCCTCCTCCCCTCCATCCCCTCCCCCACCGTCCCTCCCCTAAACCCCCCCTCCACTCCACACACCCCTACCCCCTTCCCTCCACCCCTCCCTGCTCCCCACATCTCCCCCTCCCCTCACCTCTCTCCCCCTCACTCTCACCCACTCTCCTCTCACTTCCCCTATGCCAAAACGCTCCTCCATCTGGCAGAAAATGTCCTCACACTCAACAACTTCACTTTCAATTCCCCTATTGCAAGAGTGAGGCCACGCGCAAACGGGAGCAACAGCAACTCTTATTCTGCTGGAATAGCTTGCAACCCAATGATGCAAACATTGAATTATCCAGTATTTGGTCACTAACATGCGATCATCATCCTCCCCCCAGATGTCCTCTATCATTATTATATCACACACCTTTTTCATAACTTTATCTCCGGCCTTTGTCAGACCATTTGCTAATCAACAATCCCTCCCCCCCCCCCCTCCCCCCCCTCCCCCTCACCTATGTGTACCTATCACTTGCAGTCCCACCCTAACTCTCTTCCAGCTTTCTCCCCCTTTTACAATCAGTCTGAAGAAAGGTGTCGACCCAAAACGCGGGCTAGGCAGCATCCTGACATACTGCCGGACCCACCATTACTCAGCACTTTGTCTCTTTTTTGTAAATCAGTATCTGCAGTTCTTCATGTCTACAATATATTGGATGGTGACCCTTCCACGTCAGACCCCGGCAGAGTTTGTAATCCTCGTGTCCGTGTTAATGTCCACACAGCAGAGACAGTTCTACAGGGAGCTTGGGGGAGAGATGAAGAGCACAGGGTGACCAGGTTACAGAACAAGGTGGTGGGAACACATTAACCTGGAATCACAGGAGGAATTACATCTTCTTGGGGTGGATTTTACACAATAATGAGCTGGTCTGGCACCCCAGTGGCTCCCCCGTGGGAATGGTGAACGTCTCCTGACCCTCTCACTCACCCTCATACAGAACCAGCATGTTGCAAACATCAGGCCTACCCCACTCTCTGTTACATTCCTCTGTCCACCAGCTGCCTCCTTCCTCTCTTTGCATCCAATTCCAACCTTCAATTCATTCCCATTATTCCCACCATCCCTCTCCCATTCACACCCATTGATTCCCAGCCCTTCCCTCTTCCTGGGTCCTGCTCCTAGCTGAATGCTGATCAGAAGCTGGAGTCTGGAGCAGCTGGAATCACTTCAACCTGAAGAAGAGTTCTGACCCAAAACATTAATTTTCTCCAGTAATGCCCCACTGAGTTACTCTTACTAAACATATTAAATTCATTTTTTTAGTATTGTGTATCTGTCAAACAGAGATGAACAGGCAGCTGCTCCACAGGGGGACTTTCTGGAAGCTTCTCCCTGAACACTGAAGCATTTTGTACAAGAGAGCTTTTTGCCATGAACTACAATTCTTCACGTGGGTGCACACATGATGTTATAATAAGCACCAATGATACAAGTGTATATTCAATATCTAATATGAGGTATTGACACTTACCCAAAATAACATTAAAATTGGCGTTACTTGTATGAACGATTTTACCTTTTTCCCGCACTTCACACACATACAGCTTCCCATCCTCCACTGTAACATGTCGAACCATCAGATAGACCGTGTTATTCAGACGTATCTGATCAGTGTTGCTCGTGTGCTGCTGGGATGAGCCCATTGGTCTCCACTGAAGACTGACTGTATCTGAGAGTCTGGAGAAGGTGCAGCTGAGTGTGACGTCACTGCCCAGCAGAGGGCGCTGTGGACTTGCCTCAATTGTGAAAAACAGATCAATGAGATTCAGAGTGAGTTGAGGTGTGGACAGTCGAATGACTGGGCTCAATCTCACCTCAGCTGAAAACCTAGACATACAGATAGAAGAACAACTTTCCCAGTGGTTTCTGACTCTTGAACCAATCATCACCTTCCTGGTGGCGCGGTCACGTGTTCTTGCTGTTATTGCAGTTTTATTTTGCATTCATTCAGACAACTCTGTAAACTCTGCACCGTTCTGCTGTGTTGCATTTATTGTATTTATGGTTTTATCCGCCATTAAGTTTTACTCAATGAGCTTCTTGTGAACAAATAATGCATTTGCATCTTGGTGTTTATGTTAATCAACTCATCTGGACCTGTATCGGTCAACACAGTTACGTTGTTGCTGTTCGACACATTTTTTTTTTTTTAAATCAAAATTATTTATTTCAATATTAATATAATATTTACAAGACAATAAAACACAACACAACCCATCACCATAACACAAGACAAACAATAAACTATTATACAACTATCTTACAGTCCTTGTCAAGGATGCATTCACCCCCCGCAGTGCCTAGCGGTCCTGGAAATCCCCCAGAGTGCCCATGGAGACTGCATGGTCCCTCTCCAAAACCACTCGGGTATGTACGTAACCCCTGAAAAGGGGCAGGCAGCTGGCTCAGGCAGAGCCCTCTTCTGCCTGGCATCGTGGCTTGGCTCGGCAACTTGAGCGCCAGGAGCGGAAAAGACTACAAAAAGTAGTAAACACTGCCTAGTCCATCATTGGCTCTGATCTCCCTTCCATCGAGCGGATCTATCGCAGTCGCTGCCTCAAAAAGGCTGGCAGCTTCATCAAGGACCCACACCATCCTGGCCACATACTCATCTCCCCGCTACTTTCAGGTAGAAGGCACAGGAGCCTGAAGACTGCAACATCCAGGTTCAGGAATAGCTATTTCCCCATAGCCATCAGGCTATTAAACTCAGCTAGAACAAATCTCTGAATGTTAATAGACTATTATCTGTTTATTTGCACTTTATCTGCTTATTTGTTGATGCGTGTACATATTTATATAATGGTATATGGACTCACTGAGATGTTCTGTACTCATGCCTATTATATTGTGCTGAAGCAAAGCAAGAATTTCATTGTCCTATCTGGGACACATGACAATAAACTCTCTTGACTTGACTCTTGACTTGCGGATGGCCCGCTTGGCCTGGTCCTGGAGAGAAGGTAAAAACGGGCTATGCGGTGCTGGGAAACGATTGGGTTGCAGGTTGTGGAAGGCAGACAGTCAGAAGTGATGAAATCAATAATGGTGTTAGCGGAACTGGTCCTCACCCTCAACAACTTTTCCTTTGACTCATCCCACTTCCTCCATGCTCCAGGCGTAGTTATGGGCATCCATATTGACAGCTATGCCTGTATCTTTGTTCGATACGTTGAACAATCCCTGTTCCAGGCATACACTGGCCATATACCCAAACTCTGTCTCCATTACATTGATGACTGTGTCGGTGCTACCTCCTGCACCCATGCAGAACTCATGGACCATCATCGCCAATTTTCAGCCGGCATTCAAATTTTCTCCGAAGCCTCCCTCCCCTTTCTTGATATCACAGTCTTCATCAGAAGAAATACTTATAACTGACGTCAATTACAAACCCACTGGCTCCCACAACTATCTCAACTACACTTCTTTCCACTTCCTGCAAAGACTCTATCTCCTACTCACAATTCCTCCATCTAGTCTGCACCTGCCCCATAGATGAGTTATTTCATGCTACATAATCCAAGATGTCCTCATTCTATAGGCAACGGAGGTTCCCCTCTCCCATCATTCATGAGGCCTTCACTCATGCCTTCTTGGTACCCGGCACCTCCGCCCTTGCTCCCCGTCACCCTAGTGATAACAGAGACAGAGTCCCCCTGGTCCTTACCTTACACCCCATCAGCCATCGAATACAACACATAATCCTCCTACAGTTCCACCACCTACAACTGGATCCCACCACTAGCCACATTTCCCCATCTCCACACCTTTCCGCCTTCCGCAGAGAACGTTCCCTCCACTACTCCCTGGTTAACTCATCCCTTCCCACCCAAACCACCCCCTCCCCAGATAACTTACCCTGCAACCGCAGAAGACGCAACACCAGTCGTTATACCTCCTTCCTTGACTCTGTCCAGGGACCTCTACAGTCATTCAGGTGAGGTACAGGTTTACTTGTACCTCCTCCAACCTCATCTACTGTATCCGTTGTTCAAGATGTGGACTCTTTTACATCGGCGAGACCAAAGGCAGACTGGGCGATCGTTTCACGGAACACCTTCGTTCAGCCCACGTGAACCAACCTGATCTCCCGGTTGCTGGACACTTCAATTGTCCTACCCTTTCCTACACAGGCCTTTCTCCTCGTTCTCGTTCTCCTCTATTGTCAGAGTGAGGGTAAATACAAATTGGAGGAACAGCATCTCATATTTCACTTGGGCAGCATACAGCCCACTGGCATGAATATTGATTTCTCTCACTTCAGGTAGCCCCGCATTCCCTCGCTCTCCATCCCTCCCCCACCCAAATCACACTAGCTTTTCATTTTCACCCTACAAACAGCTTACAATGGCCTGTTTCCTTTATCATCATCTCTTTTTTGTATATTTATCATTCATTGTTCTTTTTCTCTCCACATCACTGTCTATATCTCTCATTTCCCTTATTCCTAACCAGTCTGAAGAAGGATGTCAACCCGAAACGTCACCCATTCCTTCTCTCCAGAGATGCTGCCGGTCCAGTTGAGTTACTCCAACTTTTTGTGTCAATTGCCAGTGCCGTGGCTTGTTGGTCACTGTTTAAATGACAACTTTTTTTTTGCACCGGGAAGATTGTAATCTTAGTTGTATTGTATTGCATTTATTTTTGTAAGGTTTATTATAATAATGATAATACTATACAATATATTATTTCTATTGAAGTCATTATATGGCAACTAATGATATTATAATTATTTCTACTGTTGTCATTATAAGGCTACGAATCATATTATAATTATTGTATAAGATATTTCTGAGTTAGTCTTCTCCCATTGATTTTGGTTCCTACTGTTGTATTGGGGATTTATTATGTGTGACGTATAAAAGTCCCCTGGTGGACATGTTGAGTTACCTACTACTGCGATTGTCTATGATCAAAGAAAAGTGAAGACACTAACTGTAGCCCCATTATTACACATAGCCCCGATTGACTGGAGTATTCACATCAACACACAGGTTTACACAAAATTTACATTATTTACAGAGAAACTCATTATTGATCCGTGTCTGACCCACTCACCTTTGATCCCAAATATTTCATATTGTTTCAGGATTTGCTTCCTCGGCTGTGTTTTAGTCAAAGTGAAGAATCCCGCCCATTTAAATGCTTGTTTTTTAATGTCAGTTTACAAGTACTAGCATCCACATCCAGCTCCTGGTTCTTGTCTCTGTCTCTCCAGCCATCGCCCCACTGGATGGCCCAATGCTTGTCCACTCTGCTGCCAGTTAACACTGTCTGGATTCCCTGCCCTGAGTGTGGTTCCCATTCCCAAACAATGACGTTTCTCCAGGATTTTCCGGTCCTTTTAACTTAATGCTGCCTCCATTATCCAAAAGATAAATCCGATTTCTCTTTTCTGTTGGAAAGAGGAGCAATGAAGGAATTTAGAACACATTTCCTCCACCCCATGTCAGCAATTTAAAATTTTGAATTCCATTTATTTCCAGAAAGTTTTGACCTTCCTCAGAAAAGACATAAAGTGCTGGAGTAATCAGCGGGTCAGGCAGCATCTCTGGGGAACATGGATAGGTTACAATTTGTGTCAGAACCCTTCATCAGACAACTGTGAATCCGAAGAAGGTTCCTTACCTGAAATGTCACTTATCCATATTCACCAGAGGTGCTGTCCGACCTGCTGAGTTACTACAGCACTTTGTTTTTTTCATTCCCTGTGAAGCATTGTTTGAGAAATAGATTGTCGGAGGTTGGATAAGCAAGTTCGGTATTCCGTCTGCCCATGCCCAGGTCATAGGTCACTAGCTATAAAGTCTCGGCAACAGTGGTGCTGCATTGTGGGCAGACTTGTGTTTCGTCCGTGGTTGGGGTCGGAGTGCTCTTGTTGCTGCTGGGCCGTCCCCTCCACGGTGTCCCATCCATGTCCGGAGATGTCCGAGGTGGCCTTGAGCTGGCGGTGCGGCATGCTTTACTTTAATATTGTCCGTGTAAACCCGCACCATTTTGTCAATCTTGTTTTCCTCTCCACGGCCCTGGACTTTCAGCCGTGTGGGTGGGTGGTCGGGGGAGGGAACCGTGGACGGTCCAGTAGCGGTTAAGCAGCGCTTGCGGTTCAGCAGCGTTGGTGATTGCGGGGACAC
Source organism: Amblyraja radiata (assembly GCF_010909765.2). Classification (NCBI taxonomy): domain Eukaryota; kingdom Metazoa; phylum Chordata; class Chondrichthyes; order Rajiformes; family Rajidae; genus Amblyraja; species Amblyraja radiata. The sequence continues at coordinate 47,222,322 of NC_045966.1, forward strand.
GGGTTCAATCCTGGCTGCAAACGAGACGCGGTTATCCGGATGAGAGCTGGTCCAGTCTTCTCCCCCCCCCCCCCCACCCACCACCCACCCACACGGCTGAAAGTCCAGGGCCGTGGAGAGGAAAACAAGATTGACAAAATGGTGCGGGTTTACACGGACAATATTAAAGTGAAGCATGGTGATTGTGACCGGTGAAGAGAAAGCACTTACTCTGAGTTGAAACAGGTCGAAGCAGGAAAACAAAGTAACCGAACATCAAATCAATTGGCAAACTACTGCAGAGAAACCTCGGCCTCATTTTGTGCATTTTCTGTTTGGAAATAATGTGCAGTTTTAGACTTTGATCAGTAAATTGATAGTTGCCAAATGTTTTATTGAGTACAGCCAATAAAACAGAAACTTCGACCTCATTTTGTGGATTCCCTGTGAGAAATAACGTTCAGTTTTAGACTGAGCCTATCTGAGACACATATCTTCAGCACATTTGGACTACAAGTTGATCGGACACTGAAGGTGGCAGCACAAGTAGATAGGGTAGAAAAGAATGTGTATGGTATGCTTGCCTTCAATGCTAAGGCCATTGAACATCAGAGTCAGGAAGTCATGATGTAGCTCTATATGACTGGTAAAGAAAAAAAGTTGAACATTTCTCATTTTTAATGTTTCCATTAAATGTGGACATTTTCATGCCATCCTGAATTATCCTTCAACTGACCCAATTGTGAGCCACTCCAGAGTCACTCATATTATTGTGCCCCGTGGTCATGTACAGCACAGACTGTATAAGGATCGCAGGTTGTCTCTCCTTGAGGTCACTGGTGATACGGAGACAGCATTCTGTTTCTGAAGACAAATCTTCAAATACATTATTTTTGTTCTGGTGCTGCCCACTGTGTGTCAAAGGCTGGAATATGAGGACAGGAACATTGCCCCATGTCCCATACACTGTTATTATGCTGAGGAATAAAACAACTATGTGACAAAGAGAGGTCCATCTAGGAATGTGGCTGCCTGACCCACTGCAGACATGGAGGACTGAGTCTGGTGGGTCACCCCTCATACAATGGAAGGAATATCACCCGGGGGGGGGGGGGGGGGGGGCAAATGACAGTCAAGGGTGTAGTGTGTAAAGATAGGTGGAAACACTACTGAGTGTGACACTATTGAATGTATAAACACAAAGTGTGTTTGTGTTGGTTTTGTATAGAAATATGGAACTGCAGATGCTGTTTTACCAAGGAAAGACATAAAATACTGAAGTAACTCAGTGTGTCAGGCAGCACTCCTGGAGAACAAGGATAGTTTCGAGTTGGGACCCTTCAGACTAGTTTTGTATATATGTTTAATTCTGAAATAAAGTTTATTTTTGAATATTAAAAATGTGAGGTTTGAAGGGTGCAAGGATTCTGCCTTTCCCCATATCACATTCAGGACCTGATGCAACATTCAGAGAAATGCTCAAGGCTGCATGAAGAGCGGTCTTGCAATTTAACCACAATGATTCGTCTATTCTGAGCTCTGTGCTGTTTCACTTCCTGTTGTTTATCTCAACTAAATTTCACAATGTGTAAATAAACTTCAGAAGTGTGAAGAACAAAGAAAAACATCAAACCATCCCCAAACCTATTGAAACATGCAAAAGAGAATTGGGGGAGCATTATTTGTCACTTTGAGCCTGTTCCATCATTCAAAACAATCTCATATTCCAATTCTCTCCCGTTAAATTTTGATGCATTTTATGTCAAATAAATCTATCCCCTAGATTCAGTGACCTGTCATCCAACAATTCTGGGTATGGATTGTGCTTGAATATTGTGGATATATTTTCTAGCACCGATGCAGTCATCAATGTAATGGGGATAGAGTTTGGGGATAGGACCAGTGTACGCCTGGAACACAATGTATCTCTCGTGTCTGTATCTCCAGGCTGTGACGATCTTGGTGCAACTCTGTGACGTTAGGCTTGGATAACACCAAATGACATAGGGAAAAACTTATAATTGTGAAAATGTTTGCTGAAGGTTCTAGTTTGAGTGAAATTGAGAACTCAGGAGAAAATTGCTCTTAATATTGGACTTCCTTTGTAAAATTGTAATAGCTTGATTATCACATGCAGCTCATTTGTGACCTCCTAAGTCCAACCTCCACCATGATCTGATGCAATTGAATATAGGTTTGAACTATCGGACCTGCTACAGCACGAACAGGCAAGAATATTGACCATTCGCTTTATTACAAAACAAGCGATTCTGTTTGTGCCATTATCATAGACATTTCAAACATCACGCAGTCATTTGCTTGAACATGTGTTACAAGAAACAATTCTAACTTCAGTTGTGAATAGCATTAATGGCACTTGCCTTTGCCCAGGCTGGTTAGCACTCAGCAAAAGCTTTTCTTTTTACGTCAGAAACGTGACACTGAACTAAACTGAATTGAACAGGAAGGGACAAAATATAGGGTTCAATCCTGACCTCGGGTGCTCTCTGGGTGGAGATAGCACGCTCCCTGTGGCCACGTGGATTTCCTTCAGGTGCTCTGGTTTCCTATCACATCCCACGGATGAGCGGGGTTGTAGGTTACTTGACCTCCATAAATTGCATGGTGTGTGTAGGGAGTGGATGGGAAAGTGAGATAACAGAACTAGCGTGAACGGGTGATCAGTGGTCGGTGTGGACGGAGGGTTGAAGGGCCTGTTTCCATGCTGTATCTCAAAACCAAACTAAATCAGATCATCACTACAGATGCAAGAAGATTGACATATAATCATCATTACAAAACAATAGATTCTCTCATTTCCCATTGCCGTTGACATTTTTTATCCTCCAATAAACTTTTTTTTTTAAATGAGGTTCCATGTCTCAACGCATCCAATGCATGTTTGAGCTCAGTAAATTCCTATTTTACTTTGCCGAAATTAGATTATACAAGATGGTTTTTTCACTGACGCAAACGCTTTCAACAGAAGTGATATCTGAATACTGAGCAGGAGAGGAAGAGGAAGGTCCTGTACTTTCATAAGACACAGCGTTAGTTATTGTGCAAAGTGAGACTGTGGAACTCAGTGTGTCGCCGTGCTTGGAGCTTTGCTGCCCAGTCTCTGGACTCGTTCACCAGTCTCTTCCCACAAGGTAGGCGACCTTACTACAGGTTCACTACAAATGAGTGGTTTAAATGGGATCTAGAAACGGAACTCCGTGTTAAATAATTTCTAACGTGTGATATTCCACTACTACAACCATTTATTAGATTGTTGCAGTCTGTTCTGCTTTAGATTTTACAAGGACATAGAAACTTAATTAACAATGAAGAAAGTCACAAAATGCTGGAGAAACTCAGCGGGACAGGCAGCATCTCTGGAGAGAAAGAATGGGTGACGTTTCGGACCCAGACCTCTTCGACCCGAAACATCACCCAATCCTTCTTTCCAGAGATGCTGCCTGTCCCGCCGAATTACTCCTGCCGAGTTACTTTTGTGTTTATATTTGGTATAAAGCAGCGTCTGCAGTTCCTTCCAACACATAACTTTATCAATGTATTTTTGTCTCCATTGTTTCCCATAGAAACTTAATGAAGCAAAATTACCAGCACCTGCCTATTTACACAGTTGGGCTTGTTATTTGTTACCGGGTCAATATAATGTATCCATGCCAATGTGGATTTTATTTTTCTCATTTATCCGGAAATCCTCTGGCTCTGGGACTGTTTGAGGATGTTCGACGTACTCGCTGTTCTGTTGCCCGTTCAATTAATTGACTGACTAGTGAGGTACAAACGAGTTAAAACCACTCTACCCGGGGCCGGCCTTCGGAGGTGCGGGGCCCAATTGGGAAATGTTTTCGATGATATATAAATAAATAAATAAATATAAATGAGTCATGTGGCGTGAGTAACATGACAATTCGGGGGAGAGTTCTTTTCACAGCGTGTGGGGAGTCTAGCCAGGGTCAAGTTGCAAGAAGGTAAGGAGCGTTGAGATGGAGAGGGTCGGGTTGATGCCAGTAACACTCACTCACCGCTGCCGCAGAGCTGCGGGCGCTACCGCATTGTGGCCGGGGAGGGAAGCAGCTCGTGTGGCTACGAGTGGCCTCCATCTCCGGACAGCGGAACCGACTGCCATCTCAGCGCCTTCTGCCAGCCCACTCACCTCTGGCAGTGCTCTCCGTCTGAACAGTGAGGGGACCAGCTCAAGAGCAAAGATCATAGAGCGGAGCGGGTCAGCGGGTGATGGATAACATCACAGCGGGCGGTGAAGCTTACTCCTGTGTCAGCGGGAACAAGGGATCAATTGAGGCACTGACATATGAAGTAAGCTCCACTGCCCGCTGTCCTATTATCCATCGCACGCTGACCTGCTCTTGAGCTGGATGATCCCCGGCCTACCCCCTCCTTCTCAACCCTCCTGCCCACTTTACAGCTGCTTCCCATCAGCTGCTAGCAATGAGGGATAGACTTGGCTATACCTCAGTACAATAACCTCGTTCTTGATGTTGCTGTATTGAGGGATAACGGTCTATATTTCTTGGCTAACAACCTATCCTTCGGCCTCCAAGATGCAGGTACATTTTCTAGCAATGTTACAAAATTTTGAGATTTAAAAAATGAAGTCTGCAATTTATCCCATCAGATAAAGCATAAAAAGAAGTTTAATTTGACACCTAATTCACGTTCATATCACATTCATTCAATGTGATCATGGCTGATCATCCACAATCAGTATCCCGTTCCTGCCTGCTCCCCATATCCCCTGACTCCGCTATTCCAGAGAACCTGCCTCCACCACCTTCTGAGGCAGAGCATTTCACAGACTCATCACTCTTTGAGAAAAAGTGTTTCCTCATCTCCGTTCTAAATGGCTTACTCCTTATTCTTAAACTGTGGCCCCTGGTTCTGGACTCCCCCAACATCGGGAACATGTTTGCTGCCTCGAGCGTGTCCAAGCCCTTAACAATCTTATATGTTTCAATGAGATTCCCTCTCATCCTTCTAAACTCCAGTGTACAAGCCCAGCTGCTCCATCTCTCAGCATACGACAGTCCCGCCATCCCAGGAATTAACCTTGTATACCTACGCTGCACTCCCTCAATAGCAAGAATGTCCTTCCTCAAATTAGGGGACCAAAACTGCACACAAAACTTCATGTGCGGTCTCACTAGAACTCTGTACAACTGCAGAAGGACCTCTTTGCTCCTATATTCAATTCCTCTTGTTATAAAGGCCAACATGCCATTTCTTAGCGCTAACGGCAGGTACTTGGGAAACGCAGTAACTCGTGAAGATCTTTCAACATGTTGAAAAACTGTGCACCGTGGTCATGTACAGCAGAGACTGTATAAGGATGGCAGGTTGTCTCTCCTTGAGGACACTGGTGATACAGAGACATCATTCTATTTACTTTTTTCTGAAGACAAATCTTCAAATGCATTATTTTTGTCCTGGTGCTGCCCACTGTGGGTCAAAGGCTGAATTATGAGGACAGGAACATTGCCGCATGTCCCACACACTGTTACTGTGCTGAGGAATAAAACAACGATATGGCAAAGAGAGGTCCATCTCGGAATGGAGCAGCCTGACCAACTCCAGACATTGAGGACTGAGTCTGGTGGGTCTTCCCTCATACAATGGAAGGGATATCACCCCAGGGGGGAGGGGGGCAAATGACAGTCAAGGGTGTATTGTGTAAAGATTGGTGCAAACAACACTGAGTGTGACACTATTGAATGTATAGACACAAAGAGTGTTTGTGTTAATTTTGTATAGAAGTATGGAACTGCAGATGCTGTTTTACCAAGGAAAGACATAAAATACTGGAGTAACTCAGTGTGTCAGGCAGCATTCCTGGAGGACAAGGATAGTTTTGATTTGGGACCCTTCAGACTAGTTTCGTATCTATGTTTAATTCTGAAATAAAGTTTATTTTTGAATATTAAAAAATGTGAGGTTTGAAGTGTGCACGGATTCTGCCTTTCCCCATATCACATTCAGGACCTGATGCAAAATTCAGAGCAATGGTCAAGGCTGCATGAAGAGCTGTCTTGCAATTTAACCACAATGATTCATCTATTCTGACCTCTGGGCTGTTTCGCTTCCTGTTTTTTATCTCGACTATATTTCACAATAAACATCAGAAGTGTGAAGGACAAAGAAAATATCAAACCATCCCCAAACCTATTGAAATAAGCAAGAGAGTTGGGGGTGGATTATTTGTCACTTTGAGCCTGTTCAATCATTCAAAATCTCATATGGAATCTCATATTCCAATTCTCTCCAGATATATTTTGATGCATTTTATGTCAAATAAATCCATCCCCTAGATTCACTGACCTGCCATCCAACATTTTCTGTGGGGTGAATTTCAATGGCTCACCATATTCACAATGAATAAATTTCTCAGCACCTAAATGACTCACCCCTTATCTTGAGTCCAAAACCCCTTGTTCCAGATCCTACAGTCACTGGAAATATCCTTACCAAATAGTCTGTCTAGCTCTGCTTTAAATTTTGTTTAATTTGGAGAGGTCATGTTTAAGTCTTCCAAACTCCAGTGACTACTAGCTCAGTTAGCTCCTCCTCTCCTTACACATTAGTCCTGCCATGCCAGGAATCAGTCTGGTCAGCCTTGGCTGCATTATCTCTATGGCTAAAAAACCCTTTCTCTGGTAAGGAGAGCACAAAGACATGTTTGGAGAGACATGGGCCAGGCGCAGTCAATTGTGATGGGGTCAGTTGAACATGTTGGTCAGCATGTGTGCATTGGGTTAATGTGTCTATTGAGGGGGAGATGAGATGAATTATGAAGAGAAAGATTCAGGAGCTGGGGAAAAATATCAAAGCAGAGGGTAAAGTAGCAATAAAAATGAATTTTTTTTCTCTGCAGAATTCACACAATATGGGGGAACTGAGCTGTTAATAAGGAAGGAGCCTGATTAGATTATTGTCACGATGAGGATGACACTAACTCCTGAGCTGATGATGAGCTGCACTTTGTGATTCCCTCCAACATTTTTGCTTATAAGTCAATATTTTTGGGTGTGGGCCTCAGTGCTCAGGCTTCCATTTTTAACCCATGAGGATGGGTACATCCTTATTTCACCACTGAGGTGTTTAGTAAATAATGTAAATGATAGTAGTAGGCCTCACAAATAACGAAGGACCAGCAATGTATTTCCAAGTTATGATGGTGACTAACTGGGTCAACTTGTGCCACTCCGCTAACTTGACCAAGCAATTCTGGGTATGGATTGTGCTTGCATATTGTGGATATATTTTCTAGCACCGATGCAGTCATCAATATAATCGGAATAGAGTTCAGGGATAGGGCCAGTGTACTCCTGGAACACAATGTATCTCTCATGTCTATATCTCCAGGCTGTGAAGATCTTGGTGCAACTCTGTGAGTTAGGCTTGGAGAGCACCAAATGACATAGGGAAAAACTTGTGATTGTGAAAATGTTTGCTGACAGGTTCTACCTTGAGTGAAATTGAGAACTCAGGAGAAAATTGCTCTTAATATTGGACTTACTTTGTAAAATTGTAATAGCTTGATTATCATATGCAGCTCATTTGTGACCTCCTAAGTCCAACCTCCACCATGATCTGATGCAATTGAATATCGGTTTGAACTATCGGACCAGCTACAGCATGAACAGGCAAGAATATTGACCGTACGCTTTATTATAAAACAAGCGATTCTGTTTGTGCCATTATCATAGACATTTCAAGCATCACACAGTCATTCGCTTGAGCACGTGTTACAAGAAACAATTCTAACCAGTTGTGAATAGCATTAATGATACTTGTCTTTCCCCAGGCTGGTTAGCACTCAGCAAAAAGCTTTTCTCTTTACCTCAGATACATGACACTGAACTAAACTGAATCGAACTGGAAAGGACACGATTTATTCCCAGAGGTTGTGAAGGTCTTGGTGCAAACTGCACGGTTTGATTTGGAGCACACTGAAAGTTGCAGAAGAAATTAGATGATCGTGAGAATGGTGGCTGGTGGTTTACCTTGTGTGAAACTCAGGTGACAATTACACTCAATATTCGAATAACTGAATAATACAGCATTTTATTATCACATCTGCTCGTTTGTGTTCTCCTCAATCCAAAACTCACATTGTTGTAAACTGCCAAATCACCCAAACCACAGTAGCACAGATGTTAAAGCTGCTGCCTCACAGTGCCGGTAACCAGGGTTCAATCCTGACCTTGGGTGCTCTGTAGGTGTAGATAGCACGCTCCCTGTGGCCACGTGGATTTCATTCAGGTGCTCTGGTTTCCTACCACATCACACGAATGAGCGGGGTTGTAGGTTACTTGACCTCCATAAATTGCCTGGAATGTGTAGGGAGTGGACGGGAAAGTGAGATAACAGAACTAGCGTGATATGGGTGATCAGTGGTTGGCGTGGAAGGAGGGTTGAAGGACCTGGTTCCATGCTCTATCTCAAAACCAAACTAAATCAGAACCTCACTAAAGATGCAAAAAAAAAGACACATACTCATCATTACAAAACAATAGATTCTCTCATTTTCCATTGCCGTTGACATTTGTTATCCTCCAATAACCTTTAGAAAAATGAGGTTCCATGTCTCAACGCATCCAATGCATGTTTGAGGTCAGTAAATTCCAATTTTATTTTGCCGAAATAAGGTTTTCCAAGATGGTTTTTACACTGACGCAAACGCTTTCAACAGAAGTGATGTCTGAACCCTGAGCAGGAGAGGAAGAGGAAGGTCCTGTAGTTTCATAAGACACAGCGTTAGTTATTGTGCAGAGTGAGATTGGGGAACTCAATGTGTCGCCGTGCTTAGAGCTTTGCTGCCCAGTCTCTGGACTCGTTCACCAGTCTCTTCCCACAAGGTAGGCGACCTTACTACAGGTTCACTTCAGGAAAAGGAGTGGTTTAAATGGGATCTAGAAACGGAACTCCATGTTAAATAATTTCCAACGTGTGATATGTCACTCCTACAACCATTTATTAGACTGATACAGTGTGTACTGCTTTAGATTTTACAAGGACATAGAAACTTAATTAATAATGAAGAGAGATACAAAATGCTGGAGTAACTCAGCAGGACAGGCAGCATCTCTGGAGAGAAATAATGGGTGACTTATCGGGGCGAGACCCTTCTTCAGACCCAGACTTCGTCGACCCATTCCTTCTTCCAAGAAATGCTGCCGGTCCCGCCAGGTTACTTTTGTGCCATATTCGGTATAAAGCAGCATCTGCAGTTCCTTCCAACACGAAACGTTATCAATGTATTTGTGTCTCCGTTGTTTCCACTAGAAAATTAATGAAGCTAAATTAGCACCATCTACCATTTTACCCCTTTGGGCTTTCCAATTTGTTGCCTGGTCAATCTAATGTTTCCATGCCAATGTGGATTTTATTTTTCCCATTTCTCCGGCAATCCTCCGGGACTGTTTGAGGATGTTCAACGTCCTCGCCGTTCTATTACCTGCTCAATTAATTGACAGACTAGTGAGGTACAAATGAGTTAAAACCACTCTGCCGAGAAGCAGGAAGGAAGTGGGTCAAGAATTTAAATGTCGGCATACAGATGAGTCGTTTCAGTCAAGGCAAACCGTGGTTTAAAAGGTATCCAGAAACTGAACTATGTTGGATGTCCTGTAAACTGATTTATCACTTGTTCAATCAGTTTGTTCCACTTTAGATTTTACAAGGGCATACAAACTTTATTAATTTTGTTTTGTCTCCTTTATTTCCCCAGTAACTGAATGGAGGGTGTTTCTCACAGCTAAATGACCAGCATATGCCAGTTTACAACTGGTTTCCTAGTCAATCTAAATTAAATATTTATTTTCCTGTTTCGCCGACAACTTCCTGGGACCTTCTGAGAATATTGAATGTCCCTTCCATTCTGTTGCCTCTGTTCAGTGACTCAATAGCGAGGTCTAATTTAGTTCATACCATTTATCAAGTCATCGTATGTAATTGGATCAAAAATTTAAAGGCGGAGTTCAGATGAGTGATTTCGACAAGGCAAACTGATAGCGGTTGAATATAGTCGTGAAATCCCAGATTACAGAAGTGACAATATTCCAGTTACATAGTCCACCAAGCGAATGTAATTTCCCCGTGTAATTGTGGGCGGCCAATTCTAAAGTGGCCCAGGGTCAGGAGTTTCAAATTGGCTGTACTCAATACAACATTCACCCAACTACAGGCCCGTACGGAGCTTTTCAAAGAGGGGGGTGGCATGACAGGATTACAAAAAACTTAATGTAAAATAATGTGCGCGCTGCGCACATCACGAGCGCGAAGCGTGAAGTCCCTCGATGCCAGGGTCCAGGGCCCGCTTAAGGCCCCTGGAAGCTCAGGGGTTTTAGATGCTCTCTGATCCATTCTGAATCTTATTTTGGAGCATTTTTGAACCAAATTTATGACCAATATTTCAGAAATTAACAGGAATCTGAGAGGTAGCTTTTTCACACAAAGGGTGCTGGGTGTATGTAACGAGCAGCCAGAGGAGGTAGTTAAGGCTGGGACTATCCTTATGTTTAAGAGACATTTGGACACGTACATGGATAGGACAGGTTTAGATGGATATGGGCCAAACGCGTGTGAGTGGGACTAGTTTAGATGGGACATGTCGGTCGGTGTGGACAAGTTGGGCTGAAGGGCCTGTTTCCACACTGCATCATTCTATGACTAAAAAGTGAAGAAGAAAAATGCATGTAGATAAGTAGAGCAGATTTGAAAGAGGAGTGAAATGTAAAGGCAGAGAGAGGTTTATGGGTGGAAAGGAACATAGGAAAGGAGGGGGGAGAGAGGGCTTGGGCAGATGGGTGAAGGGAAAATAGTCACAAAGTGCTGGAGTAACTCAGTGGGTCAGGCAGCATCTGCGGAAAATATGAATAGGTGACGTTTCACAGAGTGCTGGAGTAACTCAGCGAGTCAGGCAGCTTCTGTGGAGAACATGGATAGGTGACATGTCACAGAGTGCTGGAGTAACTCAGTGGGTCAGGCAGCATCTCTGGAGAAAAGGTATAGATTATATTTTGGGTCAAGACCGTTCTTCAGTAATATTCATGATGTGACATGCATAGACATTCCTGAATGTTACCCAAACCATTGTGAGCTAATTTGTTACAGTGCTTGCCCTCTCCTATAACATCTCTGCTGCCTTGGCTGATGCAGGACAGGACACAAGCTTTGGGACACGGTGTGAAGCTGTTGCCGTCTGTCCCAGCCTGGTAAAAACCTGGATGGAGTGGATTTGGGGAGGATCTTTCCACTAGTGGGAGAGTCTAGGACCAGTGGCCACAGCCCCAGAATTAAAAGACATTCCTTTAGGAAGGAGATGAGCAGGAATTTCTTAAGTCAGAGGGCGGTGAACTGTGGAATTCATTGCCACAGACAGCTGTGGAGGTCAAGTCAATGGACATTTTCAGGAGGAGATTGATAGATTCTTGATTGATATGGGTGTCAGAGGTAATGGGGAGAAGGCAGGAGAATGGGTTTGAGATGGAAAGATAGAGTTATAGAGTGATACAGTGTGGAAACAGGCCCTTCGGCCCAGCATGTTCCATCTGCACTAGACTCACCTACCCACGTTTGATCCATATCCCTCCGAACCTGTCCTATCCATGTATGTGTCTAACTGTTTCTTAAATGTTGCGATAGTCCCTGCCTCAACTACTTCCTCTGGCAGCTTGTTCCATACACCCACCACCCTTTATGTGAAAAATATAACCCTCAGATTCCTATTAAATCTTTTGCCCTTCACCTTAAACTTATGTCCTCTGCTCCTCAATTCACTTACTCTAGGCAAAAGACTCAACCATATCTATTAAAATCATGATTTTATACACCTCTATTAGATCATCCCTCAACCTCCTGTGCTCCATGAAATAGAGTCCCAGCCTACTCAACCTCTCCCTATAGCTCTGGCCCTCTAGTCCTGGAAACATCCTCATAAATCTTCACTGTACCCTTTCCAGTTTGATGACATATTTCCTATAACATGGTGCCCAGAACTGAACACAATACTCTGAATGCGGCCTCACCAACTTCTTATGCAACTGCAACATGACCTCCCAACTTCTATACTCAGCCTGACCCGCTGAGTTACTCCAGCACTCTGTGAAATGTCACAGAACAGGGCAAGATTAGCAAATATGCTGATGATACAGAAGTGAGTTGTTTTGCAGATAGTGAAGATGGTTGTGAAAGATTGCAGCAGGATCTGGATCAATTAGCCAGGTGGACAGAGGAATGGTTGATGGTTGTATGGTTCCTTGAAGGTCGTGTCGCAGGTATATCAGGAGGTCAAAAAGTATTTTGGCACTTTGGCCTACATCAGTCAGAGTATTGAGTATAGAAGTTGGGAGGTCATGTTGCAGTTGTATAAGACGTTGGTGGGACCGCATTTAGAATATTGTGTTCAGTTCTGGGCACCATGTTATAGGAAAGATGTCAAACTGAAAAGAGTACAGAGATCCCCATCCTGGATCAGTCCAATCAGGGTTGTGTCATCCGCTAACTTGAGAAGCTTGACAGAGGTGTCTGTGGAGGTGCAGTCATTGGTGTGGCGACAGTAGAGGAGAGGGGAGAGTACCACCTTGCGGTGCTCCTATGCTGAGCGTTTGCGGGTCCGAGATATGCTTTCCCGCCTCACATGCTGCTTCCTGTCTGTCAGAAAGCTGGTGATCCACCAACAGAGGGGTTCAGGCACAGTCAACTCAGAAAGTTTGGAGCGTAGTAGCTCTGGCACAATGGTGTTGAATGCAGAGCTAAAATCAATAAAACAAAATCCTCGCATAGGTCCCCTGGCGGTCTAGGTGCTGGAGGATGAAGTGCAGGCCCAGATTGACTGCGTCATCCACAGATCTATTGGCCCAATATGCAAAATGTAGATGGTCCAGCAGAGGGATTGTGATATTTTTCAGCTTGGCCAGCACAAGCCTTTCAACGGTCTTCATGACTACAGAGGTCAGTGCGACAAGCCTGTAGTCATTAAGACCAGTAATCCTTACCTTTTTGGGTACAGGGACAATAGTGGAAACTTTGAAGCAGGCAGGGACAGTGTATCTTTGCAGTGACTGGTTAAAAATGAGTAATTGGGTGTGAAGTGGTGATTGGAGTGGGGTGGGTGTAGAAGGGCCCAGTCTTTGCAGACTGAGGTCAGGCTGTGAGTGTGTGTGAAGTGTTGGTTGGGGTGGGAAATGGTCCACTCTTACCATACTAGAGTCTTGCCTTAAGTAGGTGTGAAGTGGTGAATGGGAAGGAGAGGGTGCAGGGTCCATTCTTTGCATACTGGGGTCTGGCTGTATTTGTTGGGGAAGGGGTACCAGGGTTACGTTTCTGATTTTCAAACCTGCAGTAAAACTCATTCAGGTCATTCGTCAGCTGACGATTGTCCAAAGAGCGGGGGGCTTTCCTCTTATAGCTGATGATTTCTTGCATGCCCTTTCAAACAGAAGAAGAGTCATTAGCTGAGAACTTGCTCTTCAACTTCTCAGAGTACCTTTATTTGGCAGCTCTGATTCCTCTTCTCAGCTCTTTATCGATTAGGCTAGCTTTTAACTCTTTAACGATTAGGCTATCGGCTTGACGCATATTTTCCCCCAACCCCCACCCCCCCTGTATATCATTATATACAGATGTAACATTTCCTTTTCGAGATGAGGGGGCCATCTCGAAAAGGAAATGTTACATCTGTATATAATGATCCCATTAAAATGTGTATTTATGTCACAAACTATGGAATTCATTTTTGTATTGTTATCAAGGAAAAGAAAGCAGTTCCAATTGTTTGATATTATTTGATATTGTTTAATATTATTCATATGGAGGAGAAAATATTATAGCTCTAAAACCTACCTTAATTTTGCGATCTCACTAACGATAATCCCCCTTTCCCTCTCCCCTCCCCATCTCTCTCTCCCCTCCCTTCCCCTCTCTCTCTCCCCCTCTCACATCCCCCCTCTTTCTCACGGAGGGGGGGTGCGAAGATGAAGGTGGCGCGGGCCCAGCGGGCGGGGGATGCAGGTGGCGTGGGCCCAGCGGGGGTGGTGTGGGCCCAGCGGGGGTTAGCGAGGTTGGCATGTACCCAGCAGGGGTGGCGTGGGCCCAGCAGGGTTGGCGAAGACCCAGCGAGGGACAGCAGGGATGACCTGGACCCAGCAGGGGGTGGTGTGGGCCCAGCTGGGGTCAGCGAGTGGTGCGTGGACCCAGCGGGGGTCAGCAGGGGTGGTGTAGGCCCAGCGGGGGTTCCATGGGTCCAGCGGGGGTTCCATGGGTCCAGCGGGGGTTCCATGGGTCCAGCGGGGGTGGCGTGAGCCCAGCGGGGGTTCCATGGGCCCAGCGGGGGTGGCATGAGCCCAGCGGAGATGTGAGGGGAAGATGGCTTGGGCCCCGGCAGCGTGGGGGCGAGGGGAGCGGGCACCGCCACAGCGGTGTCTGGTGTTGGGGTTACGGTCGTTGAGTTCAGATTCAGCCACTCCCACCCAGCGACGGGAGAACAGAGAACTGGCCGTTTCCAAAGTGGAAACGTTGATTTATTTTCCCCGTTTTGTTTTGGTGATTTTTTTCTTAGGGGGGAAAAAGGGTAATGCGGTCGTACCCAACGCCCCCCCCCCCCCCCCCCCCCCCCCCCCCTTCGGACGGCCATGCAACTACCAATTTACTGATCCTTTGCATAAAACTGCACGTAATTTCCAAACAGAGAATGCACAAAATGAAGCCGAGGTTTCTCTGCGGCAGTTTGCCAATTGGTTTGATGTTCGGTTTCTTTGTTTTCCTGCTGTAACCTGTTTCCACACAGAGTAAGTGCTTTCTCTTCACCGGTCACAATCACCATGCAGTATGTTATCATTGTCCGTGTAAACCCGCACCCCGTTGTCAATCTCGCTTTATTCTCCACGTCCCTGACTGTGCTGCTGCCTCACAAATCCACGCCATTCCTTGCTGGAGCTCCATTTCTGACCCTCTCCCATCTCCTTCTCATGCACTGACACGGTCCTTATCAAAGTCAGAAATGCCTCCTGTGAGATTGTTGCAGAGTTAAACTCTCCCTCCCCATCCCGCTCAGCCTCTGTAGCCTTTGACACGGTTGTCCACACGATCCTCCCCCACACCTTCCCACCACAGTGCAGGCTGGTGGAACTGCCCTCGACATCCACATCGATCCAGTCGCAGCCCGAGAACCACGCGCAATGTCTTCACTTCACACTCCTGCAATGTTCCTTCAAAACCAGGTGGAGCTCCTCCACTACCTCACCTCAAACCCCTATCCCCACCTCCGGCCCCCTGCCACTCTCTCCTCTCGTGTGATGAAATATCCCTGGATCAGGCCAGGAAAATGTGCAGATGCCCCTGTGTATCGTGACCCATCTTTAGTTGCGAATGGTCATCTGTCCATTTACTTCCACAGATTCCTGATCCACAAATTCCCTCCAACAGTTTGCTTTTGCTCGTGTTTCCAGCATCTGCAAACTCTTGGGCCTCCACATCTTCTCCCTTATCTATTCTACATGGTACATCACAATAATCTCCAATAGGTTTGTTTGCCATGATTTTGCTTACATAAATTCAAAAAGACATTCTCTTATCGCATAAATTATTTTTAAATATCCAAACACTGTTTTGGAACCCGGAAACACCAAACCAGGTTGGAAATTGAAATATTTTCATCCAGCAGGTATCAAACAGGAAATGTAATATGTGGAAAAGAATAAAGAGCTGTCATTTAATCGAGAGAAACACCACTATTTTATTTTTAATCAGTGGGAAGGAGCAAATATATTTTTTAAAATTACGCTTTTTGGTCAAGACACCAACAATTCAATAGTTAGTTACTGTCCTTATAATAAATGATATTCTCAGCACACGTACTCCACGTTCTGTCTCAAAGTATTTTTAACAATTACATAAATAGAATTATACGGAATTACATTTAAATGCAAAGGGTAAATAGAGAAGTTGTTTCTGAAGATAACATCTGCGTAAAAGAGGAAGGATCTGAGTTAGTTCACACTTCAAACTCAGCAAGTGCCCCAACAGAGACATTTGCACCAGATTAGACAAGGGATGATCCCAACGTTTAGAATGTGAGAGTGTCGAACAGTGTGGGTTGGAGGGGGAGATGAGATGAATTAAGAAGAGAAAGATTCAGGTGCTGGGGAAAAATATCAAAACAGAGGGTGAAGCCGCAATAAAAATGAATTGTATTTCTCTGCAGAATTCACACAATATGGGGGAAATGAGCTATTAACCCGGATTAAGGAAGGAGCCTGATTAGATTTATTGTCACGATGAGGACAACACTAACTCCTGAGCTGATGATGAGCTGCACTTTGTGATTCCCTCCAGAATTTTTGCTTATAAATCAATGTTTTTGGATGTGGGCCTCAGTGCTCAGGCTTCCATTTTTAACCCTGGAGGATGTGAACATCCTTATTTTGCCACTGAGGTGTTTAGAAAATAATGTAAATGATAGGAGTAGGCCCACCAAATAACGAAGGACCAACAATGTGTTTCCAAGTTATGATGGTGACTAACTGGGTCAATTTGTGCCACTCCGCTAACTTGACCAAGCAATTCTGGGTATGGATTGTGCTTGCATATTGTGGATATATTTTCTAGCACCGATGCAGTCATCAATGTAATGGGAATAGAGTTCAGGGATAGGGCCAGTGTACTCCTGGAACACAATGTATCTCTCATGTCTATATCTCCAGGCTGTGAAGATCTTGGTGCAACTCTGTGGGTTAGGCTTGGAGAACACCAAATGACATCGGGAAAAACTTGTGATTGTGAAAATGTTTGCTGACAGGTTCTACCTTGAGTGAAATTGAGAACTCAGGAGAAAATTGCTCTTAATATTGGACTTACTTTGTAAAATTGTAATAGCTTGATTATCACATGCAGCTCATTTGTGACCTCCTAAGTCCAACCTCCACCATGATCTGATGCAATTGAATATAGGTTTGAACTACCAGACCAGCTACAGCACGAATATTGTTTAAAAAGGAACTGCAGATGCTGGAAAATCGAAGGTACACAAAAATGCTGGAGAAACTAAGTGGGTGCATGAATATTGACCGTTAGCTTTTTTACAAAACAAGCGATTCTGTTTGTGCCATTATCATAGACACTTCAAGCATCACACATGTAACATCCGTTTGAACATATGTTACGTGAAACAATTCTAACTTCAGTTGTGAATAGCATTAATGATACTTGCCTTTCCCCAGGCTGGTTAGCACTCTGCAAAAGCTTTTCTCTTTACATCAGAAACGTGACACTAAACTAAACTGAATTGAACAGGAAGGGACACGATTTATTCCCAGAGGTTGTGAAGGTGTTGATGCAAACTGTATGGTTTGGTTTGGAGAACACTGAAAGTTGCAGAAGAAATAGAATGATCATGAGGATGGTGGCTGGTGGGTTTACCTTGTGTGAAACTCAGGTGATAATTACACTCAATATTGGAATAACTGAATAATACAGCATTTTATTATCACATCTGCTCGTTTGTGTTCTCCTCAATCCAAAACTCACATTGTTGTAAACTGCCAAACCACCCAAACCACAGTGGCACAGATGTTAAAGCTGCTGCCTCACAGTGCCGGTAGCTAGGGTTCAATCCGGACCTCGGGTGTTCTGTAGGCGTAGATAGCACGCTCCCTGTGGCCACGTGGATTTCATTCAGGTGCTCTGGTTTCCTACCACATCACACGAATGAGCGGGGTTGTAGGTTACTTGACCTCCATAAATTGCCTGGAATGTGTAGGGAGTGGACGGGAAAGTGAGATAACAGAACTAGCGTGATACGGGTGATCAGTGGTTGGCGTGGAAGGAGGGTTGAAGGGCCTGTATCCATGCTCTATCTCAAAACCAAACTAAATCAGATCCTCACTAAAGATGCAAAAAAAAAGACACATACTCATCATTACAAAACTGTAGGTCCCTTGCAGTCAGAAACGGGTGAGTTGATCATGGGGAACAAGGATATGGCGGACCAATTGAATAACTACTTTGGTTCCGTCTTCGCTAAGGAAGACATAAATAATCTGCCGGAAATAGCAGGGGACCGCGGGTCAAAGGAGTTGGAGGAATTGAGTGAAATCCAGGTTAGCTGGGAAGTGGTGTTGGGTAAATTAAATGGATTAAAGGCCGATAAATCCCCAGAGCCAGATAGGCTGCATCCCAGAGTACTTAAGGAAGTAGCTCCAGAAATAGTGGATGCATTAGTAATAATCTTTCAAAACTCTTTAGATTCTGGAGTAGTTCCTGAGGATTGGCGGGTAGCAAACGTAACCCCACTTTTTAAGAAGGGAGGGAGAGAGAAAACGGGGAATTACAGACCAGTTAGTCTAACTTCGGTAGTGGGGAAACTGCTAGAGTCAGTTATTAAAGATGGGATAGCAGCACATTTGGAAAGTGGTGAAATCATTGGACAAAGTCAGCATGGATTTACAAAAGGTAAATCATGTCTGACGAATCTTATAGAATTTTTCGAGGATGTAACTAGTAGCGTGGATAGGGGAGAACCAGTGGATGTGGTGTATCTGGACTTCCAGAAGGCTTTCGACAAGGTCCCACATAAGAGATTAGTTTACAAACTTAAAGCACACGGCATTGGGGGTTCAGTATTGATGTGGATAGAGAACTGGCTGGCAAACAGGAAGCAAAGAGTAGGAGTAAACGGGTCCTTTTCACAATGGCAGGCAGTGACTAGTGGGGTACCGCAAGGCTCAGTGCTGGGACCCCAGCTATTTACAATATATATTAATGATCTGGATGAGGGAATTGAAGGCAATATCTCCAAGTTTGCGGATGACACGAAGCTGGGGGGCAGTGTTAGCTGTGAGGAGGATGCTAGGAGACTGCAAGGTGACTTGGATAGGCTGGGTGAGTGGGCAAATGTTTGGCAGATGCAGTATAATGTGGATAAATGTGAGGTTATCCATTTTGGTGGCAAAAACAGGAAAGCAGACTATTATCTAAATGGTGGCCGACTAGGAAAAGGGGAGATGCAGCGAGACCTGGGTGTCATGGTACACCAGTCATTGAAAGTGGGCATGCAGGTGCAGCAGGCAGTGAAGAAAGCGAATGGTATGTTAGCTTTCATAGCAAAAGGATTTGAGTATAGGAGCAGGGAGGTTCTACTGCAGTTGTACAGGGTCTTGGTGAGACCACACCTGGAGTATTGCGTACAGTTTTGGTCTCCAAATCTGAGGAAGGACATTATTGCCATAGAGGGAGTGCAGAGAAGGTTCACCAGACTGATTCCTGGGATGTCAGGACTGTCTTATGAAGAAAGACTGGATAGACTTGGTTTATACTCTCTAGAATTTAGGAGATTGAGAGGGGATCTTATAGAAACTTACAAAATTCTTAAGGGGTTGGACAGGCTAGATGCAGGAAGATTGCTCCCGATGTTGGGGAAGTCCAGGACAAGGGGTCACAGCTTAAGGATAAGGGGGAAATCCTTTAAAACCGAGATGAGAAGAACTTTTTTCACACAGAGAGTGGTGAATCTCTGGAACTCCCTGCCACAGAGGGTAGTCGAGGCCAGTTCATTGGCTATATTTAAGAGGGAGTTAGATGTGGCCCTTGTGGCTAAGGGGATCAGAGGGTATGGAGAGAAGGCAGGTACGGGATACTGAGTTGGATGATCAGCCATGATCATATTGAATGGCGGTGCAGGCTCGAAGGGCCGAATGGCCTACTCCTGCACCTAATTTCTATGTTTCTATGTTTCTATGTAATAGATTCTCTAATTTCCCATTGCCGTTGACATTTGTTATCCTCCAGTTACCTTTAGAAAAATGAGGTTCCATGTCTCAACGCATCCAGTGCATGTTTGAGCTCAGTAAATTCCAATTTTACTTTGCCGAAATAAGGTTTTACAAGATGGTTTTTACACTGACGCAAACGCTTTCAACAGAAGTAATGTCTCAACCCTGAGCAGAAGAGGAAAAGGAGGGTCCTGTAGTTTCATAAGACACAGCGTTAGTTATTTTGCAGAGTGAGATTGGGGAACTCAATGTGTCGCCGTGCTTAAAGCTTTGCTGCCCAGTCTCTGGACTCGTTCACCAGTCTCTTCCCATAAGGTAGGCGACCTCACTACAGGTTCACTTCAGGTAAAGGAGTGGTTTAAATGGGATATAGAAACGGAACTCCGTGTTAAATAATTTCCAACGTGTGATATGTCACTCCTACAACCATTTATTAGACTGATACAGTGTGTTCTGCTTTAGATTTTACAAGGACATAGAAACTAAATTAATAATGAAGAGAGATACAAAGTGCTGGAGTAACTCAGCGGGACAGGCAGCATCTCTGGAGAGAAAGAATGGGTGACGTTTCGGGACGAGACCCTTCTTCAGACCCAGACTTCGTCGACCCATTCCTTCTTCCAAGAGATGCTGCCTGTCCCGCCGAGTTACTTTTGTGTCTATATTCGGTTATAAAGCAGCATCTGCAGTTCCTTCCAACACGAAACGTTATCAATGTATTTGTGTCTCCGTTGTTTCCACTAAATCTTAATGAAGATAATTAGCAGCATCTACCATTTTACCCCTTTGGGCTTTCCAATTTGATGCCTGGTCAATCTAATGTTTCCATGCCAATGCGGATTTTATTTTTCCCATTTCTCCGGCAATCCTCCGGGACTGTTTGAGGATGTTCAACGTCCTCGCCGTTCTATTACCTGCTCAATTCATTGACTGACTAGTGAGGTACAAATGAGTTAAAACCACTCTGCCGAGAAGCAGGAAGGAAGCAGGTCAAGAATTTAAATGTCGGCATACAGATGAGTCGTTTCAGTCAAGGCAAACCGACTGAATGTGGTTGTGAAATCCCGGATTACAGCAGTGACAATATTCCAGTGGCAGATTCGACAGAGTATGGTCCTTCCCCGTGTAATTGTGTGCGGTTAATTCTCAAATGGTCCGGGCCCAGAGTTTTCAAAGTGGCTTTGCTCAATACAACACTTGCCAACTAGCAACTTACTGCAACGTTTCCTTTGCAAATTATTTAGTGCCCCTGTTCCGTTCAAGATCACACGATGAACAAACATTTTTAAGTATGATTTCGTTTACTTGGGAGTAACCTGACGATAAATAGCTGAAAATGACATTACAAATCATCATCACTTCAAATGGTGACATTTGTTTTGGAGAAATGGAAGGTAGTTATGCGAGTTATTCTCAGAGGCTGTGAAGGTCTTGGTGCACTCTGTGAGGTTGGACTTGGAGAACACTGCAACATGCAGGAACAATTTGGATGCTAATGAAAATATTGGCTGAAGGTTCCTCCTTGAGTGAAATTAAAAGCTCGGGAGAAAATTTGCACTCAATATTGTACTAAGATTGAAAATAGTGAATGGCCTGATATCAAATGCAGCTCATTTATAACCCCCTAAACCCACCATGATCTGATACATTTGGATATAGATTTAAACTGCTGGACCAGCTAAAGCTTTGACATAGCTGCAAGGCATGAATATTGACCATGTTCCCTTCATTACAAAACAACAGTTTTGTACCTCGTTTCCCATTATCTTTGACATTTGCTACCCACTAATAGCACTTAATATAAGGAGGTTCCAAGTCTAATCTTATCCAATGTATTTGTGATCTCAGGAAATTCCCAATTTGGTTTTCCCAAATCAGCTTTTACAAGATGATTTATAATCTGACGCAAACATTATCAACACAAATGGTGTCCGAATCCTGAGCTGGAAAGAAAGAGGAAGGGTGTTTGCCCTTCCAAAGAAACTGTGTAAATCATCGAGTGAGACTATGAATCTCAGTGTGTCGCCGTGCTTGGAGCTTTGCCGCAATCTCTGTCCTCGTCCACCATCAGTCTCTTCTCACAAGGTAGGCTACCTCACTGCAGTCTCACTTCATGTAAAAGAGTGGTTTAAAAGGTATCAAGAAACCGAACAATGTTGGATGTCCTGTAAACTGTGATTTATCACTCGCTCAATCAGCTTGTTCCACTTTAGATTTTACAAGGGCAAACTTTATTAATTTCGTTTTGTCTCATTTATTTCCCCAGTAACTGAATGGAGGGTGTTTCTCACAGCTAAATGTCCAGCATATGCTATTTTCCTACTGGTTTCCTAGTAAATCTAAATTGAATTTTTTTTCCCGGTTTCGCCGGCAACGTCCTGGGACCGTCTGAGAATATTTAATGTCCCTAGCCATTTCTGTTGCCTGCTCTGTTCATTGACTCAATAGCGAGGTCTAATTTAATTTAAACCATTTTACCGAGTAGTCGGAAGTAATTGGATCAAAAATTAAAAAGACGGATTTCAGATGAGTGATTTAGGACAGGGTAAATCTATAGCGGTTGAATATGGTCGTGAAATCCCAGATTACAGAAATGACAATATTCCAGCGGCAGTGTCCACCAAGCGAATGTATTTTCCCCGTGTAATTGTGTGCGGCCGATTCTAAAGTGCTCCTGGGCCAGGAGTTTCAAACTGGCTGTACTCAATACAACATTTGGCAACTACCAATTTACTGATCAAAGTCTAAAACTGCACGTTATTTCCAAACAGAGAATGCACAAAATGAGGCCGAGGTTTCTCTGCAGCAGTTTGCCAGTTGGTTTGATGTTCGGTTACTTTGTTCTCCTGCTTCGACCTGTTTCTTCACAGAGTAAGTGCTTTCTCTTCGCCGTGTAAACCCGCACCTCATTGTCAATCTCGCTTTCCTCTCCACGTCCCTGAATGTGCTGCTGCCTCACAAATTTACGCCATCCTTGCTGGATCTCAATTTCTGAGCCCCTCCCATGAATTCCCTCTCCTTTTCCTGAACCGACACGGTCCTTATCAAAGTCAGAAATAGCCTCCTGTGAGCTTGTTGCAGAGTTAAACTCTCCCTCCCCATCCCGCTCAGCCTCTGCAGCCTCTGACACGGTTGTCCAGACCATCCTCCCTCAACACCTCCCCACCATAGTGCAGGTGGGTGGAAAAAAGTGCTGGAGAAACTCAGCCGGTGAGGCAGCAGCTTTGGAGCGAAGGAAATAGGCAACGTTTCGGGCCGAAACCCTTCTTCAGACTGATGTAGTTGGGTTGAACTGCCCTCGACTCATCGATCCAGTCGCAGCCGAGAACCACGCGCAATGTCTTCACCTCACGCTCCCGCAAAGTTCCTTCAAAACCGGCTGCAGCTCCTCCACAACCGCACCGCAAAACCCCTATCACCATCTCCGGCCCCCACCCACTCACTCACTCATCTCATGTGATGAAATATCCCTGGATCAGGCCGGGTTATTCCAGACAGACATCTCTTTACAAACCGTGTTTTCCTCGCTGGGGTTTCCAAAGAAGATCACAACTGTCTGGAATGAAATTGTTCAAAATTAATAATTACAGATATGGGGTGGGGAAATATGTTTTAAATGTTAATTCTTCATTGTTCGTATTTGTAACAGAAAACAGAAATCGAATATATTTCTTGGATAACGGAGCCAACATTGTGTTAAACGGACTGGACAATCCCGAGAAAGACACTGTTGTTGTCTGGGAATGGAAACCACACTCAGGGAAGGAAGTCGAGAAATTGGGGACTTTTAGAAGAAAAGGGAGCTATTGGAGTAAAGTGGACTTGTACCCGGAGATGTATGTGAATCACGGTACCCTTGATCTGACAATTTATAAACCCACATTTAAATGGGCGGGATTATTCACTTTGGCTCGAACAGAGCCGAGAAAACAAATCCTGAAACAATATGAAATATTTGGGATCAAAGGTGAGTGGGTGCGATAAGGATTAATAATGTTTAATTTATATTGTCACCTATAATGATGAGAGGTGGCGGGAAATGTGAGACTTCTTCCACCCGGTGAAAAAAGAATCTCCCAGTAAAACAACTGGGGAAATGTTTATGTTCATTGATTCTGAAATGATCAGCAGGGGTGATATTAGTTTGACTTCACTGGGAACAGCAAATCAATGAATCCATCCTGCAGCGAATACCATGGTCTTCTCGTCGGCACACGGTAAGATGATCGCGGCAAGGTGGTATGAAACCAATGTCTCCGTGCAGTGGCTCCGGGGTGACACTGCTGCTTAATGTTACCCTGTGACAAGGTCGATGGAAGTTAATCGTCTGTGGAAATTGGGCTCTGCCATCGAGTTCACCTCGTGCGAGCAATCAGATAATCCTAGAAGGAATGGAAATAGATGCATTTTCAACAGTTTGTGAATATTTGAAACAGACCATGTGTAAATACAACAAAGCCTAAATGTTGCCGGTTCCACCAGCAGTCCCACGGTGAACAGCCGGCATCTCGCTGCGTTACTGTGTGTCAGGGGTCTGAAAGCATTGGGGGAGAAGTAATGTCCCTGTCCCACTTAGGAAACCTGAACGGAAACCTCTGGAGATTTTGCGCCCCACCCAAGGTTTCCGCCCGGAGGTTTTTGTCAGTCTCCCTACCTGCTTCCACTACCTGCAACCTCCGGGAACCGCACGGAAACCTTGGGTGGGGCGGGGCGCAAAGTTTCCAGAGGTTTCCGTTCAGGTTTCCTAAGTGGAACAGGGGCATAAGTAAGTAGGTTTATTGGCCACGTATTCACATACAAGGAATTTGCCTTGGTGCTCTGCACACAAGTAACAACATGACATACAATGACAGTTACGAATGACTCAGAAAACACTAAACATGAATAATAATAAAACATTAATGATAAAACACCATTGAATAAGCATGTGAACCAACAAAATACCAGATCAAAAGGAGGCTACAGATTTTTGGCTATTGAGTAGAGCAACTATTAGTGGATAAAAACTGTTTTAATGTCTGGTTGTGGCAGCATTGACAGTCCGGAGTCACCTTCCACAGGGAAGTGATTCAAAGAGTTTGTGGCCAGGGTGAGAGGGGTCAGAAATGATTGTGCCTGCTCGCTTCCTGGCCCTTGCAGTGTACAGTTCATCAATGGCGGGAAGATTGCAGCCAATAACCTTCTCTGCTGATCGGACGATTCGCTGCAGCCTCCAGGTGTCGTGCTTGGTGGCTGAGCCAAACCAGACCATGATGGAGAAGGTGAGAACAGACTCTACGATGGCGGTGTAGAATTGGACAATCATTAACTGTGGCAGATTGTGCTTCCTTAGCTGCCGTTGGAAGTACATCCTCTGTTGTGCCTTTTTGACTGTGGAGTTGATGGTAGCCCCCCACTTAAGGTCCTTGGAGATGATGGTTCCCAGGAACTTAAAAGACTCCACAGACGTAACTGTGGTGTTGTTGGTGGTGAGTGGGGTGATGGGAGGGGAGCTCTCCTAAAGTCTACAATCAATTCCACTGTCTTAAGAGCATTGAGCTCCAGGTTGTTGCGACGGCACCAGGACGCCAGCTGTGACACTTCCTGTCTGTAGGCAGATTCCTCCCCATCCTGGATCAGTCCAATCAGGGTTGTGTCGTCCGCAAACTTGAGAAGCTTGACAGAGGTGGCTGGGGAGGTGCAGTCGTTGGTGTAAAGAGAGTAGAGGAGAGGAGAGAGTATGCAGCCTTGCGGTGCTCCTATGCTGAGCGTTTGCGGGTCCGAGATGAGCTTTCCCAGCCTCACATGCTGCTTCCTGTCTGTCTGGAAGCTGGTGATCCACCGACAGAGGGGTTCAGGCACAGTCAACTCGGAAAATTTGGAGTGTAGTAGCTCTGGCACAATGGTGTTGAATGCAGAGCTAAAATCAACAAACAGGATCCTCGCATAGGACCCCTGGCGATCTAGGTGCTGTAGGATGAAGTGCAGGTCCAGGTTGACTGCATCATCCACAGATCTATTGGCCCGATATGCAAACTGCAGAGGGTCCTGCTGGGGATTTGTGATATATTTCAGCTTGGCCAGCACAAGCCTTTCGAGTGTCTTCATGACGACAGAGGTCAGTGCGATAGGCCTGTAGTCATTAAGAAAAGTAATCATTGCCTTTTTTTGGTACAGGGACAATAGTGGAGACTTTGAAGTTGTTCTGACTTTCAGCCAGGCTGTCAGCTTTGAACCCAGTCATTGGACTGTACACACCACTACTCACTCTGAATCTCATTGATCTGTTTTTCACAGTTGAGGCAAGTCCACGGCGCCCTCTGCTGGGCAGTGACGTCACACTCAGCTGCACTATCTCCAGACTCTCAGATACAGTCAGTCTTCATTGGAGACCAAAGGATTCATCCCTGCAGAACACGGGCAACACTGATCAGATCCGCCTGAATAACACGGTCTATCTGATGGTCCGACATGTCACAGTGGAGGATGGGAAGTTGTATGTGTGTGAAGTGAAGGAAAACGGAAACATAGTTCACACAAGTAATGGAGATTTTACTGTAAACAACAGTGAGTGTAAACACCTCCCATTACATATTAAGTAGACACTTGTATCACGGTGTTTCTTGTAATATTATGCGTGCGCCCTGTGAAGAACTGTGGACAGTGACCAACTGCTCTCGTGTATAAAATGCTGCAATGTTCAGGGGGAAGTTTCCAGAAAGTCTCTCTGTGGAGCAGCTGCCTGCTTGTCTCTGTGTGACAGACACACAACACAGGAGGGGTGATGTATTTCTGTAACTATTGTTCAGTAAAGTATTTTGTCAGTTTAACTTGCCATCAATGCTCCAGTATCAGAGTGAGATACTGATACAGGACTCACGTCAAAGTGTCAGATAGAAAGTGTAGTCACCATGACAACCACCAGCACTTGCTGCTCACACTCACACTGGGGGTCCCGGTGCACACATCAGCACTGAACAACAATCCGCCCCCTCTCCCCTCACTGACCCTTCTCTCCGAGTCCTGCTGCTGTTTGAAGTGATTCAGCTGCTGCAGACTCGGGCTTCAGATCAGCATTGAGCTGGGAGCAGGACCCGGGGAAGAGGGAAGGGCAGGGAATCAATGGGTGTGAATGGGAGAGGGATGGTGGGAATAATGGGAATGAAAGGACGGGAAGACGCGACCTACTTGAGCTGCCAACCTGTCCGGATCAGGCCCCGCGCAGGCATCCTCTGGGCTGCTTCTGTCCGCAGCCTGAACCTGCACCACCTCCTGCAGACTGACAGAGAGATTCACCTTCCGGGCCGCTCTCGGGATTCTCCGGGAGGTTTCATTCCATCCCAGGAGATTCCCGGACAGTCGGGTGTGGGGCGAACCTAATGTTGAAATGTAGAGTAGAATATCCAAACTTAACTGCAATTACTGCTGTACACGACATTTTATTTTATAAAGAGTTTTTGTGCGGCATTCATGAAATATGTTACATTTGAAACGCGGATGAGAATCTATCTATGGCACGGTAACTGGAATACTGAAAGGAGTTATCTTCTGTCTCACTGATACAGATTTATATAAGGGGAGATACACACTTTACCGCTCCAGCACAGATCACAATGAACTTCACCTGGTTTGTTCTGATAGTTATCCCTATTCCACTGCTCGGTGGACCTGGACATCTCATCGCCTTCAACAACAGCAGAAAGTAATAGCATCTGCCGTAGGCTCTCAGGCCATCAATGTCAACCGGACCTACTTCCGGAATCGACTGATGACCTCAGTGAAACACTTCAATGGCAAGGATTTCAATGTAAGGATTGTTCCGATTTTGTTTCAAGATGCCGGACTTTACACATGTGCAACGGATGCAGATCAACTTCCGACCATTGATCTAATCACAGTGAAAGGTAGGAGACATAATGTTGGCAGTGTTTTTACTGATGAACTCAATGTTTAATATCTAAACAACCTGCTTGTTTCCACAGTCACAGCTGCAGTGATTGAAGGAGACAACGTTACCCTGACCTGCTCTGTATCTCACGTTACTGAGTCAATGAGACTGGTTTGGATCAATGGTGATGGCAAAACTGTTGGAGAAAAGACACTGACTGTGGAAGAGAAATCACAGAATCTGGCTATTCAGAAAGCTGAGAGAGGCAGAGGGAACTGGAGATGTGGTTTGTTTCATCAAGACCTGCCCCGGCTTTTTGTCCCGTATTATCAGGAGCCCAGTGGTAAGCGACTCGGAGTTTGCTCTTCATACTTCGTCATGACTTAATGTCCTGAAATTTGGAAGTGGAATATGTTCTTCTGGTTTGTGAGTGGTCTAATGTGGAGTGGATCAATTAATTGTCAAATTTAAAATAAAACATCCCAAACCCCATTTCTCCCCCCCCCCCCCCCCCCCCCCACACACACACACACACTTAATTGTGCACGTATTTATCCCACCACCAAGCTACCTTATTCCCTTCCTTTTTCCACTTCTTCCAATTGCACAATTTCCCTTTTATGTTCTTGCTCCACTTCCACCCTCTTTTACGGATCTGACAATCTTCAGTCTCCATTTCACCCCTTGCTTCTGTCAATATCTCGAACCATCTACAAATCACCATTTCCCATCACTAACCATGCTTTGTCTCATGCTTTCTTCCCTTCCCCAGCTATCACTCTCCCATTCCATCAGTCTGAAAAAGGGTCCCCATACGAAATGTCATAGAAACATAGAAAATAGGCACAGGTGTAGGCCATTCGGCCCTTCGAGCCTGCACCGCCATTCAATATGATCGTGGCTGATCATCCAACTCAGTATCTCATACCTGCCTTCTCTCCATACCCCCTGATCCCTTTAGCCACAAGGGCCACATCTAACTCCCTCTTAAATATAGCCAATGAACTGGCCTCAACTACCTTCTGTGGCAGAGAATTCCACAGATTCACCACTCTCTGTGTAAAAAATTATTTTCTCATCTCGGTCCTAAAAGATTTCCCCTTTATCCTTAAACTGTGACCCCTTGTTCTGGACTTCCCCAACATCGGGAATAATCTTCCTGCATCTAGCCTGTCCAATCCCTTAAGAATTTTGTAAGTTTCTATAAGATCCCCCCTCAATCTTCTAAATTCTAGCGAGTACAATCCAGTCTTTCTTCATATGAAAGTCCTGCCATCCTAGGAATCAGTCTGGTGAACCTTCTCTGTACTCCCTCTACGGCAAGAATGTATTTCCTCAAATTAGGAGACCAAAACTGTACGCTATACTTCAGGTGTGGTCTCACCTCCCTGCTCCTATACTCAAATCCTTTTGCTATGAATGCTAACATAACATTCGCTTTCTTCACTGCCTGCTGCACCTGCATGCCTACTTTCAATGACTGGTGTACCATGACACCCAGGTCTCGTTGTATCTCCCCTTTTCCTAATCGGCCACCATTCAGATAATAGTCTACTTTCCTGTTTTTGCCACCAAAGTGGATAACCTCACATTTATCCACATTCTACTGCATTTGCCATGCATTTGCCCACTCACCCAACCTATCCAAGTCACCTTGCAGCCTCCTAGCATCCTCATCACAACTAACACTGCCTACCAGCTTCGTGTCATCTGCAAACTTGGAGATGTTGCATTCAATTCCCTCATCCAGATCATTAATATATATTGTGAATAGCTGGGGTCCCAGCAGAGCCTTGCGGTACCCCACTTGTCACTTCCTGACATTCTGAAAAGGACCCGTTTACTTCTACTCTTTGCTTCCTGTCTGCCAGCCAGTTCTCTATCCACATCAATACTGAACCCCCAATACCGTGTGCTTTAAGTTTGCATACTAATCTCTTATGTGGGACCTTGTCAAAAGTCTTCTGAAAGTCCAGATATAACACATCCACTGGTTCCCCCTTATCCACTCTACTAGTTACTTCCTCGAAAAACTCTATAAGATTCGTCAGACATGATTTACCTTTCATTTAAATCTTTTTATTTGAATTTCACAGCAATTTGCATACATACAATGATAACAGACAGTGACAGTCAAGGCATAATTGTGCAACAGTATGTAAGCGACCCTCAAAGCCCTTACCCTTACCCACCTTCAACCCACCCGAATCAGGTCGGAACCAAACGGGGACAAACAACACTCACATACGTACACATCCACACAAATATGGTAAGATAAACAAAACAAAAAGTACTAAAAGAAATAAAATAAAAAAAATAAAAATAAAAAAGAGGTCACTAATAACAGTAAATAAGTAAGTAATTAAATAAATAAGTGTGGGGAGGGGGGAGGGGGGTGGTTAAGGGGAGATCAGCTGCAGTAGAGCAGAACAATGGTGGAGATCACTTAGTCCTCTTCCGAGTCCGGGGACAAGTTGAGAGAGTTAACAAGTTCCAAGAAAGGGTTCCATGTATCTAGGAATGTCTTGGTAGAGCCTTAGAGAGAGAACCTAAGTTTTTCAAGCTTTAAATTGTAAAGCACCTCCTTAATCCAGCGGGCGTGTGTCGGGGGACAGGTGAGCCTCCAGTTAAGCAAGATCAGTCTCCGGGCTAACAAGGTTGTAAAAGCTAGGACCCGTTTCACTGCAACAGAGAGGTTGGTGTTGGGAGGGGTACCAAAAATGGCTGACAGTGGGTTTGGAAGAATAGTCTAGCCGTAGGCTCTGCTTATCAAGTCGAAAGCACTCCTCCAAAAGGCTGCTTGCTTAGGGCAAGACCAAAACATATGGCTATGGTTGGCAGGGGATTGATTACATCTGTTGCATGTGTCCCTAACAGCGGGGTAAATTCTAGATAATCTTGCATTTGTGTAGTGAACTTTGTGAAGGACTTTGCATTGGATTAGGCCATGACGGGCACATATGGAGGAAGAATGGATCAAATCCAAGGCAAAGTCCCATTGCTGGTCTGTTAGTTTCATATTCAGCTCACCCTCCCACGCAGCTTTTAATGAGGTATGAGGTTTCAATATAACCGACCCTAACAAGTTATATAAAACAGAGATGCATTTCTTCCGGTTGGGATCTAGAGCTAAGATGGTATCGGTCAGGGTCTCAAGGGGGCGATTTGGGAATTGGGGGAATGTCTTCTTCACAAAATCCCTAATCTGGAAAAAACGAAAAAGGTGGGAGTTTGGGAGGCTATAGTTGGACGAGAGCTCCGCAAAGGACGTAAAGATGCCATCCTTGTATAGGTTTTTGATACTACTAATACCGTTGCTATGCCAGGTTTTGAATGCGTGGTCTGTACCTGAAGTTTTAAAGATGTGATTTTTAAGCAGTGGAGTCAAGATGGAAGGGCCTTGTAAACCAAAGCTTTTCCTGAGTTGACTCCATACCTTGAGTGAGAGGGACGCAATTGGGCCTGTACCCATAGATGTTATAGGAAGGGGGAGTTGGGAGCATAGGACAGACCGCAACGGGAGACGTGAACTCGCCTTTTCAATGTGTACCCAGGTCGGTAGGTGGTCGCAATCATCATTCATCCAATACAGGAGTTTTTGCAAGTTAGCTGCCCAATAGTATCGCCTAAAGTCAGGAAGTGCCAAACCGCCGTCACTCTTAGGAGACTGCAGTATAAACTAACTGGTCTGTAATTCCCCGTTTTCTCTCTCCTTCCCTTTTTTTTTAAAGTGGGGTTACATTAGCTACCCTCCAATCTTCAGGAACTACTCCAGAATCTAAAGAGTTTTGAAAAATTATCACTAATGCATCCACTATTTCTGGGACTACTTCCTTAAGTACTCTGGGATGCAACGTATCTGGCCCTGGGGATTTATCGGCCTTTAATCCATTCAATTTACCTAACACCACTTCCCGGCTAACCTGGATTTCACTCAGTTCCTCCATCTCATTTGACCC
Organism: Amblyraja radiata; assembly: GCF_010909765.2. Taxonomy (NCBI): domain Eukaryota; kingdom Metazoa; phylum Chordata; class Chondrichthyes; order Rajiformes; family Rajidae; genus Amblyraja; species Amblyraja radiata. Next base: position 47,253,923 of record NC_045966.1, read on the forward strand.
CTGGTCCCTTGCTATTTCCGGCAGATTATTTATGTCTTCCATAGTGAAGACGGAACCAAAGTAGTTATTCAATAGGTCTGCCATGTCCTTGTTCCCCATGGTCAATTTGCCTGTTTCTGACTGCAAGGGACCTACATTTGTTTTAACTAATCTTTTCCTCTTCACATATCTATAACAACTTTTGCAATCAGTTTTTATGTTCCCTGCCAGTTTTCATTCATAATCTAATTTCCCTTTCCTAATTAAGCCCTTTGTCCTCCTCTGCTGGACTCTGAATTTCTCCCTGTCCCCTGGTAGGCTACTTTTTCTGGCTAATTTGTATGCTTCATCTTTTGTTTTGATACTATCCCTGATTTCCCTTGTTATCCACGGATGCACTACCTTCCCTGATTTATTCTTTTGCCAAACTTCCATTGCATATCCACCATCATCCCTTTAAAAATCAATTGCCAGTCTATCTTGGCCAATTCACATATCATACCCTCAAAGTCACCTTTCTTTAAGTTCAGGACCCTTGTTTCTGAATTAACAATGTCACTCTCCATCCTAATGAAGAACTCAACCATATTATGGTCACTCTTGCCCAAAGGGCCATGCACAACAAGACTGCTAACTAACCCTTTCTCATTACATAATACCCAGTCTAGAATAGCTTGCTCTCTCGTTGGCTCTGCTACATGTTGGTTTAGAAAACTATCCCGCATACATTCCAAAAAATCCTCTTCCTCAGCACCCCTGCCAATTTGATTCACTCAATCTATATGTAGTTTGAAGTCACCCATTATAATTGTTTTACCTTTGTTGCACGCATTTCTAATTTCCTCTTTGATGCCATCCCCAACTCCACTACTACTGTTAGGTGGCCTGTACACAACTCCCACTACCGTTTTCTGCCCCTTAGTGTTTCGCAGCTCTACCCATATCGATTCCACATCCTCCAAGCTAATGTCCTTCCTTTCTATTGCGTTAATCTCCTCTCGAACCAGCAACGCTACCCCACCTCCTTTTCCTTTCTGTCTATCCCTCCTGAATATTGAATATCCCTGGATGTTCAGCTCCCAGCCTTGGTCATCAATCCATTCCCTCCACAGATGCTGCCTGACCCATTGATTTTCTCCAGCACTTTGCATTTGATCAACATTCTAGAATCTGCATTTTCTTGTGTCTGCGTGGAAGGATACCCACTGGTCAGCGTTGGTGGATTGATACAGAGGGCCTGTTTCTATGCTGTTCCATGGTTTTGAATTATAATGTACAACTTAGTAAAGATTCTTCTCTTTTCCTACAGGATGTGGAGATTCCATTTACTTTTTCCACCAGGAAGGCAACTTTGTTTTGAAAGGGCCAGACAGTCCTGGAAATGGCCCCATTGTCTTGGAATGGAGGCCACACTCAGGGCAACAAACCACAAAGCGATTGGCCACTTTTCACAGAGAAGATCAGCAGTGGGCCGTACAATGGAGTGATGAGTACAAACAAACACCAGGCATTTCCCAGAGGATGTGTGCGGACTGGGGTACCCTTAATCTGAGGATCAGGATGCCCACCTTTGAACATGCGGGTCTGTTCACCTGGACACAAACAGAGCCCGCTAGGAAAATCCTGAGAGAATGGGAACTATTGGGGATCAATGGTAATAGTGTCACACACAACTGAAACAGGCCCTTTGGCCCAATTCATTCATACTGACCATCTAAACATCTAATTTGGCCCTTATCCCTTAAACCTTTCTTCGATGTACCTGTTTAAATCTATTTTAAGTGTTGTTGTACCTGCATCAACCACTTCCTCTGCTCGATCTTTCCATAAAGTATGTTCATGTACCAATCTCTTTGTCAAAAATTGCCCCTCATATTAAGGGGTATATCAAATCTGTCCCCTCTCACCTTAAACATGTACTATCTAGTTTTTGCTTCCCCAACCCTGGGAAAAAGGCCATGTGCATTTACTAAAGATATGCCTCTCATGATTCACCCCAATATGATCAGTAAAAGACATCCAAGAAAAATAATCAGTCTGAAGAAGGGTCTCTACCTGAAACGTCAACTAAATATGTTCTCTAGAGTTGCTGCACGACCCGCTGAATTACTCCTGCACTTTATGTCCTTTTATATATTAACCAGCATCTGCAGTTCTTTTTTTCTACTATACTAAAAAAATCCTACCTGGCAGTGTTGATGTGGGAAACGAGGGGGTCATATGTTTCAATGGGAGGGGATCTCATTGAAACATATAAGATTGTTAAAGGTTTGGAAACGCTCGAGGCAGGAAACATGTTCCCGAAGTTGGGGGAAGTCCAGAACCAGGGGCCACAGTTTAAGAATAAAGAGCCTGTCCCACAGGCATGCGGCAAGCGCGACCTAACGTGGTCGCTTGAACCAAACGGCCTTGTGGGGCCGGTCCCACTTCGATCGCCGGAGTCGTATGGAGTTGTGCAGAGCTGGTCCCGACATCGCGTGGTGCTCCGGAAAACTGACAGTTCAAAAATTCCGCTCGGCAACGGCCTGCCGGACTTCGCTCGAAATTCACGTCACTCATTCGACCTCCGTGCGGCCCCACGCTTCTGGTTTGGTCGCGCTCGCTGCTTGCTGGTGGGACCGGCCCTGTACGGGGATCACTCGACCTCCGCGCAACCCCCACGCGGTCCCCGCTTCCGGTTTGGTCCCACTTGCCGCATGCAGTCGCATGCTCGTGGGACAGACCCTTAAGGAGTAAGCCATATAGAATGGAGACGAGGAAACACTTTTTCTCACAGGGAGTAGTGACTCTGTGGAATTCTCTGCCAGTGGAGGGCAGTGGAGGCAGGTTCTCTGGATGCTTTCAAGAGAGAGCTAGATAGGGCTCTTAAAAATAGCAGAGTCAGGGGATATGGGGAGAAGGCAGGAACGGGGTACTGATTGGGGATGATCAGCCATGATCACATTGAATGGCGGTGCTGGCTCGAAGGGCCGAATGGCCTACTCCTGCACCTAGTGCCTATTGTCTATTGGGACAGGTGGTCACTACCAGGAAGTGTTGATGACATCACTGAACACGGCAGTTCAACATTCGGCCGACTGTCTGTTTGCAGGAAAGAGACAATTCTGCCCGCAGCAGTTCAGAAATCTGGCGGGGAACTGAACCACACCTCATGTGTCTGTTTCCACAGTTGAGGCAGACTCACCGAGGCCAGTAATGGGCAGTGACATCACCCTCAGCTGTACCATTTCCAGACTCCCAGATACCGTCAGTCTTCACTGGAAACCAAGAGGCTCATCTCAGCAGAACACGAGGAACAACGCTGATCAGATCCATCTGAATAACACCGTATATCTGATGGTCCAACACGTTGGAGCAGGAAGTCTCAATCTGTACACATGGGAAGTGCTGGAAAATGGCTCCATTGTTCTCACTGGAGACACCAATGTTGAAGTGGATCAGGGTGAGTCTAAAGCTGCCTTGTAGCAGGTATTAATAGTTCCTGATATCAAACTGTTCCACATATTGTACAGCGAGCACTGACTCCACCCGTGGGCTTCCACACTGCACTATGTGGACATAGCCTTTACCCTGGGACAAGTTCAAGTCAAGTGAGTTTATTGTCATGTGTCCCTGTATAGGACAATGAAATTCTTGCTTTGCTTAAGCACACAGAAAATAGTAGGCATTTACTACAAAACAGAAAAATGTGTCCATATACCATGATATAAATATATACACACATGAATAAATAAACTGGTAAAGTGCAAATAACAGTAAGTGGTTATAAATAATCAGAGTTTTGTCCGAGCCAGGTTTAATAGCCTGATGGCTGTGGGGAAGTAGCTATTCCTGAACCTGGTTGTTGCAGTCTTCAGGCTCCTGTACCTTCTACCTGAAGGTAGCAGGGAGATGAGTGTGTGGCCAGGATGGTGTGGGTCTTTGATGATACTGCCAGCCTTTTTGAGGCAGCGACTGCGATAAATCCCCTCGATGGAAGGAAGGTCAGAGCCGATGATGGACTGGGCAGTGTTTACTACTTTTTGTAGTCTTTTCCTCTCCAGGGCGCTCAAATTGCCGAACCAAGCCACGATGCAACCGGTCAGTGTGCTCTCGACTGTGCACCTGTAGAAGTTAGAGAGAGTCTTCCTTGACAATCCGACTCTCCGTAATCTTCTCAGGAAGTAGAGGCGCTGATGAGCTTTTTTGATAATTGCGTTAGTGTTCTCGGACCAGGAAAGATCTTCAGAGACGTGCACACCCAGGAATTTGAAGTTCTTGACCCTTTTAACCATCAACCCGTTGATATAAATGGGGCTGTGGGTCCCCCTCCTACTCCTTCCAAAGTCCACAATCAGTTCCTTGGTTTTGCTGGTGTTGAGGGCCAGGTTATTGCGCTGGCACCATATGGACAGTTGCTCGATCTCTCTTCTATATTCTGACTCATCCCCATCAGTGATACGCCCCACAATAGTGGTGTCGTCAGCGAACTTGATGATGGAGTTCGCACTGTGGTTCGCTACGCAGTCATGGGTATAGAGTGAGTACAGCAGAGGGCTGAGCACGCAGCCTTGAGGTGCTCCCGTGCTGATTGTTATCGAGGCTGACACATTTCCACTAATACGAACAGACTGTGGTCTGTGGATGAGGAAGTCGAGGATCCAGTTGCAGAGGGATGCGCAGAGACCCAGTTCTGCGAGTTTGGTAACCAGTTTGGAGGGGGTGATTGTGTTAAATGCCGAGCTGTAATCAATGAATAACAGCCTGACATATGAGTTTTTGTTGTCCAAGTGGTCCAGTGCAGAGTGGAGGGCCAGCGAGATCGCATCCACCGTTGATCTGTTGTGGCGGTATGCGAACTGCAGTGGGTCCAGGTTTTTGGCGAGGTAGGAGTTGATTTGCTCCATGATCAACCTCTCAAAGCACTTCATCACCACCGGCGTTAGTGCCACTGGTCGATAGTCATTGAGGCACGTCACCTTACTCTTCTTGGGCACCGGTATAATTGATGCCCTTTTAAAGCAGGTGGGGACCTCAGACCTCAGAAGTGAGAGGTTGAAAATGTCCGTAAAAACTCCCGCCAGTTGGTCCGCATGTTGTAAATATAAAATGGTGGCACTAAGACTGCAGGATGTGGACATTGCCTTTACCCTGGGACATGGTGTAAATATAAAATGGTGGCACTAAGATTGATGGAACCACACAGGAGAACCAAGGGATTAATTTCAGTTCACCTGCATGAATCAAAGGGGATAAAATACATAAATGGAGAGAAGCAAATGGTATTCTATCTGGAATGGAGCTGAGAAATATGAACTAACTAAACTATAGGTGCAAGATTGGCTGTGGCATATTCAATTCCACTGGTCAATTAAATACTCTGAATAATTAACTGCCCAATAACACTTGACAGTCTCAGTGAAATGGAGCTGCTACATGAGTGATAATTGAGTGTTGAGCTATTGTGGCAGAATTTATCTCCAGTCCACCAGCATCACTTTACTGGGTGTGTGTCTGGGGAAGATGGACTTTACAGCTCGGCATTTGAACAAAGGGCACCTGGACCAGCAGCCGGCGTATTCCAGCTCCCAGCCGACTTCCCTGTCCCAGTGCGGCCATCCCAGCTGACATCCCAGAGCCGGGGTTTGGCTCTGTGGAAACTCACAACATTGTATCTCGGCATCTGTGGAAATCTAATTCTTTGTTCCCTGTTGCTCTCTTGCAGGTTTACATAACAAGACGTACACAGTTTATCGCTCAGTTACAGATCACAGTGAACTCGACCTGATTTGTGAAGCTTCTCCAGATCTCAGTGAAACTAAATGGACTTGGAGATCACAACATTTCCAGAATCAAGAGAAGGAAATAACTTCTTCTCACAGGTCTGAGCCGATCCATGTTGACAGGAGCTACTTTGGGAATCGACTGGAAACCACAGAGGGAAATGTGAATGGCAAGAATTTCCATGTGAGGATTGTCCCCGTACAGTTTGAAGATGCTGGAGTTTACACATGTTCCACGGGATCAAATATATATGTGAACATTGACCTAATCACTGTTACAGGTAGGAGACTGAATGCTGCCAGTATTTTTCATTCATTGTAGTAAAACTCCGACATTGAATGCGAGCTGCAATTTCTGTGCAAATTTCTCCAAATATTCCCTTCTTTTAAAGAGTAGATTTTGCTCCAGAATTACAGATATTTATTTGTGTTTTACTCAACACAAAATGAATCATGAAACAGTATATCAGCACATGGCATTACAGCAGTTTCCTTTTCATATTTAAGGTCGATGATGTGGAATTGATTCACCCACTGGAAATGGGTCCATCGAAGAAATAAATAAACCTCAATGCAGGTCAAATGAGGGTATATTCAGGATCCTCTGTATCATGTGTCATTCACAGGCGATCCTGGATGTGTCAGTGTGGGGAAGGGTTTGGCTTCAGCACAGTGGACTGAGGCAGTGCTGTGGGCAGAAGTTGCTTATTGTGCAGTGTTTTTCAGTAGTTTTTTTTGATCGTGGAAAATCAAGTTCCACAATATAAATGTAAACAACCACATTATTAGGTGTTTCCATTCACCTTCAATGACTCAGTATTGACCCTCCATGGAAAACCCTTCCCACAGATTGAACTTACTGGAGATCACCCCTTCATCATTTGAGTCGTGTCTGTGGTCACTTTTCTATTGCTGTTCACTGCAGCATACAATAAAACTGTTTCTAAACAATACAAATTGTCCGTTTGGCCAGTCATAGGGTTATCAGACGATTGATAAAGAAATCAATAGAGTAAAAACTCTGGCTGCTGTTCAAAATTTTAATGATGTTCTTGAGCTTTTTTGATAATTGCGTTAGTGTTCTCGGACCAGGAAAGATCTTCAGAGATGTGCACGCCCAGGAATTTGAAGTTCTTGACCCTTTCAACCATCGACCCGTTGATATAAACGGGGCTGTGGGTCCCCCTCCTACTCCTTCCAAAGTTCACAATCAGTTCCTTGGTTTTGCTGGTGTTGAGGGCCAGGTTATTGCGCTGGCACCATATGGACAGTTGCTCGATCTCTCTTCTATACTTTTCTATTGCTGTTCACTGCAGCATACAATAAAACGGTTTCTAAACAATACAAATTGTCCGTTTGGCCAGTCATAGGGTTATCAGGCGATTGATAAAGAAATCAATAGAGTAAAAACCCTGGCTGCTGTTCAAAATTTTAATGATGTTCTTGTTTCACAGTCACAGTCGAACCATCTGATGCATTAGCAGAGGAAAACAACATAACCCTGACCTGCTCTGTGTCTGGTGTTGCTGAATCAATGAGACTCACTTGGATCAACAGTGATGGCAAAAGTATGGGAGAGATATTTTTGAATGGGTCAAGAGAGAAAGTGTGGTCTTTGCAGCTGATTATTCCAAAAGCTGAGACAGTGAGAAGGAAATGGACATGTGGATTGTTTCAGCGAAACAGCCTCAAGCTGAGAAATTCAATCTATCTTAAGGTGAACGGTAAGTTCTTCACCTTGTGTTACATCACAACATGTTTCGCTCAGTTGCTGCTCTCTCTTTCGCGTAATTGCCTCACTTTCAATAACTCAGCATTGATCCTCCATGGAAAATCCTTGCCACAGATTAATCTTTTTACCAGAGGTCACCCCCTAATCATTCGTATAGTGTCTATGGTCTTTCTTCTATTGTTGTTCACTCAAGCAAGGAATAAAGATAAAGATGCTGAACAACAGACTTCAATGAAAATTGCTACAGTCAACTGACAGCAGTGGCTGTTACAACAATGTGTAAAAAATATCACACATGTATATTACATGCACATTAATTATCTTTAAAATGTTAAAGATGAATCTGTTCTTAACCATAACTACATGCATATGTTGTATGTCAATTGAACAATTAAGAATAATTACAGAATTAACTATTTTTAAAGGGTAAGTATACACAATAATTTAAGTTGTAAGGTGATTAGATTTATAGAAACATAGAAACATAGAAATTAGGTGCAGGAGTAGGCCATTCGGCCCTTCGAGCCTGCACCGCCATTCAATATGATCATGGCTGATCATCCAACTCAGTATCCCGTACCTGCCTTCTCTCCATACCCTCTGATCCCCTTAGCCACAAGGGCCACATCTAACTCCCTCTTAAATATAGCCAATGAACTGGCCTCGACTACCCTCTGTGGCAGGGAGTTCCAGAGATTCACCACTCTCTGTGTGAAAAAAGTTCTTCTCATCTCGGTTTTAAAGGATTTCCCCCTTATCCTTAAGCTGTGACCCCTTGTCCTGGACTTCCCCAACATCGGGAGCAATCTTCCTGCATCTAGCCTGTCCAACCCCTTAAGAATTTTGTAAGTTTCTATAAGATCCCCTCTCAATCTCCTAAATTCTAGAGAGTATAAACCAAGTCTATCCAGTCTTTCTTCATAAGACAGCCCTGACATCCCAGGAATCAGTCTGGTGAACGTTCTCTGCACTCCCTCTATGGCAATAATGTCCTTCCTCAGATTTGGAGACCAAAACTGTACGCAATACTCCAGGTGTGGTCTCACCAAGACCCTGTACAACTGCAGTAGAACCTCCCTGCTCCTATACTCAAATCCTTTTGCTATGAAAGCTAAAATACCATTCGCTTTCTTCACTGCCTGCTGCACCTGCATGCCCACTTTCAATGACTGGTGTACCATGACACCCAGGTCTCGCTGCATCTCCCCTTTTCCTAGTCGGCCACCATTTAGATAATAGTCTGCTTTCCTGTTTTTGCCACCAAAATGGATAACCTCACATTTATCCACATTATACTGCATCTGCCAAACATTTGCCCACTCACCCAGCCTATCCAAGTCACCTTGCAGTCTCCTAGCATCCTCCTCACAGCTAACACTGCCCCCCAGCTTAGTGTCATCCGCTAACTTGGAGATATTGCCTTCAATTCCCTCATCCAGATCATTAATATATATTGTAAATAGCTGGGGTCCAAGCACTGAGCCTTGCGGTACCCCACTAGTCACTGCCTGCCATTGTGAAAAGGACCCGTTTACTCCTACTCTTTGCTTCCTGTTTGCCAGCCAGTTCTCTATCCACATCAATACTGAACCCCCAATGCCATGTGCTTTAAGTTTGTAAACTAATCTCTTATGTGGGACCTTGTCGAAAGCCTTCTGGAAGTCCAGATACACCACATCCACTGGTTCTCCCCTATCCACGCTACTAGTTACATCCTCGAAAAATTCTATAAGATTCGTCAGACATGATTTACCTTTTGTAAATCCATGCTGACTTTGTCCAATGATTTCACCACTTTCCAAATGTGCTGCTATCCCATCTTTAATAACTGACTCTAGCAGTTTCCCCACTACCGATGTTAGACTAACTGGTCTGTAATTCCCCGTTTTCTCTCTCCCTCCCTTCTTAAAAAGTGGGGTTACGTTTGCTACCCGCCAATCCTCAGAAACGACTCCAGAATCTAAAGAGTTTTGAAAGATTATTACTAATGCATCCACTATTTCTGGAGCTACTTCCTTAAGTACTCTGGGATGCAGCCTATCTGGCCCTGGGGATTTATCGGCCTTTAATCCATTTAATTTACCCAACACCACTTCCCGGCTAACCTGGATTTCACTCAATTCCTCCAACTCCTTTGACCCGCGGTCCCCTGCTATTTCTGGCAGATTATTTATGTCTTCCTTAGTGAAGACGGAACCAAAGTAGTTATTCAATTGGTCCGCCATATCCTTGTTCCCCATGATCAACTCACCTGTTTCTGACTGCAAGGGACCTACATTTGTTTTAACTAATCTCTTTCTTTTCACATATCTATAAAAACTTTTGCAGTCAGTTTTTATGTTCCCTGCCAGTTTTCTTTCATAATCTATTTTTCCTTTCCTAATTAAGCCCTTTGTCCTCCTCTGCTGGTCTCTGAATTTCTCCCAGTCCTCCGGTATGCTGCTTTTTCTGGCTAATTTGTACGCTTCATCCTTCGCTTTGATACTATCCCTGATTTCCCTTGTTATCCACGGATGCACTACCTTCCCTGATTTATTCTTTTGCCAAAATGGGATGAACAATTTTTGTAGTTCATCCATGCAGTCTTTAAATGTCTTCCATTGCATATCCACCGTCAACCCTTTTAGAATTAATTGCCAGTCAATCTTCGCCAATTCACGTCTCATACCCTCAAAGTTACCTTTCTTTAAGTTCAGAACCATTGTTTCTGAATTAACAATGTCACTCTCCATCCTAATGAAGAACTCAACCATATTATGGTCACTCTTGCCCAAGGGGGCACGTACAACAAGACTGCTAACTAACCCTTCCTCATTACTCAATACCCAGTCTAAAATAGCCTGCTCTCTCGTTGGTTCCTCCACATGTTGATTTAGATAACTATCCTGCATACATTCCAAAAAATCCTCTTCCTCAGCACCCCTGCCAATTTGATTCACCCAATCTATATGTAGATTGAAGTCACCCATTATAACGGTTTTGCCTTTTTCGCACGCATTTCTAATTTCCTGTTTGATACCATCTCCAACTTCACTACTACTGTTAGGTGGCCTGTACACAACACCCACCAGCGTTTTCTGCCCCTTAGTGTTTCGCAGCTCTACCCATACCGATTCCACATCCTGCCAACTAATGTCCTTCCTTTCCATTGCGTTAATCTCCTCTCTAATCAGCAACGCTACCCCACCTCCTTTTCCTTTCTCTCTATCCCTCCTGAATATTGAATATCCCTGGATGTTCAGCTCCCAGCCTTGGTCACCCTGGAGCCATGTCTCCATGATCCCAACTATATCATAGTCATTAATAGCTATCTGCACATTCAACTCATCCACCTTATTACGAATGCTCCTTGCATTGAGACACAAAGCCTTCAGGCTTGTTTTTACAACACTCTTACCCCTTATACAATTTTGTTGAAAAGTGGCCCTTTTTGATTTTTGCCCTGGATTTTCCTGCCTGCCACTTTTACTTTTCACCTTGCTACCTATTGCTTCTACCCTCATTTTACACCCCTCTGTCTCTACACTCACACATTTAAGAAACCCTTTCCCTTTAACTCCATCCTCCACTAGCCCATTCGACACCCCACCCCCCTTATTCAGTTTAAAACCACCCGTGTAGCAGTGGCAAATCTGCCTGCCAGAATGCTGGTCCCACACCTGTTAAGATGCAATCCGTCCCTTTTGTACAGTTCCCCCTTACCCCAAAACAGATCCCAGTGATCTAAGAATCTAAATCCCTGCCCCGTGCACCAGTTCCTCAGCCACACGTTCAGGTCCCGTATCTCCCTGTTCCTGCTCTCGCCAGCACGAGGAACTGGAAGCAAACCGGAGATAACAACCCTGGAGGTCCTGCTTTTCACCATTTTTCCGAGCTCTCTAAAGTCACGCTGCAGAATATTCATCCCCTTCTTTCCGACATCGTTTGTGCCGACATGCACTACCACTTCCGGATGCTCACCTTCGCCCTTGAGGATTTTCTGCACTCTGTCCGTGACATCCTGGATCCTGGCACCAGGAAGGCAGCACACCATCCTCGCATCCCGTCTGTTGCCGCAGAAACCCCTGTCCGTACCTCTCACAATGGAGTCTCCCACTACAATGGCGTTGCCTGCCTTAGGCCTTTTTGGTTTTGGCTCAACAGCCCTATTCGCATCACAAGCCAGTCCGCCGCCCCGGGACAAACTGATTTATGTTTATTATTCTCTTGGGTACAATCTCTACATGTGAATCTAGACTTTTCCAATGCGGACAATTCCAGGTTTGATGATTTCAGTGATGATTTCTCCAATAGGCTTCACATCTGACTAATCTCAGATCCGGTACTATAGTTGTACCTTGACAAAATTCTAACCTCAGATTTCACACGGACCAATAACAACCTTCAATTACCACTGGAGTAATAATTATACTTTTCCCTGTATAATCCTAAATAAAACAATTTCTGATTTTCCCATATTTCCATCTATACCCAATGCTACAGATCAAAGTATAATTTCACTGGAGCCTGTCAATTGATGGCATAATATTATATCAGTGAATAAATAAAAATAAAATATAAAGCATTTTGTATATACATGTTATGGAAACACAGATCTTTCAAACCCATACATGAGGGTAAAATTAAAGCAAGATTGCACCTTTGTAAAATGGACATTTATTTAAATAAACCCAAGTGAATGAGCCATGTCTCTCACACCTCACTAGGTAATGGATAGGACAGGTTTGTGGGGACATGGACCAAGCTTAGGGAGGTGGGATTAGGCTAACTGGGACTTGTAAATTGGGCCAAAAGGTTTGTTTCCACGCTGCATCACTCTATGACTCTCTGATTGTATGAGGTCCTCAGGCAATACGGCCTGAGTGAGAATTCAGATCCTGCAGAGTCTCAGCCGTGAATCTGTATCCAGTCCCTCTTGTGTTGACACCTTGGTGGACACCTGGTTGACATCAGTTTAGATAATGGATCAACCTATTTTGTGTATATTCAGACACATTTCATTCTCCCAAAAAATATTCACAATGTTCCAAAAGTAATGAAGCAGAAAATATCAAACATTAGTACTTAAAAAGATTTAAATAAACATTAGTACTCAGATGTTATGGACGTGAAATAAAAGGTACCCTGGACTTAGATGTGGCACAAATATTTCTCACTCTTGACACAATATTTCTCACTGTTTCCCAGTGTCTAATTCAGAATGTTTTTGATGTCACATCACAGACAGTAGTATTTAATTATGAAACACGGTGGAGAACGAAAATGAAAATATCAACTTTGTCCTTCACAGTGAGAGCACTTCCAGACATTAGGATCATCACAGTTCTGGGCTACTTGTCGATTAAACTGGCCGTTGCTCTTGGACTAATTTACTGCTCATGGAGGATGAACAAGGTGAGAATTTCATGAGCTTTTCAATATATCAGAAACCAATGACAGGTTGTCTCTGACGTTGAGAAAATGGATGTTCACAGAACATATTAGAGTGGTGACAATCTGTATTTTAGTGTTTTGCATATAACAGTGCAGCACAGAAATAGGCCCTTTTGGCCCATAATGTCTAAGCTGATCATGATGCTAATTTAAACTAATTTAATTTGCCCACTCGTGATCCAAATCTCTCCGTTCCCTGCATATTAATATGCCTATCTAAAAACCTCTTAAATGACACTCTCAGAGCTGTTTCTACCACAACCCTTCGTAAATGTTGATTTTACTTTCCACTCAAATCCAGGCAGCATTCTGGTAAACCTCTTCTGCATCCAAAGCCTTCATATCCTTCCTTTAATGGGGATACTAGAACTCCTAGTACTCCTAATGAGTGTTTTTTTTTAACATGAAATAGCCATGTAAATATTTCCAACTTTGTCTCCAAACTGCCTCTTACCTATCACTTCCAGTCTATTGTTTATCATTGCATCATATTTATTTAAAATAATATTTGTTGCTCTTTTTTGATACAGAGCTGCAGAAATCCACGGGAAGTTACAGGAAATGTCACAAACAATTCAAACGAAGCTGTCGCATTGCAGGCCCTGAAATCTGACCCTGATCTGAGAGATCAGAATGAATGACCCAGCGCAGAAGAGGCCATTCAGCCCATCAGGCTCATGCCCAAGGAAATCTGTGTTCCTACAAAAATATTGAGCCGAACGGAGACTTTCTAAATAGATATGTGGGTTTATTGTGCATTTGCTTTGTGCTTGTTTGATATGTTGCTGGTGTTGTTTCTATCCCCCAGTGAACATGTCAACAGTCTCAGTGCTGGTTATTTCACTTCACAAAGACCATCTCCTCAGGTCAGTGTGAAATTTGTATGAGGGCAACTCATGCTGACTTTGGGGTGAATTCCTGACCTCCACTTGTGTCCGGTGAGGCTCCACACTTTGACACATAACTGCCGGGACTGATGGTGGCCCAACTGTGTGTGGAGCTTGATGGGATGTGAATTTGAGACTGTGCATCGCTAGTCAGTGATCTCAGCTGGACTAAGTGTTGAATTAAGCAGAGCTGTTCGAATGGGAAGGTATGAAACAGGGCTCGGTGATCATGGGGTCAACCCTGATTCTGTTCACACAGTGGGAGTGGAACCCTAGCAGAAGGCAGTCTCCACACACTAACCCAGGGAACTGTTTTTCAGCAGAGTGCAAACAGTCTGCATTGGAAAGTCAGCAATATAATTATTGTCAGACGTGTCCTTGCTACCAGCTAAACCCTGCATTTACTCACCACAATACTGAGCTCAATCCATCAATGATCCAATGAAGCATTTCTTCAGCAAATAACCAACTCGCTTTCCTGACTGCAGTCCCTGTCTCATTGATCCAACTGCTGACATCTATTGGTGAATGAACCACTCACGCTTTCTGAGTGCTGTGACATTATCGCCTCTCCTAACTGTCGTAGGTCTGTCTTGTGCGCAGACCCCATCCTGACTGCAGTAACAGACTGAATGCAGCCCCTCTGACTGCAGTAACATTGTGCTGGAAACATAACAAATTTAAGGTAAATTCCTGCTGTGATAACAAATAGAAACTGCAGAACTCCCTTTGATCCAGCACAGTTTTCCCACTCTCCCTCCCCTGTGAATTTTGGCAAACATAATTTCAGCTCTCTCCCTGGAGTGCCTGTGTCAGTCTATAGATTTAATATTCATTATTGCAATTGATGCAACATTTTTAAGTAAAAAAATTACATATCTTACTCCCAAACTTCTTGCTATTGAACCAATCCAATTCAATGCATTGTGTAAACAATCCTTCTGCATGTCAGTATTTCCCAAAGCAATTCAGGCCACTGTCCTACATATATATGGATAATGCTACACTGGGGAAGTGCGTGTTATTTCTTTGGAAGAAAGACAATTGCAGGGAGAGTTAATGGAACTGGGCACAATTATAACGGTTAAATAAAGGGATGATGATTTTTGTTTCTGGAATTTTCAAGGAGCAGGGTCCACAGATTTGTCCAGGCTGATTTCAAGTCTGCAGAGGGAAGCATAGTTATCAGGGAAGCACCCACTTTATCCCCTCTCTCCGCACTCTCCCCTCTCTCCCTCCTCTTTCACTCCCTCACTCTCTCTCTATTTCTTCTCTCTCTCTCTCTCTCGCCTCTCTCTCGTCTCTCTTCACCCCCCCCTCCCCCCACCTACCACTTTCTCCAGGGCTGAGCTGGGATAGTCCGGAGCGCTATCCAGGGTGCTGATGTTATTTGACAGGCAGATGGTGCTGGTCTTCAGCTTCCCCTGGCCTGTTTGCTGGTAACAGGGATCAGAGCGGCACTTGGGGATAACCTGTCATCATACCCTTTTATATACTTATAATCAATTTGGCTTCTCATTAATCTTCTCGACCAAAGCTTTCTCAACACCTCTTGTTGCCCTCCTGACTTCTTGTAAACCTATATTCTTTCAACAATTCACTTGATCCCAGCTGCTTGCACCTGACCTGGCCTTGCATTTTTATTTCTGACGAGAGGCCCACTATGTCTTGTCATCTAGGGTTTCATACTCATTCCTGCTTTGCTCTTCACTCTAACAGAAACCTGCAGGCCTTGAACTATCACTAACTCACTTTTATAAGCCTCCTACTTGCCAGGAGTCACTTTGTCTACAGACAACCTTCTCCGATCAACTTTTGTAAAACCATCAACATTTTTAACCAAATCGAAGAATTTTGACTTCTTCCAAAGTGTTTCGCCAATGAGAACTCAATCATATGTTCTGCCCTATTTCCCCAAAGAAGATCAATATTGCCCTCTCTCTCGTGGGGCCCCCTATTTCCTGGGGAAATCATCCTGAAGACACTTGACATTAATCATTCTCTGTAAGCCCTCAGCACTATAGCAGTCCCCATCTTCATTAGGAAAGTTAAAAATGCTTCAAACACCCTGGATAATTGTTCCTTTAATTCCCTTTGACTATTTGAGGACCTACAGTAGAATCCCATCACTGTAATTAAACCCTTTTAATTTATGAGCTCCACCCATATGCCTTCACTGGATAATCTTATAGTGATTTCATTTCATACTGCTGTGATGTTCTCCTTGATCAACAATCAAACAAAGGACCATTGCACAGGTGTTTCCTCCCAAACCTCCACTGTGTGAGTGGCCAGTGTAGTCATGCCAGGTAATCATGAACTCACATGATCACTGAGCCCAGTTTCATTCCTTCCCATTTATTTATAATGACAGACAATAGTGATATAGAAACATAGAAAAATAGGTATAGAGGTAGGCCATTCGGCCCTTCGAGCCAGCACCATCAATCAATATGATCATGACTGATCATCTGAAATCAGTACCCCAGTTCCTGCTTTCCCCCCATATACTTTGATTCCTTTAGCCCTAAGAGGTAAATCTAACGCTTGAAAACATCCAGTGAATTGGCTTCCACCACAGATTCACAACTCTCTGGGTGAAAATGTTTTATCCTTATCTCAGCCCTAAATGGCCTACCCCTTATTCTTAAACTGTGACCCCTGGTTCTGGACTCCCCCAACATCGAGAACATATTACCTGCATTTAGCCTGTCCAATCTTTTAAGAAATTAAATGTTTCTATAAGATGTCCTCTCATCCTTCTAAATTCAAGTGAATGCAAGCCCAGTGGGCCCATTCTTTCATCATTTGTCTGTCCCGCCATCCCGGGAATTAACCTCGTGAACCTACGTTACACTCCCTCAATAGCAATAATGTCCTTCCTCAAATTAGGAGACCAAAGTGCACACAATATTCCAGGTGCGGTCTCACCAGGCCCCTGTACAACTGCAGTAGGACCTCCTTGCTCCTAAACTCAAATCCATTCGCAATGAAGGCCAACATGCCATTAGCTTTCTTCACTGCCTCCTGTACTTGCTTACTTTCAGTGACTGATGTACAAGCACACGTAGGTCTCGTTGCACCTCCACTTTTCCTAATCTACTCCCATTCAGATAATAATCTGCCTTCCTGTTCTTGCCAGCAAAGTAGATAACCTCACATTTATCCATATTACACTGCATCTGTCATGCATCTGCCCACTCACCCAACTATCCAAGTCACCCTGCAGCCTCATACAATCCTCATCGCAGCTCACTCTGCCACCCAGCTTTGTGTCATCTGCAAACTTCGGGCACCGTATGATGGCAGCCTCTGCCTACAGTCTGGATGTTTTTCCATCTTTTTGTTATTTTTAGTCTGTTTAAAAAGTATGTTTTGGAGGTTTCTTAGTATTTTTATGTGGGGGAGGTGGGGAGGGTAAGGGGGAAAGCGTTTCTCAGTCACTTCTAGGCAAGGGTGCGACTATTCTCCGAGTCGCATCTTCGCCCTCCCCCCTCGCGACCTACCAACTGGATTGGTGCAGCCTATCCTGCCGGAGACCGGCCAGAGCTTCAGCAGCGGCGCAGCAGTGCATTCATCGTGGAGTGGGCGATCCCTTACCTGGTATCGCCGTTTGAAGCTCCGGAGTGTTGGGCCTGCAACATCAACATCGCGGAGCTGTGGTTTGCGGAGCACCCAGCCGCTGAGTCCTGGGATCCCTTTGCCGAGGCCCGTCAGTGTGAATCTCCGTCCAGCTCGGCCTGTGGACTTCGGGAGCCACGGTCTCTGGTAGGAAGTGGCCGATTCGGAAGTCCAAGCCGCTGAGAATGTTCTTCTGTTCCGAAGTCGGAGTTCCATCATCCCGGCGAGAGGGCCTGAATATCGGGCCACCCGTAACGGTGACTGCGGAGGGCTCGGAAGGCCCCGACCGTGGGTGAACAAAGAGGAAGATGATTGAACTTTGGTGCCTTCCCTCACAGTGGGAAACTTTGAGTCCGCTGTGTGGGGATGTTTATGTTAAAGTCTATCGTATGTTGTGTTCTTTTTGATTCGTATGGCTGTATGGTGACCCAAATTTCACGGTACCAATTGGTGCATGTGACAATAAATGTCTCTTGAACTTTTGAAACTTGGAGATGTCACATTTAATTCCCTCGTCTAAATCGTTAATATATATTGTAAATAACTGGGGTCCCAGCACCGAGCCTTGCGGCACCCCACTAGTCACTGCCCACCATACAAGTCACAAGAAGGTCCGGGTCCACACGGGGCCGCAGTCATTCGTCATCATGGAGGAGGCACCGGCTATCCTGGATTTGTTCCAGCAGCTCCCTCTGGCCTCACGAGGAGGTGCTGGCGGTCTCAGTCTTCTTCATAGCCTGTGAAAAGATGCACAGTTAATAGGGGGTTTTCCACTTTCCCTCCCTTTCTTCCTGACCTGCTTCCTCCTTCTCTCTCCGCTCTGGCTGGAACTGGCTTATAAGGAGGAAGTTGACGAGGTCCAGATGAGTTGATCCAATTCTGGGTATTTGGACACAGCCGTGGCTGATGTGACTGGCCACAGCTCATTCCAGGGTGCCGGTGTTTTCCAGCAACCAGGCGCTGTTTGTGGTGCTGAAATGCACGCTCCATGTTACAGCAAAATGATGAAAGTGTAATATTAGAGAATTGTTAGGTTTCTTCTTCGATTGAATGATACAGACCTTGTAGAGCAAATCCATGATTCAAGGTGACAACAGTGTTAGGAAAATCACTTCATAACATTTAATGAATGTTCCTTGGTCAAGATCGGATCAGACATAATTCACAACAACGAGGTTTAAGAATCTATTACCATTTCTGTGCTCGACAGAAGACGGGGCCAACAAGTGCTGGAATCTGATGTCATGATGGTGCTGATGGGAACCATTAAGGGAGAGATAAAGGGCAGATGGAGCCGGATGGGGGAGGGGATCCAGTGGTGAAGTGTGTGGGTGGAGAGGAGATGGAGCTGGAAGACAGAGGGAGAGGAGAATGGGGGCTGGAGAGGGAAGATGGGAGAGGAAACAAAAATGTGAGTATTAGAGGTGGTTCAGAAAGAGGGGGAGAGTGCAACACAGAAGGTGTATGTTTCCTCAAATTAGAATATATCATGTACATACTATTGGTTGTAAACTTTCCATGGTGGAATATAAAGTGGTATTCTTCTTAACAACTGGCTATACTAGAGTAGCCAGCAACACAAAGGCACGAGTATTGAATTTCCTAATTTCAAGTTGTCTCAGACCGATGATCCAGTTCCCTGCATTCTCCACATCCTCGGCTCTTCCTGTCCCTCCCACATTCTCCCTCAGCCAGATGATGCAGCTAACTCCATGTTGGTTCCCTCAGTCCCTCCCGACACTCAAGTCCTTTCTCTGAATTTTATTTCTGATTAAATTCTTCTCCGAGTGGATCCCCACAGCCTCCAGAGCTCCCAACTCTTCACTGTAGCTCAGCTCTCTGTTTCCATCACTTTGCCATTTCTTCTTCAACACTGTGTCTCTGCTTTTCATCAGCCACTGACCCACTTCAGTTCCCTGTGGTGATTTAAACATGGCTCCTGCATCCATGATTTGCCTCACTCATGGATTATCCCCTTGAAGGATATCATGATCTCACCCTTCCTTGAGAGATAATTTACACATCACCAGCTGTTCTTTCAAGGGTCCCTAACCTCTGTCTGTTGGCATCTCTGTTTGTCCTTTTGTAATTGCCAAGATCTGTGAGACCTCTGCCACCCTACATTCAAAATAAAGGAAAAGTGATCACATTTGTTTTTATTGTGGTGACAATCCTTTCTTTAGTTGATATAGAAAGTTTACAATAACTGTACAGTAATGTCTGGCACTATGATATCCTCCCTCACTACACTTCACATCAAAAGTTAAACCCAATCTCACAACCATCTCAGTGGAAAGTCCACTGACAACATGATGGGCACTGGCAGGAGTAGCCCCAGTGAGAATGGTGGAAATTCAGCAAACAATCTCTACAGAGAATGTTCTCACAATGTGCTAATATTCAGATTAATAACTTCTGATTTGTGGATAAATAATGATCAGGACAATGGCAACAATTCCCCTATTGATATCTGTAGATCCACAAAATGCAGGTGAGTTTAGTTTAGAGATACAGCACAGAAAGAGGCCACTCGACACACCGAGACCGCACCAACCAGCGATCCCACACACTAACATACACACTCTAGAGGCAATTTACATTTATACTAAGCCAATTATCCTACAAATCTGTACATTTTTGGAGTGTGGAAGGATCTCAGAGGAAACTCATGCGGTCTAGTGGAGAATGTACAAATTAGGTACAGACAGCACACGTAGTCATGATCTAACATCGGGTTCAGTATTGATGTGGATAGAGAACTGGTTGGCAGACAGGAAGCAAAGAGTAGGAGTAAACGGGTCCTTTTCAGAATGGCAGGCAGTGACTCGTGGGGTACTGCAAGGCTCAGTGCTGGGACCCCAGCTATTTACGATATATATTAATGATTTGGACGAGGGTATTGAATGCAACATCTCCAAGTTTGCGGATGACACGGAGCTGGGGGGCAGTGTTAGCTGTGAGGAGGATGCTAGGACGCTGCAAGGTGACTTGGATAGGCTGGGTGAGTGGGCAAATGCATGGCAGATGCAGTATAATGTGGATAAATGTGAGGTTATCCACTTTGGTGGCAAAAACAGGAAAGTAGACTACTATCTGAATGGTGGCCGATTAGGAAAAGGGGAGATGCAACGAGACCTGGGTGTCATGGTACACCAGTCATTAAAGGTAGGCATGCAGGTGCAGCAGGCAGTGAAGAAAGCGAATGGTATGTTAGCATCCATAGCAAAAGGATTTGAGTATAGGAGCAGGGAGGTTCTACTGCAGTTGTACAGGGTCTTGGTGAGACCACACCTGGATGATTGCGTACAGTTTTGGTCACCTAATCTGAGGAAAGACATTCTTGCCATAGAGGGAGTACAGAGAAGGTTTACCAGACTGATTCCTGGGATGTCAGGACTTTCACATAGAGAGTGGTGAATCTCTGGAATTATCTGCCACAGAAGGTAGTTGAGACCAGTTCATTGGCTATATTTAAGAGGGAGTTAGATGTGGCCCTTGTGGCTAAAGGGATCAGGGGGTATGGTGAGAAGGCAGGTACAGGATACTGAGTTGGATGATCAGCCATGATCATATTGAATGGCGGTGCAGGCTCGAAGGGCCGAATGGCCTACTCCTGCACCTATTTTCTATGTCTATGTTTCTGTGTTTCTAACCTGGGTGGTTGGCACTGTAAGGCAACAACTCTACCGCTGCACCACCGTGCCACCCAGAGATTGCAGGCAACATGCTAGTAATTATCTATATTACTAAGTCTGTTCTTGACCGGATTTGGCGATCTGTGCTGCGATATCCGAGAGAACGCCGCCACCTACGGCTGTCATTTTTGGCCACCTCGCTCAGAGCCCCCCTCTGCCGCATGTGTGCTGAGGATTTTCCAGTCGATGTAAAATGACAGAGATATTAATGATTTTACAAAATTCCCCATTCTCTCTGCTGCCCCCGCTGGCGGCAGGGGGGATGGACTATAAAACCAGGAACTGGTGTGCCTCAATTAGTCTGCAAGCTGGAGGAAGGCAGAGGGTCATGTTTCTCTGAGCTGTGAGTAACACTGAACACATGTCCACACAACTGTGAGTAAGTACCCTTAATGTGGTTTGAAAATGAAAATATGGTTAAAGTAAAAAAGCACTGCCTGCAAATGGTTGTTTGGGGGGTTTGGGTTGAAATAAAAAGGCACTCTCTCTCCTCCCTTCTCCTCTCCCCCTCTCTCCTCTCCCCCCCCCCCTCCTCCCCCCCCCCTCTCCTCTCCCCCCCTCTCCTCTCCCCCCCTCTCCTCTCCCCCCCCTCTCCTCTACCCCCCCTCTCCTCTACCTCCCCTCTCCTCTCCCCCCCCTCACCTCTACCCCCCCTCCTCTCCCCCTCTCTCCTCTCCCCCCTCTCCTCTCCCCCCCTCCTCTCCTCTCCCCCCTCTCCCTCTCTCCTCCCCCCTCCCTCTCCTCTCCCCCCCTCTCCTCCCCTCTCCCCCCTCTCCTCTCCCCCCTCCTCTCCTTTCCACTCCCCCCTCTCTCTCTCCCCTCTTTTTCTCCCCCTCCTCCCCTCCCCCACAGTCCCTCCTCTAAACCCCCCCTCCCCTCCACACACTCCTACCCCCTTCCCTCCACCCCTCCCTGCTCCCCACCTCTCCCCCTCCCTCACCTCTCCCGCTCCCCTCACCTCTCCCCCTTCCCTCTCCCGCCTTCCCCTCACCTCTCTCCCCCTCACTCTCACCCCCTCACCTCTCTCTCCCCTCTTTTTCTCCCCCTCCTCCCCTCCATCCCCTCCCCACCGTCCCTCCCCTACACCCCCCCTCCCCTCCACACACCCCTACCCCCTTCCCTCCACCCCTCCCTGCTCCCCACCTCTCCCCCTCCCCTCACCTCTCTCCCCCTCACCTCTCTCCCCCTCACTCTCACCCTCTCTCCTCTCACTTCCCCTATGCCGAAACGCTCCTCCATCTGGCAGAAAATGTCCTCACACTCAACAACTTCACTTTCAATTCCTCTATTGCAAGAGTGAGGCCACGCGCAAACAGGAGCAACAGCAACTCTTATTCTGCTGGAATAGCTTGCAACCCAATGATGCAAACATTGAATTATCCAGTATTTGGTCACTAACATGCGATCATCATCCTCCCCCCAGATGTCCTCTATCATTATTATATCACATACTTTTTTCATAACTTTATCTCCGGCCTTTGTCAGACCATTTGCTAATCAACAATCCCTCCCCCTCACCTATGTGTACCTATCACTTGCAGTCCCACCCTAACTCTCTTCCAGCTTTCTCCCCCTTTTACAATCAGTCTGAAGAAAGGTGTCGACCCAAAACGCGGGCCAGGCAGCATCCTGAGATACTGCCAGACCCACCATTACTCAGCACTTTGTCTCTTTTTGTAAATCAGTATCTGCAGTTCTTCATGTCTACAATATATTGGATGATGACCCTTCCACGTCAGACCCCGGCAGAGTTTGTAATCCTCGTGTCCGTGTTAATGTCCACACAGCAGAGACAGTTCTTCAGGGAGCTTGGGGGAGAGATGAAGAGCACAGGGTGACCAGGTTACAGAACAAGATGGTAGGAACACATTAACCTGGAATCACAGGAGGACTGACATCTTCTTGGGGTGGGTTTTACACAATAATGAGCTGGTCTGGCACCCCAGTGACTCCCCCGTGGGAATGGTGAATGTGTCCTGATCCTCTCACTCACCCTCATACAGAACCAGCATGTTGCAAACATCAGCCCACCCCCACTCTCTGTTACATTCCTCTGTCCACCAGCTGCCTCCTTCCTCTCTTTGCATCCAATTCCAACCTTCCCTTCATTCCCATTATTCCCACCATCCCTCTCCCATTCACACCCATTGGTTCCCAGCCCTTCCCTCTCCCTGGGTCCTGCTCCCAGCTGAATGCTGATCAGAAGCCCGAGTCCGGAGCAGCTGGAATCACTTCAACCTGAAGAAGAGTTCTGACCCAAAACATCACTTATTAATCTTCTCCAGTAATGCCCCACTGAGTTACTCTTACTAAACATATTAAATTCATTCTTTCAGTATTGTGTATCTGTCAAACAGAGATGAACAGGCAGCTGCTCCACAGGGGGACTTTCTGGAAGCTTCTCCCTGAACACTGAAGCATTTTGTACAAGAGAGCTTTTTGCCATGAACTACAATTCTTCACGGGGTGCTCACATAATGTTATAATAAGCACCAATGATACAAGTGTATATTCAATATCTAATATGAGGTATTGACACTTACCCAAAATAACATTAAAATTGGCGTTACTTGTATGAACGATTTTTCCTTTTTCCCGCACTTCACACACATACAGCTTCCCATCCTCCACTGTAACATGTTGGGTCATCAGATAGACCGTGTTATTCAGACGGATCTGATCAGTGTTGCTCGTGTGCTGCCGGGATGAG
This sequence comes from Amblyraja radiata, assembly GCF_010909765.2. NCBI lineage: Eukaryota > Metazoa > Chordata > Chondrichthyes > Rajiformes > Rajidae > Amblyraja > Amblyraja radiata. The sequence goes on from NC_045966.1 coordinate 47,277,742, forward strand.
CCCATTGGTCTCCACTGAAGACTGACTGTATCTGAGAGTCTGGAGATGGTGCAGCTGAGTGTGACGTCACTGCCCAGCAGAGAGCGCTGTGGGCTTGCCTCAACGGTGAAAAACAGATAAATGAGATTCAGAGTGAGTTGAGGTGTGGACAGTCGAATGACTGGGCTCAATCTCACCTCAGCTGAAAACCTAGACATACAGATAGAAGAACAACTTTCCCAGTGGTTTCTGACTCTTGAACCAATCATCACCTTCCTGGTGGTGCGGTCACGTGTTCTTGCTGTTATTGCAGTTTTATTTTGCATTCATTCAGACAGCTCTGTAAACTCGGCACCGTTCTGCTGTGTTGCATTTATTGTATTTATGGTTTTATCCGTCATTAAGTTTTACTCAATGAGCTTCTTGTGAACAAATAATGCATTTGCATCTTGGCGTTTATGTTAATCAACTCATCTGGACCTGTATCGGTCAACACAGTTACATTGTTGCTGTTCGACACATTTTTTTTTTTTTTAATCAAAATTATTTATTTCAATATTAATATAATATTTACAAGACAATAAAACACAACACAACCCATCACCATAACACAAGACAAACAATAAACTATTATACAACTATCTTACAGTCCTTGTCAAGGATGCAATCACCCCCCGCAGTGCCCAGCGGTCCTGGAAATCCCCCAGAGTGCCCATGGAGACTGCATGGTCCCTCTCCAAAACCACTCGGGTATGGACGTAACTCCTGAAAAGGGGCAGGCAGCTGGCTCAGGCAGAGCCCTCTTCTGCCTGGCATCGTGGCTTGGCTCAGCAACTTGAGCGCCAGGAGCGGAAAAGACTACAAACAGTAGTAAACACTGCCCAGTCCATCATTGGCTCTGATCTCCCTTCCATCGAGCGGATCTATCGCAGTCACTGCCTCAAAAAGTCTGGCAGCTTCATCAAGGACCCACACCATCCTGGCCACATACTCATCGCCCCGCTACTTCCAGGTAGAAGGTACAGGAGCCTGAAGACTGCAACGTCCAGGTTCAGGAATAGCTATTTCCCCACAGCCATCAGGCTATTAAACTCAACTGGAACAAATCTCTGAACGTTAATAGACTATTATCTGTTTATTTGCACTTTATCTGCTTATTTGTTGATGCGTGTATATATTTATATAATGGTATATGGACTTACTGATATGTTCTGTACTCATGCCTATTATATTGTGCTGAAGCAAAGCAAGAATTTCATTGTCCTATCTGGGACACATGACAATAAACTCTCTTCACTTGACTCTTGACTTGCGGATGGCCAGCTTGGCCTGATCCTGGAGAGAAGGTAAAAACGGGCTATGCGGTGCTAGGAAACGATTGGGTTGCAGATTGTGGAAGGTAGACAGTCAGAAGTGATGAAATCAATAATGGTGTTAGCGGAGCTGGTCCTCACCCTCAACAACTTTTCCTTTGACTCATCCCACTTCCTCCATGCTCCAGGCGTAGCTATGGGCATCCATATTGACAGCTATGCCTGTATCTTTGTTCGGTACGTTGAACAATCCCTGTTCCAGGCATACACTGGCCATATACCCAAACTCTGTCTCCATTACATTGATGACTGCGTCGGTGATACCTCCTGCACCCATGCAGAACTCATGGACCATCATCGCCAATTTTCAGCCGGCATTCAAATTTTCTCCGAAGCCTCCCTCCCCTTTCTTGATATCACAGTCTTCATCAGAAGAAATAGACTTATAACTGACGTCAATTACAAACCCACTGACTCCCACAACTATCTCAACTACACTTCTTCCCACCCTGCTTCCTGCAAAGACTCTATCTCCTACTCACAATTCCTCCATCTAGTCTGCACCTGCCCCAAAGATGAGTTATTTCATGCTACATAATCCAAGATGTCCTCATTCTATAGGCAACGGAGGTTCCCCTCTCCCATCATTCATGAGGCCTTCACTCATGCCTTCTTGGTACCCGGCACCTCCGCCCTCCCCCTAGTGACAGCAGAGACAGAGTCCCCCTAGTCCTTACCTTACACCCCATCAGCCATCGTATACAACACATAATCCTCCTACAGTTCCACCACATACAACTGGATCCCACCACTAGCCACATTTCCCCATCTCCACACCTTTCCGCCTTCCGCAGAGAACGTTCCCTCCACTACTCCCTGGTTAACTCATCCCTTCCCACCCAAACCACCCCCTCCCCAGATAACTTACCCTGCAACCCAGAAAACGCAACACCAGTCGTTATACCTCCTTCCTTGACTCTGTCCAGGGACCCCCACAGTCATTCAGGTGAGGTACAGGTTTACTTGTACCTCTTCCAACCTCATCTACTGTATCTGTTGTTCAAGATGTGGACTCTTTTACATCGGCGAGACCAAAGGCAGACTGGGCGATCGTTTCACGGAACACCTTCGTTCAGCCCACGTGAACCAACCTGATCTCCCGGTTGCTGGACACTTCAATTGTCCTACCCATTCCTACACAGACCTTTCTCCTCGTTCTCGTTCTCCTCCATTGTCAGAGTGAGGGTAAATGCAAATTGGAGGAACAGCATCTCATATTTCACTTGGGCAGCATACAGCCCAGTGGTATGAATATTGATTTCTCTCACTTCAGGTAGCCCCACATTCCCTCGCTCTCCATCCCTCCCCCACCCAAATCACACTAGCTTCTCATTTTCACCCTACAAACAGCTTACAATGGCCTATTTCCTTTATCATCGTCACTTTTTTGTATATTTATCATTCATTGTTCTTTTTCTCTCCACATCACTGTCTATATCTCTCATTTCCCTTATTCCTAACCAGTCTGAAGAAGGATGTCAACCGAAACGTCCCCCATTCCTTCTCTCCAGAGATGCTGCCTGTCCTGTTGAGTTACTCCAGCTTTTTGTGTCAATTGCCAGTGCTGTGGCTTGTTGGTCACCGTTTAAATGACAACTTTTTTTTTTGCACCAAGGGAAGATTGTAATCTTAGTTGTATTGTATTGCATTTATTTTTGTAAGGTTTATTATAATAATGATAATACTATACAATATATTATTTCTATTGAAGTCATTATATGGCAACTAATGATATTATAATTATTTCTACTGTTGTCATTATAAGACTACGAATCATATTATAATTATTGTATAAGATATTTCTGAGTTAGTCTTCTCCCATTGATTTTGGTTCCTACTGTTGTATTGGGGATTTATTATGTAGAACGTATAAAAGTCCCCTGGTGGACATGTTGAGTTACCTGCTACTGCGATTGTCTGTGATCAAAGAAAAGTGAAGACACTAACTGTAGCCCCATTATTACACATAGCCCAGAGTGACTGGAGTATTCACCAACACATAGGTTTACACGTGACATTATTAACAGAGAAACTCATTATTGATCCATGTCTCACCCACTCACCTTTGATCCCAAATATTTGATATTGTTTCAGGATTTGCTTCCTCAGCTGTGTTTTAGTCAAAGTGAAGAATCCCGCCCATTTAAATGCTTGTTTTTTAATGTCAGTTTACAAGTACTAGCATCCACATCCACCTCCTGGTTCTTGTCTCTGTCTCTCCAGCCATCGCCCCACTGGATGGCCCAATGCTTGTCCACTCTGCTGCCAGTTAACACTGTCTGGATTCCCTGCCCTGAGTGTGGTTCCCATTCCCAAACAATGACGTTGCTCCAGGATTTTCCGGTCCTTTTAACTTAATGTTGCCTCCATTATCCAAAAAATAAATCCGATTTCTCTTTTCTGTTGGAAAGAGGAGCAATGAAGGAATTTAGAACACATTTCCTCCACCCCATGTCAGCAATTTAAAATTTTGAATTCCATTTATTTCCAGAAAGTTTTGACCTTCCTCAGAAAAGACATAAAGTGCTGGAGTAATCAGCGGGTCAGGCAGCATCTCTGGGGAACATGGATAGGTTACAATTTGTGTCCGAACCCTTCATCAGACAACTGTGAATCCGAAGAAGGTTCCTTACCTGAAATGTCACTGTCCGACCTGCTGAGTTACTACAGCACTTTGTTTTTTTCATTCCCTGTGAAGTATTGTCTGAGAAATAGATTGTCGGAGGTTGGATAAGGGAGTTCGGTATTCCGTCTGCCCATGCCTAGGTCATAGGTCACTAGCTATAAAGTCTCGGCAACAGTAGTGCTGCATTGTGTGTGCAGACTTGTGATTCGTCGGTGGTCGGGGTCGAAGTGCTCTTGTTGCTGCTGGGCCGTCCCATCCACGGTTTCCCATCCAGGTCCGGAGGTTTCAGGGGTGGCCTTGAGCTTGCGGTGCGGCCCTGGACTTTCAGCCGTGTGGGTGGTGGTGGGAGGGGGGGGAACCGTGGACGGTCCAGAAGCGGTTATGCAGCGCTTGAGGTTCAGCAGCGTTGGTGGTTGCGGGGACACGGGTTCAATCCTGGCTGCAAACGAGACGCGGTTATCCGGATGAGAGCTGGTCCAGTCTCCCCCCCCCCCCCACCACCACCCACCCACACGGCTGAAAGTCCAGGGCCATGGAGAGGAAAGCAAGATTGACAAAAGGGTGCGGTTTACGGACAATGATAAATAAAGCAAGGTGGAGAAAGCACTTACTCTGTGTAGAAACAGATCGAAGCAGGAAAACAAAGACACCGAACATCAAACCAGCTGGAAAACTGCTGCAGAGAAACTTCGGCCTCATTTTGTGGATTCCCTGTGAGAAATAACATGCAGTTTTAGACTGAGCCTATCTGAGACACATATCTTCAGCACATTTGGACTACAAGTTGATCGGACACTGAAGGTGACAGCACAAGTAGATAGGGTAGAAAAGAATGTGTATGGTATGCTTGCCTTCAATGCTAAGGCCATTGAACATCAGAGTCAGGCAGCATTTCTGGAGGACAAGGATAGTTTTGATTTGGGACCCTTCAGACTAGTTTCGTGTATATGTTTTATTCTGAAATAAAGTTTATTTTTGAATATTAAAAAATGTGAGGTTTGAAGTGTGCAAGGATTCTGCCTTTCCCCATATCACATTCAGGACCTGATGCAAAATTCAGAGCAATGGTCAAGGCTGCATGAAGAGCTATCTTGCTATTTAACCACAATGATTCGTCTATTATGAGCTCTGGGCTGTTTCACTTCCTCTTTTTTTATCTCAACTAAATTTCGCTATGTGTAAATAAATATCAGAAGTGTGAAGGACAAGGAAAGCATCAAACCATCCGCAAACCTATTGAAACAAGCAAAAGAGAATTGGGGGTTGATTATTTGTCACTTTGAGCCTGTTCAATCATTCAAAACAATCTCATATTCCAATTCTGTCCAGATAAATTTTGATGCATTTTATGTCAAATAAACCCATCCCCTAGATTCAGTGACCTGCGATCCACCATTTTCTGTCGAGTGAATTTCAATGGCTCACCATATTCATAATGAAGAAATTTCTCAGCACCTAAATGTCTCACCCCTTATCTTGAGTCCAAAACCCCTTGTTCCAGATCCTACAGTCACTGGAAATATCCTTATGTAATAGTCTGTCTAGCTCTGCTTTGAATTTTGTTTAATTTGGAGAGGTCGTGTTTAAGTTTTCCAAACTCCAGTGACTGCTGGCTCAGTTAGCTCCTCCTCTCCTTACACATTAGTCCTGCCATGCCAGGAATCAGTCTGGTCAGCCTTGGCTGCATTATCTCTATGGCTAAAAAACCCTTTCTCTGGTAAGGAGAGCACAAAGACATGTTTGGAGAGACATGGGCCAGGCGCAGTCAATTGTGATGGGGTCAGTTGAACATGTTGGTCAGCATGTGTGCATTGGGTCAATGTGTCTATTGAGGGGGAGATGAGATGAATTACGAAGAGAAAGATTCAGGAGCTTGGGAAAAATATCAAAACAGAGGGTGAAGCAGCAATAAAAATGAATTGTATTTCTCTGCAGAATTCACACAATATGGGGGAAATGAGCTATTAACCCGGATTAAGGAAGGAGTCTGATTAGATTATTGTCACGATGAGGATGACACTAACTCCTGAGCTGATGATGAGCTGCACTTTGTGATTCCCTCCAACATTTTTGCTTATAAGTCAATATTTTTGGGTGTGGGCCTCAGTGCTCAGGCTTCCATTTTTAACCCATGAGGATGTGAACATCCTTATTTCACCACTGAGGTGTTTAGTAAATAATGTAAATGATAGGAGTAGGCCTCACAAATAACGAAGGAACTGCAATGTATTTCCAAGTTATGATGGTGACTAACTGGGTCAACTTGTGCCACTCCGCTAACTTGACCAAGCAATTCTGGGTATGGATTGTGCTTGCATATTGTGGATATATTTTCTAGCACCGATGCAGTCATCAATGTAATGTGGATAGAGTTCGGGGATAGGGCCAGTGTACTCCTGGAACACAATGTATCTCTCGTGTCTATATCTCCAGGCTGTGAAGATCTTGGTGCAACTCTGTGACGTTAGGCTTGGAGAACACCAAATGACATAGGGAAAAACTTGTGATTGTGAAAATGTTTGCTGAAGGTTCTACCTTGAGTGAAATTGAGAACTCAGGAGAAAATTGCTCTTAATATTGGACTTACTTTGTAAAATTGTAATAGCTTGATTATCATATGCAGCTCATTTGTGACCTCCTAAGTCCAACCTCCACCATGATCTGATGCAATTGAATATAGTTTGAACTATCGGACCAGCTACAGCATGAACAGCCAAGAATATTGACCGTTCCCTTCATTACAAAACAAGCGATTCTGTTTGTGCCATTATCATAGACATTTCAAACATCACACAGTCATTCGCTTGAACATGTGTTACAAGAAACAATTCTAACTTCAGTTGTGAATAGCATTAATGACACTTGCCTTTGCCCAGGCTGGTTAGCATTCAGCAAAAGCTTTTCTCTTTACGTCAGAAACTTGACACTGAACTAAACTGAATTGAACTGGAAGGGACACGATATATTCTCAGAGGTTGTGAAGGACTTGGTGCAAACTGTACGGTTTGATTTGGAGAACACTGAAAGTTGCAGAATAAATTGAATGATCATGAGGATGGTGGCTGGTGGGTTTACCTTGTGTGAAACTCAGGTGATAATTACACTCAATATTTGAATAACTGAATAATACAGCATTTTATTATCACATCTGCTCGTTTGTGCTCTCCTCAATCCAAAAATCAAATTGTTGTAAACTGCCAAACCACCCAAACCACAGTTGCACAGATGTTAAAGCTGCTGCCTCACAGTGCCGGCAACCAGGGTTCAATCCTGACCTTGGGTGCTCTGTAGGTGTAGATAGCACGCTCCTTGTGGCCACGTGGATTTCATTCAGGTGCATTGGTTACCTACCACATCCCACGAATTAGTTGGGTTGTAGGTTACTTGACCTCCATTAAGTGCCTGGAGTGTGGGGAGTGAATGGGAAAGTGAGATAACACAACTAGAGTGATACGGGTGACCAGTGATCGGCATGGATGGAGGGTTGAAGGACCTGTTTCCATGCTGTATCTCAAAACCAAACTAAATCAGAACCTCACTAAAGATGAAAAAAAAAGACACATACTCATCATTACAAAACAATAGATTCTCTCATTTTCCATTGCCGTTGACATTTGTTATCCTCCAATAACCTTTAGAAAAATGAGGTTCCATGTCTCAACGCATCCAATGCATGTTTGAGGTCAGTAAATTCCAATTTTATTTTGCCGAAATAAGGTTTTACAAGATGGTTTTTACACTGACGCAAACGCTTTCAACAGAAGTGATGTCTGAACCCCGAGCAGGAGAGGAAGAGGAAGGTCCTGTAGTTTCATAAGACACAGCGTTAGTTATTGTGCAGAGTGAGATTGGGGAACTCAATGTGTCGCCGTGCTTAGAGCTTTGCTGCCCAGTCTCTGGACTCGTTCACCAGTCTCTTCCCACAAGGTAGGCGACCTTACTACAGGTTCACTTCAGGAAAAGGAGTGGTTTAAATGGGATCTAGAAACGGAACTCCATGTTAAATAATTTCCAACGTGTGATATGTCACTCCTACAACCATTTATTAGACTGATACAGTGTGTACTGCTTTAGATTTTACAAGGACATAGAAACTTAATTAATAATGAAGTGAGATACAAAATGCTGGAGTAATTCAGCAGGACAGGCAGCATCTCTGGAGAGAAATAATGGGTGACGTTTCGGGACGAGACCCTTCTTCAGACCCAGACTTCGTCGACCCATTCCTTCTTCCAAGAGATGCTGCCGGTCCCGCCAGGTTACTTTTGTGCCATATTCGGTATAAAGCAGCATCTGCCGTTCCTTCCAACACGAAACGTTATCAATGTATTTGTGTCTCCGTTGTTTCCACTAGAAATTTAATGAAGCTAAATTAGCACCATCTACCATTTTACCCCTTTGGGCTTTCCAATTTGTTGCCTGGTCAATCTAATGTTTCCATGCCAATGTGGATTTTATTTTTCCCATTTCTCCGGCAATCCTCCGGGACTGTTTGAGGATGTTCAACGTCCTCGCCGTTCTATTACCTGCTCAATTAATTGACAGACTAGTGAGGTACAAATGAGTTAAAACCACTATGCCGAGAAGCAGGAAGGAAGTGGGTCAAGAATTTAAATGTCGGCATACAGATGAGTCGTTTCAGTCAAGGCAAACCGTGGTTTAAAAGGTATCCAGAAACTGAACTATGTTGGATGTCCTGTAAACTGATTTATCACTTGTTCAATCAGTTTGTTCCACTTTAGATTTTACAAGGGCATACAAACTTTATTAATTTTGTTTTGTCTCCTTTATTTCCCCAGTAACTGAATGGAGGGTGTTTCTCACAGCTAAATGACCAGCATATGCCAGTTTACAACTGGTTTCCTAGTCAATCTAAATTAAATATTTATTTTCCTGTTTCGCCGACAACTTCCTGGGACCTTCTGAGAATATTGAATGTCCCTTCCATTCTGTTGCCTCTGTTCAGTGACTCAATAGCGAGGTCTAATTAGTTCATACCATTTATCAAGTCATCGTATGTAATTGGATCAAAAATTTAAAGGCGGAGTTCAGATGAGTGATTTCGACAAGGCAAACTGATAGCGGTTGAATATAGTCGTGAAATCCCAGATTACAGAAGTGACAATATTCCAGTTACATAGTCCACCAAGCGAATGTAATTTCCCCGTGTAATTGTGGGCGGCCAATTCTAAAGTGGCCCAGGGTCAGGAGTTTCAAATTGGCTGTACTCAATACAACATTCACCCAACTACAGGCCCGTACGGAGCTTTTCAAAAAGGGGGGTGGCATGACAGGATTACAAAAACTTAATGTAAAATAATGTGCGCGCTGCGCACATCACGAGCGTGAAGCGTGAAGTCCCTCGATGCCAGGGTCCAGGGCCCGCTTAAGGCCCCTGGAAGCTCAGGGGTTTTAGATGCTCTCTGATCCATTCTGAATCTTATTTTGGAGCATTTTTGAACCAAATTTATGACCAATATTTCAGAAATTAACAGGAATCTGAGAGGTAGCTTTTTCACACAAAGGGTGCTGGGTGTATGTAACGAGCAGCCAGAGGAGGTAGTTAAGGCTGGGACTATCCTTATGTTTAAGAGACATTTGGACACGTACATGGATAGGACAGGTTTAGATGGATATGGGCCAAACGCGTGTGAGTGGGACTAGTTTAGATGGGACATGTCGGTCGGTGTGGACAAGTTGGGCTGAAGGACCTGTTTCCACACTGCATCATTCTATGACTAAAAAGTGAAGAAGAAAAATGCATGTAGATAAGTAGAGCAGATTTGAAAGAGGAGTGAAATGTAAAGGCAGAGAGAGGTTTATGGGTGGAAAGGAACATAGGAAAGGAGGGGGGAGAGAGGGCTTGGGCAGATGTGTGAAGGGAAAATAGTCACAAAGTGCTGGAGTAACTCAGTGGGTCAGGCAGCATCTGCGGAAAATATGAATAGGTGACGTTTCACAGAGTGCTGGAGTAACTCAGCGAGTCAGGCAGCTTCTGTGGAGAACATGGATAGGTGACATGTCTCAGAGTGCTGGAGTAACTCAGTGGGTCAGGCAGCATCTCTGGAGAAAAGGTATAGATTATATTTCGGGTCAAGACCGTTCTTCAGTAATATTCATGATGTGACATGCATAGACATTCCTGAATGTTACCCAAACCATCGTGAGCTAATTTGTTACAGTGCTTGCCCTCTCCTATAACATCTCTGCTGCCTTGGCTGATGCAGGACAGGACACAAGCTTTGGGACACGGTGTGAAGCTGTTGCCGTCTGTCCCAGCCTGGTAAAAACCTGGATGGAGTGGATTTGGGGAGGATCTTTCCACTAGTGGGAGAGTCTAGGACCAGTGGCCACAGCCCCAGAATTAAAAGACATTCCTTTAGGAAGGAGATGAGCAGGAATTTCTTAAGTCAGAGGGCGGTGAACTGTGGAATTCATTGCCACAGACAGCTGTGGAGGTCAAGTCAATGGACATTTTCAGGAGGAGATTGATAGATTCTTGATTGATATGGGTGTCAGAGGTAATGGGGAGAAGGCAGGAGAATGGGTTTGAGATGGAAAGATAGAGTTATAGAGTGATACAGTGTGGAAACAGGCCCTTCGGCCCAGCATGTTCCATCTGCACTAGACTCACCTACCCACGTTTGATCCATATCCCTCCGAACCTGTCCTATCCATGTACGTGTCTAACTGTTTCTTAAATGTTGCGATAGTCCCTGCCTCAACTACCTCCTGTGGCAGCTTGTTCCATACACCCACCACCCTTTGTGTGAAAAACATACCGCACAGATTCCTATTAAATCTTTTGCCCTTCACCTTAAACTTATGTCCTCTGCTCCTCAATTCACTTACTCTAGGCAAAAGACTCAACCATATCTATTAAAATCATGATTTTATACACCTCTATTAGATCATCCCTCAACCTCCTGTGCTCCATGAAATAGAGTCCCAGCCTACTCAACCTCTCCCTATAGCTCTGGCCCTCTAGTCCTGGAAACATCCTCATAAATCTTCACTGTACCCTTTCCAGTTTGATGACATATTTCCTATAACATGGTGCCCAGAACTGAACACAATACTCTGAATGCGGCCTCACCAACTTATTATGCAACTGCAACATGACCTCCCAACTTCTATACTCAGCCTGACCCGCTGAGTTACTCCAGCACTCTGTGAAATGTCACAGAACAGGGCAAGATTAGCAAATATGCTGATGATACAGAAGTGAGTTGTTTTGCAGATAGTGAAGATGGTTGTGAAAGATTGCAGCAGGATCTGGATCAATTAGCCAGGTGGACAGAGGAATGGTTGATGGTTGCATGGTTCCTTGAAGGTCGTGTCGCAGGTATATCAGGAGGTCAAAAAGTATTTTGGCACTTTGGCCTTCATCAGTCAGAGTATTTAGTATAGAAGTTGGGAGGTCATGTTGCAGTTGTATAAGACGTTGGTGGGACCGCATTTAGAATATTGTGTTCAGTTCTGGGCACCATGTTATAGGAAAGATGTCAAACTGAAAAGAGTACAGAGATCCCCATCCTGGATCAGTCCAATCAGGGTTGTGTCATCCGCTAACTTGAGAAGCTTGACAGAGGTGTCTGTGGAGGTGCAGTCATTGGTGTGGCGACAGTAGAGGAGCGGGGAGAGTATGCATCTTGCGGTGCTCCTATGCTGAGCGTTTGCGGGACCGAGATATGCTTTCCCGCCTCACATGCTGCTTCCTGTCTGTCAGAAAGCTGGTGATCCACCGACAGAGGGGTTCAGGCACAGTCAACTCAGAAAGTTTGGAGCGTAGTAGCTCTGGCACAATGGTGTTGAATGCAGAGCTAAAATCAATAAAACAAAATCCTCGCATAGGTCCCCTGGCGGTCTAGTGGAAACTTTGAAGCAGGCAGGGACAGTGTATCTTTGCAGGGACTGGTTAAAAATGAGTAATTGGGTGTGAAGTGGTGATTGGAGTGGGGTGAGTGTAGAAGGGCCCAGTCTTTGCAGACTGAGGTCAGGCTGTGCGTGTGTGTGAAGTGTTGGTTGGGGTGGGAAATGGTCCACTCTTACCATACTAGAGTCTTGCCTTAAGTAGGTGTGAAGTGGTGAATGGGAAGGAGAGGGTGCAGGGTCCATTCTTTGCATACTGGGGTCTGGCTGTATTTGTCGGGGAAGGGGTACCAGGGTTACGTTTCTGATTTTCAAACCTGCAGTAAAACTCATTCAGGTCATTCGTCAGCTGACGATTGTCCAAAGAGCGGGGGGCTTTCCTCTTATAGCTGATGATTTCTTGCATGCCCTTTCAAACTGAAGAAGAGTCATTAGCTGAGAACTTGCTCCTCAACTTCTCAGAGTACCTTTATTTGGCAGCTCTGATTCCTCTTCTCAGCTCTTTATCGATTAGGCTAGCTTTTAACTCTTTAACGATTAGGCTATCGGCTTGACGCATATTTGCCCCCAATCCCCCCCCCCCCCCCCCCCCCCCCCCCCCGTATATCATTATATACAGATGTAACATTTCCTTTTCGAGATGGGGGGGCCATCTCGAAAAGGAAATGTTACATCTGTATATAATGATCCCATTAAAATGTGTATTTATGTCACAAACTATGGAATTCATTTTTGTATTGTTATCAAGGAAAAGAAAGCAGTTCCAATTGTTTGATATTATTTGATATTGTTTAATATTATTCATATGGAGGAGAAAATATTATAGCTCTAAAACCTACCTTAATTTTGCAATCTCACTAAAGATAATCCCCCTTTCCCTCTCCCCTCCCCATCTCTCTCTCCCCTCCCTTCCCCTCTCTCTCCCCCCCTCCCATCCCCCCTCTTTCTTGCGGGGGGGGTGCGAAGATGAAGGTGGAGCGGGCCCTGCGGGCGGGGGATGCAGGTGGCGTGGGCCCAGCGGGGGTGGTATGGGCCCAGCAGGGGTTAGCGAGGTTGGCATGGACCCAGCAGGGGTGGCGTGGGCCCAGCAGGGGGTGGCGTGGGCCCAGCAGGGGGTGGCGTGGGCCCAGCAGGGGTGGCGTGGGCCCAGCAGGGTTGGCGAAGACCCAGCGAGGGACAGCAGGGATGGCCTGGACCCAGCAGGGGGTGGTGTGGGCCCAGCTGGGGTCAGCGAGTGGTGCGTGGACCCAGCGGGGGTCAGCAGGGGTGGCGTAGGCCCAGCAGGAGTGGCATGGGCCCAGCGGGGGTTCCATGGGTCCAGCGGGGGTTCCATGGGCCCAGCGGGGGTTCCATGGGCCCATCGAGGTTGGCGTGGGCCCAGCGGGGGTTCCATGGGTCCAGCGGGGGTTCCATGGGTCCAGCGGGGGTGGCATGAGCCCAGCGGGGGTTCCATGGGCCCAGCGGGGGTGGCATGGGCCCAGCGGGGGTGGCATGAGCCCAGCGGGGATGTGAGGGGAAGATGGCTTGGGCTCCGGCAGCGTGGGGGCGAGGGGAGCGGGCACCGCCACAGCGGTGTCTGGTGTTGGGGTTACGGCCGTTGAGTTCAGATTCAGCCACAACCCACCCAGCGACGGGAGAACAGAGAACTGGCCGTTTCCAAAGTGGAAACGTTGATTTATTTTCCCCGGTTTTTTTTTGGTGATTTTTTTCATAGGGGGGAAAAAGGGTGATGCGGTCGCACCCAACGCACCCCCCCCCATCCCCTTCGGACGGCCATGCAACTACCAATTCACTGATCCTTTGCCTAAAACTGCACGTTATTTCCAAACAGAGAATGCACAAAATGAGGCCGAGGTTTCTCTGCGGCAGTTTGCCAATTGGTTTGATGTTCGGTTTCTTTGTTTTCCTGCTGTGACCTGTTTCCACACAGAGTAAGTGCTTTCTCTTCACCGGTCACAATCACCATGCAGTATGTTATCATTGTCCGTGTAAACCCGCACCCCGTTGTCAATCTCGCTTTATTCTCCACGTCCCTGAATGTGCTACTGCCTCACAAATCCACGCCATTCCTTGCTGGAGCTCCATTTCTGAGCCCCTCCCATCAGCTCCCTCTCCTTCTCATGCACTGACACGGTCCTTATCAAAGTCAGAAATGCCTCCTGTGAGATTGTTGCAGAGTTAAACTCTCCCTCCCCATCCCGCTCAGCCTCTGTAGCCTTTGACACGGTTGTCCACACCATCCTCCCCCAACACCACCCCACCACAGTGCAGGCTGGTGGAACTGCCCTCGACATCGACATCGATCCAGTCGCAGCCCGAGAACCACGCGCAATGTCTTCACTTCACACTCCTGCAAAGTTCCTTCAAAACCGGGTGGAGCTCCTCCACTACCCCACCTCAAACCCATATCCCCACCTCCGGCCCCCTGCCACTCTCTCCTCTCGTGTGATGAAATATCCCTGGATCAGGCCAGGAAAATGTGCAGATGCCCCTGTGTATCGTGACCCTTCTTTAGTTGCGAATGGTCATCTGTCCATTTACTTCCACAGATTCCTGAACCACAAATTCCCTCCAACAGTTTGCTCTTTGCTCGTGTTTCCAGCATCTGCAAACTCTTGGGCCTCCACATCTTCTCCCTTATCTATTCTACATGGTACATCACAATAATCTCCAATAGATTTGTTTGCCATTATTTTGCTTACATAAATTCAAAAAGACATTCTCTTATCGCATAAATTATTTAAAAATATCCAAACACTGTTTTGGAACCCGGAAACACCAAACCAGGTTGGAAATTGAAATATTTTCATCCAGCAGGTATCAAACAGGAAATTTAATATGTGGAAAAGAATAAAGAGCTGTCATTTAGTCGAGAGAAACACCACTATTTTATTTTTTAATCAGTGGGAAGGAGCAAATATAATTTTTTTAAATTACGCTTTTTGGTCAAGACACCAACAATTCAATAGTTAGTTACTATCGTTATAATAAATGATATTCTCAGCACACGTACTCCACGTTCTGTCTCAAAGTATTTTTTAACAATTACATAAATAGAATTATACGGAATTACATTTAAATGTAAAGGGTAAATGGAGAAGTTGTTTCTGAAGATAACATCTGCGTAAAAGAGGAAGGATCTGAGTTAGTTCACACTTCAAACTCAGCAAGTGCCCCAACAGAGACATTTGCACCAGATTAGACAAGGGATGATCCCAACGTTTAGAATGTGAGTGTGTCGAACAGTGTGGGTTGGAGGGGGAGATGAGATGAATTAAGCAGAGAAAGATTCAGGAGCTGGGGAAAAATATCAAAACAGAGGGTGAAGCCGCAATAAAAATGAATTGTATTTCTCTGCAGAATTCACACAATATGGGGGAAATGAGCTATTAACCCGGATTAAGGAAGGAGCCTGATTAGATTTATTGTCACGATGAGGACAACACTAACTCCTGAGCTGATGATGAGCTGCACTTTGTGATTCCCTCCAGAATTTTTGCTTATAAATCAATGTTTTTGGATGTGGGCCTCAGTGCTCAGGCTTCCATTTTTAACCCTGGAGGATGTGAACATCCTTATTTCACCACTGAGGTGTTTAGAAAATAATGTAAATGATAGGAGTAGGCCCACCAAATAACGAAGGACCAGCAATATATTTCCAAGTTATGATGGTGACTAACTGGGTCAACTTGTGCCACTCCGCTAACTTGACCAAGCAATTCTTGGTATGGATTGTGCTTGCATATTGTGGATATATTTTCTAGCACCGATGCAGTCATCAATGTAATGGGAATAGAGTTCAGGGATAGGGCCAGTGTACTCCTGGAACACAATGTATCTCTCATGTCTATATCTCCAGGCTGTGAAGATCTTGGTGCAACTCTGTGGGTTAGGCTTGGAGAACACCAAATGACATCGGGAAAAACTTGTGATTGTGAAAATGTTTGCTGACAGGTTCTACCTTGAGTGAAATTGAGAACTCAGGAGAAAATTGCTCTTAATATTGGACTTACTTTGTAAAATTGTAATAGCTTGATTATCACATGCAGCTCATTTGTGACCTCCTAAGTCCAACCTCCACCATGATCTGATGCAATTGAATATAGGTTTGAACTACCAGACCAGCTACAGCACGAATATTGTTTAAAAAGGAACTGCAGATGCTGGAAAATCGAAGGTACACAAAAATGCTGGAGAAACTAAGTGGGTGCATAAATATTGACCGTTCGCTTTTTTACAAAACAAGCGATTCTGTTTGTGCAATTATCATAGACACTTCAAGCATCACACATGTAACATCCGTTTGAACATATGTTACATGAAACAATTCTAACTTTAGTTGTGAATAGCATTAATGATACTTGCCTTTCCCCAGGCTGGTTAGCACTCTGCAAAAGCTTTTCTCTTTACATCAGAAACGTGACACTGAACTAAACTGAATTGAACAGGAAGGGACACGATTTATTCCCAGAGGTTGTGAAGGTCTTGGTGCAAACTGTACAGTTTGATTTGGAGAACACTGAAAGTTTCAGAAGAAATTGGATGATCATGATGATGGTGACTGGTGGTTTACCTCGTGTGAAACTCAGGAGAAAATTACATTTAATATTGTATTAACTGAGAAAAGACAGCATTTTTATTATCACATCTGCTCGTTTGTGTTCTCCTCAATCCAAAACTCACATTGTTGTAAACTGCCAAACCACCCAAATCACAGTGACACAGATGTTATAGCTACTGCCTCACAGTGCTGGAGACCAGGGTTCAATCCTGACCTCGGCTGCTCTGTGGGTGCACGCTCCTTGTGGCCACGTGTATTTCCTTCGTGTGCTCTGGTTTCCTACCACATCCCACGAATGAGTGGGGTTGTAGGTTACTTGACCTCCATAAAGTGCCTGGAGTGTGTAGGGAGTGGACGGGAAAGTGAGATAACAGAACTAGCGTGATAACGGTGATCAGTGGTTGGCATGGACGGAGGGTTGAAGGACCTGTTTCCATGCTGTATCTCAAAACCAAACTAAATCAGAACCTCACTGAAGATGCAAAAAAAAATGACACATACTCATAGAAACATAGAAACATAGAAATTAGGTGCAGGAGTAGGCCATTCGGCCCTTCGAGCCTGCACCGCCATTCAATATGATCATGGCTGATAATCCAACTCAGTATCCCGTACCTACCTTCTCTCCATACCCTCTGATCCCCTTAGCCACAAGGGCCACATCTAACTCCCTCTTAAATATAGCCAATGAACTGGCCTCGACTACCCTCTGTGGCAGGGAGTTCCAGAGATTCACCACTCTCTGTGTGAAAAAAGTTCTTCTCATCTCGGTTTTAAAGGATTTCCCCCTTATCCTTAAGCTGTGACCCCTTGTCCTGGACTTCCCCAACATCGGGAGCAATCTTCCTGCATCTAGCCTGTCCAACCCCTTAAAAATTTTGTAAGTTTCTATAAGATCCCCTCTCAATCTCCTAAATTCTAGAGAGTATAAACCAAGTCTATCCAGTCTTTCTTCATAAGACAGTCCTGACATCCCAGGAATCAGTCTGGTGAACCTTCTCTGCACTCCCTCTATGGCAATAATGTCCTTCCTCAGATTTGGAGACCAAAACTGTACGCAATACTCCAGGTGTGGTCTCACCAAGACCCCGTACAACTGCAGTAGAACCTCCCTGCTCCTATACTCAAATCCTTTTGCTATGAAAGCTAACATACCATTCGCTTTCTTCACTGCCTGCTGCACCTGCATGCCCACTTTCAATGACTGGTGTACCATGACACCTAGGTCTCGCTGCATCTCCCGTTTTCCTAGTCGGCCACCATTTAGATAGTAGTCTGCTTTCCTGTTTTTTCCACCAAAATGGATAACCTCACATTTATCCACATTATACTGCATCTGCCAAACATTTGCCCACTCACCCAGCCTATCCAAGTCACCTTGCAGTCTCCTAGCATCCACCTCACAGCTAACACTGCCCTCCAGCTTAGTGTCATCCGCAAACTTGGAGATATTGCCTTCAATTCCCTCATCCAGCTCATTAATATATATTGTAAATAGCTGGGGTCCCAGCACTGAGCCTTGCGGTACCCCACTAGTCACTGCCTGCCATTGTGAAAAGGACCCGTTTACTCCTACTCTTTGCTTCCTGTTTGCCAGCCAGTTCTCTATCCACATCAATACTGAACCCCCAATGCCGTGTGCTTTAAGTTTGTAAACTAATCTCTTATGTGGGACCTTGTTGAAAGCCTTCTGGAAGTCCAGATACACCACATCCACTGGTTCTCCCCTATCCACGCTACTAGTTACATCCTCGAAAAATTCTATAAGATTCGTCAGACATGATTTACCTTTTGTAAATCCATGCTGACTTTGTCCAATGATTTCACCACTTTCCAAATGTGCTGCTATGCCATCTTTAATAACTGACTCTAGCAGTTTCCCCACTTCCGATGTTAGACTAACTGGTCTGTAATTGTTCATTACAAAACAATAGATTCTCTCATTTCCCATTGTCATTGACATTTGTTATCCTCTGATATCCTTTAGAAAAATGAGGTTCCATGTCTCAACGCATCCAATGCATGTTTGAGCTCAGTAAATTCCCATTTTGCTTTGCCGAAATTAGGTTTTACAAGATGGATTTTACAGTGAGGCAAACGTTTTCAACAGAAGTGATGTCTGAACCCTGAGCAGGAGAGGAAGAGGAAGGTCCTGTAGTTTCATAAGACACAGCGTTAGTTATTGTGCAAAGTGAGACTGGGGAACTCAGTACTTGGAGCTTTGCTGCCCAGTCTCTGGACTCGTTCACCAGTCTCTTCCCACAAGGTAGGTGACCTTACTACAGGTTCACTTCAGGTAAAGGAGTGGTTTAAATTGGATCTAGAAACGGATCTTAGTGTTAATTAATTTCCAACGTGTGATATGTCACTCCTGTAACCATTTATTAGACTGTTACAGTGTGTTCTGCTTTAGATTTTACAAAGACATAGAAACTTAATTAATAATGAAAGATACAAAATGCTGGAGTAACTCAGCGGGACAGGCAGCAACTCTGGAGAGAATGAATGGATGACGTTTCGGGTCGAGACCCTTCTTCAGACCCAGACTTCGTCGACCCGAAACGTCACCCATTCCTTCTTCCAAGAGATGCTGCCTGTCCCGCCGAGTTACTTTTGTGCCATACCCGGTATAAAGCAGCATCTGAAGTTCCTTCCAACACGAAACGTTATCAATGTATTTTTGTCTCCATTATTTCCAGTAGAAACTTAATGAAGCTACATTAGCAGCATCTGCCATTTTACCCATTTGGGCATTCCTATTTGTTGCCTGGTCAATCTAATGTATCCATGCCAATGTGGTTTTATTTTTCCCATTTCTCCGGCAATCCTCTGGGACTGTTTGAGGATGTTCAACGTCCTCGCCGTTCTATTACCTGCTCAATTAATTGACTGACTAGTGAGGAACAAATGAGTTAAAACCCACTCTACCGAGAAGCAGGAAGGAAGTGGGTCAAGAATTAGCAAAGCAAATAGCAAATGTCGGCGTGCAGATGAGTCGTTTCAGTCAAGGCAAACCGACTGAATGTGGTTGTGGAAATCCCAGATTACAGCAGTGACAATATTCCAGTGGCAGATTCCACAGAGGAACTGTCCTTCCCGGTGTGATTGTGTGCGGTTAATTCTCAAATCGTCCGGGCCCAGAATTTTCAAAGTGGCTGTGCTCAATACAACACTTGCCAACTAGCAACTTACTGCAGCTTTTCCTTTGAACATTTTTAGTGCCCCTGCTCCGTTCAAGATCACACGATGAACAATCATTTTTAAGTATGATTTGGTTTACTTGGGAGTAACCTGACGATAAATAGCTGAAGGTACACAAAAAAGCTGGAGAAACTCAGCGGATGCAGCAGCATCTATGGAGCGAAGGAAATAGGCAAGGTTTCAGTCCGAAACCCTTCTTCAGACTGATCGGGGGTGGCGGGGAGAAGAAAGGAAAAAGGAGGAGGAGCCCGAAGGTAGGAGACAGCAGGAGGACTGAGGAGGGGAGGAGACAGCAAGGACTAACAAAATTGGGAGAATTCGATGTACATGCCCCCAGGATGCAAACTCCCCAAGTGGAATATGAGGTGCTGTTCCTCCAATTTCCGGTGTTGCTCGCTCTGGCCATGGAGGAGACCCAGGACAGAGAGGTCGGATACGGAGTGGGAGGGGAAGTTGAAGTGCTGAGCCACCGGGAGGTCAGGTTTGTTATTGCGGACCGAGCGGAGGTGTTCGGCGCAAGCGGAGGTTGGGCGATCGTTTCGCCGAACACCTCCGCTAGGTCCACAATAACCAACCTGACCTCCCGGTGGCTCAGCACTTCAACTCCATCCTTTACAAGATGATTTTTAATCTGACGCAAACATTATCAACACAAATGGTGTCCGAATCCTGAGCTGGAAAGAAAGTGGAAGGGTGTTTGCCCTTCCAAAGAAACTGTGTAAATCATCGAGTGAGACTGTGAATCTCAGTGTGTCGCCGTGCTTGGTGCTTTGCCCCAACCTCTGTACTCATTCACCTTCATTCTCTTCTCACAAAGTGGGCGACCTCACTTCAGTCTCACTTCATGTAAAAGAGTGGCTTAAAAGGTATTCAGAAACTGAACAACGTTGGATGTCCTGTAAACTGATTTATCACTTGTTCAATCAGTTGTTCCACTTTGGATTTTACAAGAACTTTATTAAGTTCGTTTTGACTCCTTTATTCCCCAGTAACTGAATGGAGGGTGTTTCTCACAGCTAAATGACCAGCATATGCCATTTTCCTACTGGTTTCCTAGTCAATCTAAATTGAATATTTTCCCGTTTCGCCGACAACTTCCTGGGACCGTCTGAGAATATTTAATGTCCCTTGCCATTCTGTTGCCTTCTCTGTTCATTGACTCAATAGCAAGGTCCGATTTAGTTGAAACTATTTTACCGAGTAGTCGGAAGTAATTGGGTCAAAAATTTTAAAAGGTGGAGTTCAGATGAGTGATTTCGGACAGGGCCAACCGATAGCGGTTTAATATGGTCGTGAAATCCCAGATTACAGAAATGACAATATTCCAGCGGCAGTGTCCAGCAAGCGAATGTATTTTCCCCGTGTAATTGTGTGCGGCCAATTCTAAAGTGCTCCTGGGACAGGAGTTTCAAACAGGCTGTACTCAATACAACATTTGCCAACTACCAATTTACTGATCAAAAAAGTCTAAAACTGCACGTTATTTCCAAACAGAGAATGCACAAAATGACGCCGAGGTTTCTCTGCAGCAGTTTGCCAATTGGTTTGATGTTCGGTTACTTTGTTTTCCTGCTGCGACCTGTTTCAACACAGAGTAAGTGCTTTCTCTTCACCGGTCACAATCACCATGCATTATGTTATCATTATCCGTGTAAAGCCGCACCCCATTGTCAATCTCGTTTTCCTCTCCACGTCCTGAATGTGCTGCTGCCTCACAAATCCACGCCATTCCTTGCTGGAGCTCCATTTCTAAGCCCCTCCCATCAACTCCCTCTCCTCCCGCACCGAAACGGTCCTTATCAAAGTCAGAAATGGCCTCCTGTGAGCTTGTTGCAGAGTTAAACTCTCCCTACTCATCCCGCTCAGCCTCTGCAGCCTTTGACACGGTTGTTCACACCATCCTCGCCCAACACCTTCCCACCACCGTGCAGACTGGTGGAACCGCCTCGACTTATCGATCCAGTCGCAGCCCGAGAACCACACGCAATGTCTTCACTTCACGCTCCCGCAAAGTTCCTTCAAAACCGGGTGGAGCTCCTCCACTACCCCACCACAAACCCCTATCCCCGCCTCCGACCCCCTCCCACTCACTCCTCTCATGGGATGAAATATCCTTGGATCAGGCCAGGTTATTCCAGTCAGATGGTACACAAAAATGCAGGAGCTCAGCGGGTGCAGCAGCATCTATGGAGCGAAGGAAACAGGCAGCGTTTCCGGCCGAAACCCTTCTTCAGACTTCAGAGTTCTCTAGACTGACATCTCTTCACAAACTGAGTCTTCCTCGCTGGGTTTCCAAGAAAGATCACAACTGTCTGGAATTGAATTGTTCAAAATTAATAATTACAGATATGGGGTGGGGAAAATGTGTTTTAAATGTTAATTCTTCATTGTTCGTATTTGCAACAGAATACATACATCGAATGTATTTCTTGGATAACGGAGCCGACATTGTGTTAAACGGACCGGACAATCCCGAGAAAGACACTGTTGTTGTCTGGGAATGGAAACCACACTCGGGGAAGGAAGTCGAGAATTTGGCGACTTTTAGAAGAAAAGGGAGCCATTGGAGTAAAGTGGACTTGTACCCGGAGGTGTATGTGAATCACGGTACCCTTGATCTGAAAATGTATAAGCCCACATTTAAACGGGCAGGATTTTTCACTTTGGCTCAAACAGAACCGAGAAAACAAATCCTGAAACAATATGAAATATTTGGGATCAAAGGTGAGTGGGTGCGATAAGGATCAATAATGTTTAATTTATATTGTCACCTATAATGGTGAGAGATGGTGGGACGTGAGACATCTTCCACCCGGTGAAAAGTGAATCTCCCAGTAAAACAACTGGGGAAATGATTTTGTTCATTGATTCTAAAATGTTCAGCAGTGGTGAAATTAGTTTGACTTCACTGGGAACAGCAAATCAATGAATCCACCCCGCAGCGAATACCATGGTCTTCTCGCCGGCACACAGTAAGGTGATCGCGGCAAGGTGGTATGAAACCAATGTCTCCGTGCAGTGGCTCCGGGGTGACACTGCTGCTTAATGTTACCCTGTGACCAGGCCGATGAAAGTCCATCATCTGTGGAACTTGGGCTCTGCCATCAAGGTGTTCACCTCTTGAGAACAATCAGATAAACCCAGGTGTGGAAATAGGTGCATTTTAAAATACAACAAAGCCTGAATGTTAGGTACACAAAAATGCTGGAGAAACTCAGCGGATGCAGCATAGATGCTGCTGCACCCGCTGAGTTTCTCCAGCATTTTTGTGTACCTTCGATTTTCCAGCATCTGCAGTTCATTCTTAAAGCCTGAATGTTGCCGATTCCACCAGCTGTCCCACGGTGAACAGCCGGCATTTCGCTGCGTCACTGTGACCAGCCACGCGTGTCAGGGGTCTGAGAACACTGGGGGAGAAGTTGTCCTGACTTTCAGCCAGGCTGTCAGCCTTGAGCCGAGTCATTGGACTGTACACACCACTACTCACTCTGAATCTCATTCATCTGTTTTTCACAGTTGAGGCAAGTCCACAGCGCCCTCTGCTGGGCAGTGACGTCACACTCAGCTGCACCATCTCCAGACTCTCAGATACAGTCAGTCTTCACTGGAGACCAATGGACTCATCCCAGCAGAACACGAGCAACACTGATCAGATCCGCCTGAATAACACGGTCTATCTGATGATCCGACATGTTACAGTGGAGGATGGGAAGTTGTATGTGTGTGAAGTGAAGGAAAACGAAAACATTGTTCACACCAGTAATGGAGATTTTACTGTAAACACGTGTAAGTGTAAACACATCCCATTACATATTAAGTAGACACTTGTATCACTTGTAATATTATGCGTGCGCCCTGTGAAGAACTGTGGACAGTGACCAACTGCTCTCGTGTATAAAATGCTGCAATGATCAGGGAGAATTTTCCAGAAAGTCTCTCTGTGGAGCAGCTGCCTGCTTGTCTCTGTGTGACAGACACACAACACAGGAGGGATGATGTATTTCTGTAACTATTGTTCAGTAAAGTATTTTGTCAGTTTAACTTGCCATCAATGCTCCAGTATCTGAGACTGAGATACTGATATTGATCAAAGTGTCAGATAGAAAGTGTAGTCACCATGATAACCACCAGCACTTGCTGCTCACACTCACATTGGGGGTCCCGGTGCACACTTCAGCACTGAACAACAATCCGTCCCCTCTCCCCTCACTGACCCTTCTCTCCGAGTCCTGCTGCTGTTTGAAGTGATTCCAGCTGCTGCAGACTCGGGTTTCAGATCAGCATTGAGCTGAGAGCAGGACTTAGGAACAGAGAAGGACGGGAAGACCTGACCCATTTGAACTGCCAACCTGTCCGGATCAGGTCCCGCGCAGGCATCCTCTTGGCTGCTTCAGTCCGCAGCCTGAACCTGCACCACCTCCTGCAGACTGACAGAGAGATTCACCGCTCTCGGGAGTCTCCGGGAGGTTTCATTCCATCCTGGGAGATTCCCGGACAGTCGGGTGTGGGGGCGAACCTAATGTTGAAATGTAGAGTGGAATATCCAAACAAAACTGCAATTTATTGCTGTACACGCCATTTTCTATATTACTAAAAGTCTGATCTTGACCGCTTTTGGCCCACTGTGCAGCGATTTCCGAGAGAACGCCGCCACTTACAGTCATCATAATTGGCCACATCGCTCAGAGCCCCTCTCCGCCTTCAAGGACCGTAGCATTTTTCCCATCGATGAAAAATCAGAGGGATATTAATATTTTAACAAATTCCCCATTCTCTCTGCTGTCCCCGCTGGCGGCAGGGTGGAGAGGCTATAAAACCAGGAAGTGTAGTCCCTCACTCAGTCTCTGCCAGACCCAGGAAGTGAGAGGGTCACGGCTCTCTGAGCTGCTGAATAACACTGAACGCACGTCTACTCACCGGTGAATCCCCTCGATGCGGCTGTGAAGTGGCTGCTGCTCAATTGTTTGCCTCGCCTTTATAAAAAGTTTGTGTTCACAAAATGAATTTTGGTTGTAGGGTGGCTGCTGCCCAATTATTTGCCTCGTCTTTTTAAAAAGTTTGTTCACAAAATGAATTTTGGCTGTCGGGTGGCTGCTGCCCAATTGTTTGCCCCGCCTTTTTAAAAAGTTTGTGTTCACAAAATGAATTTTGGCTATCGGGTGGCTGCAGCCCAATTGTTTGCCTTGCCTTTTTAGCAAGTTTGTGTTCACGAAATGAATTTTGGTTGTCAGGTGGCTGCAGCCCAATTGTTTGCCTCGCCTTTTTAACAGGTTTGTGTTCACAAAATTAATTTTGGTCGTCGGGTGGCTGCAGCCCAATTGTTTGCCTCGCCTTTATAACAACTTTGTGTTCACAAAATGAATTTTGGTTGTCAGGTGGCTGCAGCCAATTGTTTGCCTCGCCTTTTTTTTAACAATTCTCTGTTCACAAAATGAATTTTGGTTGTCCGTTGGCTGCAGCCCAATTGTTTGCCTCGCCTTTTTAACAAGTTTGTCTTCACAAAATGAATTTTGGTTGTCAGGTGACTGAAGCCAAATTGTTTGCCCCGCCTTTGTTAAAAAGTTTGTGATCACAAAATGTATTTTGGTTGTCAGATGGCTGCAGCCCAATTGTTTGCCTCGCCTTTTTAACAAGTTTGTGTTCACAAAATAAATTTTGATTGTCAGGTGGCTGCAGCCCAATTGTTTGCCTTGCCTTTTTAGCAAGTTTGTGTTCACAAAATGAATTTTAGTTGTGAGGTGGCTGCAGCCCAATTGTTTGCCTCGCCTTTTTAACAAGTTTGTGTTCACAAAATGAATTTTGGTTGTCAGGTGGCTGCAGCCCAATTGTTTGCCTCGCCTTTTTAAAAGGTTTGTGTTCACATAATGAATTTTGATTGTCAGGTGGCTGCAGCCCAATTGTTTGCCTCCCCTTTTTAACAAGTTTGTTTTCACGAAATGAATTTTGGTTGTCAGGTGGCTGCAGCCCAATTGTTTGCCTCGCCTTTTTTAACAATTTTCTGTTCACAAAATGAATTTTGGTTGTCCGTTGGCTGCAGCCCAATTGTTTGCCTCGCCTTTTTAACAAGTTTGTCTTCACAAAATTAATTTTGGTTGTCAGGTGACTGTAGCCAAATTGTTTGCCCCGCCTTTGTTAAAAAGTTTGTGATCACAAAATGTATTTTAGTTGTCAGGTGGTTGCAGCCCAATTGTTTGCCTCGCCTTTTTAACAAGTTTGTGTTCACAAAATAAATTTTGATTGTCAGGTGGCTGCAGCCCAATTGTTTGCCTCACCGTTTTAACAAGTTTGTGTTCACAAAATGAATTTTGGTTGTCAGCTGGCCGCAGCCCAATTGTTTGCTTTGCCTTTTTAACAAGTTTGTGTTCACAAAATGAATTTTGGTTGTGAGGTGGCTGCAGCCCAATTGTTTGCCTCGCCTTTTTAGCAAGTTTGTGTTCACAAAATGAATTTTAGTTGTGAGGTGGCTGCAGCCCAATTGTTTGCCTTGCCTTTTTAACAAGTTTGTGTTCACAAAATGAATTTTGGTTGTCAGGTGGCTGCAGTCCAATTGTTTGCCTCGCCTTTTTAAAAGGTTTGTGTTCACATAATGAATTTTGATTGTCAGGTGGCTGCAGCCCAATTATTTGCCTCCCCTTTTTAACAATTTTGTTTTCACGAAATGAATTTTGGTTGTCAGGTGGCTGCAGCCCAATTGTTTGCCTCACCTTTTTAAAAAGTTTGTTTTCACGAAATGAATTTTGGTTGTCCGTTGGCTGCAGCCCAATTGTTTGCCTCGCCTTTTTAACAAGTTTGTCTTCACAAAATGAATTTTGGTTGTCAGGTGACTGAAGCCCAATTATTTGCCTCGCCTTTGTTAAAAAGTTTGTGATCACAAAATGTATTTTGGTTGTCGGGTGGCTGCAGCCCAATTGTTTGCCTCGCCTTTCTAAAACGTTTGTGTTCACAAAATGAATTTTGCTTGTCGGGTGGCTGCCGCCCAATTGTTTGCCTCGCCTTTTTAACAAGTTTTTGTTCACAAAATGAATTTTGGTTGTCAGGTGTCTGCAGCCCAATTGTTTGACTCAACTTTTTAACAAGTTTGTGTTCACAAAATGAATTTTGGTGGTCAGGTGGCTGCAGCCCAATTGTTTGCCTCACCTTTTTAACAAGTTTGTGTTCACAAAATGAATTTTGGTTGTCAGGTGGCCGCAGACCAATTGTTTGCTTCGCCTTTTTAACAAGTTTGTGTTCGCAAAATGAATTTTGGTTGTCAGGTGGCCGCAGACCAATTGTTTGCTTCGCCTTTTTAACAAGTTTGTGTTCACAAAATGAATTTTGGTTGTCAGGTGGCTGCAGCCCTAATGTTTGCCTCGCCTTTTTAGCAAGTTTGTGTTCACGAAATAAATTTTACTTGTCAGGTGGCTGCAACCCAATTGTTTGCCTTGCCTTTTTAAAGAGTTTGTGTTCACAAAATGAATTTTGGTTGTCGGGTGGCTGCAGCCAAATTGTTTGCCTCACTTTTTAACAAGTTTGTGTTCACAAAATAAATTTTGGTTGTCAGGTGGCTGCAGCCCATTTGTTTGCCTTGGCTTTTAAAATCATTGCAGCAGTTGGATGCCAGCCCAAGAATCCATTCGGCCCACAATGTCTATACTAGTCCTCTGGACCTTTGGACCGCAACACCAATACTAGTGCAACAGCAGCCACCCCCCGCCCCCCCCCCCACTGGTGAGTAATATTGGAATTGGTGGAGAGGTGGAATATTGCATTGGTGACCAGCCCTCCCGTGTGATGCTGGGACCCGATGGGTCCCACTTAGTCTGGTATTTATAAAGATCTGATGAGTTTTGGTGCGGCATTTCATGAAAAATGTTACAGGTGAAACGCGGATGAGAATCTTCTATGGCACCGATAACTGGAATACTGAAAGTAGTTATCTTCTGTCTCCTCTGATACAGCTTTATATAAGGAGAGATTACACGCTTTTCCGCTCCACCACAGATCCACAAGTGAACGTTCACTGGTTTGTTCTCATGGTTATGTCTATTCCACTACTATGTGGATCTGGACATCTCGTCGCCTTCAACAACAGCAGAAAGTAATAGCATCTGCCGTCAGCTCTCAACCTATCAATGTCAACAGGACCTACTTCCAGAATCGACTGATGACCTCAGTGAAACAATTCAATGGCAAGGATTTCAGTTTGAGGATTGTCCCGATTTTGTTTCAAGATGCCGGAACTTACAGATGTTCAATAGGAGCATATCCATATCTGACAATTGATCTAATCACCGTGAAAGGTAGGAGACATGATGTTGGCAGTGTTTTTACTGATGAACTTAATGTTTAAAATCTAAACAACCTGCTTGTTTCCACAGTCACAGCTGAAATGTCTGATCCAGTGACTGAGGGAGACACCGTTACACTGACCTGCTCTGTGTCTCACGTTACTGAGTCAATGAGACTGGTTTGGATCAATGGCGATGGCAAAAGTGTTGGCGACATGTCACTGACTGTGGAAGAGAAATCACTGAGTCTGGCTATTCAGAAAGCTGAGAGAGGCAGAGGGAACTGGAGATGTGGTTTGTTTCATCAAGATCAGCCCCGGCTTTTTGTCCCGTACTATCAGGAGCCCCGTGGTAAGTGACTCGGGGTTTGCTCTTCATACTTAGTCATGATTAAGATTTGATGTCCTGAAATTTGAAAGTGGAATAGTTCTTCTGGTTTGTGAGTGGTCTAACTTATTATGACCAATTCATCTCAAATTTCAAATAAAACATCCCGAACCTCATTTCTCTCCCCACCCACTTCATTGTGCACGCATTTATCCCACCACCCAGCTACCCTCTTCCCTTCCTCTTTCCACATCTCCCACCCCTTCTAATTGCACAATTTCCCTTTTATGTTCTTGCTCCACTCTCTTTAGGATCTGACAACCTTCGGTCTCCATTTATCCCCTTTGCTTCTGTAAGTATCTCGATCCATCTACAATCACTCGCCATGCTTTGTCTCATGCCTACTTCCCTTCCCCAGCTATCACTCTCCCATTCCTCAGTCTGAAAAAGGGTCCCGTTACGAAATGTCATCAATCCATTCCCTCCACAGATGCTGCCTGACCCATTGATTTTCTCCAGCACTTTGCATTTGATCAACATTCTAGAATCCGCATTTTCTTGTGTCTGCGTGGAAGGATACCCACTGGTCAGCGTTGGTGGGTTGATACAGAGGACCTGTTTCTATGCTGTTCCAGGATGATGAATTATAACGTAAAACTTAGTAAAGATTCTTCTCTTTTCCTACAGGATGTGGAGATTCTATTTACTTTTTCCACCAGGAAGGCAACTTTGTATTGAAAGGACCAGACAGTCCTGGAAATGGCCCCATTGTCTGGGAATGGAGGCCACACTCAGGGCAACAAACCACAAAGCGATTGGCTACTTTTCACAGAGAAGATCAGCAGTGGGCCGTACAATGGAGTGATGAGTACAATCGAACACCAGGCATTTCCCAGAGCATGCGTGCGGGCTGGGGTACCCTTAATCTGAGGATCAAGATGCTCCCCTTTGAACTTGCGGGTCTGTTCACCTGGACTCAAACAGAGCCCACTAGAAAAATCCTGAGACAGTGGGAACTATTTGGGATCAAAGGTAATAGAGTCAAAGTGTCACACAGAACTGAAACAGACCCTTTGGCCCAATTCACCCATACTGACCAACTGACCATCTAAACATCCAATTTGCCCTAATTTGGCCCTTATCCCTTATACCTTTCTTTGATGTACATGTTTAAATGTCTTTTAATTATTGTTGCACCTGCATCAACCACTTCCTCTGCTCGATCTTTCCATAAAGTATGTTCATGAACCACCCTCTTTGTCAAAAATTGCCCCTCATATTAAGGGGTTTATCAAATCTGTCCCCTCTCACCTTAAACATGTACTATCTAGTTGTTGCTTCCCCAACCCTGGGAAAAGGGCCATGTGCATTTACTATAGATATGCCTCTCATGATTCACCCCAATCAACCCTCAGTAAAAGACATCCAAGAAAAATAATCAGTCTGAAGAAGGGTCTCTACATGAAATGTCACCTAAATATGTTTTCTAGAGTTGCTGCACGACCCGCTGAATTACTCCTGCACTTTATGTCCTTTTATATATTAACCAGCATCTGCAGTTCTTTTTTTCTACTATACTAAAAAAATCCTACCTGGCAGTGTTGATGTGGGAGACGAGGGGGTCATATGTTTCAATGGGAGGGGATCTCATTGAAACATATAAGATTGTTAAAGGTTTGGAAACGCTCGAGGCAGGAAACATGTTTCCGAAGTTGGGGGAAGTCCAGAACCAGGGGCCACAGTTTAAGAATAAAGAGCCTGTCCCACAGGCATGCGGCAAGCGCGACCTAACGTGGTCGCTTGAACCAAACGGCCTTGTGGGGCCGGTCCCACTTCGATCGCCGGAGTCGTATGGAGTTGTGCAGAGCTGGTCCCGACATCGCGTGGTGCTCCGGAAAACTGACAGTTCAAAAATTCCGCTCGGCAACGGCCTGCCGGACTTCGCTCGAAATTCACGTCACTCATTCGACCTCCGTGCGGCCCCACGCTTCTGGTTTGGTCGCGCTCGCCGCATGCAGTCGCTTGCTGGCGGGACCGGCCCTGTACGGGGATCACTCGACCTCCGCGCAACCCCCACGCGGTCCCCGCTTCCGGTTTGGTCCCACTTGCCGCATGCAGTCGCATGCTCGTGGGACAGACCCTTAAGGAGTAAGCCATATAGAATGGAGATGAGGAAACACTTTTTCTCACAGGAAGTGGTGACTCTGTGGAATTCTCTGCCAGTGGAGGGCAGTGGAGGCAGGTTCTCTGGATGCTTTCAAGAGAGAGCTAGATAGGGCTCTTAAAAATAGCAGAGTCAGGGGATATGGGGAGAAGGCAGGAACGGGGTACTGATTGGGGATGATCAGCCATGATCACATTGAATGGCGGTGCTGGCTCGAAGGGCTGAATGGCCTACTCCTGCACCTAGTGCCTATTGTCCATAGTCTATTGGGACAGGTGGTCACTACCAGGAAGTGTTGATGACATCACTGAGCACGGCAGCTCAACATTCGGCCGACTGTCTGTTTGTAGGAAAAAGACAATCTGCCCACAGCAATTCAGAAAGCTGGTGGGGAACTGAACCACACGTCATGTGTCTGTTTCCACAGTTGAGGCAGACTCACCAAGGCCAGTAATGGGCAGTGACATCATCCTCAGCTGTACCATCTCCAGACTCCCAGATACCGTCAGTCTTCACTGGAAACCAAGAGGCTCAGCTCAGCAGAACACAAGGAACAACGCTGATCAGATCCGTCTGAATAACATCGTCTATCTGATGGTCCAACACGTTGGAGCAGGAAATCCCAATCTGTACACATGGGAAGTGCAGGAAAATGGCTCCATTGTTCTCACTGGAGACACCAATGTTGAAGTGGATCAGGGTGAGTCCAAAGCTGCATTGCAGCAGGTATTAAATATTTCCTGATATCAAACTGTTCCACATATTGTATAGTGAGCACTGACACCATCGTGGGCTTTCACTGCAGGATGTGGACATTGCATTTACCCTGGGACATGGTGTAAATATAAAATTGTGGCACTAAGATTGATGGAGCCACACAGGAGAACCAAGGGATTGATTTCAGTTCACATGCATGAATCAATGAGAATAATATCCAGTTATGGAAAAAACATATTGTTGTCTGTGTATAACAGAACAGAAAAATATAAAGTATAAATCTAGAGAAAAAACGTTTTCACCCAGAGTTGTGAATTTGTGGAATTCCCTGCCACAGAGGGCAGTGGAGGCCAAATCACTGGATGGATTTATGAGAGAGTTAGATAAAGCTCTAGGGGCTAGTGGAATCGAGGGATATGGGGAGAAGGCAGGAACGGGTTACTGATTGGGGACGATCAGCCATGATCACAATGAATGGCGGTGCTGGCTCGAAGGGCCGAATGGCCTCCTCCTGCACCTATTTTCTATGTTTCTATGTTTCAGTGAAATATCAGAAACAGAATCAGAGTAAAATTGTATTGCACAAGTATGCATACATACAAGGAATTTGACTTGGTGTCTCCTAAAGACTACGATCAATTCCACTGTCCTAAGAGCAATGAGCTCCAGGTTGTTGTGATGTTACCAGAATACCAGCTGTTATGGTTAGGGTGACTTGGACATCGTGCTGAAGTTGATAATATTGGCAAATTTAGTATGTGACAACATTGAGGCTTTCTGCCTTTGCAGAACCTGCTTGGCATCATTCTGGAAAAGCTGCAAAGCCATGAGGCTCATGTCTCCAGAATGTCTGGGTCCTGGGAGGAAGCTAAGCACAGGGTGATGTCCAGATGTCCTCTCTTTTGTTAATATGTATGAGGGTTTTGCAGAAAGAGTTGAGCCTTGTTGCAAATGCATGAATGGGATTGGTTGGGGGAAAGGTATGTTATAATACCACTGTTAACTGTGTTACAGGGCCTTTGTACTGTTATCTTGTGATTGGTCAAGGCATGGAGCCTTGCTCAAATTGTTTATGTTACCTGGATAAATGGTTCTTTACTTAGGGGAACTGTCTTCCATTAGAAACTTTATGTAGAAACAATGTAATGGGGTATTTTGTGATTGGATTAGGGAACTGTCAATTAATGTGTGGTATGATCTTTGTTTATGATTGGTTTGTAGAGGTTTCCCCCCCTCCCATGTATTTCGCGCCACGGGTCCGATACTGTATATAAGTGGAATCACTTTGGAAAATGGCGGCGCACCTGAATGCAGCGGCTTTGCTCTCCCCCGTGTGGATGTTGTTGTTTGTGTCTGTTTTGTCCGTTTGCCTGTGGACCTGCGACTCGAAATACAACCGGCAGGACCTTCTAGGGATTGGGACGCTGTGTAGCGAACTAGAGTTCGCAAGAAGCTCCCACAACGATGATATCCCACCAGAAATCACCCGGTCAGCGGAGTCCGAGTGGATGACCTTACCGAACGGACGGTGCGGGAGGCGGCGCAGACGGAGGCGGCAGAAGCGCGGTTGTCGAGCCGGCATTCACGCTAGGCCTAAAGGAAGCTCCTTACAGACCAGCGCTACCCAGCATCTTTTTGACGAACGCCTCCGATCGCTCAGCAACAAGATGGACGAAGCTGGAGCTGATCACTGGAAGAAACACACACTGTACAACCTGCTCGATCATGGTGTAACTGAGACCTGGGCTTCACGCAGGGATCCCGGACGAGGCCATCAGTCTGGTAGGCGCACAGCACTACCGGGCCGACAGGAGCAGTGACTCCGGTAAGAGCAGAGGAGGGGGGCTATGTATTTACTCCTATGACAAATGGTGTACAAATGTAAAACGTTGTCGAGAGACATTGTTCACCAGACATGGAGTTATTACATTGAAATGTCGACCCTTCTACCTGCGCGGAGTTCACAGCTGTCAGTTATTCTGGCTGTTTATATTCCACCAAGTGCCAACATCAAGCTAGCACTGAACACCCTGCTAGCATCAATCCAAAAATTACAGACTGCACACCCTGATGGGATTTTCATCGTGGCTGGAGATTTCAACCAGGCTAATCTAAAACTGTCCTCCCTAAATTCCACCAGCATGTCACGTGTCCGACGACGAGGTCAAAATACACTGGATCACGTTGTACAGCAACACTAGGGATGGATACAAAGCCTCCTCTCGCCCTCACCTCGGCCAGTCTGACCATCTATCATCTGTTCTCACCCCCGGCATACAGACCTCTCATTATGAGAACCAAGCCAGTGTGAGAAACATAAAGACTTGGCCCGAGGGCGCTGCCGCCCCAACTTCAGGGACTGTTTTGAGCGCACCGAGTGGGACCTGTTTGCAAACCATGACATACAAGAAGATACATCCTAGTCATGTTCTATATACAGAACTGTATCAACAACGTCACTGTCGACAGGGAGGCAGGTGCTACCCAAACAACAAACCATGGTGACCAGGGATGTCCGAAGCTGCTGATGGGAACGCAACTCAGCCTTTAGATCTGGCAGTGATGAATTGTACAGCACTGCCAGATCTAAACTAAAGAGAGCCATTAAAGAGGCAAAGACAGCCTATGGAGAGGTTAGAGGGGTATTTAACGACGAGGGACCCTCGGCGTGTCTGGCAGGGCATTCAGCACTCACAAACTACAAGGGCAAGGGGGGCCGATCATCTGCAAGCAGTAACAACTCGCTAGCTGAGGAGCTCAACCATTTTTTCGCCCGTTTTGAGCTGAATGAGGCGGAGCCTGCACCTGCAGCCGCACCCAGCACTGACGACCTGGCACTCACTGTGAGTACGGAGGACGTCAGAAGAACACTCGCCAGGGTCAACCCCAGGAAGGCTGCTGTCCCAGATGGCATCCCAGGGAGAGTATTGCGGGACTGTGCAGGACCAGTTAGCGGAGGTTTTTAGCGACATCTTAACCTCTCTCTGTCAACGTGCACTGTCCCTAAATGCTTTAAGACTGCTACCATCGTGCCTGTACCCAAAAAAAACAGCCATTACCAGCTTGAATGACTATAGACCTGTTGCTCTCACTTCAACGGTGATGAAGTGTTTGAACGGCTGGTCCTGGCCCACATTAAAGTCCTCACTCCCATCCACCCTGGATCAGCATCAGTTTGCATATAGAGCATACTAGATCAACGGAGGATGCCATCAACATAGCTCTACATTCTGCACTGGCACATCTGGAGCGTCCTGGCTCATATGTGAGGATGTTATTTGTAGATATTGTTAGTTCTGCATTTAATCAATCATCCCAGCAGAATGGTGGACAAACTGTCTGATCTGGGTGTTAATGCAAAACACATGCGGATGGGATAAGGACTTTTTAACAGACGCCCACAGACTGTCAGGATGGGGTCCAATTATTCCCCAGTCCTGACGCTCAGCACAGGTGCGCCAAAGGTTGTGTGCTGAGTCCCATCTTGGACACAATATACACTTATGACTGTACACCAACACACAGTACAAACAGGATCATCAAGTTTGCGGACGACACGACTGTGGTAGGACTGATAAACAACAACGACGAGTCTGCCTACAGGGATGAAGTCCAAAACTGACTGTCTGGTGTACCAAAAACAACCTGGTACTCAACCCATCAAAGACAAAAGAGCTGGTCGTTGACTTCAGGAGGAAGAGGAGAGAGGAAACATGCTCCCTTATACATCCAAAGGAGACATGGTGGAGAGAGTCACTGATTAAGTTCCTGGGAATAAACATCTCCAGGACCTCAAATGGCAAATGAACACCGTCACTCTCGTGAAGAAGTCACATCAGCGGCTGTATTTCCTGAGGTCTCTGCGGAGAGCAACGTCTCACAGCCGCTGCTGCTGTCCTTCTACTGATGCGCCGTGGAGAGTATCCTCTCCTATGGAATCCTGGTGTGGTTTGCTAACTGTACTGTGGCTGAGAGGAGGCGCTGCAGGAATTATAAAACTGCGCAGAACATTACAAACGCCCAACTGCCCTCCTGGGAGACATATTAGGCCCGATGCTTGCGCCGGGCCACAAATTATCAAGCAGGACACATCCCACCCTGCCAACCACCTTTTTACTCTGCTACCCTCTGGGAGGCGATTCAGGACTCTGAAGGCTCGCACCGATAGACTAAAAAATAGTTTCTATCCATGGTGCGATAAAAGAGCTAAATTCCAACAGAGAATGCTGGGGAAGCAAAATGTAAATTCCGAGAAATGCGCCAATTCTTAAATTCTTTTAAATTCTTTTAAAATACCTATTTATTATTACTAATAAGTGTACATATGTGTTCATGGTTGTCGTGTTTGTATTTTTTTAACCGGAGGGAGATTAATGGAATTTCGTTGCACAGTATTGTGCAATGACAATAAACGTATTCATTCATTCATTCATATGGATCGGGGTCGATCTTCTGTGGTAGCACTTGGGACTGTGCTGACCGTCTGGAGGTGTCTATTCGTATGAGGCTGAAGGGCTTGGACGAGTAGAGGCAAGGATCGGACCCGCGGTGTTGGTTAGGTATTGTATAGGAAGTTTGTTTGTGATTGAGAATAAAGAAGTGTAGTTGCTCCAGTGCTTGACTCGGTGTTTTTCTGAAGCAGACTAACGGGGTGATACTTAGGAGCATAATTACATTGGGGGCTCATCCAGGAACTCAACGGAGCCCCAGGTTTGCAGTCAGGGAGTTGAGTCCTTTCAGATTGCGAGAGGAGAAATCAGCGCCACGGTCTGGTTTTCGCATCGGTTTTCCCCGCTTCGCTGATAGGTACGAATCGATCATTTGCGTGCTTGTGTTGGGGTTCCCGACGAGATCAGAGAATAGTAGTCTAGCAAGCACAGAGGGCTTGGATAGAGGGAGTCCTTGCCTGAGGATGTGGTGGGGGTTAGGCTTACAAGGCTTTTCTCTAGTGAGTTAAAGTCCCCACACTTTAGTTAGTCAACAGCTGTTGCGGTCGGGCACCATTGAGTTGGCCTGACACCAAAGAAGATTTCAGGGGTTGAAGGCCCTGCTCAGATTGGGATATCTGAATTGGGTGGGGTATCTTCAGAGACAGGGCTGAGTAGGGAACAGCACAAAGCGGAGAAGTACTGTATCGGTGCTGAGGGTGCGATTGGAAAGACACTTTAAAGCTCGGCATCGAAAGCCAGCGCGAAGCGGACTCGTGCTGAAGCCCAGTGCCTAGCAGATTGGAAGGAGAGAAGCCAAGGGGTTTGAAGGCCCCGCCTGTGTGAGTAGTATTAGTACTTTGCATAAGTTCGAGGACTCCGTAATGGTACTGGGAACCCAGTGCTGGAGTATAATTGGCTGAAAATACTCTGAGGCAACACTGAGGATTGATTGAAATTGGGAGACTCATCTATTATATTATTCGGATTATTGGGAAAGGAGCTAAAATAGTGGAAATGGAGAGTTGCATGCGGTTAAAGGTCTAAATTCTTTGATTCATATTCTACCAAATTTAGGGCTTCATTTTGAAGGACTGGCTATTGTAAAGAGATCCTTCATTGATCTATTCTGGGCTTTCATATTAAGGGCACTGGGTATCGTAAATTGATAAAAGTGTATATATCAGATTGTTTAAATTTGAACGTATAAATATTATAGTGTAAAGTGTGTTTAATATTGCTGTTGTTTTAAAATGTGTTCTGGTAATTTAGAGTTTTGAGTGTTAGATACTACTCTTGTAATCATAGTTTGAATCGCGACTGTATGTTAATATAGTGTGATTAAAACTATTATTGTAATTGGGGTCCGAATCGTGGCTGTTCAATCAAGGGGGCATATCCTTCTGATCCAGGGACCAGTAACCTGTTAGTGGGAAAGTATCTTGGGAAGTAGAAGTAGTACGTTTTAGAAAAGCGTATCTTGTTGGGAAGTGTACCATCAAGTATAACTTGGGAGATTAAAGATATTAGACGAATGCTTGTGTTCTATATTGGAGTGTATTTTTGCTTGATAGTGATAAGTAGTATAATCTCTTGTTTGAGTAGGATTTTGCTTGCATGTTATGAGCTCATTTGCCTTTTGAAGTGTTAAGTGGAGGAGATTTGCTGCTGGAGTGTGCTTGATTGTTTCGTTGCACCTTAGATTAAAACACCTTGGATCGTTTGCCGATTTAGGATTGTTTACAGACTTTAAAATTGTTTACAGGATTGGAAGCTTGTGTGAATTTTTGTGTGTGAGATTTTGTATAGGAATTTTTGGGGTACCCAGATTGGAAGGGGAAATTGATTGTGTGCTGATTGTGGAAGAGACTTACAGACGCGCTGTACAGCTCTTGGCCATTTTTCAGAGCAAACTTGTTAAGTAGTGGAAGTTGTGAGCGAAGTGTGATTTGTTGTGATATTGTGTGAATCGTTTGAGAGATTGTGTCCATTATTGGCAACAATGGGAAACCAGGTGGAACAAGATACAATGGAGGATCCCCCAGAGCCCGTTACAATTAGTATGCAGCGAATTCCCACAGAAAGATCAAAAAATTTCTCGGGAGCGCTGATTAAAAAATTAGGAGGTGAGTTGTGGCCCGAAGGAGGGGTTAGAACATTGAAGGGAGTGAAATATATAGAAAATAATATTTGGCAGTGTAGTAATAGTGATGCAGCGAAGGAGCTTATTGGATTGTGGAGAAATTATTATGAAGAACTGAAAGCAAGTAGAGAAGCTGCAAGAATGGCGAATTGGCAGGAAGCAGCTTTGAAGCTTGGAATAGAATTGACTAATAATGGAGATGGACCTCCAGATACCTTGAGAAAGGGATGTGGATGTATAAAAGAACATAAGGAACGGGAGAAAAAGAACACTCCAGAAGGGAAACTGGCATTTGAAGATTTAAGCCCCTGTTCCACTTAGGAAACCTGAACGGAAACCTCTGGAGACTTTGCGCCCCACCCAAGGTTTCCGTGCGGTTCCCGGAGGTTGCAGGTGGTTGCTGGAGGTTGCAGGTAGTGGAAGCAGGTAGGGAGACTGACATAAACCTCCGGGAACCGCACGGAAACCTTGGGTGGGGCGCAAAGTCTCCAGAGGTTTCCGTTCAGGTTTCCTAAGTGGGACAGGGGCATTAGAGTTCAGGGTCCCGTTGGTTGGCTTTGGTTCTGAAGGGGAAAACGATGAATATTTGGAAGATTGGGAAAGCATTAGAATTAGGAAATTCTAAGGCAGCCTCCACCTTATTCCTCTTGCGTCCCCTGTACTCCACCTTCAAATCCAACACCTTGTACATCCTGTGCACACAACAGACACCCTGAGCCTGCAGCACCCACAACCCGTGCAGATTCCATAATAAAGCCTGCTT
Organism: Amblyraja radiata; assembly: GCF_010909765.2. Classification (NCBI taxonomy): domain Eukaryota; kingdom Metazoa; phylum Chordata; class Chondrichthyes; order Rajiformes; family Rajidae; genus Amblyraja; species Amblyraja radiata. The sequence continues at coordinate 47,316,162 of NC_045966.1, forward strand.
TTCAAACAGCAGCAACACCAGTACAGAGTTATTTGACTCCAACCGCTCCACTATTGGCAGGTAGTCCAGTAGCGCACGGTACCAGGAGTAAAACAAAGAAGATAGCTCCTGTGTTTAAGGAGAGAGTGGTTATTAGAGACATAGCATGACCACCAGAACCATTTTATGAGTCAAAACCTAGAAGGATCAGACGAATAGCGAGAGATCAGAGAGGTGCCTTTAAGAAGTACCGTAACCCCCATAGTGATGAGGAAGTGGAGGGTGAAACAGTTGCAGAGATCCAGATATAGCTAATATCATGAAAGCAGAGCAAGTATCCAGTCGGCAGTTCCCAGTTAGGGAAATGCCCAATCCAGCCCTTAATCCGGCTAGTGCAGTGGGTGCAAACATTCCCCGAACCATTGATGTATATACCCCATAGAAACGTAATGAGATGATGGCAGTACTGAGTAAAATACCTGACAGAAATAAATCACCTGCTTCCTTTATGGATTATCTTCGAACCACTATGCGTGTGTATCACGCCGACTCCCGAGACTTATGGGCTGTAATACAACAGATCATAACTACGACAGAGCATACCAGATTCTTAGCAACCTTTGGACACCCAACTCGTGAAGCACTGGTTAATGTGATCGCTGATAATAATGCAAGATAAGATGCAGTTTTAACTGCCCTTACTAATACTCTTCAGAAGCCAATAGGTATTGCTAGGATTCTGGATATGAGACCAAAGAAAGGAGAGGGAGCAGATGAGTTTTTAGAAAGATTCTCGGAGTTATACATGGATCAGTCAGGAGATAAAAAATTTCGGAATGGGGCAAATTCTCCTCAGTACTGCGCAATATTATTGAACTGCCAACCGACTAATGTGGCTGAAGCAATTAAAACAAACAACATGTAGCGGATGTTACAAAACTTACCTTCAGCAGCGCTGCAGTTCTGCCACTGGCCGTGTGCTTGACTTTGGCGCCTTTGAGGAGGGGGGGGGGCGTGATTAAAATGCCATTTTCTCCTGCTTATCGGTGGCGGCTTTCCTCGGGCTGCTAAGCTGCTGAAGAACAATCGATCGGATGTTCGTTCCCAATTTTTTAATTTATTTAATCGCAAGATAATTTAATAATTACATTAAAATAAAAAGCGACTTCTAACGCCCTCAATGCCTACAACGTGACGGATCGAATGAAGGGGACAAAACGTAATGTAAGTCGTATATTTTACATATAAACTTGTTTCTCGGGATGGCTTTAATCTAATTTTCCTTTGCAAAAATGTGATTTGGGCCCAATACAAACCGGCAGTGTTTTTCCTGCCAATATGGGGTTCAAATTCACCGCAAATGCAACGTTCCAATTGATCGCGTTCCAGAAGCAAGATGATTAAATGCCCGTTTTTTTTTAGATAATCCGTCTAAATTGTCTATATTTTGTGTTATTCTCTCTCTCCATGATCATTATTTTTAAACTAAATATTCACAACAGTTTGAGTCACACGTATTGTGCATAAAACAATAATTTGATTATATTTTGGGTGGATGCTTCTAGATTAATTTATGGGAATTAAACATTAAATTCCTTCCATCTGGGATATAAATTCATGACAGTGAGATTTAAAAATCATGTTATATTGTGAATTCTTGTGTGAATGGGATTAGTTTGTTATTTGGATACTTAGGCTATTTAAAAAAATTATCCGTTTCTTAAGAAATTGAATCTACAGGATATTGTTAATGGGAAAGTAGTGGGCAGAAAGGCATGTCATGTGGTTTGAAGAGCAAAAACCTGTAGTTCACAATGCCAAAATTAAAAAGTTGAGGAAAAACAAGGTGTACAGTTGCTTATTGGTTACAATCTCAGGAGTATGATGATGCTACTGTTTATGATATGCCAATGTACCAGCTAGCAACTGATCTTCCCCATAAAGACTTGGTCTATTGCTAGAAATTGTAATTTATTTACCTATCTCTTATGGACTTACAGCATATTATACAATAATATTAAAGTTCTGATCTTGAGAATAGCACATTTTTGAATTTTCAAGGCAGTCTGGGTGTTTATTACTATTTCCGTCACATCGGTCAATTTTGTAATTGGCTACAATTAGGTAATTAACTAATTATATGCTTTAATTTCAGGTCATCCAAGTAAGATGTTTTATATTTGTTTCAGAATGCTTCAATCTATAATTGAAATTTCGATTCAGTCCTCTTAATTTTTAAGAAAGTTATGGGCTTTTGACTGAATTCAAACACAGCTCTTGTGTTAAGTCAATGAAAAAGCAATAGGAACAAGATGCTCATTTCCGAGTATGAAAATGGCCATAACGTTTTTAATACTGAAGATATGAAAGTGAATTGGGTGTCAAATTAAACTCCTTTTTATGCTTTATTTGATGGGATAAATTGCAGACTTGATTTTTTAAATCTCAAAATTTTGTAACATTGCTACAACATGGACTGGTGAGAAAACAGTTCCAGTCACATGGCTCGGGCAGTGAGGTATCACTGGCAGGATATTAAAAAGCAGGAGTCAGCCAGCAGTAAAAACGAAAACAGAATATGTAATTAAGAAGGAGGCGCCAAAGTCTGACTTAGATCGGTGGAGTCCTAAAACAATAGCGAAGTACAGAATGAAAGATTGGACAAGGGTAACAGAATATGCAGATCATGGGCGGCATTCGGCATCACACACACACACACACACTAACCCCCCCCCCCCCCCCCTTAATATTATATTAATACTAGACCAAGTGCAGACCCATTGGGTCTGTTTCCTCAATGCTCAGTTTGGGGGTGGGGGGGTGGGGAGGGGGGCTGCGGC